>NW_020229228.1:0-657347 GCF_003227725.1 Camponotus floridanus
AAATTAATTATAAAAAAACTATAAATAAAAATAAAAAAATTAATGTATGGAAAATGTAAAAAATGTAACTTAAATACATAATGTACATTTAAGTTGCATTTTATTATACGTGTAACATGTACTAAATTTAATATTTTATTTTTTGTAAATTGTATTAATATTTATTTTATTATTACTAAAAATTGTATTTTTTTTTTAAATTATACAATTTTAAATTCAAAGGTGAATGTTATTAGTATCTAATATGATAATATTTATTTGATAAAATATTGAGAGACAAAAGTAATTCAATTTAAATAATTTTTTTTTCTAACTTATTTGAAATCATATACATTGATTATCATTGAATAATCATTTTAAATAATAAAAATTTTGCAATTTTCTTATGTTGAAAATATTGATACTAATAGCATCAATTATTAAATTGTAATTAACATTATAATTATATCTATAAATTGTAATTATATTATTTTTTATTTTTCATAATTTTCTTTGCAATTGTATAGAAATTATAATCTAGTTGTAATAATGTAAAAGAAATCTATTGTACATTACACGAAATTAGGTGAATACGTACAATAACAAAATTTGTTTAATTAATACATTTGATATATTTTATTTGAATATTTTTATTGCAAAATTATTCAAATATTTGGATAGCTTATTTTTTATACTAAAAGATTATTAATAAATTCGAGAAACTTTCGTAATCGCGCAAATACCGTAAAAAAAATTTTTTTACATAATATAAAGGTTATTAAATAAAAGTGAATCAAGAAAAACACGATGTTAACCCAATAATTATATATTAGCTTTTTACGTAAAATTGGTCGTTCTTTTAATATTATAGAAAACACAAGTATATTCGAAAATAAAATATTGCGAAATATTAAACATTATCAATCATGCGGAAATTAAAATCTGTAAAACAAAATAATTTTCTTTGATTATCGTTTTTAATTTAATGTATTTCGAGAATTTCGCATCGCATTAAATATTTATAGATTACGATTTATTGATTTACGATTTTATAATAAATTATATTGCAAACAATTGCGTTTTTTTCACGTTTTTGGATGTGATCGCTGTCTTGACGAAGAAGCCTTATCGCTGTCCCTCATGTCAGATGGACGCTAGCAAATGCGCGGTTTGTACTGGCGGAGAATTGAAACGATTTTCATTGCGGAAAGTTATTTCTCGCCGGTTTTTGTGAGATCTATCCGCAACGCTTAGTTCGGTGCCTCATTGAAAATTGAAAGTTTCATTACAAAGTAGGAATTAAACCCAGGTTTTCGTGGCGATTCCTGGAAACAATGTTTTGGCAGTGATTTAACGACAATCACCGTACATTGTTTGAAATCGAATTACAAAATTCATTATACTTTGAGAGAAGATATATTTTCTCTTTTTGTTAAAAATGTTCTTCCATTAATATTCTCCTATTAATATCACTATTATTTTAATAATGAAAATAATAATTCAAAAATGGATATAATAGATAAAATTCACTTTTTCAAATATAAATTTAATTTAATAAGTTTTTGCGCAAACTTTTTTGTGCAAAATTTTTATTATTTGAAAAATTATGGTTACAAACAAGTATATTTTATTAATTAATTTTGAATTAATTTTATTTTTGGTCTCTTTTAAGAAACCATTTGCAGGAATTACTGGATGCTCCACTATTTTATGTATATTATAATTAGTTTATTTTAGATAAGAGTGTACATATAATAAAATACATGTGCGTAAATTGTGACATATTTGAAAAACTATTTTTTAATATTATTCTTAATAATATATTAGGAATGCATGATATAATATAAAATGTGTGATTAATTAAAAAATTCGAGACAAATCGAATGGGTACTCTGATATCAGTAAGATATCTGCAAATTATTGTTACGTGCTAAGTCTTAACTGTTAAATGCAACAGAAAAATTAATTTTTTGATAATCTTTCATTTGATGTTGCTAAATATTCAAGTTGAATTTTTTTTTAATCTTGCTGTTATCAGATTTGATTTGTCTCGAATTTTGAGCAAATTTGGTACCCTAAAATTATTATTATTCACACATTTAATCAAGCAACGATAAAAGCGCATGTATTTCATTTTACCTTTAAATATATTTGATTGTAACATGTATATAAAAACTATTATATCCAGTCATTTTTTAGTAAAAAGAAAAGATTTTTTAAAATGGAAGAAGATGTTTTTTTACGCGAATTTTAATATTATATATTGAAAATGATAAGAAGGGTAACAGTCGTTAATCCGCTGCCGAAATCGCTGTTATCGGGAGCAGTCAGGAAGATCGGGGTTTCGTTCTTTTTTGTAGAGAAGCTTCTGATGTTTAATGAATCACTTAACTATTCATTGTGGATCGATTTCGCGAGATCCGAAATAGAAGAAATAAGACAAATTGAAGTCGCTTCCCACTGTTAGGATCGTTCTTCTCTCTGTCAGATATTCTCTCTGTCACTTGGCAGAGGGATTTTGATCTGGTCTAATCGTTCGGCCAGTTATTCTTCATTGAGCGTGGCGATAACGCGATTTTAAGGAACATTAAAGTTTAGCCTGTTTGCAATTGTCCGCGGAACAAGATATATTTTTTATTTTTAATCACAAAATTTACATGAAATTGTATATTTGAAAAGAAATCGAGTATTACATTCTGAATACGCGTTTGGTTTTTTATGTCATATATTATAATTGCAGATTCCTCGTATATTATAATTGCAGATTATATAAAATGCGCCTGTAATGTCGCAATCTTTTTATTATCATATAAAACGATAATAATTATATTGCGTGTGCGCACGTTGTATTCCGATTATAAAAATTATATGTATTGTGATTAAATATTATTATCAATTTATTCATCACATACATTCGTGAAATGTAAATCGCGATTTTTTCTTTAATTTAATCAAAGCTCAATTTATCTTTTCGCGATAATATTGTAGAAAAGAAAACCTTTTACAAATGCATTAAAATTCCGGATACTCTTTCTTAATTGAAAGACATAATCGATAAATTTATTAATGATTCTTTTGGTTGCGATAGATTATCAGCGCTACGCCAATCTAAAAATTTCTAATAAATTTTACATTGTACGTATTTCTGATATTTTCGTGTAATATAATAAACTACTCAATGTATGTAAAATTGTATATATTAACTATTTTATGTATAATGTATTATGAATTATGTATATTTTATTTTATTGTTATTGTTATACATTATACACTTTCAATTTAATTGTATTATTATATATTAAATTAATTTTGTAATTTATATTTTATAACTCTTTATATTATATTTCGAGTTAACATATAGTCAAAATAAAATATTATGTATCAAGTTATACAATTATGGAAATTATAACAAAACTACGTGGAAAAGTTATTTATAACACTCACAAAGAGAGAGAGAGAGAGAGAGAGAGAGAGAGAGAGAGAGAGAGAGAGAGAGAGAGAGAGAGAGAGAGAGAAATGGAAAATATATCTCCATTTTCCGAAAAATGGTTTTATTCTCCAAACTTTCCTTTTTCTTTCTTTCTATATACATAATATTATTGTTAAGTCCAAGCGTATATGTTGATGCTTTCAATATCATTATCCATATATTATTGATAATATTTGAATAAATTCGAATACACATATATTTATTTGATGTTGATAGCACCACCAATTTAGAAATTGTATTATAATTATAATAAATATTTTGTAATATATTTTTATATGACTGCGAGCTATGTAATTATACACTATAATATTTTATAATTATATAATATATATTTTATAAATTCTTTGTATTATATTTTCTATTTGGAAAGTTTGAAAAATCTACACTATTAAAAGAAAATAAAATAAAATTTTACCTCCTCGATTGTATCTCCACCTTAACGAAGGCATTTGCCGGGTGAGGAGGTTTGAGTACTCTAATGAACCTAAGAGCTATGCCGGCGGTAACGTAGGCCAGTATTCATATATAATCTGTTTTTATGTTTAAAATTATCTTAGATTGTATCTTAAAATTTTATTTAGTCAATGAAGTGGTCACAGTATTTTCTTTGACTGAAGACGGCCTTAAATATAAAAACAGACTATGAATATTAGCTGTAGTTATCAGTAGGGTCACCCATGCTGGACAGGTCGAAGGGGAAGAGTCTGACTAAGAGAGATACACAAAAATTACATAAATTATATGTATTATAATAATATACAATAATAATATATAATATATAAATTATATATCATTAATCATATATATAAATTATGTATGTTATATTAATATTTTTGAATAAATTGGAAGCAAAAAGAAATAGTAATCGGAAGAATAGAGAAAAGTCGCTTCAGTAAATTGAACATTTCAGTAAATTGAACATTTTTTAAGAATGCCTGAAGATAAATAACTATGGAAGATATTCCAACAAATATCAAGAAGGAGGAAATGCATGTGTCTATTATCTTAAGAATGCGACAGTATAACAATCGAAAGATTCGAAGAAGAGGATAGCGTTAAGTAAAAATTATATAGTAATAATTAAGAACGAAAAAATAGCTTGCAATTATATAAAATCTGCTAATATTAATTATATTTTATAATTGTTATATTTTACAATTTAGTATTAGGGTATTAAGTATTCAGGTATTAAGTATTCAAATAATTGTTATATTTTACAATTTAGTATTAGGGTATTAAGTATTCAGATATTAAGTATTCAAATATTTTGCTGTTATGGAAACTACAATAAAATAATATAAAACATGTTTGTGTGTTATATAGAGGGGAATATATAATTTCATTAATCTACAGAATACTAATTACGTTCAAAAAGATTAAATAAATTATAAAAGATTGAATTATTATTTTGTGGACATTTAAAATCGTTAATTATTACAGATAACGAAAAGTTCTTGAGGTTATTGAAAGAGAGAGCAAAAGTAAATAAAGAGCAAGCCAGATGACATATAATACATATATCATCAAAAGAGTTTTGAAGTCTTTTACATGATACTTTTTTTACTTAATATTATAATTTTTTGCAAGCATTATCTTATCATAAAAAATAAATTGCAAAAATAAACAGCATTGTATTCGTTTACAATTAATAGAATGTAAATATCCTATAAAGTAAAAACTGAAACTTTTATTTTTTATTTTATTAGTTTAAAATTTTATTTTTATTCAATTTTAATAGAATAATAAGAATTTTACAATTAAATGACATCAAACAGGACATAAATCGGATGTATTTTATTGTTAAATATGTAATAAAAAATTTTTATTATTAGACTAAATTATAAATTATTATTTACGTCGTGTTTAATGTCATTTTAAATCGCAAAAAATCTCACTAATTCTTTAAAATTAAATAAAAATAACTTTTTTAAAATTAAATAAAAATAAAATTTCAAACCAATAAAATAAAAAATAAAGGTTTCAGTTTATATTTTTCAGTTTATATAAACTATTATCAAAATGCTATATCCATAAAAGTTCTACTTACTATTCGCAAAAAATATAGAGTTTCTCACATTATTTGATAAAGTGACTATTTTTAATAAATGTGAATGACTGACAAGCAATAAATTAAACAATATTAAACAATAATATACCTGAAAAAAATTTCATAATTTTATTAGAGTTAAATTGATAAATTAATTTTAAATACACATTATATGTTAATTACATATAATGATTTAGAGACAATGATATATTTCATTTGCGTTACCATTGTTTACAGATTGAACATTTTTTATCAAATTATTTACAACTCTAAATATGTAGCATACGACAAGCCATTTTTAAAATCTATAAAACAAACAACTTATTAAATACTTATATATACCGAACGAAAAGATGAATCGGAATACAATCGTACGATTAATTAATTAAATATATATATATATATATATATATATATATATATATGTATAATATTATATATAAAATATTATATATAATTATCTTCAGAAATATTAAAGAAATTATATAATTATTAACGTTTAAGAAATAACATAACATAACATGTTATATTTTATTTTAAAACTTAAAAATATATGTGTATTAAATCAAATATAATATTAAATCCAAATATTAATGCTATCAATATCAAATTATTATATCGATGTTATTAAGTATTTGAATAAATGGAATATTATTAGCTGATATTGATAGCATCATAAATTTGTAAATTGTAAATTATAAATAGTTATAATTGTAAATAGTTATAATTGTATTTTAATTATAATCTAACATTGATATTTTAATTGTAAAATACAATACAATTATGACTATAATTATATTATATGAAATTATGATTAGTATTTACGATTAGTATTTACGATTGTAAATTCTTATGTAAATTACACGAAAAATTATCGAAAGTATTCACGTTTTCAGTGTCCATAGAGGGAGTATCGCTTTCAGGAATCACCTAAAAGCAGGCCATGACATCTCTCATTCTTCTCTCTGATTGTATGCGTGCGAGCCGCATCCTTTTCCCGACATTACTGTTTATCAGTTTAATTTCTGACAAATTGAATTTAAAATAATTTATTTAATAATCTGGATTCCTTGTTGGGATTCAAAATATTAAACAGATTATTAGAAATTAGATGGATAAATGGGAGAAATAGTTCATTTATTGCGTATTGAAATATTCCTACTACCGAGCGTCGATAATCTATAGAAGTATAATATAAGAATAATATAATATAATAAGAAGAATATATTATAATATCAATATAAGAATAATCTATATAGATATCTTTTAGTCGTCATTTGGACAAGACTAAAAAATCACTCGGATCATGAATTCAGATCATGAGACGACTGTTAGCCATCTTTTCGTCGACTTAACAATGTCAGTAAAAGATGTCTGTGACAAGAAAATGTTTAGTTTTAGTAGTACTTTTAGACGACTTAGTGCTGTGTGGGAAGAAAGTATTAAAACGGCCAGCTGTGGATAAATTTTCGTTAAGATTAAATAGTATACATAATGATAACTTTTATTATGCACTAAATACAACTGATGGTAAAGGTCTGCCTGGTCTGCCAATTGATGATCATCGAATGCCAGGCGATTGCTGATCTCAAGCTTTCCTCTGCTGGTAAGCAATTCTCACGAGTTTTACTTGTCAGTTTAGTTGCTAAATTAGTTTAATATTAATAATAAAATTAATATTGTAAAAATTTTGTAAAAATGTATGCTGCAAAAATATTGGATACATGCTATGCTATTTACGAGCAAAAACCGAATGCTCACTCTCTTTGCATTTAGTAAACAACAAGCGCAATTCGAATTATATCAAGATAAAATTTTTTGAGTGTATAAGAAACTATTTTAAAAATCTAGATATAATATAACTTTTTATCAGAAAATCAAATTTAATAAAATAAAAGTTATAAAAATTTTGGAGCAAAAAGTCATATAAAGAAAAAACTGACAGGAATTGTATAAAATGTATACATAAGATAAAGTGATGTGACATAGCTCGAATTAATCATTGCGAATAATTTTGATTTAATAGGAATAGTGCTTATTTTCAGCATCCTGTAAGATTAGATCAAGAATTGTATTTTCAGCCGCTGCACATCGATGAGGATGAGTCTTCGCTTTGTTACATCATTTTTAATTACTGAAATACAGATTACCTTCGTCGTTTTATCTATTCGATCGAAGGATACGCCTTTTTGAATGAGAAATAACCTCGTGTACTCGAATTCACATTTCTATATAAAGACCGAGAAATGTATTAGATCGAGTTCATTTTTTGATTCGACTTTGTTAGCTGAAGATTATGGAATTCAAGCTAGGATTGATTCTTATGTTCACCCTCGCAAATTGCATAGTAAGTATCCAATCTTTTTTTAATAAAAGTTGCATAAACTTGCAGATTTATTATTAATATTAGATGTAATTTGGTAATCAAATTTAGCAATTAAAACTCTATTAAAATAAAATTTGTTTGCGAAACAAAGCAAGAATAAGATTCCATTTAATTCAAGAGCTATGATATTTAAATAAAAGAAAAATTGAATTTTTTTGCTTCTAAATTTAGAGTATCAGTGTTTTAACATTTTTATTAAAAGAATATTCGATTAAAACTAAGCGAGACTTTATCCCTAATGTTTTTCTTGGATTCGCAAAAGCTTTATAATTTAATAAATATACATGTATATGTATAAATATTATATAGATTATATTTTCATGTAATGTTATATGTATATAATATTATATTTATCAATATATATATATATATATATATATATATATACACATACATATATATATTTATATGTATTCTATATATATATATATATATATATATATATGTATGTATATATATATATATATATATATATATATATTCTCTTAATATATACTAGGCATACGAGAGATATCCGTATGTACGACACAAGGAACGGTTGTTTTACAACCGACGATACAGCTACCAATATCCGCGCTATCAATCAGGCGACGATGAAATTCCCGGTGTAGCTGGGATAGATTATCCGATCTTCCGTCAAGTTCCGTGGACGCGATTCGAATGCGAACAGCAACCACATCCGGGTTATTATGCCGACCCTGAGACTGACTGTCAGGCTTTCCACATCTGTCAACACGGTGGTCGTAAGGATTCGTTCCTTTGTCCGAACGGTACGTTATTCAATCAGGAGAGACTGGTTTGCGCGTGGTGGAACACCGTGGATTGCTCTCGCGCTCAAAGTTTCTACTCCATTAACGAGGCAGTTGCAAAAGCAATGGAGGAAACTGATAGGTGAGCCACGCATTATGTAACGAATTGTTCAAAATACGTACCTACCTATCTACTGTACGTCCACGCGCGGTATTCGCATGCGATTGCATAATCGGACATAATCTTCTTATCTCTCGCGGGTTATGTACGAAAAATGTTGCGGCAATATTTCTTTCAACGTTCTCCTCAACGCTGAATTATTTCATAATAAAATAAGGTGATAAAAGTCGCACGCAGCCCGTTTAATAATAATTTCATTCGTACAGGAAAGTGTGATTAAACTCCTCCGCTTTCAGTTTTCACCGTTGAGTAGTGATATCTAGGAAGATACGATCCGATTGTTATATATAAATATGCGAATATCACACATCCAAATTTATTTAAAATATATATATATATATATATATATATATATATATATATATATATATATTATTTTTTTTGCTACCATAAGGCTTGCTTTAAATACCACGTAATTTGGAAGTTTTATACGCCTTTTATTTGCATTTGATCTACTTTTCCACGCTCTTTTTTCCTACACTATTAGTTTTATTAATCTGCTAATCATTCTTCTATTCTTTCACAATAAAGACGCATCAAAGTAGCTCCTGAAAAGAAGTTTTTCCGAGATTATTATCAGCGTGGCTATAACATTGAAGCTGGATCTTGGAATAAATACAATTGGCAAGGATGGAACAAAAACGACGCATCATTTCGTTACAATCAAAATTGGCATTTTATTGGAAAACCTTTTCACGAAGCACCTGCGAGAAGGATTCTTCCACCTAAATTTTTCCCTAAATTTTTGTCAAACACAAGCACTCGTTATAGCAATTCCTCGCAGAAATTGAATTACACGATCGTCGGTGGTGAATTTGACAAACAAGCGACGAGGAACAACTTTACGACACCAGCTAACGTTTACCTACCTGCATCCTGTAACTAGATAACGTCGTGATAAGAAACGTGTGCTATGTATGTCATATTTAATATTTTAAACATGCGAATTATATTAATAAATAGCATTTTCTAAATTAATTATACAATTTGGATCTGTCACTATTTTTTTGTTATTTTCAAAAAAGCTTTTTTTATCACATAATTATTAATTCAATTTTATCAAAAATTTTACTATTTTACTAATAAAACGATTTGTAGTTTTTGATGTATAACAAAACACAATTAAAAAATTAATTTTTTTTTAAGAAAATTATTATAAAATATGTAAGAAAAGAAAAAGAAAAATGGAAAAGGAAGAAGAGAGTAACAGTAATATGTAATGAAATTGCACAACCGCAAAACTTCAGCAAAATCCTGTTTGAGGATTCTGCTTTCTTCAGGATTTCGCTGCCCCAGTTAACAGACATAATCGTGCTTTACCAAGTCGTGCTCTTTAGTTCGTTCTATCTTTTTAAATAACCAGCTATATGTACAAAACATGATAATGTTTAAAAGTATGTAATTGATTACTAGAAAGAAAGAGAGAGAGAGAGAGAGAATCAAATTTTAATTATAAATTATCTAAAATGTGTTTTCTGAAACAGACTTATTTTGAGGGAAGAGATTGTTATTTTTTTAATCACACTATTAATTATTACGTACACACAAATGCTATGTACAAAATAAAAGTACAATTCAAAAACTTACAATAGTAAATAATTGTAAAATTTCGCAGGAACTCAACGAATTATGAGAATATTAAATGCTTAATAGACTTCTCGTCTTGGATTTCTCCTTGTTTGGCGTTAAATGGATTTCTCCAACACAAGCAATCTATTTAATCCTCTCGTACTTTTGCGGGTATAGATGCGGTCGAGTTACATTTAAGACAACATCGGCTTATAATATCACGATTTATGAACGAAGGAAGGGCTCCCATCATCGATAAACGTGCGATGAATAAACGATGATGCAAGTAGAAGATACGGCTCGTGTTTCTTTACGTCTTTGATATTTCCCGATTTCTGAAAGCAAAAGGGGCAAACGTTTCGCGAGTACTTACTATCGATCTCGATGAGAGATATAAGAGTACGCGATCTTCTAAAATATATATCTGTCCACTACATCGCTTCGGTTGAGAGCTAAGATTAAAACGACTTAACGATCGTTCGCACGAAGGTCGATCGTGATTCACGGATGTAGGCGCATCCCCTTAGTCTTATATTCTCACGGATCCTAACTTGAATGCTTCCTATTCATAGATTTCGAATGATGACGTAGACGTGCAACAGACATGTGTCAATTATGACACATATGCCTATTGCATGAATTCTCCATATTGTGATAATCATACACGTTTCACGATACTCTCGCAAATACGCAATGCACACTGAATAACATCAATCAAAAAGATGGATCTCAACGACCTTGATTGAACATCTCGTTCTTACAGGAAATTGCGCACTAACTGCTTGCCGCGCGATCGGAAAGTAGTTTGAAAAATTTCTCATTAGAGAACAGTGAGAAATATGCAAAAGATGTTTACACTATGCGTATAATAGAACTTATAAAAGCAGTTAACTTAACGTACACCTGCTAAAGACGGTTTGTTAACTACAATTTGCGCAAACTATGAAGCAATAATAGCTTCTAAAGTTATGAAATGCAAAACAAACTAACAATTCCTAAGTAAAGGGGTTTTATTCTTAATTACCATTGTAGAAATTCTGTTTTGATGTTTATCATAATAATCTAGTCGATCAACACAATAAAACATATGCTTTACTAATGGAAACTAATTTTTGTTGGTCTTTTTTTTAATGAAATAATGTTTTTTATTCACAAATAAAATGATATACTAGTATGCTAAAACAATCTTTACGTTTTTAATGATGCGAGTGTTATTTTTATAAGAAAATATAGAAAATAGAAAGAGAACGATGCTATTTTTATTCCTCTTTTACATTTTTTTAAGTACTTATCTTACGTATGGCAGAATTCCTATGAGTATAAATTCATCAATTATCACATACTACAGTTATCTCAATATTCTTCCTTGATTATTATAGAGTTCAGTCAGCAACCAATTATTACTTCAGATAATAAGCTGACAAATATGTATTACCATGATGCGTGCGTATGTGTGTGCATGATCTGTACAATATAAAGTAATTATAAAAAAGGAGGGTACAAGATGACAAGGACAACCTGTCTTTCATTTCAAACGATCACTGATGTGATGCAATTGTTAAGAGAAATAGACGATTACTGATATAATTCAGATCTTTCTGCTTTAGTTGCCCTAATTTTGACAAAGTTTAATGACGATAGGACATTCGAATATAATATTACACGTTTACTGTCTCGAGATTTTCTCACGATTATGTCGTAATTGTAATTCTTTCAAGGATTAATGTGATTGATTTGTTGCAATAAATCGCTTTGAGATTTTGTAACGTCTGCCGGAGATCATTACCCTCCCTTTTTTTTTACTAATGGAAATTATTTATCGATGATACAAAATGACTTAACCGGTTCTTCTCACTTGGGAGAGCTCCAGTTGCGGGTCGTGAGACAATTGTGTCGATGTTATACATAATACAATAAGCGCGCACACATTCCGAGCATGTTTTGCGAGGGAACCAAATGCAGTGCGGAAAGCACGATTGAAGTCTCGCGCGCGTGAGAACAAATTTGATGTAATTATCACAGAGAAGCATCATGCACAGTCTCCGAAGAAGTGTTATATAGAAATTCCACGCTAATTACATTTATAGATTTTCTTTCTGCGTATTTCCCATTATTATAAACCAAATATTAAGGGAAAAACACGTCGTGAGTTTCACATTTTCAATATTAATATGAATAAAAAATTTTTATTAAAGAACATGAATGATAATTAAAATAATATCGCAAAGATTATTTATTTAAATGCAATATATTCTTTAAAAGTTTTTCTTCTTCAGTCCTAAAATTAGATGTCTTACTGAAAAAACTGTAAACATATTATATTATTATACGTATTTTATTTGTGTGCATAAGTGTGAAAATGTAATTTAAAAATTATAATTAATTCATGTGCATAAATATTCATACACTTGCCACAATAAGATCTTATTCGTCATAGCGGCGAGTGGCGAATGGATTGGACACTGCTGCAATAAATTATAATAATGGTAATCAATTTTTTGTTTTATGACATTAAAACTTTTTATATGTCACAAATGTAAAAGAACTCTTAAAATATTCATAAAATATATATATATAGATGAATTCTAATATAACCAATCGCTAGACTTCATTAATGATTAGTTCTAGTGGAATGGATGTGGTTTTGCAATGCGTAAGTGATTATTGCAATCGTATTAAATCGCTGACAGATCTTAGAAAAGACGAGCTAGCTAATACGATTGGATCCTTTCTATATTAAACTCTTGGACCATTGATAAATGTCGCAAGCCTTATTGCTTTGTAAAAATGAAAATAATACCTCTTAACATTCGAACTTTAAGATCTATTTCAATGTACGTTCAAAAAATGCTATGTATATATAACAATAATTTTTTAATTCTAAAGCTAAGTAATCTTAAAGCTCAAGCAGAATAGCAGCTTTTGTTTAATATCATAAGTCTAATCCTAGTGATTAAAAACAGGATTATTACTAAGTAGAGAGTCATTAAATTAATTTCAAAATTTATGACCTGTACATAAAGAATCTCTACAGTTACAAGTACTTGATGATGGTGTAACATTTAATGCAACTAAACTGGTTTTTACAGTACAAGCAAGAAATCGCGGAGTTGAAGGGGCAAGTGGGGATATTCGCCTCGAGGGCTCGCATCTAGAACCCTCGAGGTTTTGTAAACTAAAATTCTATCCCCGTCTGTAAGACACGTTAGCAAATAGCTATATCAAGATGCCATCGTCCGAGGACTCGCTGATTCCGATCACTGCTAACTTGATGTCAACACGTACGTGAATGGCATTATACACGGGGATTAAGAATAAATCAGACCGTATGTTGGGATTACGTAGGATTGCGCGCGCGAGAAACACAATTGATATTGATACTCGCTTTTGTCTCTCTGACGTGTGAGATTCGCGCCGACAATCTTTATGCCGCCCACGCACGATGCAGTAACTCGCGCTCTGCGGTGAAAGCCCCGAAGAGGAAGACATGCGAAGACACATCGTGTCACTATGAACGTTCGATGATGATTACGCGATGATGCAGGCCGATTATGAATCTGAAGTGCCCGATCCTTTGACGGCGATGGAGCGCGCTGCGTCATCTTAGGGGAGGTCATATGAGAGATTAGCCGAATGAAAGTAGGTCTCCTAAAAATTTATCGAGGAGATAATAATAATTGAATCGATCATCGATACATATGTATGCATATATATTCAAGATAATTGCTTTCAATTATTTTATATATTTTTAATAAATAATAAATAATAAATAATAAATTATTATTTAATAAATAATAAATCATAAATAATAAATTATTATTTAATAAATAATAAATTATTATATATATTTTTAATAAATAACATATGCAAATTTTTGTATTAATTTTTTTTTAAAAGATTTGTATATTTATTTTTTAATTAATTTTCTTTTTCTTTCAATCATGTAATAGGAATTCTTGATGCACTTTGAGCAGAGTGCTCTAAATTTGATTTGCTCTTTTCTCTTCCTATTACAAAGTCTAAAAAAATTAGTGCGATCTATTCTATTGCCCTTCTAATGATTCCTTAGAAGATAGCCTCGACATCTCGAATGGAAAACAAAGCAAAAGACTTTTTACGTTGCAAGAGCGTTTGTGATCTTTTCTATGTCGAAGGGTATTATTCTCTACAGTTTTCCGATATCATGTATTATTTATTAGGGAATACATCTTTCTTTGATCAGAAGCAAAAATTCAGAGGAAAAATAATCGTACCTATACAGTTTTACGTATTCAATTACTTTAATTATTTACGAAATGCAATAGAATTTTTAAAGTATCTTTGTATAAATTAATAATAAATGAAAAATAAATACATACAAAAATTTTTCTTTTTTTGTAAGATTTTTATATTTTATTTTACATAATAACTTTTAGCTATCAAAGTTATTAATATACCATATATATTATTTTAAATGATATCATATTATATATTATTATATATTATTTAAAATATAATATGTATATGTATATAATTATTTAAAATATAATATGTATATGTATATAATTTAATTATTTAAAATATAATTAAAAACAAAAAATAATACATATAAATTGTAATTGTTATAATTCGAACACTATATTTTATACTATAATGAAAAAAAATTATTATATTTATTTGTTAATAAAATTCGAGTAAGAATTTTTTTTCATAGTTTACCTTTTATATTTAATGATAATCTTATTTCAAAAAATAAATAAATAATTAAAAATATAACATAAATTTTAATATAATATTGTGTGTGTGATTACATATAAAATAACACTAAAAATGTATAATATTCTATGTTATATTTTAATTTATATTCCCAGATATATAATACATAAATTGATAACCATAGAATTGAGAAAATTGAAGAAATCACGCTCTTAACTTTGTTTTTAAAAATTACATAACATTTATAACGTTTTTTTTTTATAATCTTATCATAAATTTGCATAGAAATATTTCTAAAAAAATAAAAGAGAAAGAGGAAAACATTTTTAATGATACAATTTCTTTCTCTCCCTCCCTCCCTCCCTCCCTCTCTCTCTCTCTCTCTCTCTCTCTCTCTCTCTCTCTTTCTCTTTTCCTACTTCTTATTTGATGTATTTATATTTATCTACTAATGAAAGAGAAGCAAAGTATAAATTCTGGTTGAGCCAGTTAAAATAACCACAAAATTGGCGTGCATCTCTTTTACCTAGGCAAACAAGTGAATCAAGATGCAAAGACATCCTCACGATCTTCTCGATCCTCTTCCTCTACGACGATCCACACCGCTAGCTAGAGCAACGTGAAATACACGGCACTCCAGTAGACGTTACTCTACTTGCAGTATTTCACTTTCACTAACCCCGGCCTCCCACGAGCTGCTCATCTTCGCGAGATCCCCCGTTCAGAACTCCCCCTCTAGAGGAGGCCCCCTTCGGTCCCGCAGCGGGTCACTTACGTCGTGAGGTCGTTCCACGGATAGCGTACTGTTTATGGATTATGATGAGCCCGCGCTAGATCCATCCCCGCTTTTTCAGATCCAACCTGCCAATATTTATTTTAGGTAATCACATACTTCGAAAAGATCACATTCGACATGTTTATTTGAGCATTTTAACATGGTTCGTACTTTAGTCTAAATTATATAATTATAAATTATATAATTATAATATTTAATTATTATTTATTAATTATTATTAATTATTATTAGAATGTTAGATACACAGAATTTATAAAATATTCATAAGAATTTTTAATAAGATGTAAAATATTTATAAGAATTATTAATAATGACAAGAGAGAGAGAGATGTCGTATCTTTAAATTCTTCTTTTATTAATCCATAAATTGATCGAGCAAATTCTGCATTATAATATAATAACGAGAAATTATGTGATACACTTCTCTTAAAATTTGATGGAAAAGGTCAAAGAGTACGGAAGCAGCGTCCTCGTCTCTCCTACGATTTCCAGAAGTACAGATGACTGCGCGAAAGGATCAATCTCATCGTCATTCGCGGTTTCGCGTGGTTCCCCACCTCGTATCCCGAGGAACAGAGAAAAAAAAGGGGGCTCGATCTGGAGGAGGTCGAAGGATGAGCGCCAGAGCATCCCTGGTGGGGGCGTATCAGCACTCGGGGTGCTATCCAAGGATATATATACCGACGAAGTTACTTCCACCATCAGTCACTGTCTCGACTTACCTCAGCACTGCGGTGTGTTTTGTACGTACGGATCGGTTGGGTGAGTCTGCACGACACCATTTCATCCCCTTAAGACATGACGATCGCGTTTTTGTCTGTTGTCCCGATTTCGCGAGTTCTTGCGCGTCTGTCGCACAAATTGGATCCTTTTTCGGATCCGAGCCAGTGTTCACTTCGAGTACTCCGAGTTCGGTATCACATTTTTCCTATCTCATGCATCTTTGTACGCGTACTTCAACGTGGCACCGATAACACGCACGAATGACCCGACGAAGGTTCCGAATCTCCATGTACGAGGGAGATCGGAAAAGGAACGATCGTAATGTATTAAAGTAGCACGGTCAGTGATTTCCATTTGAGCGTATCTTTTAAAGTTCTATCTTCTTTCTTGTAAACGTATTTAATAAATCAACCCCTGAATACCGTATACAGAATACAGAAACAGACGACGTGAGTTATAGTAGCGGAAAACATAAATACTTCCGACAGTCGATATACGAAAAATTCAAAAACATGAAAAGCATGAAGAATGATCAAAAGTTTTGCTTTTAATACTATTGTGATAATATTGTTATATTAAATTTACATTGATTGGAATCGAAATTTCTCTCTTTCTTTCTCTCTACATCATTTGCATACAATTTCCGTATTTTATGCATATAAAAAATGTACACTTATAAATTTTAATTCTTTAAATTTTTTCGCTTTCTTTTTTTATTTTGATATTTATTTAATTTTTATATAAAAGACTTGAATAATTTGACAAGTAATACGAAAGTACTAAGATTTAATGCTATTACTTTTTATTATATTATTGATTTTATATATAGTGATATTAAAAATCACTTTATGGTGATTTTTGGCAGAGAGAAATATTACGTATATGAAATAAATTATATTTCTGATCAAGATGTATCTCAAAACAAAATTTACTTGTTGCATAGACATATGTATGTACATATTTTAAAATTATTGCGGGCGCTTAAATATAATTATATTTATTTTTCTCAACATTTTCGTATATTAGCCAGATATAGAATAAATTAATCGATTGCATCTTTCAGATTCGCCCACTCGAGGGTGCTTGCGCCAGCAAACATGCGGCTACGCTTGTTCTGGATCGGTAAGATCAAATTGATATTGATTGAGATATTGAATTCGACTTAATTACACAGTTTCATCTCATCATATAATCACTTCATATAATTATCTCATGCAATAGGCGAGTTGTTACGTTAGCATATGACCGAATAAGCACATGAGACGAGCTAACAAAAAGCGACGCAAGAACTTACGGCGGCAATATCCGTCAGTTTTTCTCTGGAGAAAACAGAAAGATTAGCAGAGATTGCAGTGTCGAGAATAGAGAAAAGAAAGTTCGTAATTTGTGACGTGTCCCAACGTCAAGTATAACCTTCGTCTCGATAATCGAAGGAGATGAAAAGTTTCCAAGCAATTGTTAAGCAATCCTATACTAACTTTACCTTCTGTTCATCGAATTATCGTGCCGTATAAGCTCTCATACACACTATTATACGACACGCAATCAGTATGGCATTCTTTGACAATGCTTGGATATTGTCTTCGCGACTGTAAATCATTAGAGAAAAATGTGGAAAAACAGAAAATGTACATGTACGAACGATTATCGCGAATGTGACAATATGAAAATAAGTTTACATGTTATACCAATTATGTTATTTTACATACTCTGATAATAAATAAAGAACAGAGATTATATTCTTCTGTTTATAAAACAGACATTTAATTTTCGTATAAATTAAAAATAATATTTATTTTTTATTAAACTTTTCATACATAATTTTAAATTATTTTTTCTAAAAATGAAGAAATAGATAGATTGTTAATATTGTTTTAATAATAACTCGTAAATGATAAACAAGAATATGTCAGGAAATTTCCATCAATTAAATATAGCTTTTAACGAAGTTTTATTTCAAAAACAATTGCTTTGACGAATAATATTTATCGGACTGGAAATGCGATTCTCATAATTCATAATACTTTCAACGTTTCGGTTTCGACCACGGTGTTACGGTCCAGACGAGTTTTAAATTTCGATAGTACCTTCGCAAAGACTACAGCATTTTTTCGTAACATCCTCTAATTAAAACGAATTAGAGATAAGCCAACGCGCTGCTGACTGGTATTGTTCCAGCGCACTTTTACGTATTACGGGGTCACCCTTTACGGTTACGATCCTCACTTAAAATAAAGGTCAAGTGTATGCAGCGTACCGTGTTAATGCAATTGCTATCGCCTTCTCTTTTCTTAACAATCTTAAAAATGAACAGCGCTAAAGATGAAGAAAGCAAATATTCGAAAAGTCGAAACCAAAAGACAAATTTAAAACTATAAGACAAACTTTTTTTCTTTAATTTTTTAAAGATAAATGATAAATATCGTTATCAAGAAATTTTTAATTTCATATAGCTCATATTACTTTTATATATATCACATTAATCCATAAGAATTGACATCTTCTGAAAAAAAATAAAGTAGAAACTTTAACTTACACTGTTGTTTAACAATAAGAACAATATTTTTCTTATCAAAAAGTTAGATAAGAAAAATTCGTGATGCTAGGAATAGTCAAGGGAGGATTAAGCTATTTCCGCCGTAGAGTTCCCTTCGGGCAGATTACGTCAATACTCTGACGCGATCGTGCAACGCTAGTGTAACCACGTAACGGTCAAAGATCCTCTCAAACGATGCATCGAGTACCGTGCTCGGATTATCTTCGTAGATCACGCGAGGTTCGGACTGCATCTTGATCTCCGCCCCATTGTTTCGAGGTAACCAAAACCGAAGCTATCAACCGGCAACAGGAAGATGTACGAATAACGGTACGGCAATATTGTTGCTTGAAATAGCCTTTTGCTCAAATTATGCACATAAAAATTAATGACGAATGAAGGTAGAGGAAAAATATCTATATAAGATCATTCATAATGAAATATAGAAACGAAAGATTTTTATGTTTTTATTTTTTTTTAATTTGACAGTTGATAGCTATGTGAGTCAAAGAAAAAAGACTTGCAAAACGAAATTTATGTTTTTACAATTAATTCTAGAAAAAACTTTTATTGACAATTTTTTAAAGGCTAAAATAAAAATTACAGGGAGATTTATGAATGAAAAATGATCAATGTAATCATAAATTATATTTTATTACAATAATTATTTTCGCCAGAAATTTAATTTATTTTACAATAATTGTATCACATATATTTCATTATTCAAACAATTAATCACAAAAATTCACACAGTTCAATATATTTAAATTAATAGGTTATTGAATACGGAAATAAAGGCATTTCGCACGCGATACGAAACGATATTTTAGATTACTCATAATTCGATATGACAGTAATATTATTTGAGCTATGGAGGTCATGTCAATCGTATTTGCTAAGTTACATCAGTCTACGTCGAAGTAAAATCCCCATTATATCTTAATTTATCAACGTCAAGTTGGCTCGGGAGATATTCATTTAATAATTATAGTTATTTATTATGAACGATATTCATCTCGCGATAACAGAAAAATCTAATCAAGATATTTATAATTCACTTTACTATTTCCTTGCATATTTCACATCATTCATCGAAGTTATTTTCAATAATTACATCCTAGTACATGTTATAAGAGATTAAGCGATATAAAGCACGTCTTATTTTATAATTCATAACCAGGATTTACTTGAAAAGCAAAAAATATCCAAGGTAAAATGTATTCAAGAATAAACCTTTCTTCCTTGTCATACTTTTAATACAATCGATTTGATTATTTTTTATAGAGAATATATAAACTTCTAAACTTTTATAGAGCTTGAGATTGTAATCTGGGTCTCTTTGTATGGCCAGACTTTTGTATCTTCTTAACAAATAGCTTGCGTGATCCGCGGACCAGCAATGACGGTATCATTGCGAAAATGGGAGTCTCTACAATCTCGTAGAACATACGCACTTCTAAAGCCCGTGTTGCTCGTTTCTCTCTTTTTCTCTTTCTTTCTCTTGCGCGATTCTTCTCTTTGCGTTTGTCTCTCTTCATTTATGCTTTTTGATACGATTTACGTACCGCCAAGCGTGCGAAGAACTCACCTTCTTCGCGCCTACACTCTAAGCGCGCCCGACAATGCTCCTTAATTAATTAGACGGGAAGTTATGTCAGAGATTTTTCAAGACATTTCTCTTCTGTGGGACTCGCACGCAACCTCTTCACTGCGACGAAATTGCAGCAGTTACCAGCGTCGACAGCCTTTAACGCTCGAGATAATTGACGTCATAATAAAGATTCTTTCCATGATGGATTTACAATGAGTTGTAATATATGTAACTGTGTCAAATAAAACCCATGCAATTTGTCAAAGCGCATGCCCGAAAATAATGGTGTCTTGTATTTGTTTCAGTCTTGCTGGCTGTCGCTCGTTCAGCTCTGGTAAGTTGCTTCCGTTCTTAAATAGATGTTATTTAGAAACTTAAAATAAAAGCACTTTTCTCAGGTTAAAAAAGTTTGTAATTTTGTAGAGTTAATTAATTTAATCTACATGAATTCAAGCTGTTTTCTTTTTATTTTGTACATATGTTTTTTCATTATTCTTGAAAAAGTGACGCACTCAAATTCATATAAATCGTATAATTCATATAATTCGTATAAATTATATATCAAACATATTTTAATTTTCCGCGATCGACATATCTCATTCCTTTTTTTCCCACGAAATAACATAACATTTACGTTGCGCAAGTTTAAGCATTCTGACATTAATCGGTCGTGACTGTATTATTTCAACTTTACAATGATCACAATAATCGAGAATACAAAGACTCCTTTGGATCTTTTTACGAGCACGATTCTAACTCGAGAGATGTCAGAATCTATAAATCTGATATACTTAATCGTTCAAGGGTATCGTGATCTTAGCAGACGAATAAACCGTTATTTGATATTAAAATATAATATATAATATATATATATACACAAATCAGAGAACAGTATACTTAATAAAATATTTTTTATAATATTAATCAAATAATATATCAATTAAATTTAGTTAAAATATTATTTAACATATATAACTTTAACATATATAATTATGTCATGCAATTAAAGTACAACATTAAAGTACTTTTTCTTTTAATAATATATAAACTGTATTATTAACTTTCTATTAAAATAAAATTTATTTAAATGTATAAACGATGTGATTTTTTTTCTATTTGCACTTTTTAGATGTAATTGATTAATTAGCTACATGTTATAATTTTTTTATTTTATAAAAAGCTTTGTAATTATAATTACTTATAATATTTCTATTTTACAATTATTTATATGTTTCTTTTCAAAAGGTAACTAACAAAAAAATTTTTTTTAATATTTTATTTTTATTTCTTATTACCTCTTTCTTTGATTTAAAATATATCTGCTATGTTTATCATTATAGGCTGATGAGGGATATAATTATCCCAGACCAACAAATGGACTTGTGCCAGGTGGTCCAGGAGGAGGTCCTGGCACTAAGCCAGGAGGGGGATTTCCAGGAATGCCCGGTAGATACCCATCTGGCCCTGGAGGACCTGGAGGACCTGGAGAACCAGGAAGACCGAATGGTTATCCATCAGGTCCGTCAGGATTTCCAAGTACACAACCAGGTGGGCAACCAGGTGGGCAACCTGGATTTCCATCTGGTCAAGGCCCTTCCGGTGGATACCCTAGTGGACGACCTTCCATCCCATTTCCGAGCGGTGAACCAACAGGCAGACCTAGTCCAGGAACAGGCCCAGGTGGGTATCCATCTGGACCAGGTACACCAACGGGACCCGGTGCACCAGGAGGATTTCCAACAGGGCCAAGCACTGGATATCCTGGTGGCAGGCCTAATGGGCAAGCACCAGGCGGTTTTCCAGGTGGGCAAAGACCTTCTGGATATCCGAGTAACGGACAACCAGAAACTCCAGGCTATCCTAGTGCACGACCGGGCGGGCAAGGACCAGGCGGAAGATATCCCGAACAGATTCCTGGAGGCTATCCCGGTGGAATGCAGAAGCCTGGTGGCCCAGAAGGTGGATATCCTAGTGGAAGACCAAGCGGTGGCTATCCAGGAGGTGCTCAGAGACCTAGCGGTGGTCCAGGTCCTCAGGGACCAGGTGGATATCCAGGACCGAGTGGCCCTGGAGGTCCAGGTGGACCATCTACCGGCGGTTACCCTAGTACTAAACCAGGAGGACAGAGACCAGAAGGCTATCCGAGTGGCCCAAGTCCACCTGGCCCAACACCGGGCGGTTATCCTGGTGCTCCAGGACCACAAGGTCCGGGACCGCAAGGACCAGGAGGATTTCCAAGTGGGCCAGGATCTCAAGAACCAGGAGGATTTCCAGGTGGACCAGGTCCGCAAAGACCAGGAGGATTTCCGAGTGGACCAACTGCTGGCCAACCTGGAGGACCTGGGGAATATGGCCATGGTGATGAAGGAACATATGATGAAGGTGATTACTCAGCTATTCCAGGCGAGCCTGGTCGCGATTATCCTATATATAGTGAAATTCCGGAAACCAGTTTTCGTTGCGATGCGCAACAATTTCCTGGTTATTACGCTGATGTGGAAGCTCAGTGCCAAGTTTTTCACATATGTGCCAATAATAAAACCTACGACTTTCTTTGTCCGAACGGAACAATTTTCCATCAACAATACTTTGTCTGTGTATGGTGGAATCAATTTGATTGTAACTCCGCGCCAAGTTTTTATAATTTAAATGAAAACATTTACGATCATACTATTATGGGAACACCTGGTCAAAGACCCGGCATTGAAGGACCTTCAGGACCTCCTGGACCTGGTACATATCCAGGAGGTCCAGGTGCTCCTCCTGGTGCTCCAAGTGGCCCGGGTTATCCGGGAGGACCGCAACGTCCTGGTGGTGGTCCTGGAGGTTATCCTGGAGAACCTCAAGGTCCATCGAGACCAGGCGAATATCCAGGAGAACCTCAAGGCCCATCAAAACCAGGCGGATATCCGGGAAGACCTCAAGGTCCATCAGGACCAGGTACATATCCGGGAGGACCTTCAGGTCCATCGGGACCAGGTACATATCCAGGAGGACCTTCAGGTCCATCGGGACCAGGTACATATCCAGGAGGACCTTCAGGTCCGTCAGGACCAACTGGACCAGGTTATCCAAGTGGGCCAATGGGTCCAGGAGGTCCAAGCGGTTTTCCAGGAAGACCGGGAGGACCTCAAGGTCCATCTGGTCGTCCAGGACCCGGATATTTAACTCCACCGGTAGGACCATCAGGACCTCAAGGCTCTCAAGAACCAGGATATCCTGGTGGAAGACCTCAGGGACCTTCTGGACCTTCAGGAAGACCACAGGGACCTAGTCCCAGTTATCCAGGACCAAGTGGACCATCTCCAGGATATCCAAGTGGCCAGCCTCAAGGACCTCCTGGACCGCCGAGCTACCCAGGTCCAGGAACACCGAGTGGTCGTCCACAAGGACCTAGTGGACCAGGAGGATATCCTAGTGGTAGACCGAGCGGTCCATCGTTTCCAAGTGGACCAAGCGGACCTACTGGGCCAGGGACGAGTCCATTCCCGCCACAAGGTCCCCCGAAGCCAGATCGTGAGTACTTGCCGCCACGGATTGGATAATCGAAACTAAACTTCCAGCCGATATCTAACGACGATTCCCACCGTTGTTAATGCTGGATGAGATGTGTAAATATGCGTACAGTTTTACTTGCGTAATTTAGGTATCGATTATTCGTATTGCATCCATTTTAATATATAGCGAATTCTGCTTTTGTGTTTACTTATCCTAAGGTTTCCATCTATTCAATTAAAAGTTTATATTGTTTGTTCCCAATGTTATTAGTAAAAAATATTTATTTTACTAGCAACTATACAAAATTTAAGCATCTTTATATAGTTATTAAATAGAGCGTGCAAAAATAAATATATAAAAATGCTTATAAAATTGTATCTTTATAAGTTTAGAAAAATTTAACTTTAGTATATGATACTTTCCAATATATTATTTACATGGTTCAATTTGTTTATTATTATTCAGAATAAATACAATAGCACATGTCGCGATTGGTGCAAAAAATACTTTAAACTTTAATATTACATTGCATTAACAAGAAGTATTAATGGAAACCTTATGGTAAAATTATGAATAATATTATATATGCTGAATGTATTTGCCGTTGTCCAATCAAATCTTATTAATTGTGACTAAAAATATTAATTTTTATTTATTCTTTTCTTAATTATTAATTTCTAGTACAATTATTAATAGTATCATTATTATATTGCAAGAGACTTTATCAATCAACTTATATCAAAATTAATAAAAGGACACTAACGTTGAATACATGCAGTTTTTTTGTAAGTATTATAACACATATTTATTTATTCAGCTTTAATAAAAATATGAATGTTATAACTTTTACGATCTTACTATCAAAAGAGCTTGAACCTGGCGTTATACAGATGTCATGGATATTCTGAAAGAGATTTCATACGAAACATAAGAATTTATTAAATGTAATCAAACACATGAGATCAAATGTATAGCTTCATACTTTATAAGGCAATTATGTCTTACACGAAGTGTCATAATAACACAATTTTAATACAATTACAAATATATTTATCTTTATACATATCTAAAACACAAATTTATATAGGCAAAGATTTAAAATGCCTAAGAACCGAAAACAAAGTACTTATTGCGTAAAGAAAAACAAAATTAAACATAAAATTATACAGTTAATAATATATTTAAGGTATATATTAATATAATGATGTTTTAATATTTTACAAAATTATTGATTATAAAACGTATAAATTACACTTGATTTATTTTGTTACTGTAATTTGAGCTGCAAGTACATATTATATTTGTAGGATTATAAGCAGTACATATAACGAATAATACTTTTAATAATATTCTTAATGAATAATTTATAAACGGCTTATAATATATTTAAATGCAATAAATATATATATTTTTTATGAAAATATCATATAAGAAATCTCAAGATTGAGTATCTTAAAGCGGAAGCACAATATTAGACACAATATTACAAGTAAATTATGGCAAAAATTTAATAATCTTTCTCTTTCGAATTCTTATCAATTATAAAAAAATGTGTTACAATTATTCTTCAATAATTGTTCGATAAAATAATATGTATTTTAAAACTATACATTATTAATTAATTAATCTAAATATAATGAAGCGGTAAAGGTCTGACCCTTTTTGAGAAAAAAGCATATCATTGTCATATATGATTAAGCATCGCATGACATAATAAATATATATATACATATATATCTATATTTTTTTAACAATGGTTTGAGACTCCTACGTGGGATGCCATTATGTATATTTTATGCGCGAAATAAAGGAAACGTCTTTGCAAGAATTATGTTGTCTCTATTCAGTATAGGTCCCGCGGGTTACTGAAACCCGCACAAGACGAGTAACACACGCGTTACTACATATTGCCTTTCCCTTTCCCCTCATTACTATAATTAGTCATCTCAAATTGTTCGCTCGTCGGGGGAGGATTACATAAATTCGTATACGCGGCCTACGTGCGATCACCGTTTCGCGATTTATAGTTGCGTGTATTTCATAATAAGGCGAGACTTTTGTTTTCTGACGGGCCGAGTCATTCGACGGGCAAATGATTTTGCGGATTCCCAAGGTAGTGACGTTACATTAGATAAACGTTGCGAGAACTATACTCTGCGGTTCGTTCACGCGTCTTAAATTGTCTGACATAGGTAACTGGGTCGTATGAAATGCCTCATCCTGCTATTCACATCGTTCTCGTTGGATTGTTTCAACGCTACGTGACGCGTCGAGAGGGGGGAAAATGATACTTAATCATCGCGCGCGGGTGTCAGGTGCGAATGAAAATAGTAGATGCGTAAAATGTATTGCGTGTCGTGTAATATCGGTATATCTTCGAAATAGCACAATGACTCTACTGGTCTTAGTATTATCGCGCGTACAATCAAGCGCCCGCTATTGTAGTTTGTAATGAAAGGAGTTATACGCAGGACCAATTAAACTTTGGTCTGGAATACGTGCCTTGCGGCAAGATAACAAAGGTCAATGGCTAATTAACAACGCGCGCAAATTAGAAACGTAATTTGTGGGCATTGCTGCGTCGGAAACGTACTGCACATGCAGCAAGTCCACATTACAAACAATTCGATAACGAAAACTACAAATCATAAACTCTCGAATCGTCGCTAGATATATCGCAGACTTTAACATCAATCGACTTAAACGATCAATTTAATATATAAATAATATATAAATACTAAAATTAATACTAAAATTTAATACTATATTAATACTAAAATTTAATACTAATTAAACGAGCTGTTTTATTGTTATGAAGGTAACTGTTTTTGCAGTTGGCAAAAGAAAGATAAAAGACCAAATTTATTTATAATTAAATATTAATTGAAAGGAGCATTCAGTAATTATTAATGTTATATAATTATTAATATGGGAGTACACGCTTCTCCACATCAAATATTCTGTAACTAAAATTAAACTCACGAAACTTTAAGAAAATCTATCATCGACCCATTTCCTGATAATGTGCCAAGTAAATCTTCTTCTCGTTGCATTAGGGAGTAATCAAAGTATTACAAGATAACAGCACGATGCAGATTGAAAATGTATAACGTAATATATTATGAATCACTTTGTGAATACATAATAGGTAAATCGCGGATTATGTTTCGTCAGCGCGTTACGACGAAGGTCCCGCGGATGTATGTCTCGCGCTTACATATTTGGTGCAACGGCAAAGCGGACGATCGTGCGAAAAATGTGGAAATTAATGAGAAGGCGCCGCGCTCGCTCTCACCTGGAAATTACCGGTCCGTGACGCAAGGCAACCTTGGATGGCACGCGGACCGTCCTGCTCGAAAAGTAGACCATTCGAACGGCGATAGTGACGGATCACCTGTTAACAGATCTGACTTACGACTTGACCTTTCGCAGTGGAACCGATTCCTTTATAGACACGTAGCGTTGACTATTTTCGTTACGGGAAAGTATGGATATGTGTATATAAATGTATCCCATCTACTATCGTCTCTTTCTTAACCATCATTACCGTATGTGTAGTTAATTGGCGTACGTAATGAAACTCTCCTATGCATAATGGGAATAACTGACGAATCAGGAGAATTCTATTCAAAGATGATTATATTAGATGGAGAAGATTTCAGACGCAATTTACGTGATACTTTTACAATTTGATTTTTAGTTTAAAGATATATTATATAGTTTCATATATAAATTGATTACATAAAAATAAGCAAAATATATGTATGAAATATTTTGATGAAAATAGAAAATTCCGTATATTAAAATAATTTAAATGGAAATCATTTTTATTTTTACAATGATAAATGTATATAAATAATACAATAGGAAAATAAATATTCTTGTTAACTTTGTCAAGAAGAGAATTTAAAAGAGGATAGCGCTGCGTGCGAGTAATTGTCGAGCTTAAAGTGAAAAATATTAGCGTGTAATTGTGCAGTGTGACGCACGTTAATGGTAAATTGTACTTTTAGGAATTAATATTCTCCTCTTGCATAATAACCGCATGCACACTCAAAACGTAATCTTTTTTGCAATTTGCTCGCCGCCTCGGGACATACGCGTATACCTTATACAGGGTATCGCTCGATGGGGCACGCCGACGCGGCGATGACGAAATTTGTCAGCTCTTCAACTACCGAGATGCATTATTGCATCTCTGTGATACGATAGGGACGATGAAACCTGCTGTCACGAGAAATAGGACGAAAAACAGCAGCAGATGGCATAGCCAATATTGCAAGGGGATTTATGCAATTTCTGTAGATTGTAAATTGCACAAATGACCATGTATTACGATGGGATGTTCGGCAATTCACTTTAAGGCAATGAATTTTGCATCTGTAAATTTTTCAAATCAGAAAAAGCATTTGCCTCATGGCGCTGCTACAAGATCGATGCTCTTTGGACTTTTGAATTTACATGATAAATAAAATTATACGCGTCATACGAAGTATCTTTCTACGAACTGCCCAATCATCGTGCATAATGATACGTATGCCTTTTCAATACAAATGTTTTAACAAAGTTGAAAAGTCTCTTTAAAATATAACACTTTTGTATTATATAGAAATTTAAAAAAATTTTTTTTAGAAGAAAATATTTTTTATGCTACGAAAATTCTGTTGCAAATGACGATTCAGCGTAGAATTAATTTAATGAGATAATGTGTTGGTATATAAATGTAAAACAATTGTCCTGGTATTTCAATCGGAAATTTTATGACGGTAGGTAGTAATTATGATGAAGCACGATCAGAAAAGGCCAAACGGGTTTCAATCAGTGCGTGCCACGCCAAACGTCACGGAACCGGTTCGCGGGGTCAATAACCGTCATTGTCAGGGTCGATCGCGGCACATTAGTACGCAATGGACGCGTTGTCGAGACCTATAATTTGACTTCCGCGAACAATGCGACACACTGTCATACATACCGCAACAAAGGTCTGTATAATATGCAGAGCTTATTACAAATAAGCTAAGTGGTCTTTGAAGAAACGATCGAGTTACGAAGAATGATCGGGAAGAAGATGACTTGGTTTAAGTTGAATAATAACGGAGATTGAGCAAAATGTTACTTGTACCTTTCGGCGTCGGTCAGTCGCTCGACGTGCGGTCCGAATTAACCAGTGATTTGATTCACACTTTAATCGTGTTTCCTAACTCGGGTCACGACCTGAGAATAAGAGGCTTGATACAGAAATAAGAAAAGTATCGCATTTATAAGCACGTTTTAATATTAAAAATAATCATTGATCAATATATTGCATAAAAACATAAATATACGATGACATGATACACAATTAATAAGATATATACGTATATATAATTAAAAAGAAATTTGGATTATTCGTTTTAATTATTTATAAATAAAGCAATGACATATCTATGAAATTTCAACTCAATATATCGTCTTTAAAATAAGTCTTTGATTCGACAAGATTCAATTGCTCTCGCATTTTCTGAAAGATGATTTTACCGTAATGATCCAACTTGAACTGATAGATTTCGTAATGAATCTGACAGAAGTTTAACTCGAGCTTGTTTGCTCATGTAAATTACTTATTGCCGTGATCGAACTGTGACCCTGTATATCATCCGGCTGCGAGGCTCTTCCTAGACTGTAGCATTGTGTTAATCCATTCTACGAGCACGTGGCTATCCTGATTGCGGAGCCTTCAGTGTAATCTTTCCCCCATAACACACGAAGCGCGCTCGCGATAATAAATGCACTAGGCAATCCGGCGCCTCTGCACCTAACTTACCAGGAACCTAAAAGGAGGCATACGATTAGATGCTGATATTACGACAGAGCGCTTTCTCCATTACATTAGACAGGAGCCGATGACAGAAGAAAGCGCGAGAATTCTCGATGCATTCAGGATGCATAGAGACGATCGCAGAGACCATAGCATGATCCGATCTTTGCGAAACTGGGACAAACCGTTCGATCGATGTATCAGCCTTGCGAGCGTGACTAACGTGTCTTACGTGAGGCTCTCGAGCCGCAGAAATCATCGTTCAAGTCGGCGGCGCGAGAGGAAAAAACATGGACAGGCATTTACTTAAGCATACGGACACTGAGGAAATTTGCAGGAGTCGATGACTTTCTGAAAGGATATTGTGTTCGCCTGTTAAACCGCTCACGTGGGATCGTATACACATAACGATGTGTGGCAAGAATCGATATCGGTTGGCACAAACGATATCAACGACGACAAACGGTACGCGTAACTCGGAACTTAACAAAAGGTGGAACGAAAACACGCTTGTGCAGCTCGTTTTTCGCTCCCTCTTTTCTGGAACGCCATGCAATCCCTTCTTATCAAGACAAGCCATTATTGATCCTGGCTCTATCCGGCTTAGGTACATTTTAACATAGTCTCAGAGAAGTTAGATCCGGCGACTTTAAACGCCGATTTTTCCATACTTCAAGTAGCGATGTAATTATATTATAGAGCTTCATCTCATGATGGTTCTTAATACTCTCATAAAATATATATAATCTTGTTCTATAGATTCTTTTATTAAAGTGACCATTCGCGTTTGAATTGCTATTCCATCAAAGCCCGCAATAAGACAGATATTTAAAGGTTAATGAGGGATGCTTCCTCAGTCGTGATGAAACGTAAGACTAATCGATGCAAACGCTCGCGCTTTTACTCTTAATAATAGTCATTTATTGCATACGTCGATGAATGCAGACTCGATTTTTCTTTAGCAGGTGCTTGATAGAATATTTAATCGCAGAGTTAGATAACATTGAAAAACCTTCTGGCAAAATTTATTTTTTATAATTATTAATAACACTTCGGATTCCAATTAAATCTTACAAAACAATTTAATTTCAGGTTTAGTTCGCTTTATTCTTCGTTTTTCTTATGATGTATCAATTTGATCAGCTTTCATGTTAGATATCATTAGTATAATTCGATTTTTATGTTTTATCTAAAAATATATGAACAAATTATTAAATTGTAAAACGAAAATATTTATAATGTAAAAATATGATTTTTTTTATCATGTCCAAAGCATGATTTAAAAAAAAAACTAAAATATGTTTCAAAATAAGAAATCTTATATGAATGCAATAAAAAAAGAAAGAAAGTATAGTTTTATTCATGAAATAAATGTTAAACAACGTAAATATAATTATTTATTCTTTTTATAAAATTTTTGAATAGTCACGTATTAATTTTGACTACGTTTACGCTAGAGATGTCTTTAAAGAAACCATAATGCATCACAAAAACTATACGAAAAATATTATTTGAAGACTTTAAAACTTAAAACTAAAGGAATAAAGAACCATATACGTAACTGCTGGCGACATCGATCAGCGATGATCCTCGAATGAGGAAAACATCTCATCGGCAGTTATGGAGGAGTGTGCGGGCTAATGGTCTTTTAATGACTATCATGTGGTTTGCTCAATTGCTTATTATCTGATCTGTTACATGGATCATTCATTCGCGATGAAACGTGAAAAATTCAATGGTGCGGGAACAAATCGTTCCGCTGGTAGTTAAGCGATTCGCGCGATCGCCGATCCGTAAGTTCATTTTCATTGGATTTGCGTTCGGTGCATGCAGATTACAAGAGGCACAAACGAACAGATTGCATCATATCGCGTAATGAACTTTCGGGTACATCAGAACCACGAATCGAACGATTATAGTCAAATTATACTTTGAGAAATGTAATCGGGGCAAACGTTCACCGTGACGATTTATCGGTACCGACGAGCAATCACAATCATGTGTTCGACTAAAAGTTTATACGTCCCGACGAAACACGATGATTGAAATGAAATAACGTCGAACTGAGTTTGCCTCGATTCTAGAACTGAAATAATGAAATGAACGTAAAATTTAATTGTGGGAATTGTAACATTCCATAAGAAAATTTCGTAAAATTAATATATTGAATATTATGCAACTTACGACCAAGTAGATTTTTGTAATGAGATTTACTTCGTATATTTATTTATTTTCGCATGCGTAACGCATTTATTTAAACGATGTAATTACGGCCGATGAAAAGCAAGATTCTGCGAATATTAATCGGGGATGATCGCCGCGGCTCATCTGGATATTATAAGATCACGAATTCATTACGAGTATCTGCACGCATGTACATATGTCGACGTGCACGATAAATCACTATTATTAAAAGTAAAAGGCAACGTTTATATCGACTAATCTTGCGGTTTTCGTTGCAACTAGGAAGACAGTTTTCATTAATGCTCGAATATTTGTGATTGAAAAACTTGAATAAAAGGAACGGTCGATAAAAAAAAAAACATTCTGAATAGGTAAATGAAGCAGTGAAATATTTTGAATATTTTTTTCTTTATTTTACTTTTAGAAAGCACAAAATATATAAAGAAGTTTTCAATAAACAAATCTACTTTTAAAAATCAATTTTATGCATGTGTATATGATTCATCTATTATATTTCATAATTCCTTTATGATTAAGTTTATAAATTCTATTTTTTCATTTTTTTCTATGAGAATTACAAGTTAATTCAACAAAAAATCTTGAATAAGAATATTATTTAAAATAAATAATAAAGAATTTAAAGAAAATCCGATAACGCTTTCATGTACGTATCTTTACGTATACTTTTTGTACAAATTTTCTCAATCACAAACTCTATTATTTTCGCGATGATTGGATATCGATTATTACAACATTGCCATACTTTACAAAAATTTTGTAGACGAAAGATGGAAAGTCAGAAGGGGAATTGCAATCTTGATTTTTTCAAAAACTGCAGACATTTTTTTTCGTCCAACAGGCCAGGCGTATGTTGCATACATCGCACGATTGCGTAGTCGCGCGTCATATTGCCGCCGATCGTCATTAAGGAACAAAAGGCTCGTAAAAGACGCGAGAGATCCTGATACCCGAGGCGCATAAAATAAATTCCTCTATGTATCGCGCGAATCGTTCTTAATGGCAAACCTGTCTTATAGGAACGGAGATGTACGGCAACGCGAACGCCCGACAGCGATCAATCGACATGCTCTCGGATACGGTAATAACCCGCCGTATGCTGTGCCCTGAGCTCCTCCGCGTACAGTGCAAACATATGATTTCACTTTTCCCCAGGGGTTACGACAACGGGAATTATCGATTATCGTGGCGCGCTCGGCGTTATGACGTTCGAATTCCATAATATAGAAATGGGACTTAGTTGATGAGAGAAATTCTAAGCTGTGCGATTGCATTAGTGCGATGATATAAGTATTTTTTTTATTTATTTCTTAATCCTGTCTTCGGCTTTGCATGATTTTCAGTTTTATATTTATTTTGTGTAGTATAAATAGAATTTATTATAAAATGTCTACAATCGAAACGTCTGAAGGTATCTAAAATAAAATGAGATTATCATAAAATAAATTGCAAGAATGGAATAATAATAGTATTAAACTTAGCATACTTAAAATTATTTTAGTTTTTTAAATTAATTTTTTAAAATTACAGTTATATAAAAACAGACATAGCATTAATGTGTAAATAAATAAACAAAAAAGCAACATAAAATACATATAAAAATAAAAAATATAAATTAAATCGAAATAATTTTAGTTGTGATTCTAGTTCCTTAAAATTAGAATTAAAGTTAAAATTGAAACAACTTGAATTTTTTAGTGTATTAAAAATATAATAATTTAAAATAAAAAATCTAAAATTGAATGCAAAAGTTGAAACCAACTTTAAAATCAAAATAAAAAAGTCATAAATCAAACAATAGATGATATAAATATAATCCATCATCGAATTAGTTATAGTCAATTATCTCGCGTGATACTTTTTGTTATCCACGAATAATCCATCAGGATTATTTCGCGATACTTACGGTTGACGAGAGTAAAAATTTGAAGTGCATTTTTTTTTTCGGTGTAGAGACGCGCGTCAGTAGCTGCGAATAATCGCTAATAAACTTGATGAATAGACACGCGCTTTGCCGAGAAATGTATCCCGTAACAAATGATACGGTAGCGGCGTAAATCGCGTGAACGTCGTGTACAACGTCACACCATAAGATTAACCGAGGATCTTAAATCATTGTGATTGCGTGTGCGTTCTGTGGACCTATTATACTTATCTTTTCATACATCTAACTTCTCCAAACTTAAGTGTGTTCTGTAGAGAAGGAACTAGAAAGTCCGCATTGTGCCTCGATTAGATTCCTTAATGAATATTTGCAATTCGTCCTTATAGTTGAAATTAAATTCCAGGTTTATCACATTCGTATGCAAATTCTAAATTTCAATTAGATGCTTTCTTGGCGTCCGAATGTCAAACTTTTATTGAAGTATAAAATCAATTGAGAAAAGCAGAATATATTTTTCTATTTTCTCTAGAGAGGCTCAACTTTCCAGCAAACATAAATAAAAATAAAAACTTCCCTTATATAGACTATGTAAAAATATACCTGTTCCTGAAAAGAGAAAAGATATCTACATTTTAATTAATCCGCGCGAGAAAGCTAATTAACCCATTTTCGTTATAATGAATGAAATGCTACCTCATCCCTGAAGCACGTATTATGAATGACGAAATTATTTATTTCTTATAGCAGCTATACCATGCGTAAAATAAATAATTACAGGTTGATCGAGAGATCTTCCAGGGATCCTCGTCTCGTTATCCTCCGACACCCCTTGATGACGGCTCGCGCCTAGACGAGACACGCATGACTGCTCCCTATCGCCACAACAAAGACTCTCCCCGATATTATTATCGGATAATCTGATCGCGCGATTCATCCTCTCCTCTTGCGAGCGCGCGCGAACAGTTGACATACTTTCCATTAAAGCGGTGCGGTCGCGGATGTACCTGGCTTCTCTGCCTCTCGGAGATAAACCAGAGAGGAGGATTCAGTCGGCATGCATCCGCGAGGAGACGGGATCGTAAAGCTAACGAGCGATCCACGATGGAATGCAGAGGAATTGGGGGAGAAAGTCTCGCGCGCGGTGCTTCACCGACCGTAATAGACCTCTATTTTAGAGATGGACCGCGGCTCGTTCGTTAGAGTCGACGGATGCAACCTCGGCGACTAGTCTTCGCGAGAGATGTAACCTCCTCCATTTTGACGGCTTCAGCGGACATCGCGAGGATGATCGATGGGGGTAACGCCGGGATCGCCGCATGTCGTTGTTCGCATAAATTATGACGCGGAGAATAATGCCACGGGATGTGCACAGGAGGATTTTTCTGCTTCTTCTTAATCATTCCGAAGAGAAAGGAACGATGTTTGCTCTTCCGGCCGGATCGGCGGCCTTTTAATTTCATTGTTGAAATAAAGCCGGTCTTGATTGATTTCTCGACGAGAATAGCGGGACTTTTTATTTGATTACTGAGGTGAGAAGAATTGTTCAATTGCATGGAATTATAGAAATTATAGCAATACGCTTTTCTGATTTTCAATTGGAGAACAGTATTGAGTTAAAAAGCCGAGTATCATTTATAAAGTAAGAGCTTAAATCGAAAAATAGGATCTTCGAGACTTAATTTAAAAGTTCAATTGTCTTCATATTTTTATCTTTATACAAATTATATATTAATTGATAATTTAAACATCATTTATTTTAAAGAATAAAATATCCTTTCCTCCCCCACAATAATAAAAGAGATTATGTGTATTCTAATTATTTATATATATTTTTCTACAGTTACAAATTCTTCGTTTTTTTCAACAATTCGTCATTACATTATTCGTTCGTTATAATAACTTTCTCCGTTGATTTGTATTGAGCAAAACCGCATTCCAATTGTTTCCCATGTGTTAAAAGACGTGAATGCCCAACCCTGGACGATCGTATGCCAAGAATGATACAGACGCGTATTCGGCACTAAATACACATATAAAGAACATCTTTATATGAGAAATAATTCGTTCATAAGAGATATAATCAAGAAGTCGAGAATGCTCTCTAACGTACTAGAATAGATTCACTTTACCTCTCGATACGTAAAGTAGACGAAGAAGAATCATTTGGCATTTGCGTTCGACGAAAGTGATCGAGGAAGAGTGATTCTGGGATTACGATTTAATTGCTCGTCTTGCGCTATTACTTCAATCGTGCCCCTACTATTATTTCTTTTTCTTTTCTCTATCTCAGGATCGCTCGAGATTCGGTAACACACTGTCATCAGTAGTAAAAAGAAGCAGTGATCCGAATCGGTATGCATATGCGGTGAAAGCGTTGGTCGGAGAAATGGCACGCGGTCCATCGCAAAATATACCTTTTGGGCGCATGTAATTGAGCTTTCGTGTTATCATCATTAATGTTTGGATGTGTGCTTTTATCCCAGTTATATAAATGCGCGCGGAAAATTTATTTTGTGCAACTCCGTCATACATAGACACTTAAGGCTCATTTTAACCGTCGTAATAATTTACGAAGTGGCATGTGCGCACGTAGACTTTTAATGGCTGCATATTTTAATGATTGCTAAGAGGAAAGAAAATATCTTGTTACGAATTTTAATTCGATTTTTTTTAGAGAGAATTAAAACAATTAATGCAATTTGCTGCGGCAATTTTTTAACAAATTTAATGATGGCACCTCGCTAAATAAAACTCTACTTAAAAGCTAGTAATATAATCTCTATAATCAACAGGAATGTAAATCATAATCCTTGATTCTAAAAAACATTGTATCTTTAACTGTAATAGCTGGTTAATAGCTTTAACCTTTTAATCTTCTTAACACGCGATGAATGCAAAGAACACGAATGTGCTAAATGAAAAATTATTCAAGCTTTATTAAGAAGGATACATGTACATGCTATGTCCACCGTAGATAAAAATTGGATTCAAAAAATTCTTTACATAAATTACTTTCTCTTTCACATATGCTTCCTCTTTTCCTTTTTATCGAAAAACGTATCTAAGAACGATATTTTCTGCATTTATGAATAGCGTAAACAACGATATAACTGTCAATGCTCCTCGCACGATTATCATATAAATATGTGCGTTTATATAAGTATATCGATGAACATACGCACAATTTTAATATGAATCGTTTATTCTGTGTCAAGCTTCCGCACGAGGCACAGAATAAACGATTCATATCGAAACAATAATCCACTCGTCACTCGACATTACAAACCGACCAATAAATACTCGTAAAACTAAAAAGCGTTAATTGAGCTCCGGCAATTGGCCAATACGCCGTAATCTAACCGCGTACTCTGCAGGGTATATCGTGGTCGATTGCATCAACGACGACCTTTTACCGCCTCACCAGTAGAGCGCGAAGATAATTGTACGGGAGATCCACGTTTGGAATCGGACCGGCCTCGATCTCAGATGTCCCGCATGGGCTATGAAAATCGTCTGAAAGTCATCCGAATGTTGGAAAAACCTGCCGAGAAAGATTTATTTAAGCCCTTTTTATGTAAAACAATTACATTTAATTGTCTACTTTTGTAAAAAAGAATAAATTATGTGAAATAAGAATCTATTGTAAAATAAGAAGAAGGAGCTTCCTGATTATTGCACTAGTATTTAAAATAATGCTAAGTAAAAATTAAAACTTGTGAGAAGAAATTTTCCAAAAAAATAGGTATCTAATAATAAAATTGTATTTTTACAATTAAAACAATTATTGAAACAATTAGAGAGAGAATTCGCATGAACTATAAATATTGCAAAAAGCATGCATATTTATTACTGGTACATAATCAAATCCTTACGCAATTTTTGTCCAGAAAAGGACTAGGTCAGTGTATAATGTTAGACGAGCGAAAGAATCAACATCTTTCATTCCAAAAGAAATAAATAATTCTGACCTTTTTTATCCCGCCAGTGAATTTCCAAATCAGTCGCTCTTACGACAGATTATATATCGATCTAGTTCTGCTCATTTTATACGCAGTTTTTTTTCACAGGTTTCAAAGAAGGATCAGTGTGTTTGTGATTCGCCGTCACTAGCATTCGCACATGTTCACACGGTGTTACCGTCCATTACGCAAAATTGCTATTCCGATAGTGACTATCATTACTTCATATTTGAATCTTGCGTGGTATTTGAACGTACTCGGTCTTAAAGCGTTATTTTACGTACATTTGTGAATGTTGGAAAATAATGCTTATCTATCCTTTGCAAATTTTTAACGATAATTTTGACAGGCTGTGATTATGTAAATAAATCTCTCGTTAATACGATAACGTATTCATATTTTTGAATCTTGTGGAAAGATAGATTTTCATAAAAGCTAAGAGAAGTATTACATATAGGAAGTGGCGACAGAAAGTGAAGCTGAAGTTCTGAGAGATATCTTGAATATTACATCATAATTATTCATTATATCATTACACATAAATATTACATTTTTATGAATGAACACGATGCTCGCTCAAGCATAATTACGTTTCCAGATGGTTTTGTTTACGTTTGCGGAAAAAGCAAGATGTTCCAAGGGAGAAGGCAAGAATCTTCTTCCTGCCTCTTGTAATTCTTCATTCGGATACCAATCTCCGGACATTAATTTGAATATCTTGCGTCGAGGCGGCGAATCGGTCTCGGTCTTGCTGAAGGCGGATGTCCTTTCGCATTGCAAGGCAAAAGTTGCGCCACAGGATATATACCTGAATTCAAAAGATTCCATGTCTTAAAAGTTGGCCAACTTAAATTCGTTTATAATCACGTTTTGACTATTTTATTCAAATCACTTTTTATCCAAAAATCTCTGAAATTTTTAAATAATTATTTTTGTGGAAGATAACTGGGAATCTGTTTCTGGAATATTTTTGAAGGAATATTTAGAGGAATGGCTTGATTATATTATCTTATTTTTAAAATATTTAAAAAGATTTACTAAACTATAATTATCTATCATCCGTATGACTTTAAATAAGAAAAGTTATGTAAGATAATCCAACATAAAAATATAACACGAACTATTTCTGCTTGTCTTGATTTCACCATTTGATTTTACCATTTATTGTTGGAAAGTTCGCGATCTGTCGCTTCTGGCGAGTTATTGAAGCGATCGAAAACGATGCGGAAAATTATAATCTTTAGAATAATCTTGTAACATTTTATAGAAAAAAACTGGCATTCTATTTGCAATGATTTGATTTCAACGAAATACACACATCTAGAAATTTTAATCAGTCATTTGCAATGACCTTCGACCCGGCTGCGATTTCGCACGATATTTCACTTACCTCGTCTCTTCGTTAAATCGGTCGAAATGATACCAACTCTCTCAGGCGTTTTATGACGCGTTACGGAAATCTCTTTGCGACTCTTTTACGATGTTGTTAGATTCTATCGATTGCGGAATACACATTAAATTATTTTTAAATTCAATGCTGAAGTGTCTCCTATTATCTAACTCAATTCCAAACATCTCCGATCATCTATTAGTATTCGCAAAATTGTGAAACTTCTGCAAATAAACACATGTCTGTGCATATGTATACAAATAACCGGATGTAAAAGAGGATGTATGACAAGGCAGGACAAAGAGGAAAGATCTCTTCTCTCCTTTCGACGTTTGTGCAATTGTCAAGGATCATGGTCGTTTCTTTCGAGGACCCTCTCGCAAAAACATTAATGGCCTTCATTAGTCTGCGTTTCTGAATTATTAGCATTCTCGTGTTGACATTTCTACAACGATTTATATATTTAAGGCGCAAATGATTTCCTAAAGAGTTTAATTACTTCGGTATTTTAGTTCATTAATGATGTTTTCCTTATCACAAGCAGCGAATTTAAATTTATGTCACATATTTCACCAAAAACATCAAAATTTTTAATCAAAGATATTATAAAAAATTGCTAAAATATAATATTAAAATATTCAGTCATATTTTATGAATCAATTAAATCTCAATTAAAAGTCTATTAAAAATTCTATCTTTAAATTTTCAAAGTACACAAATATCAAAAGTAAATATAACATTTATTATAATTGAATTAGGATCAAACGACATATTTTGCACATTTATTACAATTTTAACGCAATAAATATAGCATGTGCACTTTTTTAAGAACGATGTTGGTAATGAACTGTGACGCGGTTTCATGTAGAATGTGAAGAGTGTAAATAAAGAAATGTGTATAAAAGAAGTATCAATAAAAGTATTATAAGAGGAACATTTGACAGGCAAAACACAGGTAAACAAAACCCTGTATATTTATTCACATACTGTACAAAGGTATATTACATAAAGTCGATACGGCTACAAGTCGCTAAAAGTCGCGGTACTTAAATAATGACCTAGAAATCCCGTTTGGACATTTCGGGATCGCGACGAAGGAGCATCGCCGATCTCGAAATGCCCAGACGAAAGAGAACGTTACCAACACCGTAATTTCATGAAAGATACAAGTAGCTTACTGTTAATCGGGACATAGGAATCGCGATAGAAGTCGCGAAGATATAGAATAAATAATTTGGCGAATCCGCGCCACTGTGGATGCTGGGCGGATCCTCTTCCGGGAGTCTTTTCATAATACTGAACGTAACAACAGTTCGACAGCGGTTTTTCCGGGACGACGGAGGGTTCGTACGACACAACCCGTGAATATCAATTTAATTCCACTGATGGGAATTAATACGGTATCTGAGAGCTGACGCGAATTTCAGAGGAGGACCTGGGATTGGAAAGATACGCGAGGAAAGGGCGAAATTGTGTCACGTCTAGAGTCAAACCGGTACGAATAACCATAAGCGTACGGTGCAATTCACGTTCCATCACACATTCCGCCAATTTCGTGCTATTTAACAAACACGAATAGCAATTTGATATACTTGGCAATATTATGAGAAGAACGAAGCGGATGAGTCATACAAATCCCTTTATGCTGGTATGCACATTCACTGTTTTACACGAGTAATTTCGAGTATAATAACCACTTTGTATGTCTCTCTCGTGTTGTAGACATCAACAATCAAATTCAATTATTTATTCCAAATATGACAGGATCGAGCAGACTTAAATGGAAGGATTACATAAATTTTCGTCAAATTGTTTGTCAATGAAATAAAAAAAAAATCTTTATCTCTCATTAAAATTTTTTATTAATTCTTTATTAAATTATTTCATTTGATAACGAGAGAGTTAAATTGAATATTCATACACGATAGCATTCACGCAAAAGTCATTGAACAGGAAGGACGAAGAGTATGGCAGGCATTTTTTGCAAGTAACAGTTACCGATATTTCAAGGCGATCGATGTTTTATTCTTAATAAAAGAGACGGCGAGAACAAATACATAATCTCAACTTGTCGGACTACAACCGGTTAATTATTATACCGCGATATTATCGATCGATGATCGATCGGGACTCCGCATATTAACCGATACGAGTTACATTCGATCGCGGGTACCAAGCAGCCGTTTACAGATTACATTTTGAGAAAACCGGTTGTTACATGACCTACTTAATATCCGCGAGCGCGGGTGTCAATCTCGGCCCCAAGTTAAATCGAACTTCGCTGTCGTAATTATCGATCCGAGACTAAAGATACCGAAACTTTAGCTCGAATCTAATTTCTAAAAATCAAGCGTAGTAAGTATATATCAAGCATTGTAATAGAACAAGAATTTCTCTTCTCAAAAAATAGCAAAATCAACGATAATCACACGTTGCAAATTGATAAGAAGCACGATATCATCGTGTCTCTCAAGGAAACATTCGTACGTCAGATTTTTCTTTATCATGTCGATTCATGGGCCGAGATCAAAACCGATTGACCGAGTTCGTGCTCTACGAACCCTCCTCGAATTTAGGCTAGACGGGATAACGCGATGACAGCAACGATCTACTTCGAGATACGTATCGACAGATGGATCGTCTTCTAATACTCCAGCGAGATATTCATCTCGCGAGTCTTCCGACGCGCGCGTAGTTCCGATCGGTCGTCGATTGTGTGATCCCTCAGCCCCACTTGGCTGCTATCGTGTAGAGCGACCTGAGGAGCTCGAGTGCTCGGTTGTCGGACACGATGGTCTCGTCCTCCGCTAAGGAATTGTTTGCGTCCGTCTGAACAACATCGTCCGATCTTCTAGCAAAACTGTGGACACTCTCCGTGGTCGTTCGGAATCTCCGTCCAGTTTTACTACGGAAGGTGGTGATGGATGGTGCGGATGGCGTTGGTCTCACGGACGACGCTCGTGGAGCCTTCGTCGTGGAGTTTGATAAAATGACCGCTCGTGTCTTTCCTGTAAACAGAACGTAAAAATAGAATCCATTTTAAGTTACTAAAGTAGAAAGAGATAAATTGATATATTACAAAAATGTGAAAGTTATGGTGAAAATAAAAAATATTATATTGTGAGTAAAAGCGCAATTTTCTAAACAAAATTACTTAATAAAATAATATTTCACAAGCAAAAAGGCTTTATTGAAATATTAACAAAGAAAGGATAGCACAAAAATCATAATAAAAGAAAAAGCGCAATTTTCTAAACAAAATTACTATTGATGAAATAATATTTCACAAGCAAAAAGGTTTTATTGAAATATTAATAAAGAAAGGATAGCACAAAAATCATAATAAAAGAAAAAGCGCAATTTTCTAAACAAAATTACTATTAATGAAATAATATTTCACAAGCAAAAAGGTTTTATTGAAATATTAATAAAGAAAGGATAGCACAAAAATCATAATAAAAGAAAATGGTAGACTCTTTTTATCTTAATATTAAATTTCGCAATCTTTTTATTATAAAATTAATAAAATCTTGTTTTATAAGCGAAATTTTAAAGACAGTAATAAAAAATAGCAGTAAATTCTTTATATTTTGATATTCTAATATTAATTTTCATCTTTTCCAAGCATTCTATTGTATTCTTACATTAATATTCTATCAAAGTTATCGAAAGACATTTATTATGTTGAAAACTCTATTCATCAATAAGATAATAATAAAGAGATTATATGATTAATAATATTTCAGTTTCCTACAAGTTTTAATTAATTGTAAAATTTGCGGTATAATAATAAATATATATTTATCGATATAATAATGAATATATATTTATTATATCGGTTTAATAATGAATATATATTTATTATATTGGTATAATAATGAATATATATTTAATTATGAATATATATTGGTATAATAATGAATATATATATCAGTATAATAATAAATATATATTTATTATATGTCAGTGTTTATTATATGTCAGTTATTATATATCAGTGTTTACGCAAATAAAACATTATTGTTGCTAGTAGAAAATGTTGCCGGGAATTAAAATAGAAATTTGATAACATTCTAAATGATCATTAATGAATGTAGTATAACGTACCACTAGGAAGATTAAGTTTGCTGATACCGGCGACGATCTCTCGCGATTCTTCGGAACTAAACTCGTTAACTGGCAATCTTAGAAGAGCATCTAACAGCTGTTCTTTCTGCTGCTCCGTCGTCTTGTTTCTAGGTCCATTGCAATGGCTTATCAGCAACAGCACGAGCTGCCTCACCGTTTCATTATTATCGGCCTGCTTCATCACTCGCATTAGCGTGTTGGAACTCGTCTCGTTCAGTTTCCCGAACATCTCCTGCGCCTTGATCACCTCGTTCTCGGTGGTATTCAACGCATTCGTCGGGAACGGCAGTAAAGTGGACGCTCGATTGTCTCGAGAAACGGAATTAGTCGTCACCGAGGACGTTATTGTGGTCGTGATGCTGGATCGTGTCGTGATGATCGGCGTCGGAGTCGCTGTGTTCTCCGCGGTAAAAGTCGTCGGAAGCAGAGTGAACGTTATCGGCGAATCGTTGCCATTCGTCGCCCATTGCCAGGGACTAGGGGTACTAGTGGTAGTCCGTTCTTCCGTCGTCCCGTCGAGGTCTACTTCGGTGAACGACGTCGGGGATCTGGTGGTAGTCGCTGCCGTGCGTTCCGATTCCCCCTCGATGGTGTTGTCGGTAGTGGGCGATCTAGCAATGTCCACACTCGATTGTAGACCGTGATTGATGTGTTGAGGATCCACGAACACCGTCGTCTCCCACAACTGGGTGACCATGGGCGAAGAGGTCCAGTGATCGTTGTTCAGCGAACTGGGCTGCCTGGTGGACGACGTGCTGGACGACGATGATTTGCCGGAGGTAGCGCGAGTAACGGTAGCAGTATACGGAATGACATCGCCGACGGTCGCGGTGATCGGATCTAGTGTCCCGACGTTGTCTCGGATCGTCGTTGCTGCCGTTGTTGACGGATTTTCCACGGGCTTATGAGTACCTTCCGCGCGGTTGCCCTCTATACGATTGTAGCTGTTCCTGTACTTGATATACGAGCTGCGAGCCGTGACCAGAGACTCGGGACTGGTCTTCCGATCTTCGGGCAGCATCGTGGTCGAATCATAATAACGTATCCTGAAAGGCTGAACGGTAGTGCTAGGTGTATCGTAGGAAGGCTTGCTCCTGGACAAAGGTGTCGTCGAATGTATCTGATTAGGCACGATGCTATTGGACACCTCGAAAACCTTCACATTACCAAAGCGCTGGTAGTGAGGCGGCGTTAGGTTTTGGACAGGTTTATCGCTAGCCGAACCTCTGGACGAGATCGTTCCTGAGGGCTGGAAAGACGCCAGCGTCGACGACGACACGTAATTACTTATAGGCGTAGCGCTCTTGGGCTTGACGTTCTTGCCGTATGGCTGGAAGGTTCTCGCTGTATTATTGCGAGAGTTGCTGATCTTATCTCGATTTCCGTCTTCATCCAACGGGAAATAATTATCGTAAACCGGCGACAGATCAGTCGAATCTCTCGTGTCGCTGTCGTAATTGTTAATGTCGCCTGTAGTGGTGGTGAAAGCGCGATTGACTTCAAAGGCGAACGTGTTGCCACTCTGCGTCGACGATTCCATATAATCTTCCGAGTCACGCGATGAAGTGCCAGGTGGTAACAACGTCGTACTCGGATAGTAGATCGGTCTGCGCGTCTCACTCGTTGAATAATATTCTTCGTAGGGCGTCGTGTAATAAGTCAAGTACGATCTATCGGTGGTCGTGGGCGGTTGCGAAGTGGTTGGAAATACGGTAGACGGTTTGCGCCTCCTGGATGCATCCGTGTCATCCGAAAAGTCCAGGACCTCATCCTTCTCTTTGGTCACCGACGAGTACTCCTCTGCTGTGGTCGGATACAATGTCGTCTCATATTGACCGTCGTCGAGTGTCGTCGTCGGAGGTTGCGTGGGCCTAATCTCCGTGAGCACTTTTTTAAAAGTGTCTGGATCCTGCAAGTATGCCGACAAAGCGTGAGTGAAGACCTGGGCCAGCTCGCGCAATTTAGTATTATTCGATCTCTTCGCGCCGTTCACTGGACCTTCGCTCTGCTCGATGTCGAGATCATCGTCCTCGTCATTGATCTCGCTGGCGACATTATCGATCTCTGCCGCGAATTCGGCGATCGTAGCGTTTCCCTCGAGGGCATTGTTCAGATTGAACAGCTCGGCGTACGACGCGATGGTGTGCTGCGTGAGAATGTTGATGGGTAACTCGACAGACGCGTTGCGCGAATAATCGTCTTCTCTGCCATCTTGATGCTCGACGCTCGCGATGGACTCGACTGTCTCGTTCAAGTCAAGATTGTCACTAGCTGTGGCAAAGTACAGGGCTAACGAATGTAAGGTAGACGGCCCGGGCGGGAGGGGCGCGCTTCGATCGGATCCACTCTTCTTGATCTCGCTCAGACTATTCGCGTTGTTCTCCAAACCCTGAAGAGAATGCAACATGCTAAGCGCGTGTTCCCGTTCGGTGTAAGGCCTGTCTTCCAAAGTCGTTGGTCGCTTGCTACTCGCCTCAGGCAGATAAGTCGCTCTGTCTCTAGGCTTGCTCGTTACTGGAGACGAAGACTTCATCTTGGGCAAAAGATTGCTCGCCGTTATGCGATAATTGGTCAAGGTAGAGCTGTAAGTCGGCACGGTAGCCGACGGTTTCGGCGTCGGAGTCGTGGTCATCGTCGAGTAAACGTAATTCTTGGTGAACGGTATGTAAGGACCTAAGGTAGACAGTACTTTCCCTTGTTTGTAAGTGAAACTCGTGTCATAGGGACTCAAGGTCTTACTAGTGGATCCGATCGGCTGATAAACGTTCGTACTTTTCCATGGCTTCTCGGTCGAACTGATCGAGTTTTGCCGGAAGCTCTGCGAAGACGCGCGCCAGGGATCCCTCGTTGTGCTTTTAGTCTCGATATCCGCTATGTTATTTTCGCTTTGATAATTGGACCGAGTCGTCCCACTGCGATTCTCTTCGTGGTTCACGGTCGACGTGACATTAACCGGTACATTGTGTCGATAGCTTTCTGTATTTAAATACGGACGCGTTGTCGCGTAAGAAGCTGTGTCGCGATCGGTGTCCCTCTGATTGGTTACTCTATGAGCAACGTACTGCTGATTTTGATGATTTCCAGCGAGCGGTGGCACCCTCCCTATCGCGGCAGGAGTTTGCAGATCGTTTCGCGTAGCATAAGACTCCGTGGTCGAATATTCATCTACAGAAGACGACGTGACAGTCGCGGTGTTGGCGTAAACGGTAGTTTCCGGAGTATCGTCTTGTCCGTAGTAGGAAGTGCTGTAGAAGGACGTCTCGGTGGTGGGCGTGTATTGCAAAGTTGTTTCATAAGGCGGCAATGTCGTTGCCTTGGGTTTATAAACGGGAGCGAATGTGGGTCCCGGGAATGAAGGTGCGTTCGTCTTCGGCGTGAAAGACACCGTTTCTGCCTCCTGGTTTCTCTCCGGCGTCAAAGTGGTCGTCTCCTGATCGCGATAATCGATCGTAGTTGAATGATCCTGATAATCAAAGGAATGATAATAGAACTGCCGATTGCTCTCGGATCTGCCCGAGTTGAAGCGATTTCCCCGATTCGACACGAATGCGGCGCTTTCCGCAAACTGCTGATATTCCTTCGGAGGTGCCGCGGTCGTCGTTCGGAAGGTCGTCGTTTCCATATAAATCGGCGTAGACTTCTGCGATTGATTGGAGCCGAGCAAATTGTTTCGCGTCGACGGACGTGACTTCGTACCTCTAAATCCTGGCTTCTCGTTGTTGAGCGGCGTATTTTGATCCGGCCGGTAATCCTGCGAATTACTCTGGTAATTCTGTCGAGTATCCTGGAACTTATTCCCCTGCTCGTAGTTGAATTTATTGTCTCCTTGCGTGTTCACCAGCTGATTTCTCTGCCTATTGTTCGTCGAATAATTCGAGCCACCGTCGTGATACTGTCGTTGTTTCGGTTGCTGATTGAAATTCTCGGGTGTTTGACTCGTTTTCTCGTTAGTTCGTAGTGCATTCGCGTTGTTTTCCTGGAAATAACGACCGGAATCTCGATTGTTGTTCGATTTGAAGTGCTGGGCGGACTTGAATTCCTGCTTCGCCGGAATTTGATTCTGATTGACGGGAGATTGGCCGTATGGATTCATTCTGCCGTTTTGCTTGCCGTCGTAATCGACGTTTTGAGCCTCGTAGTAATCCGCGTTATCCTGCTGTTCTACTGGACGATGATACTCAGATTTCATCTTCCTCGCGTCCGCACGTTTCTTCTCCTCCTCGGCCAATTGTTCGGCGCTTTGCTCGTACAGTTCCGTGGACTTGCTGCAGTCCACTTTGAACCACCAGTCGCATATAAGTTGCGACTGTTGAAAGATGGTACCATTGGGACACAAGAACGAGATCTTTCGTCCATTGTCGCAGATGTGGAATACCTGAAATTAGCATCAATATTATGCCTCTCATTAACTAAATAAACTACTATAAAAATAATTCGAGTGACAAAGAAAAGACAGAGAAATTTTCAATCTTTTTTATTTTTTTAAATTTGATTACTTTTTATTATTTATTTATGTCATTTTTCTGTAAGTATCCTTTACAATTATCCAAGTTTCAGATCCGTGAGCGCATCTCTAGGAAAGTTTTGATCAAACTATTTATCTTGTAAGCGAGATACACAATATCGATGCCACTTACCTGGCAATTTGTCTCTAAATCCGCGTAATATCCCCCTCTTAGACCGCGACAGCTGAATGAAGTGGCTGGGATCGACGTGAGAGCTGGATAATCCACCCCGGGCTGTCCTGTCACGTCTGAGTACAAAATGGAGCGTTATTAAATTTTATAACGCTTAGTGTTATCAAAGCGCACACGGTTCTCCCAGTCCGCGTTTTCGTGAACGTGCTTCCAAAGTATGAATATTGCGATGTAATCAGTTGTGCTTTCACGAGCCATGCGAGCTCGTGTCATCGATTTTTCCGCAAAATTCAACCGCGGAACGAGAACTTTGAAGCGATATAGATTGTGTATTAAAATTCGCATCACGGCACTTCTGTGAAGGATGATAAATGAGCGATAGATTACCTGTCGTGTGGCGTCATACATGCGAAAATATTTTTGAAATTTAATTTATCGGACGATAACAGTGCGATTACGTCACGGTTTTGGAGAAACAGCAAATCGACCGAAGAATAGCCGCACGAAGTCTTAGAAAGTCTGTCACTTTGGCGGAAAGTCACGAAGCGTCCTAAGCACAATTGTCGTAAAACGAAAAATTGCACCTCGTGGGAAAGCAGAAACGCAGTCCGATCGTCCCGAGATATTCGCACGCACTCAATGACTTTCGCTTACACGGCCTTACGTAATATCTGACGCTTCGGTGAGATGGTTAGAAGCGACGCGCAGGCATCGGATGCTCTCGTTTCCCTTTTGCGGAATATTTCAAATCTAGCCGAACAAGCCTTCGATAAATTTACAGTAAATATCTGCATAAATGCATCCCTTGCAGAAGCGCACCAAGCATTTACATGTATGTACGTTATGTTTACGTGCAGAAAACAAATATACAACATGATGCAAATGTATACATGAGAAAAGATAACATGCGAAACGCCATAGAATGAAAAAAATGGAATAAACAAATATTAATTTTATGCTTGGATAAAAGATATGACCAAAGATGTATGATATTTATTCATAACTTTTTATCCATATTTATGATCTACGCTCGTAATTTACGATTTTACCCGAAACTCTGCAATTAGTAAGCAATTAATAAGCGCGGAACAAAGTAGATAAATTACAATATTACACATCGCGCGTTTTAAAATATTCTAAAATTATTTTAAAAACGCAGAATTTAAACAATTGATTTTATAAGTGATAGAAAGGAAGAATCTCGTGCTTGAATAGATGCATCAGAAAGATGAAGCATGCAGGGCAAAGCACGTTCAAGATAATAATACCCGCTCCTTTGAGCCACTCCTTGAGAAGGTCCTCGTTACCGAAGAAGACTGGCAATGGAAGAAAAAGCGAGTCGCTTTAGTCAGGTCGGAAAAGAAAATATTAGCGATGTAGTCTCGAGGTTAGTAGGATAGCTCTGAGAGAACCTTGGTAAACTTGGTACTCGCCGTTCTTCTCGGGCGCCAGCCTTTTCACGATTTTCTTCAGCGCTTCGACGTCTTCCTCGGATGCCTCGAGACTCGACAGGTCCAATTCCGTGAGGAACTCTGGTAGTCTCGCATGCTCGACATCTCGCGATGCCTGCAAGGCAATACACTCTTAGAAAGTAAAACTACTTGCAGAAAAGCACTCGAGTTTCATACGGCGAATTTCTCGGAAAGTGTGTTACTTTCAAAACTCGAATTGTAATTTCTCATTGTATTACATCTCTTCCGATCCCTGCGTTTCTTTAAATATCAATATTTTATAATTGAAAAACATTTAAGATTATAAATAATACTAATAAATGAATATAAACGCCTCTTATTCATTTCTTTTTGGAGAAAATGATATTTTTTGCCTCAACTCATTAGCTTCGTTAAATTAAATCTGTGTCAATTTTTACATCATCTTAACATTTTTCATCAAAGTTAATATTTTAGCATCAAGATTACTTTAATCAGAACTTATAAAGTCAAGCGTGATTAGAACGTCAATGTATCAGTCCTAGTTAGCAATATTTTTTTTCATCGACGTAGCCATTCGCGAGATTCACGAAAAACGAATAAATGAAGCCAAATTTGTCTCAACTCATTATTAGCTTCATTAAATTAAATCTGTGTCAATTTTTACATCATCTTAACATTTTTCATCAAAGTTAATATTTTAGCATCAAGATTACTTTAATCAGAACTTATAAAGTCAAGCGTGATTAGAACGTCAATGTATCAGTCCTAGTTAGCAATATTTTTTTTCATCGACGTAGCCATTCGCGAGATTCACGAAAAACGAATAAATGAAGCCAAATTTGTCTCAACTCATTATTAGCTTCATTAAATTAAATCTGTGTCAATTTTGACATCATCTTAACATTTTTCATCAAAGTTAATATTTTAGCATCAAGATAACTTTGATCAGAAACTTATAAAGTCAAGCGTGGTTAGAACGTCAATGTATCAATCCTAGTTAGCAATCTTTTTTTTCACCGACGTAGCCATTCGCGAGATTCACGAAAAACGAATAAATGAAGCCAGGATTTAGTCCGCTAGATTATATATATTAGAGAATACGAGAAGCCCGCTAAAAAAAAAGAAAAAAAAATTTCAGATCCTCGCGATATTCAGATATATACGGACATTTGAATCGCTCGTATAGTGAAGTGTTAATAATTAGAGAAATCAATTTATGCACTCGCACGCTCGAACGAGTTCAACGAGTGCATTAAGCGCTATCGATTTTGCATGGGCGAAACTATACGACGGACGGGAACGAAAACGCGACGAACGAGAGAACGCGCCATTATATCCCGCACACGCGATGAAATTCGATACTGCACAACTCGTATATCCCACGGGATGCCGAAAGTTTGATTAAATTTCGCTACATACAGACCCCCCGCACGCCGTTCCCTACGCGTTACGCGTTACGCTTCGCGTAAATCACGGTAAACGCGCGTTGCGTATCGATCCGGTTGTATTGACCATTGTCGCATTTATTAGAGACGCTTAGGGCGACTTCAAAGCGACGAACATTGTATGTAATTTCACTCGAGAGCGATTTTTCGCTGGAGAATTGTCTCTCTCTTTAATTATACATCTGCCCTTGCGCGTAATTTAAAATCCGCGTTACACCTATGTAAACGAATGCGAAAAAAAGTGTACGTTGGCGACCACTGCCCTCTTCCGAATCGATCGCTCGCGAATCGTAAATCGTTGCAATAACCGTCGCGTACACCGCCCGCATGAAATTCCACGAAAGTTAAATTGCATTACTTGAAATAAGGGCCGCAGGGACTTTAATTACTTAGCCCGCCTAATTAACTTCGGCGTCCAAAGAGCCGCCTGATTGGAATCGCACGGTCTTCAGATTAGCACCGCTTGAATATTTACGAGAACATTGCGTTCTCGGTCGCTTTTACTACTTCTTTACAGAATTAAGAGGGAATCCACGATAAATATTCCGACGAGTGTTTTTAAACTATCGATTAAACTCGCGTCCGGCGAATCTACGAAAGCCGATAGCGAGAGGGATAATTCCTGAATATAAAGACTTCATCGTTTGTGCGCCAACTTTGAGTTGTACGAAAGTCGGAAATTTAATATTAAACTTGGAAAATATCGCGTACTGTACTGAAATTATCACTATATAGTGTAAATTAAATGACATTTTCGTGAAATTGAGCGAATGAAGATTGAAAGTTATACAAAATCCGCGAGGTTAGTTATAAAATTAATCTCAGATTTAACTAAAGTTTCAATTACAACGGGAAAAAGTAATTTCGCATGAATAGGTAAGAAAGAGATTATGTAAAATTAATGTATATAAAAAAATAATTAATTAGTAGAAGAGTTGAATTAATAGATTCAAGCCTAGACTAATGATGCGAAAATAATTTCATACTCTAAAAAATGTTGCGAAAAATAGCTTCTCAATCTATTTTTCTCAACATCAGAATATTTGACGTCCTTTGAATATAAATAGCACATTTTATAATTTAAAGTTAAAAGTGCATTTCGTACGATATTCTAATATTTAATAGAATCAAGATGGTTTATTTTTGATAAGATTAAAAGATTTTTATATTCATGAGATAAATTCATTTTTGATATGTAAATGGAGCTTTCAGTGACAAAAATGATTTCTATTCTTTTATTCATGATTATATTTGAATTATTTGAATATATTTGAATATATAGAAATTTATATAAGATTATTAACATTTGTTCTGAATTAATATTATATATAAACATATATCGATTACACTTGTGTAAAAAAGATGTATCCACTTTAAATAAAATTACGCTCACACAATGATAAATAATAAAGATATGAAATAAAAATAAAAATAAATATTAGAAAGATATATCTTTTTTATTTCGTGTATTTCGTATAAATTCGAGAAACAAAAAGAGAAAGAATAACACTTACCCTTGCTTCGCAGTGGCCAGGTGTGTAAGTGGCAGCGATATCTGAAAGTCGGAAGCAGGAATTAGAGTTGGGATTAAACCATCATGTGTTTCGCCCTGTTTGCGAAATTAGGTCAACGAGTCGCGGTCGTCTATAATCCGAACGTTCTATACACAAGTTGTTCTATAGAGACCATAGCATATATTTGCGTAGTCGCTACATTCGTACTACAAGCTTACGAAAATGGTGGACGACAGCAACGTCCAGGCTATTTTCATCGTTGAATAAAGAAGCTTTATCAACAAAGCACACCCGGCAGGATCGCATACGATCGATACATCCGTATAATCCCGCGGGTATTATGATAGAGATTGTGTACATCATGACCTCTCTTTCTTTTCTTTATTCGACACGGGTAAACTATACGCGGAACAAGATCACAGCCGCTGATACAAATATATCGAAAATAGGAAATAGAAAGAGGAAAAGAAGAAAAACATTATATCGAACTTATCAAAATTTATTTTTGACTTATGAGCCATTCTATTCTACCTGCAACCGGCGCGCTTTACATATTCAACAACGAAAAAGTTGAAACGGTTTTTTTTCAAGAGCATTTTGAATATGCGTATCGGAAATAACGATATATGTAGGGGAGAACAATTGCGCACACATGCACATATACATAATACATGTCTATACATCGATAGAATGCCAAAAATGAAAAAATAACTATGGGAAGTGAAGGAAACATGAAACGTTTATTTTTAAAAAACGTTCGCTCTTTTTTTTATACTACAATATTTTTATATTTCTATGTTAAATAAGACTCGAGATAACTGATAGATATGAAATATTTGCAATTAAAAAAATGTTTGATTATCTCAAACATCTTCGCTGAATAAAAAATAAAAGAAATGTTTCACGAATAAGTATAATATATAATATAATTATAATATAATTATAATATTTATTTTTCTACATTCAAGAATCGACTTTGAATTGATTTTATTCTTCGATCGAGTTATTGTAAGAATGTGCTCTATTGAAAATTGAGGAAATATTGTGATATTCAATTAAACTACCACCATGGCAGTCGTAAAAGGATTTGTAATCGAGAGAAAGCGCGTGACAGCCGTGACACGTTATATAAACAGAACGTAAAAGCTCTGGGGTGGAGTTCAGGGGCCATCGCCTTTGATGTTTTGCGCATTTGACGCGCTGGTATTAGAAATTCGCACGGTATTTAATAAAGCAGGCAATACTATACATACTCTTCGTCATTCCAAGCATACAAATATTTTCACTACTCTCATAAAGATGCTTCCCGCTGTATGTGTGTGCGGATATAGTTTGAAAAATGTATAAATATAGTTTGAAAATTGCTCAAATATCACATATTTATTAATCTTGTCTAATTGTGCACAAATGAGACATAATTTTTCAACCGAAAGTCGATGGCCTGATTGTCGATTCTGGCAATGGCCCAAGCACTCGAAACTCCAAAAGCTCCCCGAGAAGATAAAGAGAAACTTAACGACATCGAAAATAAAGCCATACGGAACGTTATTGGAAAATGTTAGGACGCGACGGAGTACTAAAGATGGGTAAAAAGTGATAGGACGAAGTCGTAACTTGCTCCGCGAAATTCTCTACGAGATCGCGGAAAACGTGCAAAGTTTCATGAAGGTAAAGCGACGAACTTTCGCGGCGATGAAAAATTTTCCGCGCATACTTGCGCTAAGTTCCGGATATCGAATCGCGCATTTCCAACGAAGTAGTCGCCAACTTTTCTACTACGCTATGACGAGAGGTTTCTCAAACGTTACATTCAGTAGGTCCTTCACTTAATCCAATATCTCTCCATTTTACATTATTGCGAGAGTAACACGTTGCGGCGCATGAAATTTTACGGAAAATCCTGTCGGAAAATACAAGATCAAATATCGTTAATGAGATTTAATATTATTTTTTTCTCAATTACTAGATTCTTCTTCACATGGGATTTGTTTACTTCTAATTATCCGCATCATTTGAAAGAATTATTTTAATCCATGTAGATAATATTAACAATTTCTTATTATTTATTTTCATATAAAATAAAATTATATAAAATAAAATTACGTTAATTTCTTGGAGAAAGGAACGAAAAAGATTTAATGAACGACAGATGAAAAAACTTTCATTATAATTAAATATACGTGCAGCGTATTTTTAAAAACACTGTGGGAATTTAGTCGAAAACACAATCAAGTTTGTTAATAAATATCACTTAATTGCCTCTCACACACGGTTTTATCTTACGCGGCTCTTAAGTGTGCCATTTCCCTGAGAGCCTTTTGTACGCAAATTCCCGGAGAAGGCAAATAAAATTTCCATATTTCTAGAGGCAACGACAAGCGTGGTGACAAATGCCGCGTGAATGGTCGGTGAGTCAACAACATCGATCTTCCTGTACCGCAGATTGTGTGCCGTGCTCCTCGGCGTAGAAGAGAGAAACGACGAGTATAAACGGCCATAAATCCCGAGAGCGAGAGAGAGATCCTCCGTCGGATTCACCTTCGCCACGGAAGCAAATCCTTGACTTTATCCACGCGCGACAGGATGCCACGGCTCTCCCACGCTTGTCAGAGATATGGCTGCACGATTGGTCTATAATTATCGGCCACCGAAGCATAGATAAGCGGTGGCGATAAGGGAGAAAAATAATAAATAAAAATATCGGATAATCTCTCTCACTTACATGCATAAAACATACACCTGCGCGGCAAAACTGATTGTGACATTAATCGTTTGTCCACCACCGATGGCCGATGACCATCACCAAGGTGCACACGCGCGCGCAAATGCCATTTCGCCGATTGTATCCTCGTATTCCCACCGATCCTTTAAATGCCAGACAACCGTGAAGAAGATAAAGGACGAGAAAAAGAAAACGACCTGAATACGTACAAGCTCGAAAGAGGATATTTTTATTTCGTTTATTTGTCAGGAATGAATTGATTCATTGAAGAATGAAGCTTACGATTTGCGAGGAACGTGTGTGTGTCGCGCGATATATACGTTTGATCCGATGACACTGCTTTTAATATCAATATGCATTTGCTTCTCTGTCGATAGATTGCATGTAATATTTGACATTGTAAAGGATGTAGTAATTTGCTAAAAACCTATTTTATCTCGATATAAATGCAAATTATCTCTTGAATATTTCCATATTACATATATTTTTATAGCGGATTTATACATCTAAAAAAAATCGTGATAAGAAAACTATAATTATTAAAAACAAAAATTTCAGACAGAAAAAAATTATTTTTCTTTAAATGTATCATTTATTTAACAATAAGATAAATATAAAAGAGATGTGTATCGATAAAAAATAATTTTCTAGAAACACGATTTTTACAAACTTTTATAAAATAAAATCTCTGTGATTATTCAATTAAAATTATATTATAAGTATCAGTAATATAGAAATTTGTTATATTTGTTATCCTATTATTGCAGGATCAATTGGATAAATATACCTGTTTTATTACGGTTTCTCCAATAATATTGACTTATCGAAATTGTATCTACATATTAATGGAAAATAATATAGAAATTCAAAATATACTTACATAGAAAGAATAGGACCATAAGCCGCAACATGTTTGATAGATCGTCAGCCACGACTCTGCAAATAATATCGGAATATTATTTTTTGAGCAAGATATAATAATAATAATTACAATAATAATATTATGACGATAATAATATTATTTTATGATAACAAAATTTTAAATTTTATTAATGATAAGTATTCTCGAAACAAAAATTTCTTAAATCAGAATGAAAAAAGAAATGAATGTTAATATAATCAAATTAATAGAAATAATCGGTTACAATATTTCTCTCTCTACAAATAAAATGTCAAATGAAATGGACACTAAAATACTGCATCAATGTTTAGAATAGCTTCGTGAAATATTCGGTGTTTCCGAAACAGAAATCTAATTAAAAGGTAATTGTTCTAGGAGAGCGGCGCGTTTCATGCCGTGAGCAATATCGGTCTATGTCGGTCGATGAGGTAATAAACAAGATAAGAGAAGGCAGTTGTCGAAATTTCAAGAGGGAAACGCGTGCGCGTAGGAAACTGGTCCAGATCGAAGAGTTCGAATCTGGAACGGGCGTATACATAATTATGACCGATAAATATGCAATACAGCGTTAGGTAATATACGCTGTATAGTCCATGATAATGATTGATGAACATACCTATTAATATTTCGCAACAAATATTTACTTTGGTCATATCGAAATCCAAACACGAATTCCATGTTCCATTGTAACAGTAATTTATTGAAAGAGATAATTCTCTGTGAAAGGATATAAAACTGTGAAAAGATTAAAAAAAAACTATAGAGTGTATTTTTATTTTTATTCAAGTAGAGTGTATTTATATTTTTAGTTTTATTCAAAAAGTGTTTACACTTTTGTGCATGACACATCCCTGTTATGGAGAAAAAAAATCCTTTTCCCGAAGGATTCGTGAAAGACACATCGTGAGAGAAGCGACACACCGATTTTGAAATATTCTGTATAATCTATTAAATGTGAGAGAAGCTTAATGTTAATACTTCTAACGTACAATGGGGCTATTGCGACATGTGTCAGCCGCGTCAAATATCTTGCCTCATCGTCAACAAGCAAGTGAACGTGCAATGAATGTGTGTAATTGCAATCTGCGCGTATAATTTAGTTACCGAACATATACGCAGCTCACCGATTCAGACTCAATGAACAGGTCGTTGAATCGTGAATTACGCGTTGCTGACTTCTGCATCGAGAACCATTATTATCGATATAATCGCATCCTTGCTCACGCGAATGATACAATCGGCGCCTGGGGCTAGGTCGACGGCTTTACAAGCATTAAGAGAATACAAGCACAAAGAGAAATCTCTTGATTCGTATACGTAATAATTTATTAATAGCCATTTTATTTAAACATGATCTTAAGGATCTTAACATTTAGCTGAAAGATCTAGCAAATTAATTAATTAAAGCGGAGAAAATATCTGTAATTATTTATTCCTCGATAATTAATTTTGTCATATAAATTTGCTCAAAACTCCAATGTATATGTCAAATTTAATAATTATATACGGAATTGTAAATTTTTCAAAATTATCATTTAATATATTAAAGTATTTTTTATTAGTAAGAAATATATGAAAAAATGACAAAATATATGAAAAAATAAAAAAATTTTTACAACGCAAAAAAAAAAGATTTATATGTATAAAAAATATAGTGAAATATAAAATAGTTTTTCTTTTAAATAAAGATCGAATCCGTCTCCATTTCTGTCAATTATCTAGTGTGCAAAAAAAGTAACCTGCCGAAACCCGGGATCGAACCAGGGACATTTAGATCTTCAGTCTAACGCTCTCCCAACTGAGCTATTTCGGCTTCTGTTAACTGACTTGCTAAAGGATAGTAATAAGACGGTTTCTTTTTGTGAATTGCATAAATTATATAAATTAATTTAACAACAAAAGTAGATTGCTAAAGATCAAACTAAGGGAATTTTCAATCTAATCCTCTCTTGAGTTATTTCGAATTGTAATTATGTTCTATTTTATAATATTAATATAGTGTATTATATTATCAGAAATATTTAATTATCTCAGTTTAATTGTGCATGTTTAATTATCAGTGTTTAATTATCAACATTTAATTATCAATTTAATTATCAATATTGCGTTATCAACGCTATATAAAGAGAAATAAAATAAACGAGTTTTAAAAAATACTAATTAATATTCTCAGCTTTAAAATTATGAATTCTGTTCCATTTATTAAACTTGGTTTTAAAGAGACTGTAAAGAGAAGAAAAATTATTAGAATATTTAAAATATCGAGAAAATATCGAAAAAATTGTGATCGCGGTTAATCTACTATAAATAATACTCATTTAAATAAGCTTTTAAATAAAATAACTTTTTTGTCATTTTATTAATAAAACTGATAGTAAATTTAATAATTTATGTATGCACACACACACATATGTATGTATGTGTGTAAAATATTAGTAATGTTTGTACATATTAAAATTAATTTTAAAAACAACGAAAACAATATTTCCTGTTTTTCACAATCCAAGTTTAATAAATTTTTGTTTAACTTTGTTAAAAAACAAATATTCATTACCAGAAATAAATAATATTGACTTAAATATGATAATTTTGCAAAAGCAAAATACATAATAATAATAAATGTGGTTTAATAAAATATTTAATGGTTTAATATTTATTAATATACGAAATATTAATAAATATTAAAATATCTCATAACGTGATATCTCTTATTTAGTTTCAAAGTGAATGGATAAGCAATATATAATTTAGTGACATTCAAATTTGTCAGAAATAATTTGTGATTAATGTTGAGAATTGTAGGATGTAAAATTATCCAATAATTTTCCTCTCTTTTTGTCACCACAATCACGATTTCGCCGCCTACAATTTTCGTCACGATGAGATCTCATAATTACTGTGGAAATCGACAGATGGGCGTCTTATTTCCAATGCAATTTAAGCAAAGTCCAATGATCACGATGAACGTCGTAATGACGTACTTTCACCGAGACCAAGAGCTAATCTTCTCTTTTGATCCTTAAATATCTATATCTACTCTAGGGAAGAGCTTCTAGTCGGCATCGCCGAACTCCGTTGAAATTCCACGGAAATCGTAGCAAATCAATCAAATTCTCTGAGCAGGAAACCTCCAGAGAGATTCGAGAACCTGCACATTAAGGAACAAAAGGAAATTGAAGATGTAGGCCAACAACCGATCAATTTCTGTTCCAACCTACTATCCAGAAAGTCTTATGGGATTATAAAGAAAAATGGCTCCCATAAGGTATTTATAAAAAAAGATTAGTTATTTCCAGTATCGTTTTCTCAATGATAATAACTTTTATGTTATAGATACGCTCGTCGAATCAAATTGTGCTTAAAGTTCACATTCATGTTTAAATATTCATACACAATTTATCGTTTCTGTTATCAATTAACTAAATAATAGAAAGCTTATAAACGCACATGATCAAAGAACAACAAAAATATTAAAACTAGAAAATATTTCCCGTATTTAATATTTTTCAATGTTATTCAATTAAAGAATATTGTATTATAAAATGAATTCAAATACATTAGTCAAATCGACATTCTAGTTCTATATGATTTAAAATACTATTTGCAAAATTGATCAAATAGTTTTTTATAAAAACGTTATAAAAGTTTATAATATAATAGAGAGAGAAAAAAAGTTGAGTATTATTTATTAGAGATGTATTATATTTTAGATATATGTATATTTGTATTTTTTCCTGATAATGTAGCTATAGAAATCTCTCTTTTTAAGATTGAAAGAGAGATTTCTATAGCTACATTATCAAGAAGAAATATAAATATATATCTAAAATATAATATATCTTTAATAAATAATAGTTTCTTCGAATTTGTGAAAAATTTGATTAATTTCGCCAGCCAGTGTATCAGAATCGGGATTAATTTGCCACTTGTAATTATTACAAACATTATTTAAGGACACTTGTAAGTAGCATCCACAGAATAACGCTCTATGTGAATGCACTGAAAACATATTGAAAGTAAGTTGTGAGAGCGTTATCCAAGTATCTCTCGTAAAGTGTCGCGACCTCACTGGGGTACCACAAGCTACATACATACGCGATCGAATACGTAACGCAGATCTTCTTCCTAGGAAGCGCGCCCGACCGCCATTCAACGTCGAATGAAAGTTTTTACTTTCGTTCGATATTAACAAGAAGCTCCCCTTTCCCTCCACATGTGTGCGAGAGTGTCAGAGTCAAGCGGGAGATGCGTTGTTATAAAATCCGCGCTCCGGCGAGAAAAGTCGCGCGAGATGTGGGAGGAAAAGCGGACGCGCTCTCGCGGCGCTTTTAAGCCGGCCCTCTCTTTTTCAGTGAATGGATATGGCAGACGATTAATGGACCCCGTTCGCACGAAAGAAAGTGAAAAATGCACAATTGCCGACAGAATCGTCGAGGCCCGTCTCTAAAGTCGTCGAACGACCCGACGTCTCGCTTTCACGCATCGTTTTCCGAGATTTTCTTCACCCGCATATATCCCTTATCAATAATTAATTTTCGCATACATTGTGTGTAAAATTGCAAACACAATAATGAAGCAACGAACGATCGAATCAAGAGAGATTACGAGTTAAGATTAACTATTAATATCGAGAATCTGATTTTTTTAAGAATAAGGATCCTAATTATCAAGATTTCGGGAAAGCGAGGAGTATGTTGAAGTAATGAACGACTCTATCAATTTTTTATTCGCAATATATCATCTTCCATTATAATACGCGATCGAAACTCACGAAGTTGCGATTAATATTAAAATACGAAAGAGGCTTGAAAGAGACTTTAATCTTTTAATTAACAATACATACAACTGAGACTTCAAACTTGCGGCTTCAGATTAAAAATTAATGGATTTTTTTAACGTTATACTTTTCTAGCGAGACAGACTAACTCGGGAGAGATTACGAGCTAAGATTAATTATTAAAATTAGGGATCTGATTTTTAAACTAAAAGTTCAACATAATAATTGTTATTTTTGGGGAAATTAAGATAACAAAAAGTAAAAATGTGACATAACAAACGTCTATCAACTTTTTACTTGTAATATAATCATCTTCTATTATAATATAAACTATAATTATGAAGTAGTAATTCATAATACATGTTTAAAATATTATAATTAATAATTTTATAAAATATCGGTTTTTTTAAAAGAAACTTTCATTTTTAATTGACAATACAACTGAAATTTCAAACGTGCAGCTTTGGATTAAAAATTAGTTGGATTTTCTCTAATGCTATTGTTTTATTTGCGAAATATCGCATAATTTCATTACGCGCGGATATTGATTTTTTTGTAAACTTTATTAACAAATTTATAAAGTTGTAATTAATAGTAGAGTTTTAAAAATTTGCTGGATTTTCCCTAAAACTATTATTTTATTCGAAATATTGCATAATTTAATTCTGCGCGTGGATATTGATTTCTTCGTAGTTTTATTAAAAAATTGCAACGTCCCTCCAAAATATATATTCTTGTCTCGATATCGTCACGTAGCGATGAAATTGACATAAAATTGCCACGTAAGCGGAAGAAACGTCGCAGTTATTGTCGATCATCAGTTGCGTTGACCTTTAAATATGAAAAACCCCTCCAGTACGATGCTTCGCTCAACTTTCACCTTTTCATAGACGAGCCAGCTCGTGCACGAGCGCGGGATCATCCTTGAGAACGATCCTTGCCGTGAGCAAAAACACTTTCGTATCTTTGGCTCAATATCGTGCACTCGCAGTCCAGTCATATTTCACCGAATAAATGAAATATCGGCATGAGATCATTGCCATTTTCTACAAGACTGCGAAACATGCATTCGTCAACATTCTCGCGCAAACGCTCGACATTCGTGCGTTCATTCACCTAATCGATAAAATAACAACAAAAATCTCGCTCGTAGAAAACAAGCGGGATTCGTTTGTAGCGATTGTCTAGAAAAGCTATTAACGCGCATATTTGTCAAATATTATTATTATTTCGTTCTGGAATGTCATGAAAATAATCACGATATTGCACGATAAAAAGTATGATATGATAAAAATGATAAATTTTATAATATTATGATCATTAATCATATTATTGAATTATGCTAGTAACAGTAATATGTCTTTCTCACTCTCTCTCTACATATGCATAGAGAGAAAAAGACAGAGAGAATACTTCTTATATAAGAGAGCCTCGTATTAGATTAATAAATGATTTCTAGTAATTAAATACTAATGTATGCAATTAATGAAAAGATAATAATCCGATTATGTGATCGAGTGCAAAGATCGTAATTCCGATAGCTAAATTATTAATGAGATTTTAATTAACTAATTATTAATGAAAAAACGAATGGAATCGAAAAACGTGAAATTGAAACATTACGCGTTAAATTATTCTGAGAATATATGCGTAACATTATGTGTTTCATGCTTTTGGTCACACTCTCCTCGGATATAATAGATACAGACAGATGAGGAAAACTTCAAAATTACTCTCTCGTTGCGTGAAATATATACATACGAGAGAATAATATACCTCCGAAACTCATTCTACAAAATGCATGAATTTTGCGTTTCAATCGTATTATCAAATACGCGCGCAATACAACGACCAAATACACGCATTTCGTATAAAATAGGAAAACTGAGGTATTTTCAGTCACGCAATACATGATTTTAATGTGACCTTTTTGCTTCCAGTTTGTCCAGATGTAAAGTGTATGTTATGGAAAAAGTATCTTCTTTTTATGAAACTCAAAATGTGAAATTACGCGCAAAGTCACTTAAAATAACAATTCATTGTTTAAATATTAATTTGTTCCACATTCCATTTTACCACTTTTAAGAACACACTACCGCCTATTGCGTGCGGAATAATAATATTTTTAAATTTAAATTACATAGGATGTACGATTTTTGCACAATTTTAATAAAATTATATATACAACGTGAGAGAAAGATATATACTATTTGTTTTAATTAGACTAATTTTACCAGGTTTTAAATCATTGTTGTGCTTATGCAATATATTATTATATATGTATACAGTACATTTTGCATGCGCTATTCGTAATCGTTCATCGCGAGGCATGCAAAATCACTTAACAGCAGTCTCTCAGGCAGAGAGTGAAATCTGCGGGACACCCTAAGTCACGTTGAGCAAGCACTTAATTCGAAATATTAAAGATTATCGACGACCGCATATAATCTCGCGTAATCTCACGTTGTGATGTCTCGATTAGCGGGGGTGATGACGGATAGGATTCTCGCCAAGGCGGGGAATCCATTTGTCGCAGTCACGACTACGAGCGACCGGGCCGTCATTAGGGACGGTCTGGAATTTCGAATTCTCGACGGTACTCTTGCAGACGGCCGATTATTATTTTAATTCGTCTCTCTGTTGCTCGGAATCGCTATTAGCATTCGGGCTCTAAGCGCACGTATAGGCACTCTAATTGCGTTGCTCATTGACGGCGTTTGTAACCCCAGCATAATATCCGCGAATTGAAAATTTCAAGCGGTAAACACCTGAAAATTGCCTCTACGTTTATTCCTGACAGTGGAAATGCCACACACAATTAATGTAAAGGCACATTTTCCGCGACATCGAGAGTTCAACATGTCGATAATTGTATCAGTTTTGATCTTTGCGTTTGAACTCAACTATGAAGCGGAGATTGCATTTGCCTTCCTATGATGAGGGAGAGAGAGAGAGAGACTCTTTAGTAACTTTGGCGAACAATTTGATCTCCAGTTATCGAGGAACATTGAGGCGAGAAGCGTCCACAAACAGTCGAGAAAGTGCGACATTTGCTGCTCTGTCTCGATTTACGAGTCTGCGTCGCACTTCGTTGCTCATTAATGAAGCGCTTAATGTTGCGCACGCAATGCACGGATGTAGTTGCATGTGAATGCAAAATGTCTCAGAAGTCATGCGCTTTCTCCTGGAAATCTCTTGGAAATATAGAGAATTAAATTAAAATCTAAAAACGTATAAAGTTTAACATCAAGTTTCAATATCACAACATTTTAATGATGCGGTTTGAATATCTAGGACAGAGAAAAATACGTTCGAGACAAACCGAAAAATTTGAAGAAAAAGTCAAGCTCTTCCGAAACAATTTTTAATTTGTGGAAACATCTAGAAAATTTGCGGTATTATTTTCCTTTACTTCGTCAAGATAATAATCTTGATATTTTATGCATAACTTCTTCAGTAACTTAAATTACTTTATTAAGTGAAGTTTATAATGGAGAATAGATGGAGCAGCCTCTTATTTCGGAATTAATTAATCCGATCTAACTAATAGCAACAAAACCGAATACATGCGCTGACTTCGATATTAATTCTACCGGAGTGTTGCAAATCGAGTAACGCCATCGATTTCGAAATCAATTGTTTCGGATTAACTCGAACCGATTTCACGCATCGATTTCGGACCTGAATATTGTTTCGCACAGCTCTAAATTGTACACAGCACCAATTCGTAAAAGAAAAAAATACGGACGATATGTTTTTGGCTTTCAACGAGAAACGATTTACACGTGAATACAATCTGTTGGAAATAATCTCCGTTGTATATATCCAATAATAAACATGAAGGATACACTAGGAAACTCGTAAACGTGTATTTATCCTAAAAACACATGAAATAAAAACGAGTGAAAATTGTCGAATGTGAAATTGCCGAGAAAATACTCGCAAACCTTCGAACGCGTAGGCGATTTTTCTCGAGCAAAATGCAATTACGGTGTGCCTCGTGATTTCCACACGTGACGGCCGTTCCTGTACTTAACACCTCTCTAATAAGTGATACTCCGCCGGAGCCGCCGCTGTTAATTAGAAACTTAGAAAGTAATGACGCGGATGAGATAATTGTTACGTCGCCGGCGTTTCCGCGTGGCGTTACTTTCGAACGATCTTCCTCTTCTTTGTCGCGGCACATTTCTCCCGTGTTTACGAGGTTACACTTGAGTTCGTCCATGCGTTTCTCCGACGCAATGCACTCGCTCGCTTATCCTCGCTATCTGGTCTTCCGCGCTGAATAACGATGGGGAAAGAATACAGGTAGGTCACAGCAGCCTCCCGCGTTTTTATTTTTACACGTCGAGTCTCTCGCGATAGCTTCCCGAGAGCAAAAAGGAGGATTAATTAAAAGAAACCGATCCAAGATAAAAAAATAAAATTGTAATAGTTATAAATGTGAATAAATCGCGATGCACACATTTTTATGTTTAAATTTTTGCAAGAGTTAAAATATTTATGCGTAAGGAAAGAAAAACAAATTCAAAAGACGATACGAAATGTTCGTTATTTTTGTAGCTTTTAGTTTGAAATCAACAATTAATAAGAAGGAAGTGTTGTTTCTTCCCTGCGCTCCAACTTCCGCTCTTATGTGCCGATTTTGATTTAATTTTGATTTATTTATTTGAACCAAATTCCTAACTATTAAAAAACAAATTCGAAACAAGAAAATAACGTAATGATGATTTGATTATACGGTAACATCGCTTAACAATGCTAATCATACAGCTACAACCATCGAATTAGTAATTTAATTAAAGCAAAGAATGGTAATTGCTCTATTATTAGTACTAATAACAGAGGTCTACTAGTTCGCAATTATAGTAGTAATTTTTAAGCTTGATGTATGATCTCTTGTAATTTGTTTTTACTGTAAATATACGGAAATATATCATTGAATAAATACAAACAAATGTAACTGACAAATTCCGTAAAAATAATTTAATTAATTCAAATTTATAGCAATTTATTCATTAATAACTAAAAATGTCTTGTTATTATACTTCAAAAAAATATAAAAATATACAGGAAAAAAATCATTTGTTTTCATGGAATATTTTCTTTAATATATGTTTATTTATTCACTTTTTCAGCGACTTTATTATATTTTTTATAAAATACCAATAAATAATTTACTAATTATTATTTCTTTGATGTTATATATTCCAATTAATAATAACTTTTCAAAAATTGCACTTTAAATAACTGAGGTATTTTATTTCCGAAAAAGTGTCGAAATAAGATGAAGATGTATACTGTATTAAATTCTATATTCGACACATTTTTATCGGAGGGAAATTCACTCGGAGCTCGATCCCACGGGGGAGAGTTAATCGATACAGTGTAAATGATCGATTACCGTTCTACATGATGCACAGCGAAAAAGCAGACGAGGATGGCGGCGTGCAAGCAACCGTGAAAAGGACGAGATTGGCGTCGGTCGGCGGTTTTTCGCAATCAGCGCTGGTGATTACTTCCTCCATACCTCCTCACGAAAGGACCCGAAGAAGAAGTCGCACTGCCGCATTTTCTTTACTGGGATCGCCATGGCATTTGGTCGTCGTTGGTTCGAGAAAGAAGATAATCGCGCGCTCCAGCCTTAAGTGATGCCCCCCCCTCGTTTCAAGGCAATAAGGCACTATCGCGCCGAATTTTACGAAAGCGTACCGTGTAATTCAGCCTGTCGCGGACGTTGGGAGGACGCCGATCTTACGGACCGATACACCCGGGTCCGTTGTTACGAGATTCGCTTCGCGTCGCGAGCGGATTAGCATAAAAAGTCGCGATTTGCGCGCCCGCGATTATGATACGGCGAAAGGTCAGCCGAAAGATCGGAGCCGAAATCACCTGAGCCAACAACGAGGGCAACGAGTCACGATGGGATCCCTCGCGCCTCCCCCTCGGGCCCGTTCCGTAATCATCGGCGCGCTTTCGTAACGAGCCGTTATGTTACCGCGCTACCGGTCACTGTAATTGGGGTTCACGGACCTTCTGCCACCGCTTACGACCCGCCTTTAAGCTCGTAATCGTAACAGTATTTTAATTTCCCCCATCTCGATAGCTCCCGACTAATGGTCTACAACCGGTAGCTAGCATCGCTAATGGAGACGCGTCGTGTGTTATACGTTACCTTATGTTATTAACCCATGCAAATGTCGCGGACCGCGATGCATCTACGTGCGCGATGCGCGTGACTAGAATATCAAATGCCCCCCGAGAGATCAGTCGGACTAATATTAATATTAATTCAAACGTTAAATTAGATCGCGAAGTTCTCGCGATATTAGTTTTTGTGGAATTTTTTTTAAACATCTCGGGTTATGTAAAATGTTTTGATAATGCGTTGCCGTTTTATTATTTAAAATTAACATTTAAATACCTGATTAAGTTTCACTCTGAAAAATTCAATAGATTATTTGCCTCTTATATCGTGTAATTATATTATCGATTATATATTATGGCACAATCTTGTTTGCTTCAACAGCAAAATAATGGAAAGAACTCTTAGATTACACATCTTCCCTTTAAATTTTATGGTAAAAACTTAACGATATTTTAATCTATGGAAATAACGTGATTCAATCGTTTTCGTTGAAGTCATGTTGTCATCATCTTATGAACTATGCACAGTACACGCAGTGTTAAATAACACAAGATGATCAGTTGCGATTAGCAACGATCAGCAGAACATAGAACATCGAACTAATACTGATACAGCTTGTCAGATTCGGTAGAGATGATGTATCTTGACTCGCATATCTAAGCATCTCGCATCTAGGTATGCACATATACAGATTACTATCAAAGATATGTGTACCTAACGTTTCTGTGTAAATGCAAAATGAAGCAAATGAAAATTATACGTGCATGAATATTATTTAAATATCATTAATCATGTATAATGATTCTGAATGTTTAAAATTGAAAAAATGGAAATAATAAATTTATCGAATCAGAGCCCGATATTGTCATTACATTCATTAACATACATTAACGATGGCAAATAACGCTTGCAATAGAAATAAAAGTTCTCCCTTTGATTAAAAAAATATCGACCCCAAAATTCATCGAATAATCGATCGAAAAAAAGTTTCTCTCAAAACATTCCGTAAAATATTGATCAAATTTCACATTAAATTCGTGCAAGTTCCAGTCGATGCAGTTGATGTTCATGAATGATCGTCCGAAGAGCTAACGAAACCGGAGTGTTTGTCTTCGGTTGGCTGGGATCCTTGTCAAAACGAATCACTTTCCCGTTCTTTGCCGCCTGAGAGGGATCTTTCTCGATCTCCCTTTCCCCTTCCCTCGTCGCTCTTTTTCCGCGGCTCTCTTTCTCAGATCGCCGGATCAATCGGTGGCGAAACGAGGTCTTCAAACAAGTAGAGTACCGGGCGAATCTCCCCCTCCCCTCCCATCCCTCCGAAGCAACCACCAATTCGGTGTGGGAGAAAGGAAGAGAGCGTTGCCCAAGCAGCAACCGCGCGCTACGTGGAACAGGAACGTAATTATTATCGCCGGGTTACGTATTCGGATGTTCTTCCGCTCGTCGAATCTTCTCACATACTACACCACCGCGCATAGACGCTCGGAACAATGGCTTGGCCTCAGGAGCGATTCCCATATTATGCAAATGCCAGCACTCTCCCCCGTTCCATGCGCGTCTCGCCTCGCCTCGCCTCTCTTTACATTCTCCTCAATAGGATGAGGATATAGTTATACGGTGATTTTGAGGGGAAAACACGTTCCTGTCAAACACAATAATTATTGGCCGATCGATTTTGTAAATGTAATATCGAGATATCGGACTCTTGTCAAGCAAACAATGCGTGTATTTTTTTCGAGGAAGCTTTCTCTTTTGTTTGAAAATGTTTTCTCAGGTATCTTGGAAATGAAAATATTTGAAACAACGTATTATTAATATTGTAAAGATATTAAATTACGGTACGTGGATTAAAGATTCTACGTGCGGATTTTATATTCGCTGAATGAAAATGACGCGTATTATTTTTCGGTGATACTTCGATACCGCAATTCAATCAAAGAGTCATTCTCGTAATCAAGTCCGAAATGGCGAAATGCGATAGTATCAAACTGCAATTTCCTCGTATGAAAAAATGCCATAATTATGAGAAAATCTATCTCTCGTTTTCCCATCTCTCCCCGTTATACGCTTGTTTTTTGTGGGTCACTTTGCCAACTGGAAATGTAGAAATAAAATATTCAGAGCTGCTGCAAAATCCGATTTCGTGAGTATCATTTATGCGTCAAATATTGGACTTTCGTACCGCTATCTAAATTCATCAGCATTTCACATTTCTGGCAAAGTGAAAATAATTCATTCTTCTCAATGTAAGGATTTTCTCTAATTAGTCGCATCAGCGTAAAGTATTCTAAGTGGCTTTAATGCAAATATCAGCGTCTTGTGTGTCGCAAATTTTTCGAACGCGTGCGCTGCCATTCACATTCTGATGTGAACGCCATTCACGCGAGTCTAAAGATCGTTGTTTTTCGAACTGCCAATTTTCGCTCTCAGGGTATTACATTTTCTCATATTGAGTCACCGTGTCGCAAGCTGCGGAGGACTCGTGTAATCTCATGTTTTGAATTAAGGGAAATGACGCAATCGCTGCAAAGACGGTGGAAGGCCGCGCCACAAAATTTTTCGAAATACCGTCTTACAAAGAAATTATGAAAGTTTTACCTTTGGAAAAAAATTCGCATCAATAGAACGAAAAGACAGATATCATCTCTGAAATTATTATATTATTCAATAGAGATGAGATCTCTTTCCTGAATGGGAAGACGATCGTTGTGTTTGTGACGATAGTAACGCTTTGAATAGTTCTGTGCTTGCAATTATGATGTCGAATATCGCTTCTTTGATCATAAAAAGGAAGAATATATTCCCGTATTTTATAGAATAAATTTAAATAATAAATTTTAAATTGTGTGAGATTATATATTTATAAAATATTTAAATATTAAACAAATTAACTTATTATATATGAAGATAAAACAGGAAAAGAGAGAGAGAAAGAGAGAGTGTGTGTGTGTGTGTGTGTGTGTGTGTGTGTGTGTGTGTGTGTGTGTGTGTGTGTGTGTGTGTGTATGTATAATAATGTTCTACGTTATATTATAACGTTCAGTAACGTTAATTATATCAACGTTAATACGCTAAAAGATTAGCATGTGTGTAGATATAATTACCACAGTGAAATTCATTTTGCGATATGACAGTTACATATTTTCGCGTCATAGCAATTATGCTAAAATATTTCGTTTCTCTGTTTTCCAACATGGTTTTCCACCATTTCACCATCTTGAGAAATTAAATTATACAGTCATAAAATAAAAGCTTTCTTTATTATACGTTTTTCTTGCGTTTTCGATAACCATTATTGAGTGATATACTTCTTATAGAAAATTGTGAAATCAAATAATTTTAAAAGATGGCGCAATCGTGTTGTTTTAATCGTGCGATATAATCTAACTTTTTTCTCTCTATTCACGCTCCATTTTTCGCTAAACGTAATCAATTTCGAAATTGTATTTGTTATCTCTACACGTATGGAAATTTTCATTCCTATGTGTGTCGCCACAAGATAAAATTATCATTCGCCACTAAATTTTTTAGACTAATATTGCGAAAGTAAAGCTTCGTCGATACATAATGCATTTATGCATTTCTCTACTAACGTAGTTTCCTGATTTCGAATGTTATTCGTCTGGTACGAGAGGCAACGTTTAGTGACAACACTAGTGGAGATGGGAAAACGGCTACATTTAACATGCGGCTAGGACACGAGGTCCAAAGTTTAATCCTGCGACCTAATTTCCGCAGCCGCACATTTTGCAACGCGGTCTCTACGCTTTCCGCAAAGTAACGAATTAATAATTAATTAGTTAGCTGGCTGTATTTTAGGTGAAGCGATATCGATTCACCGATATAACGATCGACGCTAAATTGAATTTAATCGACGCGTTGATTCATCTAATCCGTGGAGAGAAGAAAAAAGGCACGATTGCGTAATAATTTCCTTAGATAGCGTGGCGCTTGCTTATGCGTTCTCGTGCGTGTAACGAGACGCAGCTTCGTGCACCGATCCAACTAAAACAAGGAGAAATGATAATGGGAGACGTCAACATGCGGCAGACAACGTGCCATAATCGCACATAATGATACGGCCTTCCCGCTTTCTCGGCGAAATAAAGGACTTTCTTTCCCACGCGCTCGCGCATTCGCACCTCGAAAAATTCGCCGCCTAATCAGCTGCCGCGAGTTTCAACGCGTCACCCCCCTGATTTCGTTCCATTCGCACGCACGTAACATGACGGTATCGTATACCATAATAGGGAAGCTTAACCCTTTCAAACCCGCTGGCTACAATTCCCTCCACGTCAACTTTTGACATGCCGCCTATTGATCTCTCGACGCAGTCTCTCGCAAACTAAAACCGCCTTAAACTTGTTGACTGTCATAGTGGTTTTCGTCAATGTCGGAATTTGTAAAGCTATTGTATATTTTTGAGGTTGATATAATTCTAACAAAGTGAATATTAAATATTTATCTTTTTTTTAAATATAAATCCTCCTAATTAAACGATTAAAATAATATTCTAATATATTTAATATATTTAATATATATATTTAAAAAACATAGTTTTCTTAATTGTGTTTACAAAAATATGATTATATAAATATCTTTAAAATATGATTATTCTGCAATAGATTTTAGGTACGAATCAATTTGTCAGATGACTTGGTAACTAAATAATAAATAAATATATTACCGTAATAGATTGAGCTACATCGCTGTAATATTTTTTTCCAAAACAATATTATTCTCTTTCTTTTATAATAAAATCGAATTATTCTTTTGGATTGAATTATTCAAGTTCAAAAGCTCATAATCCACGACAGAGAGCTTTGGGAAATCTCGAGATCAACAACGATTTCCTTTTAGTACACTCGGCTATTCACAATGTATAACCTCGAGGGACTTTTTTACACACCCCTTTTAAAGTTTAACGGTAAATTAAACGTCATCAAATTACGCAAATAAAATTCTAAAAAGAAATCTCCTTTCGCAACAGAATTCTTCCAAGAAACTTTATTAAAAATGTGACAGAGGTGACTTGCGATTGATTGGCGATAACACTTATCATCGATTTTTTGCTCTCATTATTATCCCCATTATGCGTGTAATTTTATGCTAATGTAATATTATGCGCAAAAAGTAAGCATACTCTCATTGAGAATTGATTTTGAATTTGTTAAAATACTGATGTACGAAAAGAAATACGCCGATAGATCTGAAAGATCCTATATAACGAGAAAAAAATTCCGCAACTAATTTGCATTCTAATCTCCTTGGCTCTTAATTTACTTATGTCCCATTAATTGTCTTTTAACTATTTGCTTGTAACTTAATTTAACTTCGACAAGTTTTTCACTCTCGGATTCGCGATAGATTAATTAAAGATCTTATATATATGTATATATACTAGAAATTTTAGATTAATTTATTTTTAAACAAATATTTGACATCACTTATTTCTTGATTTTGATTTCTGCATTTCAAAATAGTTTCGGATTCAGCTTGTGACGACGTCTTAAGCGAGTCACACTACACTATGTACTTAATTAACGCGACAGTGGCCTGGAGGATTCTCTAGGGCACAACGAGAATGAGTTTCACGTTTCTGATAGTCGTTCGGGAGGGAAGCCTGATGTCGGAACAAAGGCGGCTAGATAACGAAGCAAACCTAGGCATCTTAATTTAAAACGTATACGTATCTTCTCTTTCCTTTGTAATGCTAATGCGATAATTATTTCAGGATTTTAGGATTAACTGAGAGAGATTGATGGAGCGAAGTATGAGGAAAGAGACATATACATCCAAAGTAAATAGATCACTTCCATTTCTCTCCATGTATTCTATCATTTTATTCTTAAAAATCGATATATTTAATTTATATCAATGCATTATATTATGAATATTTTCTTAATAATTCTAGATTAATTTCTTCCTCCTAAATAAATCCTTCATAAAATATTTCAATGACAAATTATTTTCTAAAATCCAATTTAAATTCTGATATGAATAAGTTAAGTTAATAATTGAAAAACTACTCGTTATAAATATTAAAAAGGAAAATATCATGGAGACATTATAAATAAAAGTACATCTTTTACATGCGATAATTTTCTTGTCTGCTTCGAATCCTATTTTATCGCAGCGGGAAATAATAATTGAATATTGATATATTATAGTATGAATATATCATAATTTGAAACAAAAATGATTACGCAAACGGAAATGTATACGCGGAGTATTGGTTGTCCGTCGGTCTTCCGGGAGTTTGCTCTACTGAATAATCGCGGTAGATGGGCGTTATCTTGGCGATCGCGCGCGTATTCGTACTTAAATTGAACCGGGGAATGGCTTCGAGCTGGAGCCAACGGTAGAGTTACATCAAAGTTTCGATATAGCCGTAATTCCCAATTTACCGAGCGCGCGGAACGTGGACCGTTCGCTAATGCGATAAACGATCGCCGGACGCCCGCTTTCTGGCTATACTACTAGCGACGTCCGGCCAGTTTCCACATCAAAGTGGTATCTCCCCGCTACCACTTCGCCACGGACGAGCCGCGACTCGACGCGAATCCTGTTATCGATAAAATGTAATCGCTTTGACGTGGACGTCACGGATATAATTCCTTTCGGTTCTTTATGATAATATCCTTCCTCCTTTATTTCCTCTCGAAATAATCACGTGCATTTAAAAGCGCGACAAAATAGTGATTATTATATATGTTATTATATATTATTATATTATTATACATTATTATATATGTTATATATTATTATATATATGATTAGTATATATGTTTATAACAAGAGTTGAATGCTAAATTATTAATTAAATTATTAAGATAGATTAGTCAACTTTTTCTAACTTAAATGGTATCTTCCAAATTTCAGAAGCAAACATCTTGGTAATGTCCAATTAAAATTCTTCAGAGGGAGATAGAGTTTACATGATATTTTATTTAAAATCAAATTTTCTTAGCTACTTGAGAATGCTCGGAGAATCTTCTGAATTTTTAATCAATCGTAGTTTTAAAAATACAATTTTTAATATTTATAGATTATTTGCTGACATAAATCAAAGTTATTATAATATATTTACATATACATTTACGTGTGTGTGTGTGTTTTTTTGTATGCGTAACTTATATTTTGAAAAAAGTTTTCAAATTAAATTAATATATATTCAATTTCTCTCTCTTGTGATATAAAAAATTTTCCGAAATAGTTAAAAAGAAAAAAAACGGCGCTATTGTAGTCGACTCTGATTTCAATTCAAATATTTACAACAATATTCAATTTACGGGTCAGATGCTCGGAAACCTTTGAAATACTTGTTCGGAATATCAAATATCCTATTATTGAATAATAATTGTATAAGCAAAGATTTTATTTTAAAAATATACTATATGCATTTTTAAATAAACAAAAATCGAAAAATTGTTAAACGAATATATTAAAATCTATTCAGTTTAGAAATATAAACGAGCAAAAAAAAATAAACTGATGTTCGCTAATTTTTAATTGACTTTAATAGAAATTCTGTTCAAAGACTAATTATCACAATATCTATTTTATTTGAAATAATTTACTTTAAACATTTAATAATGAAACATTTTATGAAAATTAAAAAAAAGACTAGAAGTTTGCTAGAGAAAAGTACGCAATTTTTAATTGAAAAAGGTCTCATAGCTTTTTGGAATATCTTATACGACTTAACTCCATATCTTGCCTACAAACAAAAATTTTTGTCTTTATTAGAAAAATTGCAAAATGAAAAACGTTGGAACTGAAAACAAAAGTCCGCCGTTATTATTTTTCCGCAGTCTTTGAATCTCGTGTATTCGGATGACGATACGACAGTACGAAGTCGGAATCGATCGACAGCTGTGTGCCGATGAGGGTATATGCCGCTGAATGTTCAAAGTTATTGATCTAATAGGAGTAGAGAGCATGCTGTGGATTCCGTATTTGCTTCGATATCGCGATATGTGCGATCATATCGATACTGACATCAATATTATTCGCCGCCGCATTGCACGGTAGTTATTTTGTGTTGACAAACAAACTTTATCCGCTATTTTTTTTTTCTTTGGTTTGCAAAGTTCGACAATAAACATCGTTGCGGGAATGTACTATTCCAAGCTGCAGGAATTTCATGATTCGCTGGATTATAAATAAATAAAATGCATGCTCTGTAGACAGAGAGATACAATAAACAAAGGTATATGTGATACCTGCGTAATTTATTTATCAAACTGGAAATTTGTAAACTAAAATGATTATGACAGGCGTAGAGAGCTGAAGATCATTATTAGTCGCGAATTATACAGATTAAATATCATTCACCGTTAAGGAAATTAATAGTAAACATTAATAGGTTGAAACTTCAAATTTAATAATACATTGATGTTTAGACAATTTAAGAGCGGACGTTTCGACTTATATTTAAGTCATCTTTTTTGATCTGCGGTTTGACAAACGTCCATTAGAACCACACAAAATTTAGGCCTATTAACCTAAACTTGTAAGGTTTGTTTCATCCTTGGATATAACCGTAAGATCTCTCTTCCGTTTTACTGCGATTTGAAATTCATTATATATGTTTACTACGTACAGCATCTGCTTACTTTCCGAGAATTAACATGCGCTGAAGATGATTTAAATATAAGTCGAAACATCCGCTCTTAAATTGTCTAAACATCTATGTATTATTAAATTTGAACCTATTAATGTTTACTATTAATTTCCTTAACGGTGAATGATATTTAATCTGTATAATTCGCGACTAATAATGATCTTCAGCTCTCTATGCCTGTCTTAATCATTTTAGTTTATTAATTAAGAGAGCTTTATTACTATTTAATGGAAATTTGTAATATCGACATAAATTTACTCGAAATGCATTAATTTGATGAACAACTTTATAAGCTTCTGTTCAAAACCTATTAAAACGTTGATACACCGACATTTTCCACAAAACTCGTAAATTTAGAGTTTGACTTATTATTAATTACGAAATGCTGTTTCAAATTTTATAAATTTTAATTTCCACATTGATTATAAGATTCTCTTTCTTTTTTTAACTTATGATCAGCGACCTTTTCAAGGATCCTCCATGGCAATCGGCATTGCATCCGAGTAAGATATCAACATCGCTCTGAAGTCGCATATCATTGTGTTAAAAAGCAGCATTAGGTGTGAGGTCTAAATAGTTCAGTAATCTAGAGCAGTTGCTCGGAAAGCGAAAAACTTGGGTTCGATTCCCGATTCAGCCACTTGCGCCTCACATATTTTCACAGATGAATTCTATCGCTCGTTAATCAAATGGGCGTAAAGAAACGTCCGATCTCCTCCCACATACATCCCTATCTTTCTGTTTCTTTAATTCGGTTGCTCAAGTTTAGATAATTTTCAATTTTCTGTCTAATATCGGACATTGTATGATTTAAATAAAATAAATTGTTTAAAATAATATATGAAATAATATATGAAAATAATATAATATATGAAACAATATTAACAATATAAAGAATCTTACAGTGTGTATTTTAAGGTCACTATTTCTTTATTTTTAAAAATCCTTTAAATAATTATAAAGTAACATAATTGTCAAAAAATAATACTTACAAAATATAATCAAAGAATAAATTTTACTGTAAACATCAGTTAACTGAACGGTAAATGACTATGTATTTGTATGTAATTATAAACAGAGACGAATTGACAATGTCACCAATTTCGGTGAAACCAGATATTCAAGCTTATGATTAAGCCTAGTTTACAATAAAAGTTAATCCTATTAGTAAAGTTTAGTTTTCATATTTAAATTATTTATCGATAATTTAAATTTGTATGTCCATGGTTATGCATTTACCCTATTTTTTTTTTTTTTTAACAAAAAGCTCTAATTTCGAGGAAATTGAAATGCAAGATGAATTCCATAAAAGATCTAGAATTACGCATTTGATCGAATTAAATCGACTCCAGAGCGATGTTGGTATCTCGATGCAACGCCGATTGCCATGGAGGATCCTTGAAAAGGTCGCTCGTCAAATAAGTGCGGTGGAGATATTCGCTGGCTTTCGACTGGCCTTCTGTAAGAAACGCCACCGACGAACACAACGCCGTAGAGTGACCACGATCCCCCAAAATCCTTCTAGTACATAAAATCCCCACTGTACCAAATATCGGTGCCGGATGGACCCTAAATAGGGCCGTGGCAAGTCTCCAGAAAAGATAGGGATGTATGTGGGAGGAAATCGATTCTCTTTCTTTTTTCTCACATACCACAATTATCGGTCTAGGAAAAAAGCTCGCGCACAAAGCTATTAAATAAATCTTCCTGCGAACAAATATTCCGTTATTCTGTCACAAACCGAGCTTAACACGTAATGCTAAACAAGAGCATTTACATTGCGCGCGATTAATGTCACTCGGCGAGGCAAATTATGCGCGCTGCGCGAAAGCATGCACTCCAAATGCATCGAATCTCGATGTAACGATGCAGTGCTCGTCATTACGCCGTGACCCGAATTAGTATCCATCTAATACATATTAAATTACATCAAATGCATATTCGTAATCATCATTCCAACATCATAATACTGTAATATAGAAACATATGAACGCTAGTTATATCTAAAATTGCAAAAAAATTCACGACTAAAAATCTACATACATATATAAAGAGAGGAATTATTAAATCGCGAAATTAATTGCCACGTTTCGCCATAGGACATTATTTTCATCATTAAAAAGTCATTTCATGATGTACAGTATGACCGTATGCATTTGCCATATTTGTCATATTTATCATCATTTTTGAAATTTTCGTGATTTCGAGTCACAACGCATTTTTGCTTTAAAACAAAATCCAATAAATTGATGTATTAGATTCATCGTTATATATATATATCTCGTGAATAATACTTTCGATATAGAAAAGCGGGGTTTATCATCGATGTTATGGATATCCGGCAGATTTATTTTCATTCGTTAATCGCATTAATCGTAGCTCTGAACAATCAATTTCTCGCTGTTTCTGATTAAACGATCGATTTATCGTGTTATCTTATAACTCCCTTTCAGGATTTGTAGTTTTGTAGATGTCATATACTTTGAAACTAGGTTACAATCGAATCCGGGACTAATCACTGTAATCCGGATCTAATCTGGAGCCGAGCCGTACTGGCGGCAAGTGAATCGATGTTGTCAGGATTAATCAGAGATAATAATTGGAAACTACTTGTATCAAATGACAGATGTAAAGACAAATGAAAGAAACAATTGTACACTACAGATCCACGATACTTGGACACTTGCTGACATTCTTTTGCATTCTCTCTCTCTCTCTCTCTTTCTTTTGCGATTAAACTATAATTTTATATATAACTAATTATAAACTATAATTTTAATTTAGGACGAAATATAAATCTCTACGTAGAACACTCCTCATTTCGGTAACTTTGTAATTCTTTGTAAGTTTCAAAAAGTTTCTCGGATAGATGTGAGAGTTAGCAGAGCCATAATTCGTAAAATATAATTATAAAGAAGTGAAACATTTTGCATGTTACCCTAGAAAATAGGACATGTCATATTTTAAAAGTCTGAATCCACGCGAACTCATTGTATACACATGTTATCTTAACGTATCTTTTAAAAGGAAAGATCGGGATTAGCAAAAAATCTAGCGAAATAATTACAAAATGAATTTCGCTTTACGTTTCATGGATACTAGCAGTTTTAAACTTTTATCAAAACGGTGCTTTTGCTTCCAAACGTAACTTCATCAGTTTAAAATAATTAACAATTCAAGCGGTTTAAAATGATTAATAAATAACAGATTCATATTTTGTGTACGTGTATGAAGATTCGAAATTCACGTGTAAGTGAAGTAAATCCAACGTAGCTGCTTTTTTGTTCTCAAAATAATGGAAACATTGGAATCGACACGAGCAGGAATTAACGAGACGAAAAAATTTGATTACTTTAATAATAAAAAAAAAATATCACTCGTGCGAGAGGAGCTCACGTTCTTCGCGTATTCGGACGACGTGCGATTACGCCCGCACTGTATAATTACACCTGATGTTGGGCACACAGCGTGAGACTCTCTTTTGCGCCATGTTTTTGTTAGCCCGAGACGAAACGTGAAGGGAAATAAGAGGAGGAACACAGAGAGAAGAGAGGAACGTGATGGAATGAAGCGGGCGAGATTTTCACAGAAATCACCTCGCGTGTCTAAAAGTTTGCGTGCAAAAATAGGTTATACACATATTTCGTTATGACGTATTGCTTAACAATCTAACTTTGTCCGACCTCGCATTACGCGCGCCTCATTCACCTGGTCGACGAGCGCGGATTAATTAGCCAGACAAGATTAATTAATTACGACGACCTCGACGAGTTCGACCTAGAGGGGGTGCAAGAGGGAGAGGGGGTCCCGCTTTAGTGTTGTGTGTTCGACATCAAATTGAGCAAGGGGTTTATTTTCATAATCAAAGCTCCGGGGTTCTAATTAGACCTATTTATGTATCGCAATGCAAAATGTATAATAACGTATATCTATTATATCTATTATATCTATTATATCTGTTACATAAACTTTATATACTGTTCATTAATCGTGTCTCTCATATTTTATTAAATAAAATTTTCCAGGTTTTTTAATATAAAATAAAATATTTTTTTTTTAATAAAAGAAATCAAAATTTAACTTTGAAACATATAAGTAATATAACGTCGCGAAAATGTACAAAAATATTTTTGAATGCGACGTCAACAACAGAATGCAGAGTTCATTCATCCTTTAGCGAATCTGGAGGATAAAGTTAAGAGCTATCAGAGGCGAACTTGTCGACATGCTCGCGCACACAAATTGGATTTGCTTCGTACGTATGTAAGAACCTCGATAATAAGGGAGTGAAATTTCTAACATCGCAGCTACCTTCCACGTTATTGTGTACCTGTATATTATATTCCGTCTGTTGAAGAATAGAGATCTTGACCTGTCAATTGTAAACGCGTAGCGCGCCACAATTAATAAAGTATCAGATAATTATAGCAATTTAACACAAAGTGGAAAATGTAAACTCTCGTACGATTCTAACGTAAATCCAATTAATATTGTTTCATGCGATTAATAAGGGAAAAGCACAAGCATTGCGTTTATAGCAAATTGAACATTGTATCCAACTTAAGCACAAAGTTCGGCGGCAAAGCGAATACTAAGGACTTTTGGAAGGATCTGTCAGGCTGTTCGTACGATAATGGAGCAGCGAAATTTCCCTCGCATCGCGCAGCTACCTTTGCAGTAAATAATCTTCCACTGAGTCGACGACGACTTCCAAACGGGTAATGATATTCCGAGTACGGTACATATCGAGGCTCTTATGTACGTATGTACGTACAAAGCATTGACGTACTTCACATTGCGTTCCCTTAATTTTAGTTTGCGATACACCGCGATATTCGAGAGTTTTCCCCGACATTTTCCCTCGTATTTCAGAGAAATGTTAGATGTCGAATATTACAAATAACACTTGAATACTTCTAATTAAATTCGTACTATCTAATTAAATTCCTAAGTTGATTAATTCATTATACATAATGCACTTTGCAATTTAAAATGATTCTCGAGTATTATTTTTTTTAATTTTTTATATTTTAATTTTTTATAATTTAATGATATTATTAATTTTTAATAATATGTAACTTTCGAATATATTTCTTAACTTTCGATTTGCTTAAGCTTACAATCTGCGCGTATCAAATTGCAAAATCTGAATAATCTATCATCTACCTTTATTATACTTAACAATATTGCAAAGATTAACGACAGGAAATAATCTGATGGAGATAGAAAAAAAATTGTTACATGATAAATGTTCTTCCTGAGGTCAGACCGCAGGGTTGGCCGTTATTTAAATGCACGTTTGAAAAACTACGTCTTTCCTGGTGTCGACGAGAATAATAAAAGGGGTTTGTGTGTGTGTGTGTGGGGAGACGCGTGGAAACGCGCCAAAGTTTGTTCGATTCAACAGGAATACCCGCTGATACGTTTATAAGCCTCGGCAAAAGTTAGAGTAAAACGTAATTAAGCGGTAAAACGTTGAAGAGCACTCGATGAAATTATACAACAATTGTCGGCATACAACAACATAATTCTCAATTAAAATCTCTTTCATGTGATGTGGAAGTTAATTACCAGAATCGTAGCTTCGCATGGTAAAAGTTTTGCATTAAATTTCCATTTATGTATTTTCCGCTCGCATTCGCATTTACGAGATTTTGTGCAAAAACTATCATTTTACCTACAAGAAATATTTTAAAAAATATAGCCGAAGTTATTTTTATTTCATAAAAACAACGCAATATCAAAAGTGCATCTCGCATTTAATTAATAATAAAATAAATAGCACAGAAATATACTTTTTGCGTCTTTCGCTGAGAAAAAATTTAATGTCAAAAATATCCAAATTGCTAAAAATAAAATTTGCTCGAATCAAAAAGTTTAGCGGATTAACTCTTGTTAAATATTTCGTTTTTCTAATGCTTCATCGATCCGCGTCAGTTCGCGTTACATCTCTGACTATGAAAATACTCTGCCTTGACGATGACCCTTCAGTTAAACGCAGCAGAAAATTCTCGTGTCAAGTGCATTTTTTAAAATTTTGGTTAAATTTACTGCCACATTTTTTCGTACAAACGCGGTATTTAAAGTTTCGCAATCAGCTGCTTCGGACGCGAAATCTTTTCCTTTAAAAATGGTGTGTCACTTTAAAGATAGAACCGCTTTTTCGATCTCTTTTTGCGATAAATAATAACAGCGAACAAATCAATAAAGTATTTGGTTCAGATAAAAAATCGTACTTTCATCAATATTCAAATTTTCACATGATATCGAATATAATGTGATAATGATAACATATATATATGTTGCATGCTGTTCGTAAATTCGACTTTCTTTACAAAAAGTTAAAACTTTTTGCGAAAAGATTAATTGCAAAAAATCTGCAATGTATATAAATACTATAATAATTAAATACATTAATAACTTTACATTTATTTTTACCGATTTCAATTAATTTTCGTATTTCTTGATTTTTGTATTTCAAGAGGGAATATTTCCAGCAATTTAAAATATGTACGTGAGTATAAATGTAATACAAATACATATACGGGTATCGCTATGTGAAGTTTTTGAAATAAAAAAAAAAAATAAACTATCAATGACAACGGCACGTTTTCAATGAAACGTATATCCAGAGAGATTCAATTGAAAACAATACGCGTATATACGACGATCTCATACCTGGTGTTAAACCCCGCGTGAGGATCCGAGAACGATCGTCGATGGTGACAACACTATCACTGGATCCTCGGGATCCCGCGGAATCCCGAAATCTCCAAAAATCGTAGCACACACGCGACCGGCTCCGATACCGGGGGATCGAAGGGAAAACGCACGTCGTCGCACACTCGCGCGAGCGAGCGTCGCGCGAATCTCGTTCGCGAATTCGCGAGCGAAGAAAGTGGCAAATAAAGAGAGGGACGGAAGAAGGAAAGAGAGAGAGAGAGAGAAGGAGAGAGAGAAAGCGCGCGTTAACAGCGAGAAGAGCCGAGGAACTTGAAGCGGACGCTCTCTCGTCGCGAGGGAGTCGCGGCACGATACTGACGAGTCGCCCGTGGGGCGCGCGAATCTCATGCCGCCAGGATCTCCATCCCCACCGGCGCGGCGCAGCCGAAGAGCGAAGCGGTCGTCCGACATTCAGGGCCGGTTGATCAACCAGCGGGATCGTCGTCACGATCCCGAAACTGGCGAACTGCGTCTCGGGGTTGAGCATCAATCCCTCCGCGACATCCCCTGCACCAGACAGGTAGCGACTTAACCGCGACTGTCGGATCAAACTGCCGCATTCCGCTAGTTTCAATTGCTCATAGAACACGTAATCGTCTTCTGATAATAAATAGATCCGCTAACGTCTGATTTGATATAATTCGATAATAATTTTAATAAGTTAATAATTTTATATATAAGGTTTTTTTTTTTTTTCAAAATTGTGAACGATCAAACATTTGTCCATGTTCTATGAGATGTTATGTAATATACACGTATAAGTACACACGGAAATTTTATTATCATTATAAAAAATATATATAAAAATAAGTTTTAATTTTCCATTTCGAAATACCTTCATTTCTAATGCAAGACTGACATCATTGAATTTAATATCCTACGAATTTTATATCTATCTTGCTTTAGTTTAATGAATGCATCACTGAATCTGTTTATCAGTTCTTGCTGCGAATCAACTCTTGTATGGTATACTATCGTTTTCACACATTTCCTCACGGATAAAATACTACCGATGTAAGATGGTGATCTTGGCTGAACAATTGGTCCTTCTTAGATAAATATCGCCGACCTATTCTTACACAGCTATTCATATTTGATATCCTCGTTATTATAACGTTTTAATGAAGCGTTTCGGGATCTATATAATTATATAACATTATTTTATTTCTGTTCATGGAACATACTGACGAAGTTTAATCGTTTAATTTTGAAATATCCCGTATAAAAGAGTCGGTTTATTCTCTTATAACAGCATATTTCAATTTTTGCGAAATATTCTCATTATTATATCTTATTTTTTATTCTCTAGATTTTTCGTGCCTTCTAACTGATTAGATGGGCGGTGTGAACGAACATGGCAAACCCAAATGGATGAGCTAAGATCAAGAGAATTAGAAGTTGCGCGATCGTGGCGAAAAAACTAGGCAATCTTTAGGACTAAAGTAGGAAGGTAATAGAGAAAGTTGTGTGGTCGCCCGTAAAAAAATACAGGCATATTATTTGGAATTACTTAAACCATCTTCAAGTAACTATTAAGGTGGAATAACCGACTTAAACGTTAAACAAATCGAATTAATTATTTCAATGATACCATGTCTTGTACAAGATGTGTAAGTAATGGCAAAAATATAATTAAGTAAGTATAATGCTAAAAAAAGGTAGAAAATTATGAAATAGGTAATTAAAAGAATTCGATACAGAAATATCGATTGTATAGACGTCTATATCGCAAGCGTAATTAGCGTCAATTTTACTTTGTCTCAAGTGACCAATTAAAAGCAAATCTTAGAACACCAGTAATGCCATTAATTATGTGTGTGTGTGTGTGTGTATATATATATATATATATACATATATTATATACACACACATAATTAATTATACCATTATATATATATATATATATATATATATATATATATATATGCATATAATACTTTGAGCATATTTTATATACAATACTATCCCTAACCATTCTAGAAAAAAAACTCAATATATTAATATCCCCAAAAAAATTCGATATCGCGAAAATGTAATAATAATATTTTTACATTTTCGCGATATCGAATTTTTTGTGAATATTCTGTGGATATTCTACAATTAAATTAACTGTCAATATTTTCTCATGATATCAATTCGAAGCTGAACCGAGTTATTAAAAGATATTTTTCCATTCTACATAAATATTAAATTACCGGAGCAATAATATTAAATTCGTACGAATATATACGTATATTGTGCAACCGAAGTTCTAGCATTGAGTATGTTGTGAATCGTTCGCTCGTATTTGTCTCAAGTTTCTGAAACTACCCTCCGGATATTATAAGTCTTGCTTCCGCAAATTTAATGCACTGTACGTAATGCCAAATACTCTTAAACATGCAAGATAAATATTTATTCGCTGATAAAACACCGTGTCGTAATACTTGTTCTTAGCGTATTTGTGCCATGGCAATTTATGTTTCATCGACTATATCTAGCCGTGATGCTCCATTCAGGACGTACGTTCCATCGCTATGAACTTTCGATGTCACGATTCTCTGATTCTTATCTAGGATTCTTCTCCAGGATTTTGCCGTTACGTATCGTCATTATTACATACACAAGTATAAAATACAAACATACAAGTTGATTCAAATTTAATTTTTAATCCTGTCATTATAATAATAAAAAAAATGACGGTGCGAAAGGCTTAAATTGGAAAGTATGGATCGAGATATAAAATTCCACAAAAAATGTGAAATAATAAAATGACTATGTAATAAATAATTAATTCGAAGTATCAAACGTCTAAGGAAGAGAGAAAATACTAGAGGCGGAAGAGGGAAATGGAAGTGGAAAGAAATCATATTCTTTTCAATCCTCATCATTCTGTTCGTGATTGAAGCGCTAGTCTCTTTCCAATCTAATCTGCTTTCTCCTCTTCTTATTGTCAGTAATATAGATTAACTTTAACTTCGCTAACCCGCTAGGATTCAACTTCGTCGTCTTATACAATCGCATAATACGCTTATAAAATGAGTAAAGTAAAATCTTTATCAATAAATAGAGAAGTCATAAAGTTTCATCGCTTCGAAATTCGATTCGGATATGACGCTTCTAAAGATTGATGCAAATCTTACGAAACACTTTACTATCTCGGACAACGCGCACTTTCTCTCGCGGTTCGCCGAGCAAAGGAGGCCAATATAAAAAGGGGCCCGTATTCTCTCGTTTCAATGTCAAGGCATGAATAGTCTCAATGCAGGAACGCAATAGTTGAATAATCGAAATAAAAAGGCAGGTTAAAATCTCAAAATTTACAATCACGTACATCAGATTTTCCTTCCTCTTATCTGATCGTCTTTCTACATTTACTGCGGGATCTCGATTTAATTTCCGAAATTAAATATCGAAAAATCTCTCGTAGAATTGCAAGAGAGAAAAGATGGTAAATCAAGTTTTTTTCTCATTCTTGGGAAAAGCTATTCAGTCTTTAGATACAGCGAAGAATCGTAGCGGAAGCACGTCGAGGGCCTCGAGGCGATGCGATGTATCATACGGCTGGATACTCCGGAACATTTTACGAATTGCCGCGAGGGTCACGTCGCATCGTGAGTCGTACTCGTAGCCATCGAGGAATCGCAAAAGTAATCGCGGCCCCGGCATGGCTTTCGATCGTGATGCGACGTACACCGATAGCACACCGTAGTAACGTTGCTACCCGGTCTGTTGAATGAGACACGGTCTCCCACGCCTCTCCATTCGTCATGCTCCGGAGAGGAAGTCGCTGCTCCTCTCGCAGCGCACGAGGAGAGAAAGAGAGAGGCGATCTACGAGCGCATCCTTTTACCGATACGGACGCGTCTCGCAGGTATAAACTCACTTTCATCTGCGATATTAACCGAGCCGAGGCCTGGCGCGATTCGCCTTTCGATTCGAGTTGCCTGCGCGAATAGTCCTCGCATAAACGTCCTCGGACGATTAACCCGAGGGCGTTTGACACCGGGGCGAGCCAGCAGGAAAAGTGGAATCTTCCAGTGCCTGCTCGGTGAAATGTTATTGAGACCTCCTCTACATGCTCCACCATAATCATTATAATCTAAGATTCAACAAGATTTCATCTGAATCTGAGAAACGACGATAAAATATATTTTCGCGAAGTGAAAGATGCATCCGTGCTCGCAGGAGTTTCTTCTACTCGAAAAAAAAAGGTTGTCTCTTTTATATCATGTCCTCGACGTTCAATCCCATGTTACGTAAAGGTGCAACTGATTGGACGGTATAAAAGTCTGCTCTGGGAATTTAATATCTATATAGTCGAAACCGCTTTACACTCGATTGGTTAACTCATTTGCATAATACGACTCAATTTTCGATATTAAAGATATGCTTTTTTGTATTTTAACGCCGAACCACCGTGACTACAATCTGCGAATGCGACGATGATACGAGAGCCAATATGTTATTCCCTTGTAATCCCATATTGTACTTTTCTCCTTGTAATACATGCAAACGAAACGACGTTGCCATTGTCTCCCGATTCACCTCTTCGTGCCGGTAATAACAGCAGCACGTGTTGGGGAAAAAGAAAGGGGAAAATACACCCCGGTGAAAAAGTCCAATTACAGAGGTATCCGAGCTGCTCGCGGCAAGCACTTTTCTTGAATAACGTATGCGGACGTGGTTACTGCAACGTAACAACGAAGCCGGGTACTTAAAAGACATTGAAGTACGAGAAAGGATATTTTGAAACATATATCTTCTTATGTACAACACTGGGCTAAACAAGAAAACTGTGGAACTATGAGAATTGGAAATCGAATCAGTGGATGATTTTTTTTTTACAAAATTGATATTATTTTCTCGATATGACAGTCAAATGAATGAAACACAACTGATATTTAATAACTAAACCAATAAACACTTTTCGATTAAATTAAAACTTCTTTCAGTGATTAATTGAAATATATAACTCGCGGTGCAAAATTCAGTAATGATGTATTCGATAACGACTCTCGCGTTCGCTGCATTTTAATTTAATATTTTTAAAAACTACATGCGGTCATTATTGCATATTTCTATAAAAAGATAAAAACATAATTATCAAATATTGCTTTTGATATTATTGGAAGGATACAGCAATTAATTTGTATATAATAAAGTTGCCAATATATATGATATGCAAATTATACCGTTAAAGTTATATTAATTCGAAATTTTGATATAATATAAAATCGATATATAAATATGTTGTGTTTACCGTTTTCAATATTATTAAAAAATATTATTACTATTTATTTCATATGCTATCGATATACATTAAATACATATCGATTAAAATATTAATAAATTTAAATATATGTGTTTGAGAATTTCTCTTTTTCAATATTATATCAGAAATTATCGCGGATCAAAAACCACATATTATTTAGCCGAGTTTAATAATGCATTATTCGATTTATTATCACCCTCTATCCCCCATTCCATTCCGCGGCTTGATTTTATCGGCGATGAATTCTGCGCCCGTTGCATTGTATTAACCTGCTTGAACATTCAATTCTATTTTGGAAAGCTAGCGGCGTATCTCAATTTCGCGATTGTAGAATCGGGAATTATTCATCACGCGCTATAAATTATAGCCGACAGCTTGCTGACGTCGCGTCAGCCAGCCCGAGGACTTACTTTCTTCCCTGTCATGATGAAAACTAATTGTTCGGTCATTGTCCTCCCGCTTCTTCACGTTTTCGTCACGAATACCTCGCCACTTGGCATTCGAAGTTTATTAAATCAGTTAATTAGTAAAATTAATAAAAAAATTAATATTAATCTTATACCATTAAGTGTTATTATATATATTATATATTTATATATTATATATATATATATATATATATGTATATATTATTATAATATTGACAAAACCTATATTTAAATAAATTTCTCTTTCACACTTATTCGAAGCGAAAAATAACAGAAATGAAAAGTTTACGAAATATCAGAAATTCACAATCTCAACACTTAATATTATAAAGACAAAAAGAGAGTATTAAGTATAAACATTAATTATATAAAAATAAAAAAACATTAATGTTTTTTATCTTTATGTATAATTACCAGATCAACAAATAAAAAGATTGTGTAAATTCTACGAAGAAAGAATCTCGACTTATGTCGATACTTTGTACTTATATAACACATAAAGCTAAAACATTTTGTTGAAATACTTTGAACCTGTTTGTCGTAAAAAGACGCTTTGAAACCACGAGTTTTATTTCGTATACATATATCAAAGCATTCACAGAATGTCAACAGTTTACTTATAAAAAGGTCGTAAGAAACGCAGCTCTATTCGGTGGAGTAACCCGTAAAAAGGAGCATCCCCTCCAATGTCTTCAGGAAAGTAATCAACGTGCAACGAGATTCTCACTGTCATTGAGTGACTGAAACTTTCTTGATTACTTTCTTAAATATTACACAGCCGCGATGTCTCATTCCACTTTACAGTAAAAAGTATATTCATATTTGTACAGGAATTTATAGTACCTACTTCATAACGAAGTCAGGAAGTGAAAAACGAATTAACACAGAATAATTTCATAGATTCAATAATATACTATATATGGAAATATAGAATTATCTCGACTCAAACTATTATTCCCTCTCGGAAGTTTAAGGGCTTCAATTATTGAATCTATATCAGCAGCGAAAAATCATGTATAATTTCTTCTTGTAATGGAATAAACATAAATTCTTGTAAAACATTCTTTGTTTCTCTTTCATTTTATATAAATGGTTGGATAAATAGCTGAAAAATTTAATCGACTATCGACGAATTCAGTCGCCTAAGGCATGTTCGAAATAAATTACGCGGCTGTTTATTAATCATTAACATAAAGGATAAAAAAGGATTTGCGGCGCATTTTGTATGTTTAATCTATAGAAAGCGAGTGACGTGTGGTATGCGAAAAAAAACTCATTTATTTCGCACCGCGAACTAAAATTACCTACGATATCTCATTCGCGATCTTATAAAATCCAACGGCTACAGCGAACTACAGCCTTAAGCAAAGATTAAACTTCATGTAATAAATATTTTGTTGTGTGCGCCGAAACGTTTTATCGAACACGTTATACATATCATGGCAAAGCAGCCATCGGCGAAAGCTCGGGTTGGTAGCTTTAAAAGGCTTTTAAATATTTCCATCGATGTGAGAAGCAGTTTCGAAAAATACACGGAAAACCTATCGTCGTAAACACTTTGACGGCACATCGATAAAGTGGTTACGGTTGAATATTCGATTTTTTTCATTTACCATATACTGCTACGTCAACCAGAACGATATTTTTATCCGCACATATTTCAGAAAGCATAAGCGTAAAAAAAAAAAAATAATAAAATTCAAATAAAATCCTTTCAAATATGTACTTTCCACGGAATTCAACGGAAGCAATGAAATTTTTAATAATAAGCGTTGATTACGAAGAGAAAATAATAATTAATAATTGCTGCGCGGATACCTTTTTTAACGTAATTATGTGATATATAATTCAAAATTATTCTAAATATTTCTCCGCAACTCCTTTTAAGTATAAGTCTGTGCGCTATCAATACAATTCTGTGTCCATTTTTAAGCAGTAGTCTAAAGTTTTATTAAACTTATGAAAATATTTTACTTTTTTACACATATATGTGAAATAAACTTTCATATAAAACGATATTTCTAAAACGCAGATTTATATTATTATATGAAAAATGTCTTTATATGAAAACATAAAAATTTGAAACTGTCAACAATTTTTCTGATTATAACAAGCATATATTTTCAAATTTTAAATAAGGCATGAGTATAATCATATAATACGGAATCATATATATCTTCCACGTTACATAAAGGCTTTTATATATTTAACTATATATATTAAGAGATGTAATAATATGAAAATTTGAAAGAGAGATTCGCAAATTATTTTATCACATTTATAAGTAATGAATGACAGTTATATATTGAGCTTGTCTCATGATGTATTATAATCGACGTTCCCATAGAATAAACGCGAGAATTATTTGCATTACGTTTCACGTAAAAATAAATTGATTTTCCCCGACCTCGCGGTAAGAGTTAAGATGTTAATGGCAGAAGAGATATTATATTATTATTATTATTATTATATACATTTGCTGCGTCGAAGCGGTCGCTTTGCCGATGTAGAGAACAATCAGCCGGGGTCTAATAAGAGAATAATAATCTCCACGCGAAACTTATTACGACTTGTTAGCCAATCTCAAATCCTCGAAGGCGAAATGTCACCGATAGATGGAAGGACATCCATTATGCCAGAGAGGATTCTCGGAGGACAGCACAAGATTGGATAACATCGTTGAAAGAGGAGAGAAAAAAAGAGCGTATTATATCTACCAGTGTTCCTTAAGTCACGGAAAAGAGGACGCCCTTTCGTGATATTACCGACAAGAGACCGATCGCCAACGAAAGTTCATCGCCGTCACATCGATCTTACCGTCGATCCGTCTCGTCGAAGGGGAAACTGAGGATCTTGATCGGCCAAAGGGAGACGGAAACACAGACGCTGCAAGATGCATGTCGATGCAATACAGTGATCTCCGGCCTTAAAGATCGAAACAGTCTCTTAGTTAGTCTTCTCTCGAACTTCGCCGTACATAGTTATACCACTAACTAGTCGTTTGTTGTGAACGAAAAAGTTACGACACCTTTTTCCTGTCAATGAGTGTCTTGGAATGAAATTTTCGAAAATCGTGAGACCGCCTTCGCGACTTTGCGCACTTTCTGAAACTCATTCATGAAGGAAAAGAATCTGTTGCAATCTTTTTGTCCATATCTTTAAATAATTTTCAAGTGCGAATTAATTCAGCAATGTTTGGTTTCAAAATAAAGGAAATTACGAACTCTTGGGAATCTCTTCACAACTTCATCCTCTCTCTCTTTCTCTCTTATTGTACTTACATATTTCATATCCTTGAAAACAACGCGAATGTATTACTTTAATTATATTCCAACAAAGAATGTGATTGCTTTTTAGCAAGCATATATTTATGGAATTCTAAATACAATTATATTCATATAGCGATTCTCAGGTATGAATAATTACAATTTTGATAAAGAGATTAAAGTGCATATGTTATATGTATGTACATCTTATGTCATTAGAATTTATATAAGTATGGCAATAAATTAATATTAAATTAAAATTGATATTTTAAAAAGAAAAAATTAGATAATATAAAAATATATATAGTAATCAGAATATTCGTCAGTAATTAAATATGAATAGAATAATTAAAATTTCTTAATAATTAAAAAATTTGCTTATCAATAAATAAAATATTATTCTTCAATTTTACATATTTCACTTGCTATTGTTCTCGTAATCACCATCTATTACTTTAACAATCATTACTTTATACAAATAATAAATGGAGATTTAAACCACCGATCGAGAGCGAAAGGATTAAAAAACGAAGGTAATACGCGTCGCTCAACATGTCAATGTTCGTACTTTCTAAAAATGTTCCTATTTCTCAGTGTGTGGGACGACGTAACATTACGTCGCCAGAGCCTCAATCCTGCCGCGGGATCGTGGATCCTTATCGATGTCTTTCCAGGACAACAATAGAAAGACAGGAGGACCACGTAACGTCGAGGCGCGAGAGAACGCGTCCTTCCGGCATCTTAATATTCTTTTCGGTGTATTACACGCGCGTTTCCGCGTGCCTATGCGCGGGACAATGCAACACCTCGCCGAGGGATGTGGTAGTGGGACGAGAAGAAAAGAGTGTGGCAATTAAGAGACACGCGCTCCCACGCCCCCGGGACATTGGCCCGTGCACACGCGGCGAAACTGATATCTTAACTTATCGCGCAAAAATCACCGCTCAATTTTTGTGTGTTTTTGCTTCGCAAAATAATCTCCAGTACTCGAACAACGCTTTAATCGGATGTTCGATTACCATACGTCAATTGGGCTAATAATAAATATATTTATTAATTATTTATTAATTTATATATTTAATAAATATATTTATTAAATATATAAGTATGTTTATTAATTTATAAATATATTTATTAAAATATACGCTAACATATTTCTTTATAATAAAAATGATAGCATAGAGGGTAAAATTTTATTTATTTTTTAATATATTGTGTATTGTGATATATATATATATATATATATGTATATGTATATTCTTATCATATCAAAAATATCGGAGATCAAAAATAGGATAGATAGTAAATAATAGATATAATAGTTAAATATGCATTATATTGTTATATTAACTTTTGTTTAATTTTTTATATTAAATTTCGCTAATAAATAATTTTTTTGATATACTTTAATATGATTAAATTGTTCGCGATTATATCCAAACATCTTGTTTTCCGATTAATAGAGCTCTTTTACTTTACTTCATGCGTAGTTAAAAATATAAACTAAACAATTACTTGATTTCTTACATACCTTTAACAACACTTGCAGACGTCATATTTAATGAAATCATCTACGATCAATTATCACTTCCTGTACGTAATAAGCTACATATATATAAAGTAAAACTATGGTATATCATGTTTTAAATATTAAAATATATTCTATCTTCATCTTTTCTTATAAGCGTACTTCGAAGAACGTGAGAAAGGTGACAATTAAATTGCATATAACACACATGACGTAAATGTATTAACCGTGCACTACAAATGTACAATGGTACGATCGACGCAAATGCTGAATTATTATTAATTGACATTTATATTTATAATATAGAAATGCATTTCTGCATAAATGATCTGAATGAAGATGATATCATCTGATCATGATCTATTTTTACAATCTTTTGAAGAAATTAGTCAAGTGAAGCGCTATTAATTAAAGCTTTATCCGCGCAATATAAAATGATGAGACTTAATAAACATCTAAGATTACATCATTATAATGCGGTCTCGCCGGCAACAATAATCATAGGGCGATATGCACTTTGAAATAATGAAATAATGCCGCAGAGCGATGTGAAATAGATGGGCATTGCGAATAGATTTCGGCAAAATTGTATTGTGAGAAACATGCCGTTTGCAGAAATCACCATTTATGGAACATTGTTACTCAATCATCGTTACGGAACATCGTTAAGAAATAGTTTAAGCAACGTGGAATCAATGTAAATTATACCTCTTCACCTTATGTATGCCGTCGCGTTAAAAGGAAATATTTTTTACTAAAAAAATACATTTACATAGATTATATACTATTACAAATTATTAAATATAAACAGTATATTTTGTAGATAACACGTAATTGCAATAAGTTTATTTTACAGTTTATTTTTGTACAATATATTACAATATTTAACTTCAAAAATAGATATTTGTTGGGTTGAAATATTCTGGTGGTGATTTAAATTTGAAGATATTTCTTTTAAATAATAATATATTCACATTTATATGATATGAAAGTTAATTATACATTTTATTCGAAATACATTGCATCTACGACTTCAAAGCAAACGTAGGAAAGATATTTCGCGTTGAAAGACTTTATAAAAATAGCTCAAATATTATTATAATATTACACAGCAACTCCAATCATTTTCTCGTGTGTATATATACACAAAATATACAATCTTCTAAAAAACTATATATCCTCTTTTCCGTTTCGATGTATTCGAAACACTAGAGTTTATTTGTTCATAAGTTCATCGTTATGAACAATTTTTTATTTCGTATTTACACACTTTTAGTATATCTATTATAAATTCCATCGTATCCATTATGAGTCGCAGAAATCGGTTCGAGGTCGTCATTAATAATACCCAAGACATACCTTCTGTAATAGTGGGATGTGACGCTTTCGATCCGGTCGAGTTTCTTCTGGCTTACGTTCATCACACGCTTATCGGAGCTGTACATTGGATTATCTGAGCTGAATCCGATTGTTTCAAATTGTAACACGTCCTCCTCTTCGGCCAATATCGGGTTCACCATGAAACATCCGATAAGCGCCCCGTAAAGTGAGTAAGTTTGCAGTTCCTTCTCCAGCCATTCCTTGTCGAGTTCGGCTAAAATCTGTTCGTCTATGTTTGATCGACGGAGTTCTTTGAGAAACTCGGTGTGATAAATCCTAATAAGACTCTCGTAGCTTTCCTTGATTAACGACGACTGTACGCTAGAGTATATAAAGTAATGGATGTCGGTGGCTATCGAGGTATGCCTGCATATCTGGTAGTCGACGAATTTTAGATCGATTATTTTGCCGTCGTTATCGTGCAAAAACAACATATTGTTCATCCACGGATCGCCATGGCAGATTGTGTGATATTTCTCCTTCGGCCCATTGAATATCCGGTACATTATATCGTAAGTTTTACCAACATAATCGGCAATGTGATCTATGACAGCTTGCAGTTCTTGCGTTCGCGGTTCTATTAATTCTAATGATTTTAGCGACGACTGCATAGACATATTGGAACACATTCTCATTGGCGTCGTCTCAAAATTGTCTTTGTAAATTACTTCTTCCAAAGACTCGGTTAATTCGCCGAACAATTGCGGATCCTTGATCTTTACTGTTAAAGCCGACGCGTGAAATTTGGCAAGTTTCTGAAGAGAAAATATTAAAAAATATATATGCACATTGTCAAATATCGATTATTTTACTCATGGATCTTTCTACAATTATCTTTCTACAATTATTGACAGATTTCTAACGAAGTGATAAGCCGAGAAATGATAACATGCTGATTAATATGATAAAAATTAAATTAAATAACGTTGATAAAAATTAAAAATTAAAAATTTTTTATAACCGTTGTAAATAAATAAAGATAGAAATTTATATATAATTAATACATAATAATAATTAATACATTAATATATTATAATATTAATATTAATATTAATATTAAATATTAAATTACAATAATATTATTATATATTAATTTAATATTAATATTAATATTAAATTAATATATAATAATATTAAATATAATTAATATATTAATATAGATATAAATATACATATAATTAAGTAACTGATAGTAGTGTGTAGTATATGTTGTGTCTAATAATATAGTATATGTGTAATAATAATAGTAATGAAACATTTGTAATTCATTTTCAAGTTTTATTATACGATCAAATTTTAATTTAAAACTTAAAATCAAAAAATCTTCATAAAAATAATTCAATCTTATATTAATTAAAAAATATGAATAATTTATGAATATCATTTGCGTAATTATTCGCAAGAATACAAAGAGCAAGGTTAATATTGACAGTCTTTATCTTGATCTCCAACTTATGATCATTCCATAAAAGACTGACAACCATATATCATTAATCACTTTAACCTTAACGATACTAGACAATCTTTAAAAATCGTTTTGCTTTTGCGTCCAGATAATAATCGATAATTATTGCTTGGCTCGATTATGCAAAAATATATTCAAAAAAGGTGTCACTGATCTTACACACATGTTATATACATATTAGGTTATTTCTTATAGTTTTTACTTGTATTTTACGTTTTAATAATACTTAATAATCTTTAAAGTTATAATATTAATTTATAAACGTTGAATGTAAAATAATTTGCGAATCTGTCAGCGACGCATTTGATGCAATTATAATTTGATCTAATCATCTATTCGATTATCTCTTATCTCAGATACGCGAGTCGCGAGATAAATAATGATTACGAAATGATTAATTGAAAAATGCGTACCTTCAAGGCACAGACGGTGTGATCCAAATCCATAAAGTTGCGCCTCTCGCAATTAATGTATCCCTTCACCGCTAGATCTTCCATTGTTACATTCTCCCTATCGGCGTTTATACATTGAGGATTAAAAGGCCCAAGAACAGGCAATATTTTTTGATAGACGTGTTTCTCCACACGGAATAAAGCATAGACGTCTATTAATCCAGCTATTGCACGCTTTTGGACGATACTTTTCGTTATAACATTCTTGATATATGCTATGCATAAATAAAAAAAGAAACAAGATTCAAGAACATGTTATGTTTATAAGATATGCAATTGAATATCGCACTTATGTGTAGCTATTTCTCGCAGGAGTGCAATAGAGCGATATATCATTTTAATTGAATAATAAGGATAAGGAATCATATCATTTTAATTGAATAATAATCATAAGGAAAAAGAAACGATAAAGAGAGAGAATTTAGTTTACACATAAAATTAAAAATAGACTAACGATAAAATTAAAAATAAATTAATAATAAAATTAATAAAATAATAAAATTAAAAATTAAAAAGAATTAAATACACTTTTAATATATTTGTAGTTGCAATCATACACATAAAGCGAGTTATTAGAAAAGTTGTCATTTAAAATAATATTTCGTTGTATCTTGAATTAGTGATGCAACAATAAAATAAGACGTCACTCCACTTATGTGATTGCGAAGTTATGTAACTGACAATGAAAATTATATCTCGTCGAATCGAGCTTCATCGTCGGTTTTACTAGCAATTTTTATTTGTCTTTCGTAATTAACGCATAATAATAACAATACTAACGATTTCCGTCCCCGCGTGTACCAACGAGTTTCGTCTTGACCACCACCGATGTATAATTGTCACCAGGTTTCGATCCCGGCTTATCCACGGCCAATAGAATCACCAATTTATCATCATTCTCATATTTTCTCAGATAAGCTTGGAAATGCTTTACCTTGTCTGAAAAGCATGATTAAACAAAATTAAGCATGTCAAATTGATGTAGTGGCTGTAAAGCTATGATTAGAACAAGTTTGCGTTAAAATGATACTGCGCATTTTAGTCTCGTGCGATCAGTTTTACTGGCATTATTATTTCATGGTCGCGACCGCGATAGATAAATTGATTTGACCCTTTCTATGTACAATAATATGGCATACAAGTAGGCGAAATAAACTATAAACTGTAACTATGCAACGAGTTAACGGTGACATGTTTATTAAGAATGAATGGACAAAATCGAATATTGTTGATATGAATAATTAAGAAAATTACTGATCAACAATAAAAAGATTCAGTATTGATATAATTTGTCACTTATAACAATATTATTATTATATATTTTATTGACACTCGATATTGCACTTTCAATTATTTTTAAACAATATTTATTCAATTAAATTAGAAGCTTAATTAATCATTATTATTATTAATATTTAATATTGTGAAAATTAAAATTTTAAAAATATTTTTCTTATCACAAACTGTCACAAAATTAATTCTATAGAAATACGGACTATAAATTTGTAAAAAGTTGCTCGACAGGAAGTGTCCTTAACTCAAGGACATTTCGTGCAACTGTTTGCGAAACGCAGATGCAAATTCATTCTCGGTACGGATATGAACAATTCTATGCCTGGCAATTATCAGATGGCAAAGATCAGGTATAAAATCAAAGTACAAATTATATTCACTCGAGTATATCATATTGACGCTGACGTAATATGGAATTAATTTATTGTAGCAAATCATAAAATTGTAAACAACTATCAGATAACACGCAGACTTAATTGAAAAACACTATTAAGGCTACATTTGCCTATTAAATTAATGTTGCATTATTTTAGTTTTTTCACTACAAAAAAGGGCAAGAATTTTTTGTCGGGAAATTGCGCCAATAAATGTTTTGAATTAGGATATAGAGAAATATGTCATAAACATAAATGCTTAATTATTAAAAAAATTATAATTAAAATATAGAAAAATATAATAGAAAAATTCTAAAAGATACAGAGAGAAAGGGACCTGCTCATATATCGTTCAATTTGAATGATACAGCAAAAAAATAAATTATAATTTGTTTGCAAATAATATTTTTTGTTTGCAGTTAATATATTTTGAAATTGTAGAAATTGTATATTTGTTTGCAATTAATATATTTTGAAATTGTAGAAAATGAAGAGTTCAACTTATTCGTTGTTATTCCTTATTTCTGTCCGAAATGTTAAATATATCTAATATGATATTATATATCTAATATATGATATTATATATCTATAATATAATTTAGCAATTGAATTATCAAATGTTATTTTCAGCGATCTCAAATAAATACAATTCGCATAAACATATTAATAAATATCATTGACCTTTTCTTACATTATACTAAGAGCGAGCATTACAATAAGAACGAATCTCTATTGTCGTTATACTTCATATTCTTGTTATAATTTTTTATTAAAACATTTATAACATTCATATAACTTTTTTATGAGTTTTATTCGTATATTGTCCGAAAAATGCTGCGATATCCTGTATAAAAAAAATTTCTATTTAGAAATCCCTAATATTTTTCCCTCTTTTTCATATAACGCTAGTTTCTTTCGCAACACAAGGAGAAACGAAAATCAGGTGATCTTGAAGACAACATTTCAGATCGAAAACTACACAATTTCCATGGATCTATGTGAATCATAACAAATATTCCGATCTATTACAACAATTTTTCTTCATTACAACTAATTTTCTAAATCTTTAAAAACTTTCTTACATTCGTACATATACGTAATTTGATATACTTTAGTTTTTTCATTCAGTTAATAAAATGCACCTGTAACGTAGCATAGTAACATCGTCTGATATGTTCGAATATCGCTGACTTATAAAAATTTCTGCAAACGTCTTCATTTGAGCAAACTTTTACCTATCATAAACGCTTTTTAGTTATGCGAACACTGCAAAAAACTAGCAAAAAAATTTAAATTAAATTTTATTTGCCTGATATAAAGATGATAATGTGACTGTTTTATCACATTATCATCGACATGAATCTCGAAATACTATCAAAACGATAACGTAACAAGGAAATCACGTTTGCGGCATGATATGGATCTATCTCTACATTGCTTTATCTGCAAAAATCATAAAAATCTGCTAATCTGCAAATCGTAAAATTCTCTCATAGAGATAATTTTCTTATATTCATCATTTGTTTAACTATATATAAATCGCTTATATAAATGCTTATATAAATGCTTGAAATATGTACTTAAGACTTTTAAGATAATTAATTTATCCAATCGCCGCAATTAAGACTTATTTAAAATTGTCAAAAATAATAAATATAGAAAAATAATATTTCATTAATTTTTATATACATTATTGCGAATTAAACAGAAAAAAATTTTAAAGATTTTTCTCTTGCTCGGGTATTCATGGAAAGATAAAATAATAGTCACATAATGAATGGAGAAATAATGATAAAAATAGGAACTATCATCTTATATATGAAAAAGATCATGATAGCAGATAAAATGCCACAGCAATAGTTCATAACGATAACAATTCATTGCCAGTCGGAATCATAAATGGAATACATGGAATTATAAATGACTATCATTTTTTATTTAAAATTTTGAATACATTTAAAGTTGAAACTTTCTAGTTGTCACATAATCATTAAAACTGATTATTAAAAATGCAAATAATATGTTCTTTTAAAAGCTATACAAATAAATAAATATAGATAATAAATAAAAATAAATTAATAATAAATATATTGCATTAAATGAAATATATATATAAAATTGTAAGAAAACAATTATCTCCAAGCAAAATATGTTTCTCTCGCGTTTAATTTAAAAAAACAAATAAAAATGTCAAAAAGAAAACAATATGCAACAGTAAACATACAACACAATGAAAACAGCAATAAAAATTACTGATTTAATATTAAAATGGCAGGAGGATACATCGCAAAATGATTGGACAAATAATTTTTATTGTCTCTGTAGCATATTTCGAGTGAAAACACGAAAAAATTATTTATTTTCCGAGGTAGAAATAATAATAAATCTTAATCGGAGATTTTACGTACCTTCGGCGGAACAGTTAACCAAACTGTTCTCCATTGTTGTGTATCACTTCACTGATCACGATCGTTTAGACGTCTTCGCTATTTGTACGACTCGCGGACGATGCGCGCTTGAAGGACATACGTTCATTACAGAAGAGCGAATCGACGCGCAGTGCGAGACGCCCCTCTGCACGTGTCGTTTTACTCCGAATGTGTGAAAGTGATGTAATATTGCATGCGTTGAGTACATATGATTACGCAACCAATCGAGGACAAATCGGTTCATCCTTTGCAGGAAGTAGCGACATTGACGCTCGCAAGATAAAGTGTCTTTTTTTCTGTGTGATTTATTTCCTCTTCCTCTATCGCTTGTTATAAATGACTTGTCTTTTTTATTTATTGATAAAATAATGATGTAGAAGGTGAACAAATTCCAAGAAAAAAAATGCATTATCATTTTTTATGACAAAATAATTTAAAACAGATAATCTCGATATTGTATCGTATCTCGAAAGTGTATATCGTAATTTTATATCATCAACAACACACTTCAAAATTAATTAATTTCATCAAATCGAAATAGAAGGAAATATGTATGTACTGATGTATCACACAAAATACCAGTTAAAATAAATGTAAATTATCTTTATTTTTTATCAATTATCTTTATCAACAGTTAGTTATCAATAATAATTTTCTCTTTTTATTAAAAAACCTTCTTAATAGTTAAATATATAAATAAACTCATACTTTTAATTTATGTCAAAATAATTATATTATTTGTATATTATTATATTTACATATATTTACATATGATTTATATAGTTTTATTTAGTATTTTGTTTATGTTCTTTATAATCGAAAGTTTTATACGTGTATTGTATATATTGTAGATGAGAGATATATTATTATCTCATCCATATAATCGATATCTTACTGTCACTAACTATGTCAACTTATCAGATATCAAATTATCAGATATCTATATATCTGTAATATCTGTAATATTAACAAATAGTGTGTCATATTTCGTAAATGAATTTCTAGTAATCAATCATGATAATAATATGGTGTAATATAGTATAATATGTGTAAACGCAAAATGCGCATTTGTAATTAATAATAGCATTTGTAATTATATATTAACAATTATTTACTAATTAATAATAATACTATTAACAGTCTATTGATTTAACTGTTATTTTACTAATTATTGATAGAATTAATTTCTAACATACAAATTGTTAATTACATTAATATTAGTTTTTAATGGTGTACTTACCTTTATGCTTGAATTCATGGGTAATTTATTGCGAATAAAATATGTACGTAATGTAAATGAAATAAATTTGAAGGCGAAGAAATTTAATAATATGTTGTAAACGAAAAAGCAGAATATGAAAAAGAAATGGTACGAGAGATTACTAAATTTTTCAAATCAATATTTTTGATAATATCCATGTGTTCACATACAGGACAACCTTTATTATCTTAATGCTGTACTAGTCACAATATAATACTACGAATTATTACAATATTAATAATATTATCATAGTCATAATAGGTCATAATTTTTAATATATATGTATATTTTTATATGTATATTTATATGTGTATTTGTGTAATATATTAATATATACTTATCTATACCTTGTGTTGTTACATAATACATGATTCCTCTCTTTTACCTTATCACTTAGCGTATATAGATATAATGTATATGTGTATATATATATATACGTATATGTGTCATCTCTGAATGTCATACGTGTAAATATATATACATATATGTCAGGATGGTATAAATAATATTGTATTTCATAAAAGCACTTCTTGTTGCTTATAATATTATCGTTTTCATATTGTTTCTTTACCTCTGTTAATGCCACTCTTTCTCAACTCATTTCGCTTCTACTCTTTCTTTCCCACTTACACTTTTTCCCTTTCATTTTCTAGCTTAGCCTGTAGATATCATACACATCACACACACACACCATTCTCACTCTTTTCTTGCTCTTTCTATGTCTTCTTTCATTCTTTCGCTCTCGTTTTCATCCACTCGCTTCTCCTCTTCAGGACGTCTAAAAAAAGTTTTTACTGCCTATGAATTCTGCACTCTTTCTCCTTCTTTCATTCTCTCTCTTTCTCTCTTTCTTTTATACTATTTCATTCATATTTACTCATTCGAGTATCATTTGAGAATATTACAAGTCCCACTGTATTTCCCTTAACCGATGGCCAACGTTTCTTTTTTTCCCCGTACATTTAATTTTTCTTCTTCTTATAGTTTCGGTTTTGTATTTTCTTTTTTTTTTTTTTGGTTTTCTTGCAATTTATAAATTATGAAATTCGCCGCGGTTTTACGATATTAATGTTCCTGCTGCCTGGTCCACTAACATTCCTAGAAAAAATATTCTTCGCCCCAACGTTTTATTAACTATATTTGAGAAACGTACTACTTACGAACGGATACTCTATACCCTTCGAGTGCTCTCTCTTCCTTTCTCTCTTACTCTCTTACTCTCCCTCCCTCTCTCTCTCTCTCTCTCTCTCTCTCTTTCTCTCTCATTTTTCTGCGAAAAGATATTTTTTTTCTTTCCGCGTTTTTTCACCACTTCAAACAAGAGGCACACACGAGTAAAGGATCGAAAAGATGCGAGATTCTCGAGAATGCTTTGTTGTTCTCGAATCCCAGAGCTGGGAAAAATATTATAAAAATATATTTTAAGTGTATAAAATATATATAAAAAATATCATTAGAAAATTTGTCGAAAAGTATATTTTCAATACCAAAATACGCGATTTACGAAATACATTTCAAGACGTAAGAAAAAAAAATACACCAATAATGCTTTTACAAAACTATTTTATTATTAAAAGAATATAAAATAAAAAATAAAATCTCTTCACTTAAAATGTAATGTTGTGTCAAAAATCACGTATAGTTGAAATATGTTATTTGCCTAGCTCTGGAATCCGGGATCGGCATTATAATTCCTCCGGTATTGATGATATCCTAAAATGAATTCACACGAGAGCACTCGCCGACTTTGCAACGTACGTCAGTACGTATCTAATATGTTAACTCGTAAAGTGTGTGTCCTCGGATGTAATAACTAGATTACAACGATGATACAAAATATTATTCGCCTAATACCGATGTCCAAAGTGCAAAGGATTAAGTCTATATCTCTAACTGTTACGATGCGCACGAAGGACCTTACGTGGACATACATAGTTTCGTCGTAAAGTGTGCGGATGATATAAAGGAGGAAAAATAAAGAAATATAAGAACGGAAGAAGAATCGCGGGCTATGAAACTTTCAAGACGAAAATAACTTTCGTCGCAAGTTCCGGCTTGCTGCACCTGAAGAAATATCGGAGAGTAGGCGTTACACTTTTCTCTATTCTCGACGTTAAAAGAACGAGTACACATGAGAGAATCGAACCTCGGTCATTCCCTCCATCTCTGTATCTTTATCCGCCTCGGGATCGCTTTCGTTTCTCATACGACTCACACGACCGTCGTTGCACGTCGAGCCTTATATCCATAATCGTCGACTGGAGTCGCTTCCATTGATATGTCGTGGGGAAAACTCGGCGGATATAAGGCATACGGCTGCGAGAGATAATTAAAACGTGTGAAAAGTCAAATGTACACATCTCCTAATAAATGCCCACGAAATAAACATAATGATAAATCGTATTGTTACACGAAGGACGTGTAACGAGATACAAAATCTCTTCTACGTGAAAGCGTTATTTCGATGGTAGCTCACAATCTTCCCGTTTCGTAGGATGCATTAAGACCTCGAAGAAGCCGAGAAAGAACACAAGTCTCATTGGAAGAAAGTACATTCGTTTTAATAGGCCTCTTTAATAAGCGCTTCACTTTTTTAAAGCTCTCCGCCCGCGAAGCTCTCATCGCTTCCTCGACTCGACGGTTTCCTCGTTCGAAACGAAGGAAATTGTGCCACTTCGAAATAACGCTTCCGTATAATGCGAGTGGATGCACCGAGATGTGCTTCCTCACGAAACACGACACGTCGAAAGTGGAAAATAATGTTTGTCACGCGAGCTTTCTCGTTCCAAAATCAGAATCGTGCCGTCTTATTGTGCAACATAAATTTTCCTCTTTTATTCGCCGATCGAATTTGGAATTCTTTTCTGGAACACCTTGTATAATCGCCACGGAAATCGCTATACATCAATACTATAATCTTGCGATTTACGATCAATCGAGATTTAGCGACGGTCGGTGACTGATAACAGTTTCTAATCTGTAATCAATTTTTTTGTTGATAATTACTTGTATTATCGGTTATTTTCTCGAGGTCGAAATGACAATGCATTTGTAGTTTGCTCTATCCAAATAAGCAGCTTAACGTAATTATGGGAAAATAAAAATGCTCGATCTGCTCATAATACTCTCCTCTTATCTGTGCGATAACATATGTTTGCTCTTTTACATAGAGATATCTTTAACGTCGATTATTTCCTACTTTAATTTAAATATTCGTTTAATATGATTCATTATAATTGATATATGATATATATACGTATAATGAAATGTGAACTACAATTGATTTTACTTCTTACTTCTTACAGGTACTTACTTTCTTATTTATAAACGAGATAACGTTAATTATGAACAGATCGATCTCTCCAGCCAAACTACGATACCTTCGCGTAAAGCTATTATAAATATCTTAAACTAATTTTAATTTTAATCTTTTCCGAAGGATCGTATTGGCGTGATAGCGTTTTTTTCGTCTTTTCATGTAGTTGAACAAACAAGCGATTAAAAATGATTTCAATTTAGATTGTGAATTATCAAAGAAATTTATATAACAAAATTAATTCCGTAGGACAAAGTACGCGATTTATTCGATATGTGATAATATACGTGAAGTGATAGATTAAAGTGATCAGAAAAACAACATTATTCCAATTTTTCGCAAATGTACGCCGTACTATTCGATAAATAATCATAGTGAAAGATGTACGAGGAAACTTTTCTTGGAGTAAAAATTGCAAGAGAATAAAGAACATATAATGTTAAACATATCTGATTTTTAAAAAATTATGACAGTCTTTAATAAATATTTCTTCCTTAATAAAATATTTCTATTATAAACTTTGATACAGAGATATCAAATCATCCTATTCGATTGCGAATCTGAAACTTAAATTCTGATTCATTTTTTAAAAATTCGAAGCTACCCCGAAAATTATGATTACCGTCTACTGTTTGCGAGAAATCGCACCCTCTTCGATCCTGAACGGCGAGTTCCAGAACAGCCTGTATCGATTAATATCAGTCCGACTTGTCCGTCGGTACGCATCGAATCTAACGGGGGAGGTCCATGGAAAATGATCGGCCCTCAATCTCTTCTCACTTTCGACCCTCAAATTAATAATTTTCCCACTTTTTCCCTCCTTTTTTACGACGGGCGTCCTCTCTCCCCGCAAGTGTCGTCATCCGTCCCGACACACGGATTAATATCTCGCTTATTTAGAATACCGTTATAAATCTACTTACGTTTAATATGTTACCCAATAGTGTAGCTGCTTAACGATAATAGTGTTCGCGCGTATTTTAACGGATTTTAAATCGCTTAATACGGTAAGCACATGACTATCACCGAACTTTTTCCGTAACGATTTCACATACGTGTCTATCACGCACGTGAAAACGCGTCGCGAACGATTAATCCTTAATTAATTACTTCGTCCCTCTCGCGACGATACTTTATTTCTTCTTCTTCTTTGTTTTTTTTTCCAGATTGGACACGCTGAGTCGAAGGAACACTTATTCGTATATATACCTATATACCCTAAGATTCTCACGTACGCGTATATTTTTCTTTGTGTCATTTCTTATTATTGGCACGTGCCGCGCGCGGTATTTCCATTTTTCCGCGTCACCCCCCCGCCGCGCACATCTTCTCTTCCTTTCCTTTTTTCTTCCCTCTTTTTAACCCTTAACCCGCGGCCGCTCCACCGAAAAACACAGTGACCGATATCTTTGTAAAAACTGGCCTTATTTATCTTCAAGTAAGGTAATGGATTGCCCGGTATCTGCGACTTTTTCGAGCGTGCCACCTTCCTCATGGCACTTCATCTTCCGAAAGCTCTCATTTATTTCCCGGCGTACGAGTATCTTCAAATGTGTGTGCCGCCATGTTGTGGTATCACACTGAAAATAGGGTCGGCGCGAAATAACACCCATCATCATTTTAATACGCAATTGAGTATGCATTCTTTCGTACGCAAATTTCCGAATGTTAAGAAAGATATATATGTAATATATGTGTATACTTATATATTTATACCTGCGTGTATTCTTTATGAAATTATTTTGTAAGTCTTTAATATTTTTTTTTTTTTGCGTTAGGTCACATCGGCCATTGAAAAAGTACTTTTAGAAGTGTACATTTCAGCCAATACATAATAGTCCTTTATAATTTATGTGTATCTTCATTACATATATTTCCCTATAGTTACATCGGGCATCGGATAAGATATAAGGAGAGGAAGGTATTTTTAAAAAATATAAAATGCGACGCAATACATATTTACATCAGAGAAGGAGACTAAATAAATCTCGAGTGTTTATGCCATATATTAAAAATGGGGAGTTCATGTGTTTTCCTATAGAGCAACCAAACTGGTATGTCGCAGTCTGCAATTTTTGATTACAAAATTTTTACCGTGCCATTGATAAACGGAAACGAGCTCTTTCGCATCTCTTCACGTTTCCGTGTGGACAAAGCACAGAGAGATCTTTAAAAAATACACATCTAGTATTTTCTTCGCTTCTTTTTTTTTTTAAATACAGCGGCGACGCACCATACCGGATCCATGTGATTTTATTTTTATTTTCTCGCTATACCAGTTAAATCCTCGTTTCTTCTCACTAGCTTTATTCTACGCGCGCGAAGAGCGTACACTTAAAATTAGATATTACATTACGTCCGAATCTTCCCTTATGCGCGTAATAAGCTCGCGCGAGAACATCATTGTTTCTTTGCGAAATGCATGTTTCATAATTGCTGCATGATAATGATTGATCACAAATCGTCGAGAAAACGATCCGACGCACCTCCTCCAAAAATTGTTCCCTAATACGAATAATCTCCCGAAGTGTCCGACAAAATGTCTCGGGGATATAATTCACTCTCTCGAAAACGCAAAAGTGTCGGCGCGACACGCGGAATCGGTTCATCACACATTCCAGATATAAATCCGCATTAATCCGCGACGATTTTACGCGCCGCACATTATCCGTCGAGCAACACTAACATTCTCACTGTCCCGTGAACACAAATCACCGACTCTCATCGATTTGTACGTAAATTGGCGCGTCTCGAACGTAAATTGGCGAAAGATTGTGTGCTTTCAGCTTCCTTACCATCATATAAATTTCACCCATATAAATATATGTAGCTAAGGATTAAATGGACAAAATCGATGCCGAAGACAAATCAGCGCTATTTTTTAACTAAGTTCAATTGGCAACTCGATGATTCTTATCTTAGTATCACGCTGTTGCAAATAAAAAAAGAGAAGAAAAAAAAATCGCGCAGCTTCCTCCGGTCCTATTGTGCAATTTCAAGAGACGAATTCGACGAACGACCGTAAAGCAAACGCAGGTGAAATTCAGTTTCGTACACGCGCGAGTCGACGCGAGCTCCTTTTGGTGATTTCGACCAAAGTGCTAGTAGCGAATAGCGAATGGCGAGTGACGCTATCGTCGTCTAGATCGGCAAGATCGTATGCAGCATCCGACACTCTTGTTTCTTGCGACATCACTTTCGCTACTTTCGATTCCAGAGGAGATAAACGGTCAACGTCGTTGCGTAACGTCGTTGCCTCATTACGTTACATTATCTTGCAAAAATTTTGCGCGCCCCTTCCTTTTTTGCTTCTTACGACGACAGCTGGCGTTATTGATTTATTGTAGATATTGTCGTTTTAGAAAATCGGAGACTTCACACACGAAATTACTCGTAACGGCTCGCCTTTTTATTCGTTCCTGACAACTCGACGGATTTATTCCATTTATGCTGATTCTTTTCTCTCTTTATAACTTAGGATTATTATTTTTTTGCAGAAAAAATTTCTATTTTCCCACCGTATCTCTACAACGCAAAAGCCTCCAATCTTATACTTAATATTTTAAGATTATTTAAAATTTTTCGTTACAATAATGTTGTATCATCAATTTCATCGATTGATAAATTTTCGAGCGATAAAATTTTCACTGAGATAACAATTGGATTGATTTGATGCTTATTAATCGACGAACTTTCTAAGACTGTTAAAAGTACAAGGCTGTGAGAAGAGATTTACCTAAATCCTAATTAAAATAAAGTCACTGAGCAGGGTTACGATTACATACAAGAACAAAAAAATATTAACAAATAATATTGAGTATTACTTATCGAACGAGTAGTAATTAATGTAATTCTCTCTTCCTTATGTACGTTAATTGATAAGGATTATGTCAATGCACGAAGGCTGCCAATAACTCCTGTCAGTGTATGCCGGAATACTTTAAAAAGCAAACTCTTTAATTCAAAAGACACTCGATTATTTTTCACAGGAGTTTCTTTTGCACCCTGACTATTCTCAACCATATCGTTTCTTTTTCTTTCTTTTTTGTTATTTTTTTTTTAATTCCGCTCTTTCGGCGTTTCTAATCTAATTTTGGAATTTTCACAAACGTCATTGCGACATCGGTATCTCGATAAAGGTCTCCCTTTACGGTACGAGTGGCACAAGTTAATCACATACATGCTACGAAGAACACGATTCATCCCCATACGCTTTCATCCTTTCCTCTCGATTTGCTTCACCAGAAGGCTGTACTCTTTTTTTAACTAAGGGTAAAAGGAACGATGCAACGATTTCTCTCAACGATAGAGTCGCCAGTTATTCCCTGGTGACGGTCAATTTATCCGATAGCCAGTGCATAATTATTTAATTATTACTTCTCGTGCTAACCTTATGATTACCATTGATCTTATCACTAGAAAATCGTTGCATCGTCCCATTTAATCAATTAGCCCTTTTTTTACAGGCTTTTATTTAACCGTTATGACGCATATTGGACGCGAAATAATGCGTTATCTCGCGTGCAACGCCCTTTCAGCATCTCGTACCACCTTTCAATATGTTATACGAGGTAGGAGATTACTGCTGTTTAATTTTATCGATTACTCTTAACTTTCTAAGGATTACACAGCGAAGACATTTAATATAGACACACTTAACACCATGCAATGCGTACATTTGTACATGTGTCGGTATATGTGCGTACGATATATGCACTTATTAGATAAGTCTCGAATCGCATACCGTCTCATCTTCCCGCTTCGGAATTTCGCTACGTACGTTGCACTTTCATATTTTCATTTTTATAGCTCCGTTATCGGGGATACTGTGACAACGCGTCAGCACGCCATGTGCTGCGTACGCAATGTTACGCATCCGTCATTCATTGACCGCGTATCAAAGAGTCACAGACGGAAGGGAGGAGAGGATCCGCTTGTGAAGCCACGTAATCGATTCCGGATCGTGCGACGCGAATCTCAGTATCCCAAGTCGAAGATGGAGCATTATATAGAGGTGTCGCGGAGAAAACAATCTGTCTCCCGAATTATAAATTTATTCAAAGTAAATATTAGACGAGAGATGTTGCTTGGCATCGACAATCGAGTTTGTCGAATTAAGCTTCAAGAGAGATCAGGTAAGATCTTTGTAAAAGTGTTTACAAACTCAACAACTGTCTCGAACTATTTCATATTGAAAAAAATTAAATGCTATAAATACTCAAGATATTTCATATTAAAGAAATATTAGAAATTTAAATATTGGAAACGTTCGCGAGAATTCGGATGTATCATTACGCGAGCAGATGTATGCATCGTACATGTGTTCCCGGCCTACATATAAAATCGTTCCTAAGATATCTTATTTTAATTGTTCCTAATCTTACCTTATCTAATATCCATATGTATTTGGGGATATAAATTTGACAACAATCGCATATAGACTCTTCTGATTCTTTGGTCGAAAATAAGTAATAAATACCACAAGAAACTTTCTTCTCTAATCCGACACAATAAAAATCTAATCAGATTTTTTATTATACTATTCTTGAATAAAATTGATTGCACTTATTTTGGACCAAGAAATCCGTATCGTCAAAGTCATAATCTAATCTCGGATGTGCATGTCATTTTACTTTTGATCTCGTAGTAGGCTCATTCTTTCAGAGATATTTTCCTTTGATGTATGAAATTTAAGCAGATTTTTATGTTTTCGCTTTATATCGATATCTTTAAATTACTGACCAATGTGTTGTTTGTTGTGTATGGTAATATGTTAGCCAAAAAAAAATATTTATTTTTCTCTCGAAATTTAAAACAGATAATACAAATTCATAAAATAAATTAATATAATTTAACACACAATATATAACAAATATAATGGTAATATAATATGTATGTGTATAAAAACAATATAAGTTACGAAAATACTTAAAGGTTTTTTTGAGAAACTTCTATAAAAACATAAATTTATATCAAAATTGTGCTTTATAAACAATACTTTATATAAACAATATTTATCATGTATTAAAATTCATATATATTTTGAAATTATGATTTTCTTTATCTCTTTATTTAATCGATAATAATCACGCTCCATCTTAAATAGTAAATTGCACATTCTAAAAAAAGCACACAATATCTTTAATAATTTAATATGTAAATCTCTAATATATACTTTTATATATTTCTCGATGGAAGAGAGAGATATATTGAATCGCGTATCCTAAACCTCGAAAGTTAATTAAACATAAAATTAATCATTATTTTAAGAAAGAATATTTACAATGTTAAAATCTTACCTGATGTTCTTATTCTGTATTTCATGAAAGGACGCCTGAGAAATTTTTTTCTTATTTAAATCCTATTTCAAAAAGTTTAATTTTTCACGATCAAAAAATACAAGATCTTATAATCGTTGTCTCATCGTTAATCGGAAGTTCATCAAATCTCTCAAAATAAATTAACTTTCTTTTAAGTAAACAAATATACACACAATACAAAAAAATATAAGACAAAATAAATATTCTATTCTCTTTTAATTCATTGCTATTTAGTTACTCCAAATCGTAAAATGTACAGTATTATATATGTTTTTGCATATGGATAAATCTATCGTGTTTATTTCAGAAGCATAATCCATTTTATTGCCGTTGATGCATAATTTCTTTGACTGGTCAAGGAAAATTAAATATTCACTATATTTTTTTCCTTGTTGTAATCGTTTTTTTTTATTTCCAATAATAATAATAATAATAATAATAATAATAATAATAATAATAATAATAATAATAATAATAATAGCAATAATAACAAAATAATTAATAATAATAATAAGACCAATGATAATGGTGAATAGCCGTATGGATAAAAGTATGGGTAGCCATTATATATTAGTATACGTTACGCTAGGTACGCTAATTATATTTAGGTACAGAGGCTTCGTGCCTTTTTTCTCTCAAACGAACAAAGAAAGAGAAACAGAAAAGGATAAACGTGGAATAGGCGATTACAGCGGAGACATTTTACGAAATTGAACGGATCGATTGATCGTCTCGATGCCGATCGTTTTGTCAAAAATTCCGTCCTCGAGCTTTTCGTAAATTACTCGCCGATTATATTGACCGATGTAATAATTTTCACACATCGCGTACATATATTGGCACACTGTCCATTAAACTCTGCACATTAACGTGCTTCTATGGCAATCTAAAAGGACGAAATGGAATAATAATCAACAGCGAAAAAATGTCGAAGAATGCCCTGTCATCGCGCAGACACATTACGTATATATATATAAATAAAATATTTAAATTAATTTGTTACAAAAAGTTTAATACACACCACATATATAAATTAGACAAGCCACAAAATCTCTCAAATGTTTACAGCCTATATATGTAATAAAAAGAAAACATATTGGTCATATACATAAAAAACTTGGTTAAAAACATATCGATAACATAAAATTATACAAAGAGGTTTTTCTTTTATATGTAGAGTCAATATATATGTCGATTAATAATAATTTATATAATGTATATATAATATATGATAAAATATATATATATATTAAAAGAAATTTATATAAATTATGATGCCGAAGAGACGAATAATACATTTACTTGCCGATAATGACTAATATGCTCGCGACCTCTCGTCAAATGTCATATATATATATATATCAATTTTCTTCCCGTAATCTCGTTACATGAATTAATTGTTGAATGATTAATTAAATGGCAATCAAAATATATTATTATTTTGATTAATTCAATAATTACTCAGTCCACTGACGTAAAAGCTTTTTTGGTGTAACTGACGTAAAACAAGCCTCTCTAAATTTTTAAAAGCGACGATGATCGCATCCGTTCTTTCGAAACATTTTGTTTTCCTTTTCCGTTTTCAATCAATTATCTTACACATGTCTATGACTTGTCACAACTCTGTCTCTCATTTCATTTTTTCATTCTCTCTCTCTCTCTCTTTCTCTCTCTCTCTCTTGCTTTCCTTCTCACACATATAGCACGCTACAAAAAACACGTTACAGAACACTTTTTTCTATTATTTTCTCATCTGTTTTTTTTTTCTGCACGAGTACCTGCATCGAACTAATTTAAAAACCATACAAAACTTAAAAATCTAATTAACTACAAACGGAGAAGTAATCTAATGCTCACAACACAGTATTACATATGCGTGTATCCATGTGTATGTTTCGTTACTTGTATGTATAGACCATCATTAATGCGTGTGTGTTATGTCTTAGAGTGCTTTTTTACTAGCTTTACTTAATACTCGCGTTCATATATAATTGGCATAATATACTCACAATAATGCTTCTTAATAGTAATAATAATAGTGATGACGATAATAATGATAAAGATGATGATGATGATGAAGATGATGTTAATAATAGTAATAATAATAATAATGATAATATAATAATATTAATATTAATATTAATATTAATAATAATAATAACGAAAATAATAAAGAAAAAGATGATAATGACACCCATAATGACGACGACGGTAACGACGACGACGATAATGACGACAATGATAATATATATCTATATATTCATATCTTTATTAATGTGTGTGTATATATATATATATATTTATATCATATAGTATATCGTCGATTAAATATACTTTTATATTATTGATATATCTGCGTGTATATATATATATAGATATATAATATATATAAACTTTTATTTAAATTCATTTACTTACATCTAATAAAACTATATATATTTATCATACGGTTACATTGTCACATTTGAAAAGTACTTGTCTAGAGCATAGGGATGTTGGCGTTTCACAGATTCGTTTCAGAGCGGAAAGAACACTAGTGCGCCTACGTCACTTCCTACTGACTCAGTTCGTCCATAAACGCCGACGCTCCTTTCATAGAGACTTCCATTCTTTTTCTCCTCTTGTTTTTTTTATTTCTTTTTCTTTTCTTTAACCTGGATATATATAGAGACTTTTTTTTTTCCTATTCTCGCGTCGCGCGCGCGACGAAAGGCGCTAATGCAAAGACGATGCATCGCCGCGCAAGCGTGCGATTAACGTTAATCACTTTATACCCCTACATCGATTACACGACAGCGAGAAACGTAATGCGAGAAACAAAGACCTGTCCCCTATTATACTTAGTCCCCTTAGTCTCTAAACGAGAAAGCTAGCCGTCAACGCGTATGTATACGTGACGTATACACCTCTCAAACTTACCGTCGTTTCGCAGTTATTTACGAGCCTATTTGCGCGAACCCGAACTATACGATTTTACTTGGGAAAGTAAAATTTCAGTCATAAGAGAGAGAAGATGATACACTGCCGAGCTATAGCATCCGAGGGTTCACTCGTCGAGATCGACTCGTTATTTCTCGTATAGCTGGCCAGTAATCATTACCATTCCGTCGATCACACCTTGCGTGTGACGAGAGAATATATTCGTTTATAGAGAGTGTCGGAATTAGTCGAAAAAAAGCGTATATCCCTTGAGCATTGATAATCTTTGTCCGTCATTTTGTATTTCGCATCTTGGCGGAAAAGCGCTCCATCACATTACATAATCTTCACGATTGTTACATAAGCCATGTAAGGAGTTTCAACGTCCGACTGACGTCTCTCGAGTGCAAAGGGTTGAAATAATAATACTTATTCGTAAAACGCAATCGTCGATCGTATATCAACATACCTCTACATCTATTACGAAAAATAATAAGTTAGTCTCTTATACACAATTTATGCGAGAGAGTTTACTTGACGAAAAGCGTTCGTAAAAGTACGTAAATTAGTGCGAAGCTCGACGACGATGCACAGCACATTGCACTTTTCGGGCGAAGTATGTGTAAGTAATAGTAATAAAAAAAAAAAGAAATAAGCGGGAGGCACGCTACTTCTAGAAAACGACGAAGAGGATCGGCATCTCTGAGATACTTTACGATATGCTCGACGATAGAGAGAACACTAAAAAAAAAAAACGGAATTTGTTTTCACGAAGAAGAAGAAGAATCGCACGTATTCGGGGCGTGTTCGGGGTCTTAAGGCCACTTCGTCGATCTAATATCCTATTTGAAAGATCGCGCGAGGGACGAGTTTGCCGCGCGAAATCTCACAATTGCATTATATGCGTGCATGCGTATGCGTGCATGCGTTCATCTCTTCCAATTGGAGACGGGAAAAAGTATACGAAACGAAAAACTTGGAAAAGAGGTACAATCAACGTTTACTATCTCCTAGGAATTTGTTTCCGTGAATGTGCAATCACGTGGTCAGCAAATGCAAATGTGGACTTTCTTTTCACAATATTTCGACTTTTTTTTATTTTTCTTTCTCTCCCTCTCTCACTCACTCTTTCTCTCACATTCTCTCTGTATTCTTCTCACACGGATAAAAATATTAAGGCAAAATATTCATAACTTACACATAAAGGACGTTTGATTATGTTCGTTAGATGTCTCTCTCGTTTTAAGAGTTACAGTTGTTATTAAAAATACTCGCCACTTTAGTTTACCATTATGAGATTAATAACTTAGCGCCTAAGTGTTAGCCTTATCGTTACTTAAATAACGTTTACGCCTTAAAAAAGTCATTGGATTGAATGCGTCAGCTTGTCAGCTTCTCAAGCTTCGCAAATTTCTTTTTGTTCCTTTCTTGGTTTTTTTTTTCCTCTTTTTCCTTTTTCCTCCTTGCTCTCGCACCTTCCTACGTACTATGTGCCCTCGTGCTCTTCGTCTATCATCGTTCACCGCGTAAAGCCCCCTCGAAACTCAATTAAACGCGATTAAATTAAAATCCGGATTAATTAAACCGCGTTACTCAATTGATATTCAATTCCGCGCCGTATGCCCTGGCATTTTCGTACTAGCGTAATATGAAACAAAAAATGCAAGTCTCCTCTTCATTATTTATGCAGCGAGCGAAATTCGACTTTTGTCTCTCTGAAAATTGCAAATCGGAACTCTGTTTGATCGTGCTGCTTTTGTGGCTCGTTTGACTGCGTCGCGTTATTTTCCGACTGTTCTACGGTTAGCCTTTGTTGACCCTGTACACTCGAGGTGGCTCAGTCGACCGGGGAAATTCAGGGCGAACGTGGTCGTCGAGAGCGAGAGAGCTTTCACCATCATCCACGCGAAGCACGCCGTGGACTCGAGTCAAAAGCAGCTCGAAAAATTCCTTCGAGCGAGAGAAATAATTTTTTGCTGTAATAACCCGTCCGTTCACGGTGTCACGTACAGACCCACGGAATCTACGCAAGGATGGGGTATCCATATTTTCGTTATGTACGTGTGTGCGAAGATCCATGCAAATTTCCGGTCGGCAAATAACATCGGGAAGAATTTTCGGCAATATAATTTGTACATGCATCCTGATGCAAAAATGTGCAGACGCGCTGCATTACATTTTAGAAAATGAGATGTCATCCGGCATATTTTCTTGCCCTTAAGCTTTAACGTGTCTTTTTATCCCGAGGAAAAATATTTGTGTTAATTGTAACGCTGCATATTTGTAAGTCTGCAATTTGTCCGTTTTTTTTTCACACTTGTTATTGGTATTTACGATTTTTATAAATTTTAGTTCGTACACTTTATATTTAAATAATGTTTTTATTAATGTAGAGACTAAAATTTTGCATATACAAAATAAAAAAGTACAAACAAATTATTGACCATTTTATTATTTGGATTCTGTACGAGTATTTAATAATTTAAAAAACTGACTAGTATATCATGATTTTTTAAAAACATTCTAGTTTTTAATCCTTCAATTCAATCGTCCTATCGATAATCGACGACCTAGGTACAACGATCGCCAAAAGAAGAGCAAAGTCTGGAGAAGAAAGATCCGTGAGATCTAACCATATTTCAAAATTATTATATCATTATTATACCATTTTTTAAATATATAATACCATTGTAATACCGTTATAATAATGTCAAATACGATTTTCGCCCGAGAATCCGCGAAGTGTCAATTTCGCACACGAGAGAAATGTTCATGGCAATCGTTTCCTAGATATCAGAGAATGGATCGTCAATATCGGGCGTCTTTTAAATTGTAACTTTGATAATTTGTGATCATTCACGTTGTAAAATGTCAATCTCGTTCCGAGGCAACGAGAACACTTGAAATTCACGATAATTCTTACATTTAATGAATCGAGTTTAAGTCAATCGCGTCGATAATGTTTATGAAAAAACGAATGAGATTATTACGAAAACTTAATCGGTAAGTAAAGTCAAGATCGACTGTTATATAACGTTATCACAAAGCACTTTCCAGTTTCTCAACGCTTTTCGCGATGTTCTAGGTACGCGAACACATCGCGTCTCTTATCTTTTAGAAGAATGTTTTTTTTTTCTCTTTTTCTTTTTTATTTTCCTTAGAAGAAGCACCGACTAGGTAGAGCGATATACGTTCTCGAACTTCACCGTCTAGAGATTAGAATACGATCGAAAAATATGTGCGAATTGATATCGAGATTTTTTTTTTTTTTACATTATTGATCCCTCGTAAGTGCGCTCGCGATCGATCTTACGAAGTCGTCGGCCATTTATAATTCGGTCGTCGCGATTTTTCTGTCTTGAAAAGAGGACGCTCGGTTTAATCCTTCGAAGTGCATAACGATTAATATCGAGCGATTTGGAGAGAGCCGACAAACTCTTTCAGGTCACAGTCGAAAAGAACGCGATACGGTTTTACAGTCCCTATCGATTGGCTATCGATTGGTATCGGACAGTGCTTAATATCGCGTACGTGTGATAAATACAGTGGTACATCCACATCTGCCAAGATAATACTTTAATATGAGATACAAAAATTTTCAATCAGATATTCCCATCCACTCGTTAATTAGATTCTTTCGTCTACTTCTGCCAGATTTCGTTTCTATTACTGCGCGAATTAATGTAGCAAAGCTTAAACCTAATCGCAGATAAATCCTAGGAGAGTACAGAATACAGAAATACACCGCTATATCTCCGTGCTTGTCACGTGTATATTGCACATTTATATCGTCGTTATATCGTTATAGATAATGCTGCTTATAATGGGTTTCATTACATTATCGTACGAATCACAAGGAAATGAGGACTAAAGGCCTAAAATAGTTTCGTGTAATCACTAGAAATCAAGACTGTCACGGATTCAACTTATCGTCACGCTCAATTAATCCTTAATCGGCATGAACTTATAAAACGCTCCACTTAGCTCGATTAGTTAAAAAAATTTATCACGCTGGTAAAATGTGGGAAAAATGCATTTTCCATTTTATTCTCCTTCGTGAGATCTCGAAAATTTCATGTCCAATACTCTTTACGTTATCATACTGGAGAAAAGTGCTTTCGCGCAGCGGATCGGATAAAGATTAATTAACAGCGAGGAACAACGAGAGAAGAGACGACTGGAAACAAGAGAGACCCCTGTCCCTCTCTCTACATAAAGGCGACAATATCGGAGCGATATCGGGGCGATATCGGGACGGCTCTCCTTCGCGATCGGACGCGCATAGAGATGCCCGATATCCCTCTCGAGGTCGCAAGAACACAGAGAGAATCGCCGAGCGAAATTTGTACAGATCAGCGACGAGAGAGTGGCTATTACTAGATGAAAGCCCTGCAAAAAGCTGCGAACGGTACTCGAAAATCGATGACTAGGTGCGTGGTATCCGCGACTTTGCTCGCGAACACGGTCAGTCTCGATTTCGAAGACACGTTCACGCGAATCCTCCTCCTTTTCATCCTCGTGATCCTCCTCCTTCCCTTCAGTCTTGCTAGATCGTTCGCTAATTTTTGGGAAAACGCGATGTCTCTTAGACAGATTGTGTGGCACTTTATCGAGACAGTCTACGACCTTTCTTTCTAAACGATAAACAGAGCTAACGCACGAGGAGAGAGGGTGGTTTTAAGATGGAGTGATCCAGAAGAGCCCGAGCGAAACCAAGCAAAACCTTTCAAAATATAGTCATTTCGCTGCGGATGTTGCCTTCCGAGAGATTCTCGATTGCAAAAGCGAAATTAACCGTCTATAACCCGGACAATTTCTAGAAGAGAGATAAACTCCTCCTACATCTTCATTGGCTATGGAAAATTCTACATACATGTATATCATAAGTTTAGAAATGTTATTAAGTTTCATTACGTCTTCTAGTTTAATTACAGCAATACACTATCGCATCGCTAATTCTCTTCCGTCACAAGCATCGTTTTCACCGATATTAGGGTTATAGAAGGTTAATCGTTGAACGTGCCTGCTGAATCCTGGCGGTTGCATTACCCTAAAAATAGTCTGTTCACTTTCTATAAAATTATTACAACGTCATATACGCGATTTGTGCTCTATCGATGAACTCACGATCGCTATCTCTTTTGAATCGAAAATACAAACTTCGATTGACATCGACAAAATAAGGATTGTAGTAACCATCGCGTGCATCTCGCATGCAAAAAAAAAACGCGTCGTTTTGAAAGGACCGATCCCGTTTCGTAAGAAAATAAGCAAAGTTGTGGCCTTTTGTGCAGCGCTTCGGAGGTAGGCAAAGCGTTGTTCCGACCTCGTGAGAAAGGATAATGAAGAAACTCTCGTTAATCTACAATTTATCCTAAACTAGAGCTGATTTTTTTGTACTTAACGATTACGAGAGCTTAAATAGCGCCATTTCGATTAAGCAGCAGAGTGAAAATAGTGCTTGCGTATACCGGAAACGCGCGAATCACGGCGACGTAAGTATAGCGACAACAATTAGTAACAGTAATAATGGCGTAGAAGAGCAGCAGAATAATTTAGTAATATCCGTAATAATAATAATAACATTAACGCGGTAGTAATAGAGTAATAGTACAGATAATGGTGATATATAATTTAGTAACACAGCAGCGACAGTGCAATAGTATCATAGCAATGATAGTAATATTATAACGCGCGTCGCATGTTAATAACAAATAATAACCGTAATAGCAACGTTTCAATTCCATGATGAATGCCGTTAACGGTAGATTTTCGAAATTGCGGGACATGAACACAGAAATTCACGGAAATATACAAAATAAATATTTATTCTGATATTTCATCCGATATGCTCGAAATTATTTCATAGAAATCTCGCTACATGTGCAAAATATATTTCTGCGCGTTTTTCTTGTTTCGAAAATGCATTATTTTACAAATGTATTGTGGCACAATTTAAAAAAAAAAATGGAAAACATGTATACTTTTAAACTATTATTAATTAAATTTGAAATAATCTCGATAATAAACGACTAAAACATCTATACGTGTAAAATATCACGGATATAACTCGAAAGAAAAAAATGAAAATGCATCGCAATTTTGACGATCAATTATTTCGCCGAGGAAAAAACAGGAAGAAATAAGTAAAATTGTGAATACCGAGCGTAGAAGGACTATTATAAATGGTGTTGACTTCGATCAGTGGTAATTCGTTAACGATCGTGGCGCATATCGATTTATGGGGCAGACAAAATTATTGCGCGATATTACGGACCGTCGTAATGAAAGTTACTACCTCGTCCAAGTGTATCTCGTAAGATGTAAATTGTGCGCGTGTGCAGCACGCGCGGACGTCACTTCCGGACCATTATTGTCGGTAACGGTATTAGATCGTAATTCACCTTCTTTTCTCGAGATCCAGGACGCGCAAATTGGCAAGACTTCGGTTTAATTAATTGGCGTCGATCGGCGTGTTTCGCGTTTAAATTCGATCAGTCGCGCGCGATATTGCCTCCGAAACGGATTGTGTTAATTTTCGGAAAGTAATCACCGTTAGAGGTTTTTACGTTAAATTACATATAGACAGCCATTAGATTACATAAAGTGCTAAATTAGACAGCCATTATTGCTAACATTATTTTTATTACTATAATAATTATTATTAGTATTAATATTAGTATTATTATTATTATTATATTTATTACTGAGGATCAATAGACGTTTTCGATCGACGAACTCTCGAGATTATCTCTTATCGATTTAATAGATACACAACGAGACCGCCTTGATAACGTTTACGGGCACTTACAGATTGCATCGAGATTGTTATTACGGAACACAAAATAGAATTATCAAATATTGTAAATAATTGTATTACTAAGCGATAAACTAACTAGAATTTATGCGATTAGTATTGTTATTGATATCGTAAAATATAGAATCGCGCGTATATTCGATCTTATCAACGCGATCGCGTAGTCGAATAAATAAGTAAATAGCAGAAATATATATATCAATAAATGTACTTCAATATGCACAGGAAATTCTCGTTTTTTAATACGAAGCGTGTCGTCGCTTTTATAAGCGTTCAATCTTATCGTTTCACATTTTATCCGACGTCATATTAGAACGTTATCAATTTTCCCTCCGCTACAAACTTAAAAATCTTATCTAAAAAATAAGGAAATCAATAGTAATAAAGTGAAATGTTATAACGCACGTTGTAGCAGTAGAATGATAATACATTGAATCCGTTCCACTATCGTTAAACATCTTATTGCATTGAAGATAAAGCTTCGCTTATACACGTGTACTGAGTTTGAAATAAAAATAAATTGGAATTTAATCATTTTTAGATCGGCAATAATTGAAGAATGTACAATTAAAATATGAAAGTCCATCAGGATTATAACACAGAAATTTTAAAAAGAAATATTCTTGAGGATCTTTAAACGTTATTTTTAGGTAGATGTTGTTTCTTAGGTCGATAGAGATATGAATGTTTTTTTTATCATATGATTATTTTAAAATGTACAATTTCTTTACATAATTTATAAAAACAAGACATCAAGCATTTTCTACATTATTTATAAAAATAAAAATTGAGTGAAAATCGTTAATAAAAACCTGGAATAAGATCACACATGAATTTACAACTTAATATCAAGAGATAGGAATCTTTTATCGTAATTTCAATCAATCCACTCGAAGGGTTCGCATTTTCGTATGAAAATTTTAAAAATAATATAAAGTCGTTGAGAATCATCGTACAAAAATAAAATTTTGTCTTTTTTGTATCTTAATATCGAAACAAGTATTTCAGGAGATTATTCACACTTTCAAGGAGAAATCTTAAAAATAATTAAAGAGATAAAGTAACGCGAGATACAAAAGTAACATTTTGTTGAAAAGAGTATTCTTACGACAAAAAAAAATAAGATGCCCCCAAATAAATACATAAGTATTTTCCGATTATTATCGTTAAAATTTATTAATCGCTATGTAGAACTTACCACGATCTTAATATATTTTCAGTTGATAGTTTTAATTTAATATCACGTCACATTTTAATACGTATCGCTTGAATTTTGGTTTCATTTTTTCGGTCCTATATTTCGTTCGAAACGAATATCGTTCGACAAGTTCTTCGATAAAGCGCGAAATGTCACGCGAAAAGAAAGATCAATCGGAGCCACGCTCTGCGCATTCTGTCGTCGCGTTTCCAATTTCGATTTTTTCGAAGGAACAGGAGTGAGAGATTAACTAGCACGCAACAAATATCACTCCTCTCGTCCCGAGAGGACACACCGACGGCATGTTTCCCGGTGCAAAGAACAAATTGCGAGAGGAAATCCTAGACGATCTAGGTCTATCAACGAGGAGATTAAAGTGCGGAGAAACGGAGATAATTATCGATAATCAAGGCAGACTCGGCAGACGCGCGATGGCGAAAAACTATGACGACTAACAAAGCACTATGAACTACGATAGAGCGATATTATACGATATTACACACAGTAGAAAAATAAGTATGAACGCTTACGGACTAAGATGGCATGTGATACACTTGTAATTTTGCAGACTATTCTCGTTTCCGGGAGCGACAGCCTCCTTTTTCAATTCTCTCCTCTTTTCCCTTCTTTTTTGGGGGGAATTAGGCTGAAGACACCACCCTCGGTTAATACGAACGAAACGAGATAAAGGCAGGAGAGTAAAGGGGACGGGCAAAGAGTACTTGTCTCAATCTACAGCGGAAAAATCGTCCCTCCCCCCCCGCCCCCCCGATGATCGATGACTATGACGTGTTTGGCGCGCATAATATTTCCAAGGGATGAGCGTCGATGCGCGAAACCCCGAATGGAGCGGGGTAAAATCCCCGTTGATTAAACTGGATGCTGGATATACACAGATTGCTGGAAATATGCGTTTGTGTTGTACGCAAAAATGACCGAGATATTTGATAAAACCCTTACCACCGGTTTCAGGTACGTCGAAACACAGCAGAATGCAAACTAACTCTAGTAAAAACAACGTAATAAAAACTGGATAGCGTAGAGTGTAAAAAGTGAAAATAAGAGCAGGGCCGCATCCGTAGAAGCGTGCAGCTGCAATTAAGAGTAAGGTCTAAAATTAACGTACTTATTCGCGAGGGAAAAGGGGGCGGGGAAGAGAAAGGGGGAAGTGTATGTGCGAATAGTACTATTTCACGTGAACGCGCACGTACCCAGGATTAATGCAGAAATACGCAACGGAACGACTTACATATTTCATCGGTCATCCCGAAGCGTTTAATCAAATCAAGTCTCGGGAACAGAAGGTGAATGAAAAATTGCAAGTAATCCTGACTTGCGGTCTCTCCACGTGTGTCCCAATAACCGTACTTTATCTTCGCATCGCGATCGTTGACAGGACGCGATTAGATTATCTCTCGAGGTATCGAGAGATGGTACTTGATTCAGCGGTATATTAAACATGAACACTATAGCATACGCACACGGACGAGCGAATCACGGATATGTATAACTAGAATAAGATTTGTATATAACTAAAGTGCGTTATCATTAATTATTATCTTACATCCTTACAGATTTGAGATTGAGTGGAACAGAAGCTCGCGAGCTCCCCTTTGCAACCTTCCACGCGAGAAGTAGTACTTTTGCCCGGTGAATGAAAAGAAGATGAGAATGGGGGAGGAGGAGAGAGGGGCAGGGCGAGGGGGAAGAACGAACGGAGATAGAGTCTATAGAAGACGCATCCCTTTGGATTTTTACGATGATTAGTTTCCCCGAAGAGTCTACTCTAAAACGCGAAATCTTATTGTACGCGCATCTTCGATTTCGCACATTTTTGGTCGTTTTCCCTATAATTCGCTTTTTTTTTTTTTCTTTTGCATTTTTCTCTTTTGTTGATTTATCCGCAAGACCCCCAAACACACGTACGCATTCCCGAATTATCCCTTACGTATGTAGAATTTCTCCTTAAATATCTCTATGTATTATAGATACCTTAAGAGCTACGCGAAAAAAAGGACAAACGCCAACTATACTCGTTAGAATGAACGTCTGTCTTATCGGACAAGACACGAGAATATCACATTGCAGATGTATATGTATATGTATGTGTATGTGTGTGGGTTATATATATATGTTAATTCTTCCTTTTTAAACCTTAATAACTTCGTGGCTTAAGAGCTAATGAGTCCTTACATCGAGTTTTACACGTTTTACGACGATAATGGGCGTGCGCGTGTGATGTGTGCGTATATACGTACATACATACGGAATACGAATTTTTTTTCTTTTTCCTCTTTTCAGTTTTTCAATTAAGATCGATCTCTTGGGATTTTGATTATTCGCCTCGATAATCGCAACGAGAATAAAACGCAGCACGGAGATTATGCAAGTCGACGAGGTGTACGAGGACGAGGAATGCAACGTCGGATTTTTCATCAATTTAAATCTCATGTATCTCGCGTTTTAGATATTATTATTATTATGCTGTGTGTGTGTGTGTGTGTGAGTCGTGACTGTTGAAGGAAAAATAAAATTGTTAGAAGGTTGTGGAGTTATATCGTGAACATTTCATTCGCATGCAAAGCACTTTTAAGCGTTCGCCTCTCGATGCAGAAAAATGAAAACTCGGAATAATTATCGGTCATAAGAGCAATGAAAGCGATTAAATTATATTTCTTACAAGGAGTTTTTAAAATCTATTTTTTGCCTTTTTATTGCCATTTTATTTTCCACTAGCATCTTATTAGAACACGTATTTTCCGAATATTCATTTTCGCATACGAAGCATCTGGAATAATATTTCACGCGCGTATTCTTCTTGCGAGAGTAATGATCGCAGTAACTCTCTCTCTCTCTCTTTTTCTATATCTACTTTTCTTTTCCATTACTTACAAATAATATATCGAAGCTAAAAGTCAATCCATCGGTAAACCGCAATTTATAATCCTGTAAATTTAGAATGGACGTTTTTGTGACTTTCTTCGTGACAGATTTATGTATTTATACATCAAACGATTTCTCGTAATATTTTCATCGAGGAAACAGGTTCCATGTTTTATGTCTTTTTCTTAATAGCCCTCGTTAAAGATAAGAATTATAAGCCAAATTATGCTCGTTTTGTGTACATGCATGAGAAGATAAAATAAAATTTAAAAAAAACAATAGACTTAGTCTAAAACGTTTATTTTTTTTTATAAACCAGAAAAATATGTAAAATAGTTTTCAAACTTGTAATGTCAATATCTAAATATTGATACAAAAGAACTGCTTATCATTTTTCATGAACGCTCACGCCATCCGCTATACAAAAAATTTTGTATCATTTTTTACTCTTTTAATATATCCGCAGGATATTCAGTCCATAAGAAGTAACTTCAATTACAATAATGTATACACGCTGCGCAATGAAAATTTGTTTTGTGCGAGAATTGTGATTCTTACATTCTTTTCTTTCGTATACGCCAATATATGTGTTGTTAAATATCGCATTACGTAAAATTGAATCATTTTAATAAATCGCAAATTAATTAGCTATCATTGATACTTGAAGGGTATAAGAGCTAATAATATTTTATACAGATGGTTTAATAAATATTTTACTATTAATTATTTCGATCATGTGTATAAACATAAAAGCCGATAAATATGTAATATTTGAAAAATATATAATATAGATAAAACTTATGAGCGTTTTTGAAGTAACTATAACAAACAAACATATTCTAAGTGAGAGCAAATTAATTTTTTTATACGACTAATTAAAGTTCATTGTTTTAAAATGCTTAATATCAAAGTCTTTGCAGTGATGATATACTTTATCCGATTGTTAAATATAATCATTTTATGTGGCCCCGTAATACAATCAATTTTTCCTTTCCAAACTATTCTAAATTTCCTCTATTCCATAAATCAACCTGTTTTTCTCTAAAATAAAATTCTCTTTCTATATTTTATTATTCACAATCAGATGATGACCATGTTAGTGGTAATAATCGCGTTAATGAACAAGAAACACGCAACATTTTTATTCTCATATATTCACACATAATAATAATTATATTGACGGACAATTTTCAATTGCAGAGGAAATAATTGATAAGTTTGGAACAGAAAAAATTGATTGTAAATTAAAATTGGTGTGTTACAACTATTAAAAATATGTAATATAATAAATATATAATTTTTACAAGTTTGCACTTGAAATCGCCATAAAACTCGATGCTATTATTTTTATATGCAATATATATTTCTGTTTATAATAATTGTTTAATAGATTCTCTTTAATAGACACTCTTGCTAAAGATTCTCTCACTAAATTGCTTCGAATGAGTACTGTAATCCCGATCTCGAATGCTCGATTCGAAAAATACTATTTCCATATATTCGCATACACAAAATAAATATCCAGATAATTTACCTGTTTAAAATAATATTTAAAAGAATGAATTCATTAATGCAACTTCTTTTCTTCGTACGTTTGTCCGAACGTCCTATTTAGTTTCTTTTTTTTTATACATTTTTTGAATAATAGTTTTTCTCTTTTTTTTCTAAAAAGCATCACATGTCTTTTATTCGCATAGAAAATAACATCGCAAAATTTATAACATCACGTATCGAGTCACACATAAGAATTGATATAATTGACAATATAATACTTAAAAATAAGAGTTGTGTAGTCAGAGATAGTATAAACCAATAAGACTAGATTTGATAAGGCAGATTTGTTTTTACATTGTATTGTAATACAATTATAAGTAAATTTGGATTTAATATCCCGAGTAGCTCTTACAATCCAATACGAGATCGTCGATACGAGATTAATATCATGCGTGGACCGTGTGTATTAGTGTGCGCGTATATTCCAGACATAATTCTATGGTCCAATAATCGAAGCGATCCGCAAAACGAGAATTTGAATAATATTAAATAATAAAGTACACAAAGTACTTTTTACTAAAGTACGTGTCTAAATTCGATGATTGATCTATCTTTTAAATTAACTATTTATCACATATTTATCCAATGACGTCCAATTTTTCCGGTCAACTAAATTTTCTTTTTTCTGTGTATTATGTTTTATGTTATGGATAGAACGAGAATGTACGAGAAAATAGCAAATTTACGTTAACGCGGATTTAACTAGCCAATTAATTAGCTATCGATACAATTCTACATAACACGTGAAACCGTTTGATATTTCTCTTCAGAAGGCAATGTTTTGATATCTCCTTTTCATTTTCGAGAGCATTTCTTTTCATCCTCAGATAAAACGGATTTCAATGTACAAATAGATAAAATGCATCGATATATATATTTATACATGTATATTGGAAATTAAATTAATAATTCGATTATAGAAAATACGCAACAATAATAATGTGACGCAACAACAATACATTCACTATATTTGAGTAGATTGACTGAAAGTAATAATCGATATCATTCTCTCTGTAAACATTTACGCGATGACATATGCAATTATGTAGAAGCACGAGTCGGTATGCATAAAATTAGTAGATAATCCCCGGAGGATAATTTTCCTGTGACCTGGAATCCAGCTTCGTGACTAATTGTAAGCATGGTTTCCTAAATAACGCATGATTATTGATATCATCGATGTGAATCTTTTTTATCGGATTCCTGTCCTTAATCCTCTTCCTCTATCTCTCGATCTTTTCTCGAAAAAAATAAAAATCGGTCTTGTTTTCATTACAATGATTGCAAAGCATCTTTCTGATCGTCTCCTCGAATTTGCACGTATAAAGATCCGATTAAAATCAATCAATTTCAAGCGACATTAGATAAAGAGAGAAAGCAAGAGAAAACAAAGAAAGAGAGAAAGAATAGATACAAATATATTGACAAATTTTATAAATACTAATTGAATAATTTAATTTCCAATGCGCTTCAAAATTTATGACCTCAGCTATTTGCTGTATAAGAAATATCAATGTAATTTTGACGTACGCAGAAGACAGTCGGTCACGATTGACCAACATAAGATTATCATCGGCTTGAATCGCAATTATGGCTCACAAGCAATGATATATAGATTTGCCTTACGTAAGCTAACGATATTTCAGAGCTATCGTACAATGACTAATATTGTACGAGAGTTAGAGTTCCTATTGCGCTATAATACTACGTACGTTAATAAGTGGATGATACCAGCTTGTAGATTGTAAATGGATTCTTTTTCTGTGCTGTACTTTAGGAATCACGTAGAGAATCGCGACTGTCAAACATCGCTCTGTCAAGAAGCGAATCGTCCTATAAATCGTCCCACGGAAAGAAATACTGACTCGTCTATAAGCGATTTCGTTACGATATTGCAGTTCCTTGTAGTAGCAATCCACTTAAAAAAATCACACGAGCAATAATGTTCATGGTTGTGGTAAATGTTCATGTGAGTAAAATTCTATAACAAAAAATAAAAAAAAGACAAATGGGAGCACACAGTGATCATTCTTACATAACGTTCGAGGGAAGAAGGTATGCACAAGCAAAAAATGTTATTCGCGTAAAAGTACATATGAATGATGCGGAATATGACGGTGTAAGGGCAGTGCTATTCGTTTAGAGTGTTTTGTATAAGCATCTTGACAAATTATTGCACATATACATAGCACGCACACACGCGCATACGCACACACACGCACACACATACACACGTTATACACGGATGCATAATTCGCGTGCAATGTGTATAATGAGGGAGTTAAATACTGTCGTGTAAGATTATTTGTACTATTGTGTCGTGAATTGATATGGAACTTATGTTAACTTATATAAGCGCAAACTTTTTTTTGTCTTCTGTGTTCGAAACGATTGAAATTATTATGGGGTAAAATATTATCAAGAGGATAAACTTCCGAGACATTTTTTTCTTTCGAAATAACGCGATCTTTGAAAAGTTTTCCTTCTGTCAACGATATCTTTGTATAATAAGCATCGACTAATGGTGTTTTAATTTTTAACATATTTTATCTTTCAGATATTTATCTTTCAGACTCGTATATTGATAGAATTCTTATATTAATAGAATATTAATATGGTGAGCAATATATATTTTTAATTAATTAAAAAGCATTACCATTCCACCATCATTGTCGCTATATTATAGTGAAGTGTCTCCGGCCAAGATCAAACATCCTATTCTAATACATCTATTTATTATTTACTTTATCGTTCTTCTTACAAAAAAGATTTAAAGATTTGTTGTTATTATACTTATTACAGTTTTTATGTGCACTTATTCATGAAATCGAAGTACAATTTTTAATTTATAATGTATTGAAGACTTTCATAATTACTACTGCTGTGATTTTAAAGCGTCTTATTGTTAATTTTCTAGAACATTTGGCAGGTACAGAGACACATCCTATATCCAACCAACCCTGTGTATTACCATAAATACTACCCGAAGAAGGTAAGCTTTTCTCTTTAAATATCTTTATACGTGAAATATCTAATCAGTTTAAAACTTAGCCTAAATATTGACTGCATAAATACTTTGTTTAATGTATTATTAATAAAATAAAATAATTGCATAAAATCGGTAGAATATGTTTATAAAAACTGTTTTTTTTTTAATTATTGATTTTTCGATTTAAATTCCGACAAAATTAATCAATATTGATCAATATTATAACAGTTAATTGATTATATCAATATTAAATAAATTTATAATTAACATAAACTTAATAATTATTAAATTATAAAGTAATTGTATTATTAATAATTATATCAATATTATAATATTCTCAATATAAGTAATAATTAATATCATCCTTAATATTGTTATAATTATAATTTAATAATCAATATTATAATAAAAGAAAGCAATTTCATGTGTGTATTGTAATGTAGAAAAGTGTCGGAATCTCTAAATATTTCGAAAAATGATAATTTTTCAAAAAAACATTATGTATATTCTAAAAAAATATTAAATATTAAAATACTATTAAAATTTAGAGTTTTAAATGCGGTCAAATGATAATATAAGTAAATAAGCGTAATTTTGGATAATGTTATGCAAAAATTATAAAAATTGAGTTTTTCAAGATGAGAACCTTTACTTTTTATTTTATTTTATATATTTTTCTGATTTCGTAAATCTTTTGAAACGGATTAATATCTTAAATTTTTATATGTGTCAGAATTTGGTCTAATCATCTTTCTTTTAATTATTAAGGCTCTTCAAAATTCTTCTACATTTTATATATGTACAAATTAAAAGATAGATTATAAAAATAAAAGTTGTATGCGAGTCTATATTATAAGAATCAAAATTTAAAAGCGCTTTTTCTCCGTCCCCGTCAACCTAGTTTTCTTTTCCTGCGTTTTTTTATTTTCTTTCTATTTTAAAACAATTGTCTTATATCAGACGTATAAGACGCGTGCGTGCGTGTGCGTGTGTGTATTGTGTATGTTTACATGTCAATGAATTTAGTTATTATCTTACATCCGCTAATCAGTCCATTTTCATCGAATTTATTTATTTATCATCTCGTGATTATGCATGTGTATATATGACTATGCACATGTATAATTATGTATGTATAGTTATCGTGTGAAATGTATCGAATAATGAAAGGCAACGAGTCGGAAGGACTAAAGTTAACTTGCACTAGATTACATTTAAGCGATAGGCTGCACGTCGGTTGTTAAAATGTTATCGTTTAAAAATTTTAAAGCTCCTTCTCTCACATTATCCCCTTATTATTTTATTACCTCATTAAAAGTGTACGTGAGTGTATAAGAATGTGCTCTTTGCACGCAATGTAACGCGTAATTACCGCGTGCGTTTTACAACTATCGCGATGATCGATCAATAGTATTTTAGTTTGACTGTTATATACCGTATATATGCACAAGTTTTACGTACGCACATTTATAAATACGCATTTTAAGCCTTTTTCGCGAGAACTTTTATATATTTCTACATATATCAAAGAGTCGATAGTATATTTCATTTAAATCCCACTGATTCTTGATCAACTATCCTAATCTGCCGATCTTTTACTAACCGTTATTATACTTGTTATTATTTTTATTATTATTATTATTACCATTATTATTATTACTATTATTATTATTTACCTGTTATATACGCGTTTATTAATTAAAATATATTCATTAAGCAATGGTATTAATATTGAAATCAAATGTACTCCATGCATTGGATTATTCACACCATATAGTGTGTGTATGCGTGTAACTTATAAAGATCCGTAAATATCTAAATACCATCTATATGTCGATCTATTATCACAACAAATTCTAAATGTTTTTTTCTGATCTTATCTGGGCTAATTCGGAGAAAAGTTCCCCTTTGATTCTCTCAAAAGCAACGATCTTTCGTACAGTAAATATTATTCAATATCTTTTCTTCTCTTTCCACCTTTCGCTATTAAATTAGCGCTGCATCAATTTATCTTGGACTTAAAGACGAGGCAAACAAGTAAATCGTTAGTAATCAACAGGCGTGCCTACATGGACCGTGCTTGAGAAATGCAAACGCGAATTCTTCGCGCATTCCACTTTCATACCTCGCTCGCATTTTGCGAAAGCGAGCAATTATACTCTGGTCGCATTCATACTATATTCGTTCATTCGTTCATTCCCTTGTTTTCTCTTATTTTGTATCCTCCTTTCCTGTCTTTCTCTCCCTCTGCTCCCTCATTGATATTATTTCTCACGTGTATTCTCTCATTTATTCTCATCCTTCCCTGTCTCTGCCTTTCTTTCTTCCAGTCTCTCCGTCTGACGCTCATGAATACATTTAAGTCTTGAGACATTTATATTCTATCTTAAGATCTATATTTCAGAAATATTAGAACGCCATTGTAGTTTTGTCAACTCTTTTAAATAGCTTATTTTTTAATCTATCCTTTAATCTATCTTTTAAAGTAATTATTTATCGAATTTAGTTCTAGCATATTACTTAGCAAATTTCGTCAGAGATTACCACCGACAAATTATTATATTGTTGTCTCATTATTAATATGATAATTCACATTCACATATATGTATGTATATATAAATCCATAGTATTTATAGTTATCATAAGTGCATCGTATATATAAGTTTATATTATAATTGTCCTTATATTTCTAGCACAGTTCTTTGTCGTACTCTCACTCTCTCTTTTACACTTTGCTACACTTTGTTAAGTAAAATGTCAGGATACCATACATATACATATTACATACATATATGTATGTACAGGTATGCTGTTTGTGTATGTGTACAATATAATAATGTATGAGATAATATTTATGCATACATATATATATATACTATCGTACTTCTGGAAACAGATCGCCGTGCAACTCAAGAAATGCAATTCACAGTTTGTGTTCTTTTTTTTCTTTTCTTAATTGCTTTTTTCTTTTCTTAATTGCTGTTTATATAAATTCTTGGCTTCAATTTCTCGTAATTCTGATCTTAAAGATAGAAATTTATTTTGAATTAAAAATATGTCATTTTAATTAAAAAGTTTATTTTCGTCAATTTAAATACACTAATTAAAAAAAGACATAAGGAGTAAAATTTGTCAAATACAATCGATAAATAGATATAAAAGATACAATATATATATACTGGTAAATTTAAACAACCACATCATATATAAGTTACTTTCATCACATATTCTTAAATGTTATCATTTTATTAAATATTGCCGTTTCTATTTTTTTCTATATTTATTTTGGTTTATTGTTGTTTAAAACATTAAGGAATTTATTTCCTCGATTTGCGTGGCAATCCTTTCTTTAGGAGTACGATATAATCATGTACAGAACGATTCTCATAATCAGCGCTTTCACTACTTCATCTTTTTTTTTTTTCTTTTCTTTTCTTTTTTTTCTTTCGCTTTGCAACTGAGGAGCTCGTATAGTCGTCATAATCGTACCGTCGCGTTCTTTTCCGCTTCCTCTTGAATTCTATCTACGTTAGATAGTAATTATGAATACTCCTTAAATTATGCATTCTTACGAAAATATTAAAATTAAGCATTACGTAACAACACTGGCCGACAGAGTCGAGGCGACATGAACGGCGGAACCGCGCGGATTCTCATCGCGGACACATCGCGGACCGATGCACCGGTATTTTCGTCATAGCACATGAGAAACGTGCCTCTTTTTGATGATGTCTCCTACAAAACAATCTCTCTCTTTCTCTCTCTCTCTCTCTCTCTCTCTCTCTTTCTCACACTCTCGCAATCTCTCTTTCTCTCTCTCTCTTGGAAGGCAACAGATATAAAAATGTTTTCTTTTTGATTTAACGGTATGCCAAAGTATAATAGTCCGATATCCGCGAGGATCGACCGATCGCATGGAAGCGGCGATAATCATTGTCGACCAATGCTACTGTGTACATTTCCTTAGCTTGGCGTGTTGATATTTGCAAGCATGCAAGTTCAGTCATGCGTGGCAAACGATGTGTAATCAGCATGTGTATATATGTAGTTGTTCACATTTGTATCGCGCGCGGCTCGCGTCTTGTGATTGTGTTTCTTTTCTTCCTTCAATTTTCATATATATATATATATATATATATATATATATATATATATATATATAGCATATATACATACACACACATATATATGTATATATGTATATAATTTGTTCTTATTCTTTGTCTTAATTGACGAAGGAAAAAAAGCCATCTCTTTTTCACATCTTTCACGATTTTACGCGCCTAATGATTGATCGCGAAACATTTCCAAATGCTCCGACACGCGGAGAAACGGAAAGAAAAAAGTAAGGAAACTTGTGCATGAGTAATTAACGGTTCGCTTGTTCGTCGTTTGGTTATCAGTCCATTCAGGTACCTTTGACGTTGAAGAGAAAAACTAATTTAAATTCATCCTAGAGACTGCGAGCTCCGCTCGACAGTATATGCGCCCATAATAAATGCCATCCATTCGTAACATCGCCATTTCTCACATTGCGATCTTACGCGGATTATTGTAATTACTGTGAGTTCGAAATATCATCACTAACAAGAGAAGCGTAATATACTACATACACGGTAATCGGTATGTAGCGTTCATTACTCGTCTTCATGTTTATTTTTCATGTATACCCGATATTTTCAGCCGCTTTATTAGCCATTTATATCAGCATTTTCCTCGATTTTTTTCAACGCTTCGTGCTCTAATCGCTTCATCTCGCTTTTTTCCATTTCTCCTTATCTTCCGTTTATCTTCTTTTTTTTTTCATTTAAACTCTACGTTAATAAATGGTAAAGAGACACACTGGACATTGGCACGACAGGTGGCATCTAGATTTAATATAGAATAAAATTTACGTTATTGCGATAACATTTGGTATCGTTGCGTCGTTGCCCAGTTGATCTGATATCCCTGCATTCCTCTTGTTTCTTCCATATTCGTGGGGGGTCCAGAGCGCGGTGGGGATTGGAAGTCGGGGCAGAACACCAGGCAGCGACGTCAATGCTTGTTTTTTAAGGTTTTTCTTTTCTTTTGATTAGATTGATACAGTCTACATTTGATACTCGCTGCAGTCTTCGGAACTGTCCAGCAAAAAATGGAACACTCTTTCACCTGATCAGAGACCCTCGACGATAAATCCTCATTGAGAAAAGCGCCCTTTCTTCCCAGTAAAACAGCACAAAGAGCGCCGAGTTTCTTTTTCTTTCTCTCTTTCTTCTCTTCTCTTGTTTATGTCTTATTTTCAGATTAGAAATACGTACTTACAAGATTAGAACGACGAAAACGCCATTTCGTCGTTACATATCGTGGCAGATCGCACGCAGTACACGCACCAAGAAATTGATGAAAAGACCGTTGCGATTGGTATGACTTGACTTAACTTGATCTTCCGCAATTTATAAATCTTTTAGAGATATTTATATCTCCTTCGAGAGTAATGACGCGACCGCATTCGTACTTGAAAGTACTTTTCTTTTTTTCTATTAAGTGTTCTTATGAATGTATATGTGTATATGTGTGTGGATGTGATTTGTCATGTAAAATTAGATATCTATCGCACAATTTGGTTGTATACCATTGCGATTATTTCGCTTACGCGTGTTTTCTACTCAAGGCGGATACGAGGGTAGTAATTTCTTTGTTAAGTAACTCGTTATAGTAATTGCATTTCCTAGCAATATAATTGACGTTTCGTGAAGACCTCGTCCGTCTCATTTCCTTTCGTTCTCTTTTGCGCACACGCACACACACACGCACACGTGTACGCGCGCGCATACGCACGTACATACATATTCTCTTCTTTTCTCTTTCTCTCTCTCTCTCTCTCTTTCTTTCTATCACTCTCTCACAATTCTCCCTTCCTTTCCCTCTTCCTCTCATATGTTCGCTCTTTCTTATCATCGACAGAGTATATATAAGCAGATACTGCTTGTATCTGCTCTAACCAAAAACACCGACCAGTAACGTGATAATACTTAGATATACAAAATGTGATTTAGAGGAATAAGGGATCGGAAGAGGAAGTAATACGCATTCGATCACGAAATTTGCGTCAGCCGAGCTGCATCTTTGGACTTGCGTCATAAGCAAGTGAATTTGTTTACTTATTTGACAAAATTTCGGGCGGATGGCCTCTCGTTCTCTACATCGACTCACCTCCCAGAAGATCTCCGGGTAAGTACGAGTTGAGAGAACTGGGAGTTGCTCGTTGCTGGTCACTGTTGTCTATCCCGGCATTGCTCCACAGGGAATTGCTAGTAGGCGGGGCGCCCCAGAGCTGACTAGAGCTGCCTCCCCAGGTGTCGGGTGGCGGGCCAGCTTTGTTAGTTGGTCTAAGGCCCCAACCGGCCCCGCCGGAACTACCGGCTTGCTGCTGTCCGCCGTGGCCGAGTTGCTGCAGAATCGTGTGCACCTCGCTCTCTCCGGGCGACTCGGCAAATATCGTTGTGTTACCCAGGACGCAATTGTTTAGGGCTCCTTGTGCCTGAAAAAAAAATTAATAATTCCGTAACATTTAAGCCATTAAAAAACAAAATAAGATTTATTGACACAAATACTACATATCGCAAGGATCTGAAAAAGAAAACAATTTTTTAAATATTCACCTTGATTGCCTCGTCGCGAGAAGAATATTTCGTCAAAGCAATTCCATGATTCTGATAGAGACGGAAATCTTGAACCGGTCCATGTTGCATGCATAATGTTTTCAAAGTGGAACCGTCGATTTGAGGAGTAAGATTCCTCAATAAAAGCCAAGTAGACATCCAACCTGTATTGCTAACCGATGACGACTGAAGGCCCCACGAACTAGATGATCTACTGACAGTTCCTAAGCCGGCTCCCCAGCCATTGCTTGCGTTTGTAGCTCCTTTACTACCCAAACCGGGAGGTGGGCCGCGCGCTTTGCTCATTGGCGCACCCCACAGCTCCGAAGTCACAGCAGTGGGCGGAGGAGCAGACTCACCCCATGTATTTTTGGAAGTGCTACAACAAATTGTATCTTTAAAATTATATTCAGAAATAGAAAAATTGTTATAATATATTATACATTTAGATAGAACAATTACCTAGTAAAAGCACTAGGTGTGGTGGCTGGTGGATTAAATGACCACGTGGAATTACTTAGACTCGGGATCGATGTGTCAGGATTGGCTGTTTGCGGTGGCGGTGATGTCTTGCTGCTCGACGAAAAAATCGTATCGGGATCCTTGATAGTTGCTAAGGATAATGGAGAGCGCACGACAGAACCGGGAGTGATACTAGGATCATCCTCGATGCTTTTTATCTGGGTACCCTAAAATGAAATGAAATATAGGTGGACCCGGATAAGCTTTAAGGACTAACACACTGTCTTTTTACGCTTCAATGTTTATACGCATCCTTAAGTATAATTTTATGTCATGAACAGTATATTCTTCGAAAACATTTAATAACGTTTAAAAAGCAAATAACAATTGACGGTATTGGAAATGGATTACCTTCCATGGTTTCCCTGGTTCGAATTCCGGTACAAGATCTGTATATGCGGCACCACCTGGTTGCCAGTCCTTTCCATCGGTCGAATCGCTGTTACCTGGATCAGGCCAGCCGCTATCGCCGAGTCTAGAAGACCACGTGCCGTCGCTTTGACCTAATAATGGATTCATGTTCGGACTGCTATGCGATTGAGTCAAAGCTCCAGGTGTTGTAGGCGGTTTACTTGTAGTTCCAGGAGCACGGGAAAATTCGTTTGATACTAAATCACCGTCCTTGTCGATCGATGGTAGTTTCCATTGATTTAATCTTGACTGTTGCTGACTCTATAAAAAAAGAAGAAAAAAAACATTTAAATGATTAGATTACATAATTGCACATCAAGATTTCGCACATTTATGTAAATCAAACACAACGTACCACTGGAGGTTCTTTGTTCATTGTTAAATCACTAAAACTGTTCTGCAAAGCTGACATAGGATCGTGCACAGAGGATTTATAGTACTCTGATGCTTGTGACGGAGGAGCTGGATGTTGTTGTTGTTGTTTCATATACGTTGCTTGCTGTACTGCGATCTGATTCTGCAGATTCGTTATTTGCTGCTTGGTTTTTGTAATTTGAACACTAATCTGCAGAGAAGACTGATTGCCTCCTTTCATTGAAGTATTCTGAAGAGAGTGTTGTTGATGCAATTGCTGCAAAACCTTGATTTGCTGCAGCAACTGATTTAATAACATCAAAGTTTGAGGCGCTAATGGTTGATTCAAAATCTGATGATTTAGATATCCTTCATGGACAGCTAATTGAATTTGTTGCACGAGCATACGCAGTTGCTGTGTACTTGGCTGATTCTGTGTTGTGCGAGATGCCTGAAAATTAATATTATATAAATGTATAAAAATATCATATATATTAAAGATAATTTGATTATTTTGATTATTTTGAAGTATTTAAATAAAAACAACATATATATATATATATAATATACAACATATATATATATAATATACAACATATATATATATATATATATATATATAACATATATATATATATATATAATAATAATTTGATTGTAGAGCTATAACCTGATTTATTTTTTATTAATATTAATATATTTATAATATCATGTATTAATGTGTATTTGCAAATTATTATTATTATTTTATAACAAATGTATATTATTGCTATTTTTTTATATAATATTAAAAGAAAATACATATCTAATAATAATCTAATTATCAAGATAAAGGTTTTTTAATTTAGAACAATAATTCTAAATGTCAATAGTTAGTAATGCATCAATATCATTAATAACATCATTAATAACAAATAACAATCCATATGCATAGCTAATATTAAACAAATACAAATTCATGCATTTAAAAATCAGATTAAATTATATGCATCTATTAATAAACATATCTAATATATATATAAAATCCTTTCACAAAATAAATTTTTTACAAACATTGGCTAATTTAAGAAATATTACTTAGTGATTGATTATATATATATATATATATATATATATATATATATATATATATATTCCTCCTATATAAATAAGTCATTATCATTCAACCGCTTTGAAAAATGAATCTATACAATCTTCTCAGCCATTATCATAAATTTGTCAAAACGTGTGACATGATTGAATCACATTTTGTCATTGGACATAAAATTGGCATTAATATATGCCATTGCTTTTATTGTAAAAAAATTAAGGAACTTAAATATGATTTGATAAATAATTTATCATTTTCAAGAGTGCATTTGTTCACCTGATTGAAAGGAGGTTGTGGTGCATTGGTACTTGGCTGCTGTTGCTGTAGCGGAACAGCTGTCTGTTGCTGTTGTTGTTGTTGAAGTTTGAGAAGACTAGCACTGGTTACAGAACCACCTACGCCTCCACTGGTTGCTCCACTGGGCACTCCTCCGCCCTGTGTTAAATATAAATTGTATCCTATGCCTACCTTCTTTTTTTCTTCCTTTTCTTCTTCTCCCGCACTTATTAATATTTTTATTATATACTATTGAAATCTTTTTCAAACATCAACAATAACAAAAAATCTATTATGATTTCTTTACGAAAGACTTTCATGTTTAAATGTTTTATACCTTTTATAAAAACATTTACTCATATATAAATATATACAAATAACACATGTATTTCAGTAATATAAAAGAAATATTTATGTGTGCACACATACAAAAAACAATTAGTAATTATTCATACCGCATCAGTACTACATAGCGGTTTCTATTTTTCAATTCATCATATTTAATTATAAACATTGTTAATTTATAATAAAACAAGTGTAAACTCACTCAATCTCATTACTTGTTAAGCAAATTTCACCGAAAACCAAAACCAACGTATTTGTTTGCTATCAAATATCTTTACTTTATCACGCTTTCAAAATCAATATTGTTAATAAAGGATTAAGACATGTTCGAAAATCCTATATACTCCTTAGAATATTGTTCAAGATCAAAAACTTGTTTTTCACAAAACAAAAGAATATATTTATATGCATATTGTTTATCTTATTGTTCAACTGATTATACTTACTGGAGGAAATGACATCTGCTGTCCCACATGATTGAATCGGGGATATGCAGGTGCGGTAGTCGCTTGATGCGCTGGATCATAACCAGAATGCGTGTCGTGACGTCTCCATTGATCGACAGGACGTATTTGATTGAGAAGTTCCAGTGCTTCATCTCGGTTCATCTCTCGATTTCTTAATGCTGCTTCAACGTCTTCTTTCTATATAAGACAATAAAATATTCATGTATGTATTGCATAATCTTATAATATCTGATAATTACATTATTTTTAATAATAGACTATGTTAAAAATTTGAAGATTTTATTATGTTTCAAAAATTCAATAAATATACCTAATTTACAAAAAGAATCATCAGCATATTTTACAAATTTATATTATCAAATGCAATCAATAGCATATAAAACAATTAATTTTCTTCAAGATATAATATAATATAAGAAAAAAGTTCACTTCTCATTTATAATTCCTTATAGTTGTAGTAAGAAATTAGAAGCTTCGAGTTCTATATTTACTATTATTTTAGCAATTTAATAAATTACAAATAAACGATGGAGAAATTAAGATTAAATAGAAAGAAATAAATAAAAATTAAAGATTTCATACCTTAAATCCTAATTCGCACAGATATCGAAATTCGCGACTATTCCATATAACTTCCTTCGTTAAAGTGGGCTTCGTAGGATGCGCCCAACTGGGAGTCGGATCCATATCAGAATCGCCCCAACCACCAGCAGGTACCATAGGCTTTGGCTTGTGTGCACTCCAAGCTGGATTCAATTGAGGCTCATTCCATGTAGCAGGTGTCTTAGGATCATCCCAGGATGCGGTATCATGCGGTCCATCTGTCCAAGTTCCGTTGCGTCCGCTGGGAGCGCCGGGGTGACCCCACATAGGATTACCAACGTCCGGTTTCATTCCAGGTTGTCCTGGCATTCTGTTCTGCGGCATTCCTGGTGGACATTGCATGCCTGTAAAATAAAAAATAAGATTAATATTGAGTAATCGCCACAAAGCTTTGAAATAAAAAACCAATATGTATTAATAATTTTTGTTTGAACAATACATAACGACAAATATATTTCAAAATCCTTCGCGAATATGTACCTCCACGAGCCAAGTTCGGTGCAGGCATATCTTTCCAGTGTGATACTTTACTACCCGGTATAGCGCGCTGATTAGCACCCGGATTTCCCCAGAGACTAGTACCATCGTCATAATTGGGCACGTTGCGGCGTTGTGTCGGCGGCGAGGGTTCTTCCCATCCAGTCGGTTTACCGGGCATGATATCCTTTGGCGGTGGCGCGGCCCACTGATTCATGTTCGATGGATTAAGCATTTTGGCCGGCGGTCCAGATGGGTGTTGATGACCCATTTGATGATGCCCAGGAGGCCCAGGCGGCTGGCTCCACATCGCATCCGCGTTTGCGCCATGCAAACGTCCTGATATTCCACGTGGATCACCGCGCATATCGGCCATTCGCGGATCACGAGCCATCGGTTCCATTACGCGCATGTGATCTCGTGGATCCAAGGACATACGATGATCTCGTGGGTCACGCATCTCTCTCGGATCTACAGATCGCAAGTCTCTTGGATCTCTGTGGTCTATTCTGGGATCGCTCCAATTGGATCCTATTGCAATAATTAACATTTTTTTGTAATTCTAATTATTTTCATCATTACCGTACGCGATAATCACATTGATTATAAATAATCTATATTTCATCAAAATTATTAAGCATGATATGATTTTGACAAATCTGCAGTTGCTTTCTCATATACAAAGAACGTACAATTTTATATATGAAAATAATCATAAATATACATAACAATTATACTTATAAATTGCTTTAATTTGATTTTTCATTGCAACTAGAAAGTATATAAAATTATTTAGATACATTAAAGTCATTTATCGATATAATTCAATACATAATGTAATAAATTATATATACAAGTCTATTATATAAGTAACAAATTAAAAATTAAATGTATTATATAGTAATTAAATATAATTAAATATATATGCTAAATGTACAAATTATAATTTAAATTACAAATTATAATTAATTTGTCATATTAATGTTCTATATCCAAATATTTATATAATAAAAAATATATAAAAAAATGACATTTATAATTTTAATCAATAGAACTATTAGAACAAACAGATGCAGAATTAATGAATTAATGTAAACAAAAAAATATATTGCAATTATATTGTATACTATTCTTTCTATATATATATATATATATATATATATATATATATATATATATATTTGAGCATGTTTCTTAATTTAAGAAAAAGCATCTAAACAGTGTAACGTTTTCACATAAAAAAGTGTAACGTTTTCACATAAAAAAATGTACATTTATATAAATTAGAACATTTTACAAAAACAAAATCCAAAATCAGATAAAAAGCACTTAAATTATATTCCTACTTATTAGATTTTATTTTAAAGCTCCATGAATGCTAGAGTTAATATTCCATTCTAATAGGCAAATATATAACATATATTGAGACGACTTTACAAACATAAACATAAGCTAAATATTTCAAAAGAATAATAATATAGTAAGTCTATATTATTATACATTTTAATTTATTATATGATAATATATCAATTTTTATTTAACTGTGCAAATATAAAGGTTTATATTGCACACATATACTAAATGTAATTTGATTAATTTTGGGGTATTCTGAACATAATTCTATATAGAATGATTCATTTGACTACAAATGTTTTATAAAAGTTTTGTATTTTACATTTTGTAGTCAATTAATCATTCTATATAGAACTATGTTCAGAATAGCCCAAAATTAGTCAAATTACATTTAGCATATGTGTGCAATATAAATTTCCTTTGTTACATTGTTCTCAAACAATATTAAACAATGTCTTTTTTAATACTGGATTAAAAATATTATTTCCAACGAATTTTTCTTTTATATAACTTTAATTACTTTATTTCCATTAAAAATATCTAATATATAATATTAAAATCAAGAATATTTTTTAATTAAAATTAAAAAATTAAAAAAAAAATACTTTGCCTATATAGATCTGGCATCTCTAGCCTTCACTAGCTCAACTCCCCACATACCAGCTTGATTGCCGGCAGTACCGGTCCACTGAGCAGCGCTCGGTTGTGACTGCGTCGGCGCACCGGTCCACATGTTAGACGAATCAGCTGTTTCATCATCTTCGCCCCAAGTACCGCCAATATTGGTAGCCGGAGTGTGGCCCCACGGTGTTTTCGTCTGTTGCTGAGGCGGCGGCTGTCCGCCGTTACGCAGATTCGCCTCCCATAAATCGGTACCGTTATTCACTGGTGGTTTCCAGATCGGTACACCGTCTTTGGTCATGCTTGGTTCGGGAGACGTTGGCACGTCCCAATTTGTATCTTGATTCACGTTTTGCTGTATAATTATTCATATACATGAATGTCACATATTAAATATTGGACACAATTGCTATATAATTAGAAAATTTGTCGCTGCATATACTTTTACTTTTTTGACATAACAAAAAAATTAAGATTTTTAACAAGAATCTTTTCAAAATTGCATTCTTCTAAAAATGTACCATATACTTGTATTTTACTTACGCAGCCCCAACCATCATGACTAAAGAGCGCTTCTCTCATCGTATTAAGTTGTTCGAGTTGTTGTTTCGTAGACGGATTATTAGTCGCCGAAGTAGTGCCGATACTGACAGCTCCTTGGGTAGGATTATTCGATTGATTGTTATTCGCATTCGAACCTGAAGATTGTTGTTGTTGAACACCACTACTGTTATTATTTTGCACTGATGGATTTTGTCCAAGACCACCTGGGTTGTTAGACTTTCCCTGAGGCCATTGGTTATTATTCTGATTCGCTTGAGTAGGATTATTTGATTGAGATGTTGGCGGACCAGATTGTTGATTCGATTGTTGATTAGGATTCGTAACTTTACTCACATTACCTAATCAAAAGAAAAAAAATACCGTTATTTTTATAAATTGTAGAAAAAGAAGTCTATTCAAATAAGTAGTATTTAATATTTTGTAAACATTGTTATAATAATTTTTCTATGAATGTTCAAAATATTTATGCATTTTATTATATATTTCAATATCATCAATATATTATCACATAGCATATTAATGTTTAAAAAAATTTTAAATATAAATTAGAATAGATAAAACAAGTTAAATATATATAAAATGTTTATATATTAAATAATTTTGGTAATATATACAGCAAAAATTTGTAAAAATTATTTAGCTATTGATGTTCTTACCCGAATTATTTTGACTTCCAGGCGGTCCTTGATTTTGATTTTGATTTGGATTTCCAGTAACAGATCGGTTGACGGTGTTTCCGCCCCAATTATTAGGTGCATTAGCACTACCGGGTGGATTTCCGGGTGTACCGCCCCATCCACTCTGATTCGTATTGTTGTTATTCGGCGTAGTGGCTTGCGTCGTTCCCCAATTGGTAGCTCCACCGCTATTCAAGGAACTCTCTCCACCCCCTGCTAATCGCAGAACCATTGGTATGCCCCAACGTTGTTTGTAACTTGTAATAGGCTCGTTGTATTTGTCATATAACTTCGAAACAGGATTACGAAACAGGATGTCCAAGATGGATTTTAGTTGACGCTGTTGAACTCCATATTCGCTCCCGTACTTCTCGTATGTTCTTCGACAAGCAGGAATTAACGCACGCACACACTTTATAAGGTATGACCATTGCAACGTAGACGATACAATGGAATCTTCGTTGCCGTTGCATATGATGGCATCATTATTATCATTATCATCATCATAATCATTGTCATCGTTCTTACGACTTTGGTCGCGTCTAAGATTATCTCGGTCATATTTGCAGATCAACTGAGCGTCATCTTTCGATGTTGTTGTAGTAGCCTTGAGCTTGTCAATAGCATAAATTTGCACGAGTTTAAATTTAGTTGCGTCATAATGACACAAATAGTCATTCTTATTAAGATCATCTGTATGACTTAGCAACATATATTGGATACATATTTGGTCATTTTGGAGTACATTGAAATATTCCAATCGCATTTCATTGTCGTTCGTGCGAATCTCCGCCCGAGACACAGGTACAGCAATTGTTTGGGATGCGACGGTGGCTGATTGGCATGTAAGCGTCATCGTAGGCTTGCAGGTAGTCATTATAGGAATGTTGACAGTCAACTTAACTTGCTTTCTGTTGTCAGATTCGTCAAGTCGAGCGGCATGAGATGTTTCAAACTTAACGTTACTATTACATTTATCGCTTAGCGTAGACCTACATACAGACTTAATGGTAGAGTTAGATTCACGATCGGTAGCGACCAATCCCCTATTATATCTACTAATCTTAAAACAAGTGTTTAGAGGCTTATTGTTATCCTGAAATAAAAGAGCACCAACAGTAAATATTGTTGCTTCGGTACAACTAATACCATCATTTTGAGACCCTAAGATCCTAACATTAGTAGTCATTACACTAGTCTTGTAGCACACAGCGATGTCAACAATGTTTCCGATAACATCTGGATTATTATTATTATTAATATTAATTTCCTCTTCAATACTACTAACGTTACTGTACTCGTTATTATAATATTCATTATAATTATTACCAACGTTGTAATCATTACTTTTACATATTACTAATAATGGAACACATATGTGTTGCATCAGCTCGGTCACAGTGACATTACATAATGGAGAAATAGAAGATTGTACATATAATTGTGTGAGATTTTTCAGGAAAGATCGCAAAGTGTGGTCAATTACTTCGTTTCTGAAAACGATAAGCGTAATGGAAGAACTGGCGGCGTACATCGCAAACTTCTGAGCGTAATAAATAGACACCGGTACTAGAGTGTTGCCGTTGAAATGCAATTTCAAGAGGTGTCGTACTATTCGGCGGCTCAGCGAGATTCGGATGTTAGAATCGTCCAGAATTCTATTGTTTGCAAGCAGTCTGGAGGTCTGAGCAAAACTGGTAACTAGGGCGTACTTATCACCTAGTAGTTTCATTCTATTCGATGTGGTGGTAGAATCGTCCCTCTTAATACAAAGTACCGGGATAACAGCAGCTATCTTGTCAAAGCCACCACTAAAGAGGAGGTAATGATTACTGTAACTGGTTGAGCTGAGCAATATCACAGACTTGGAGTTGTTATTACTTACATAACTAAAATTAGCCTTAAATTTATTGTTGTCGCCTAGGTCAAGGCAGGACCCTAGTAAGGAGTAATTGTCGTCAGAGTTAGGGAGGCGTAACAACCGTTGGGGACTATCAGACTTGGGTATCCTAACTAGGCTAGGTACCCCAACGGCGCGATACGCTTCGTCCCTTTCAAAATTTACACGTACCCTTATACATACTCTAATATATAGATTACTAAAGCTAGTCTTATTATCACTTAATGTCTTACAAATAGACTTAGAGTTATTGGCGGAGCTGCCCAGCTGCAAACCAAGCAAGCCCGGTGTGTTTTGCTTTCTGTACTTGTGATGATTATGTTCTGCATTGTTGTGATTATTTATTTTATTATTATTATCGCAGATTAGAAGGTGATTTGTTGGGTATTTTGTGGTTGCTGGCGCCACTGACTGGCAGGCCTTACCTATGCCGGTTGAGTTGAACTCACCTGTAATTAAAATGCTCGTGCTGTATGTTTTCATAGGAATTTCTAATGTGTATGTATATTCTCAATGTATATTCATTTATTTTATCAATAATCATATTTAAATGTACTTTGCATTTAATGTCACTAAATTTTTCTTGCTTTTTGTCGGAAATATTTTATGTATATGTTCTATGGAATCCAAAAGATATCGAAATTATTGATAATAAAATACCTGAATTAATGTAACAATAATAATATTTCTATTTGTATGTGACATTTTATAATTTAAATATTTATTATACTTGTATAAAAAAGGCCTATTAAAGGCCTATTAAATTGCCTACATTCCATATGCACATTCAATACAAATTTTTTTTATAAATGTTTATCAAAGCTGAGCTTATAATTTTATTCAGCTTTCAATTTTCAACAACTTTTAATTTTCAAACAATAAATATTAAAATAAATAAAATAGTAATAGTAAAATAATAGTATATAAAATAGTATATATAATAGTATAAGTATAATAGTATATAAAGTATAATATAATAGTATATAAGTATAATAGTATAAGTATAATAGTATATAAAATTAATAAAAAAAATAAACATTTTGTACAAAACATATTCATTTGTTATTAATATATAATATTCAGCAAACATAAGACAGACAAATCAAATAAGAATATATGTATGCATATATATGCATATACATGCATATATAAGGTAATTTTAATATTAACGCGATATTCTTTTAATGACAAATTGTATAATCAATTTAAAATCGGTTTGTTCTTAGTAAAAATTAAATATATTAGTAATAAATATCCCAATATCTATTTACTTACCAGCTTGGTTCAGCAGGACGGTTGAAAAGTCATTGGCGGCGGTAGCTTCGGGATGGCTAATAGGTGCTGCCATCATGCTGCTGTTTGCTATCGATTCGATATCACAGTACCTAGTGTGCTCTGATCCTTCCCCTTCCCCCACCCCATCCAGACTGCTTTCCCCTAATACTACTACATCCCCCTACGACATAAAAAAGGGACAATGAGTTGTAAATGTTTGTTTTAGGAAATATTAGTGCATAAACTATTAATTTAAAATGTAAATGAATAAATATTACAATAATGTGAAATGACGTGAAATTAAAATATTAGATATAAAATAAGATTTGACTTTTATAATTGACATAATATATATATATATATATATATATATATATATATAATTTTTTTTTTTTTCAAGAATGAAAAAATTTATACAGATATAGCTGCAGATATTGCAAGGAAAAAAATAATTTTAATATTTATAAATGTTAAAATATAAATTGGATGTTCATTACAAATGCAATTTATCATAAATTGCGGTATGTAATCTTTACAAATATTCAACATACATGTATTTACAAGAATATAAAATTATTTCATTAACAGTATCAATGCCATACTCATTAAATTTATCGAGACAATTTAATAATACATATATACGATAAATTTATAATACATATGGATCTTAAAAATCTGGCTAAATTTCAATAACATGGATAATTTATTTCGAATTTATGCAAGTTCTTAAAACTGATGTAGAATTTCAGCGCGACAAGTGATAAAATATATAATAAATAAAGCGACGATCCTAAATGCCTATAATTTACATGTAAATGCTTACCATGGAATTTTGTACGAAGGCATTTGTTTCTGTAGAAATCTCATGTGAACTAGAATTGTGTGGAAACATTGGGCTCAGTTCTTCTTTGGCAGGCAATGCATAGAAACCAAGATCTGCACGCGAAACATACGAGACATATATAAATATAATTAACAATAACATTTTTTAACAACTTAAATAATTAGATTCAATATCATTGAATAAAAAATTAATTAACAATACATTCATAAATATCAATATCAAACAAGTAAATTTTTACGTTTCATAATAATACATAAAAAATCAAATATATAATTAAAATCTGTATTAATATACAGTGAAACATAATAACGATTTATCATTTAATTAATATTTGTAATTACTTTAGATTACAAAGTTGAAAAATGAAAGCTGTTAAGTAAAATAAGTAAATTTAGGAAAAAATCTTTTCGCAAAACCAATTAAAATAATAAATTAATACCTCGTAAACTAACGCTATCAGTGCGCTCCTAGCTCCATGCCAGTGGAGATCTGAAAAATACAAAATATATAGATAAGATAATCGCGGAATATGCGGTAGAAAAATATTTTCTTCGTAAATGGTATCAAATTTTAATAATGTATTGCTAATGTGAATCATAAGATAAAATTGTTCCAATAAAAAGAGTTTATCATGTTTTTTATCAACTATCGTAATTCAAATATCTTGATAACAGAAGCAAATATAATTTAAAATGTAAAATAAATAAAATCTATCCAAAATTAATCAAAAGAATATATATCAAATTTTTTCATTTAATTACAATTTTACATTCACTAAAACATTTTATATTCTTTCAAAAATTTAAGAATCTATTTTAAATTTGTCAAAGATCTATCATTAAAATTTCATTAAATAGAGCACTTGTATAGCACTTGTGTAGGATTTATTTAAAATTTACACATCTTGAATAACTTACAAATTATATGTTTATGAAAAATTGTTACAAGTAAATGTTGCATAATTTTAGGATAACCATTATATAGTACATATTTTTACAAGTGAAAATATTTTGTAGATTTAAAGATTGATCTAATTTTTTTAACGAAATCATTAATTGTTTTATTTAAATCCTTGTAATTAATATATATTTGACATAAAAAGGCAGGACAGCCAAAAATTAAATTAAAAATTAAATAGTTTACAAGACATTTTATACTTTAATTTAATATAATTTTACATAAACTATAAGAAATATCTTTTAAAAACCTAAACTATTAAATTTTTGATCAATTATTCAACTTGAATAGACTTTCCGAAAAATTTCCGAAACATTTCCATTTATAAAAAAAATATATGTATATATCATGTAATGATTTACTTGGAATTACGCAACTTTTATATAAATAACTTTTCACGCAACAATTTGTTAGTTATTCAAAGTATGCGAGTTACGTGCTTTACCCTATTTATTGACAGTTGTAAAAGAGAATGACAGTTAATGTTTGAACAAGTCATCATGTATATATACACAATTAAAGTAATAATTTATTATAAAATAAGCAAAAAAAAGGAATAAAACACAGCAATATCCACTAAATAAAAATACTAATTTGCGAAAAAACCTCTTTAACCACGTTTTATCCGGTAATTTTAAAAACATCACAATTTACATTCACTTCACTCTCGTCTTTCTTCAACTGCGACTCACAGTTACTATCGATCGGAGCACCTTAAACGCAAAAGCAAAACGAAAAAGAAGAACGTAAAAGATCTCCGTTCAAGGTTAAATCCAAGTTCTCGACAACCGCTCCAAGATTGTCGCTGGATATCGCAACAGGATCCTAACCTAAACGACGTAATTACCGAACGATTCTGCTTATCCGACGCCCAACTCGAGATACCGCTCGCTCGACATTCCGTTCTCCCGTGGGGCACTCGCACGGAGATATATATCCGTTTAATACGATCCGACGACAGCGGGCGTGACGGAAAGGAACACTACACGACGACGACGTACGGACGTTTGATAAGACGACATTATTTACGTACGCGAGCCGTCCTCACGCTCTGAGGCGCTCCGAGCTTTGGCCGAACAATACGGAGCAGCCAAACGTCACACTATGCGAGCAGCGCGCGACGCACTTCTCGAAGAAGGAACGGAGCTCGCAAGGTACGCTGCGCGAGCGACAGACAGAGCGAAAGATATCGAGAGCGAGAGAGAGAGAGAGAGAGAGAGAGAGAGAGAGAGAGAGAGAGAAAGAGAGAAAGAGAGAGAGAGAAGGAGAAATGCCAGCGGAAAAGACGTCGAGAGAGAGAGAGAGAGAGAGAGAGAGAGAGAGAGAGAGAGAGAGAGAGAGAGAGAGAAATAGAGAGACTATATCCGCCGAAAAAAACGTACCTCGAACCGAGCGTCACACATCGGGTCACTCGGGACGATTAAGAAGAGACAGCCGATGTTGGATCCTGCGTACTCCCCCCTGCCCTCCCCCACTCCGCGAGACACATTCGCGAGCAAACGTCGGCAGCATCGGCGTAGCCGCTTATTTTTCACGAGAGAGGATTACACGGCAATGGTAGCGGCGACGACAGCAGCTGCGACGACGGCGACGGCAGCCGCGCAGGCAGAACGAACGACACGAACGGCGAAAAGGAAGAAAAGGGTCCGCGGGCGACGGGGAGTGCCGCGCGGGCGACCTAACGTCGTACCCGGGGCGCGCGGATTCGGTCGGACTTACACTCGTCTCCCGGGCAAACGAAGAACGGATCAGTCTGCACGAAGCTATTTCGCTAGAACGCACGGAATAGCGAAGCGTATTCCGCTCGCTCGGCTGGCGAACGGCCGTTCCCGCGAGCGATCATTCTCCCCCCGCAACGGCACGAAGGCCGCGCGCGCGATCGGTGGCGATCAGCGGCGACGCGGCGTGGCGCGGGCGGGGTGGGGAGGAGCGAGGGGAGGGGAGGCGCGTTTGCATCCCTCCCCTCCGCTGCCTCCCGCCGAGAGCGCGCTAAGCCTCCGCACGGAGCGGATGAATCCAACTTTTCGCAAAATCTTTTCTCTCATCGCGATTCCGGTTCTCTCCGATTTTCTCGCGTCCTGGATTTTGTCTCTGTCGCGCAAAGGGAGACGCGCGTCTCTGTCGGATAATTATCTCGAAATAAATACGCGTATATTTCTTGCAAAATACTCCGATAGTACTATCAAAAATATTATTATCGTTCGCTATATATCTGATGTCTGATACGAGGCGAATTATAAATGTCAATGATGAAAAAATAACACGAGTACTTTCCGACAATGCTATCGAGAAAATGTCGAGATGTTGTCTAATCAAAATTACGTGAATTACTATTTTTGCAGCCTCGGAATATTATCTTTCAAATGATTAAGTCCGCACAGTCTCCGCTTTATCTTTCGCAATACCGATCTTAATCTCTCTCCCCCCCTTCTCTTCTTCCTTTCTTCCTCTCCTACCACCTCTTCTCCCTCCTCGCGTGTACATTTTCCCCATCCTTTCTCTCTTATATTTTTTTCTCTCTCTTTCTCCTGTCGATAGAATTCTCACCGTATATCGCGCGCAACGAATAATCCGTTATGAAGACGAATGCCGCAAGAAATCTCGCGCGAGGTCGCGCGTTTCATTCAAATTTAGCATTAACTGTCAACTGTCACCTGTCACCTGTTATTCCGCGCGCGAACCGTATTATTTTCGTATACGAGTTGTTGATTTAAACGGGAAGCTATCCGAGAATAATTTCCGGAGCGCGTTACCGCTTACTACAATGTGCAACTAATCCGAACGGATCTTTCTAACATGAGCGAAACTAGAAAACGCGAGATAAAACAAGCGAGCTCGTATGTTGGAAGCGGAAACGTTCATCGCACAGAGCGAAATATCTACGTGATCCCTTAACGTAAAAGCGAGTCGTCGAGAGAATATTAAATTTCTTCCTTTCCCGGCATTTTATATAATAAATCCTTTCTTGGAAAAATTATTTTCAAGATGTCACGTGTAATATCTATACAGAGACGTCTAATATATTTTTCAAGCATATTTAATTAGAGACAAATTTTCTATCTAAAAATAATAAATATGCTTGAGTATTTCCGGATTATGTTAGGCATTTGATAATAATCATTATCCAAATACAGCACAGAAAATTACAGTTACTGTTACAACAATATTAATAATAAAGTTCGCTAAAGATTTCTTAATCACAGGCATTTGTATTTATACTGGAAAATTTGTTACTCGGAATCAAAATATTTGACTCTCAAAATTTCAGAGATAATAATCATTTGTAAAATTAGCGTTTTAATATCTTATAGAAAAAGAAATTATAACAGGAGATTCCATCGAAATCTTAAAGCGTGAAAAATAATAATAAAACGCAAGAAGTATATTTTCCACGTTACATTATATCATTTATGCATAACCAGTCCGTTAGTCTACTATCTAATCTAATCGTTTACCAAAAATGACACATGCTGTCATATATAATTTTATCAAAAGCATACATGAGCGGGGACGCATTTTTACACAAGCGTACGAGATCGTATCGTACGAATAATAAGCCGCATATATATTCTCGATTCTCTATTAGCTGCACTTGACTGCGAGGCTAGCTTATATATCGATTTAAAATGGCGGATCGTCCGCTTACGACTCTCGAGCGTGTCTCTAGCGCATCGGAACGCGAAACGCCGCTATTCGACGCGACTTGGCCGCGCGCGCGCGCGCGCGCTCGCGCTCGCGAGCGCATCATCTCGTTTCGCGCGTTTGACACCCGCGAGGTGAAACCTGCGTTTTCCACGCGCTTTTCCGCGCATTTCTCTCTCCCTCCGTCCGTCGCTCTGTCACCGCGACGTACTACGTTGCATGCGCCGTGAGCGCGTATTTTGAATGTCCCGTACGCGAGTATCAAAAATTATTGATCCACTCGATGCCACTGCGCGTGTGTGCTGCGTGTACGCGCGCGCAGGTGGTCATTGTGTGTGCTCGCAAGTCAGGGATTCTCAATCCCGTCCCTATAGATCTCTCCGCGGATCAGGTCTTTTTTTCGTCCTCGATAACGGCGGTTTTACCATCTCTCAACTTTGAAATTTTTATCGTCCCGTGCTTATTTCGAAAGCCCTCTTCCAACTAAATTTCTAATCTAATAGTAAGTCTAAGAGATTATATCGTAATTAGATACTTCGACTGTCGCTCCGAGGGTGACATCTGATATCTCAACTTGAATTTCATATGGTACTTAGGAGAATGTTTGCTAAGCAGTTTTTATTACAAAGTAATTTCATTGATATCGAAAGAAATTTGATAATTAGATTTCTCACGAAAAAAAAAATGGTACTTTTATTCCGAAATATCTCTCTTCAAAGAAAATTGAAATTTTCGCAGGAGAAGTGCTCCAGATGAAAATCAAGTAGCCAAGTTTGAAAACGAGCTTAAAATAATTTAGCTCCAAATATGATTCTTTACCCTCCCCTTTTCTCCTCGCGAATTTAATAGATGAAAAAAGTGTGTGCAACATTACAGTTGAGATTTTCGAGGCTAAAGAATCCCTCTCGAGATAAGCAAGTCGCGATTATTGCGTCGTAGTCGGCAGGAAAATCGTGAAACTGCAACTGAGAACCCCCGACGTATGCGCGAGTGCACATAACGTGCATGTATATGTAAATACATGTGACGACGAGTACGCGCGCTGTTCTCTCGGGCGCACGTCTGCCCTTCTACTACGAGTCTCGTCGCTATTTTGAATACATCCTAAAGATAGTGTTAATAATCAAGTAATGCATTTTACAACTGTCGCTGTTCTTTCGACTCGAGTTAATCGGCGAGACAAATTCGCGCGAACGTTCCATATTCCTGCGATAAAAATAAACGGTCGGAAAATACGGAGAGTATCCTTATCCCATTTGATATTAAACGATATTTTATAATTCTCGGGAATTATTTCCCCAACATATTTCACTGACCCGAGAAGATGCGCGATATAAATATTACCGCTCGAATTAATGCTAACGTAACGTAAAGTATACGTGATGCATTTTTCTACAGATACAATATCAGTAGGCGAGCATTTTTGCACGATATTGCATAAATGCGATTTCCACGAGAGGTCTCGAGTTCGCGAAGAAATTTGTTCGATCGCGAGAGGAATCTTCCAGCTAGTATGTGAAAAAGAACGATTATAAAATAATATCACTTTGCCGAATAAGGTCGCCGTAATAAAAGTTTGCACCCTCCGTGAACGAAGGACGTGTCGATAAAAGAGGAAGACGCGATCGAGGAAAATTGATACTGTCCTTCCTCGTGGAAAAAAAATGCTTCTAGTAGGGTAAACAGTATAGTAGGTTATCGAAGTATTTTTTTATTACACAAAGAAATATTATCGGCCTGGAAGAACTCATTAACCTTTGTTGTAAAACTTCTTTCATAATATATTCTTAGAAAAATATCTATGTCATCGTGAAATCGTGTATCATTTAATTTTTAGGAAAATGCATCTCTTTAGATCCTCTGGAGATTCATCTTTTTATTTAATAAATATCTTTTCATCTCTTTATTTAATAAATATTCTATTTCAGTCCCTAGTACATTGTTTTTTCTGTACAATTCTTTTATAAACGTTTAAACTTGAATCACTGATAAAATATTGTCAAATCTCGAGCCTTGAATTCGAAGAGCGTGCTAATATATATGACATAATTTATATTGTACATTTCGGGGGATTATCTGTCGAGAGTTATAAAATCGATGATTTGCATGGAAAGTGCGTACGATCCGCGATAAATTTTCGCGCAATAAAACACAATTCGCACATTGTAGTTAATTCGCACAATGATGCTAATTGTGACCGTACTGATTCGATTATATTAGCGTGTGGAAGGTCACCGGTGAGTGCGTTCGCGACAGATGCAATAATTTCATCGGATCAGTGAACAACATGATGCCTGTATCGAATCATCGCAAGCAAATAATGACACCTGATCGCGAACGAGATATCACACACTTGTCGAAAATAAAATTGCCGACTAACGGAATAAAAATACATCAACGCTTTTATATCGCAATTAGGATGTCGTGCGGAAATTAATAGCTTAAAACGAATCAATCAGTAATCATATTATTTGAACTGATTCATTGAAAGAAAATATAAAACGTGCGCTCTCTTTTTTCCTATATATTTATTTATCTCTTGATAGAATGTGATAAAAATGATTTAATTAAAGAAAAGTAATCTATATCTGTATTCTATATTTAGTATTAAATAATAATCATTTAATGCTGAATGTTATTTGTTTTTCACAGTAGAGATCGCGTGTGCAACTTTATCTCGAGTTTGGGATCAAATGACAACATTTCACGTTAAATGTGGAATGAAACATGAATGCGAGTATAGAAATTTTGAGTGTAGACCTTTATATAGGCATGATAGGTTTCCAGCATTTTTTCCGCTCAGGTCGCAATTGTAAAAAGTTTCACGTTGCACTTTTCATTCTCGTTTTAAAATGGAATGACAAAGTAACGCATAATTCATTTTTATTTTCAAATAAAAAGGCAATAAATTTTAATTAACGAGAAAAAATGCGAAAGAAATTTGTACATTTCTATCGAAATGTACAAGTTTATATTATACTGTATCTATTATGCTAAAATTTAATGATGCGCAACTACATTATTCTGCTACGCATTATTATCAAAACATAATCCAACACATCATAATATTGATGATCTTGTACAAATCAACGTTAATTGAGAGTAATCAAATTACTCGTAACATATTCTGTTTGTTATATCCGCAGCAACAATAATAATGACAGAGAACCATAATACTTGAATCGCGGGAATAATGGCTAGGACTAAAATTAATTAAAAGATTAAAAGCTGTAATAGATTAAAAGCTTTAATACACGATTTTAATCTAATTTAAACAATTCTGTCTCTAATCTAATCTGCACAACCGAAATAATCGCGAATAGAAAAATGTCACAATCGTGTTGTCGTCGCATCTGAAATGGATTTCGTTTGCGAAACAAAGTTTTCGAGCCAACTTCCGTGAGCACTGTGCACGATCAATAAGAGACGCTCGGTGTCGACGAGAGCCTCACCGTGTGTTTCTCAACCGATAACGAAAGGTAAAACTGACGCCCCGATATTTTTTCTCCATCAAAAACAATATTTCAAACATAGATTCATAACGATAGAATATCAGCTGTTATCGCTCAAAATTAATACAACAATATCCGATGAATACAATTAACTGCAAATTGTAATTTAACAGAAATTTAATTTAACATAAATACTGTGTTAAATGCAAAGAAAAGTGTAAAAATCTTATAACAAATAATAACAAATTGATTATTTTTAATTGTTAAAAAAAATGTAGTAGCTCTGAAATATCCTGTATATTAAAAGAAAAAAGAAAATATACGACATTGTGTTGACATAATACTTATTGTTAGTAAACTATCTATTAATATCTTGTATTTGAGATATTTAAAAAATGTATCTGTTATTTTCTATTTAATTCATTTTTATTTAAGAAAAATATAATGTATATTAAATAGAAAATATATATATATATAATATTGATGTATCGAATATTGATATTGTATATCAATATAAAAATATATTAAAGTAAAAAAGACGTCAAAAAGTCAACTCTTATGTCTTATTGTAACTGGTTATATATTGCTAATATTTTCCCTAAACGATTATTCTTAACATATTATAGCTAACGATTATTCTTAATGCACGTCTCTTACCAGTGACAGCACATAACAAACGATGAGTTTAACGGGTGTCTCTACGAGAATACGCGCGCGTTACGTAATAGATTTATTTTTATTTTCGAGCGCTCTCTAAAATAACACACCGAAACGTACCGTTGATATGCATGTATGTATATATGTATGTACCTAAATATGTACATTCAAATATATTAGGAAGTGTGCTTGATAATACCGTGACATACCATTTTATACGTAACAATACGCAGCAATATCAATGCTTGCAAATATGCAGTAATTTAAATATGATTCATTTAGGTACATATCGATACATCGAAATGAAGTAATATCTAAATCCAAAAAATTATGCTGCTCAGAAAAAATGCAACAAATGATGTTATTGTTTAGATTCTTAGGTTCTTCTTTTTGCAAGTTAATTAATAAAAAATTAGTTTCTAACAATTTTATAATTTTTATAATATTAATAATGCTATGTACATTTAAAATAGAAATTAACATTTTCAAACCAGTAAAAATATCGCGCTATCAATATCAATTAGTGCCTTCAACTCTGCAATTTTAAGAGTAATTAAGAGTGATTAAGAGGTAATTATTAAAATATCAAGGATATTTAAAAAGATAACAACTTAAATCCATCATCGACATTTTCAAAAGCGCAATAATATATCAATATTATATATATTTTGAAATATTTAAACAAAATTATTGAATATCTTTCATACATCTAACATTCAGCGGTGCTCGAATTTAACAAGATACATTTTGCAGAATCGACAGTTTCAGTACTTAAGAAAAAATAAAATTTCTGTCCTAATTAATTGAACAAAAAAAATGATACACGTGTACCTAATATATGCATATCACATCTGTCGAACAGTGTCATCTTTATTCAAGATTTCAACTATATTTTCCCAATTACTGAATACTATATTCCGAGTGTCAACGTCTAATTAATAAAGAAAGATCAAAGGTGTCGAGACAAAAAAAGAATACGGAAGAACGTATCCCTAGATGCGCAACACATACACGACTATCATCCATCGCATCCCTCGATATCACGCGCGCGCATCATATACATACACACACACGCAACGCACGCACACACACAGCACCGTACGCGTCCCGCACACACACACAGTCTTAGCTTGGCAACAAGCGGGCAGCCGGTTACGGGGCAAGGTCGGCCCTCCTTCCCAACTATTTTATCCCAGGCATATATTTATTACGAAACTCATATATACGTATATGTACATACGTGTGTGTGTGTGTGTGTGTGTGTGTGTGTGTGTGTGTGTGTGTGTGTGTGTGTGTGTGTATGCGTATATGTCACGGTGTACATACACAACGCGCGCGCGTGCGAAACCTGCTCGTGTAGAAAATTACGTTTCCGACACATTCGCAAGAACTCGTACCCCGTTGAAATCATGTACGATAAATTCCGACAAAAATATATACGAAGCAAATTCGTGACGTACTCATAAGCGAAATGTTAATCGAAAAAAAAAAACACTAAAGGAAAAAAGCTATGCGAGCAAATCGCAAGAATTTCACGATACTTTTTCTCTCTCGATGAATTTTTTAATATGTTTTAAAAATCAAAATTCTTCTTAATTGTAAAATAAATATGAAACTGCAATGCAATCCTTTACTCTTCTTTATATATGTATTTTATTTTTTTTTTATTTAAAAAATTCACACATCAAAATTAAGCTTGATTAATCACTTCAATCGAAAATGCATAATCATGGAAAAGGAATACATCGTCAATTTAATTAACCACACTTGCCGATGAATCATTAATACATCGGCAAGTAAACAAAGAAAAATAAATAAATATACGTAACGGGAAGTTTTAGTTTGCAGTTATTACATCCATATCGTAATATTTATCTTGATTTATATAATGTAATTCTATTTCTATGTCTTTTCGGTTTTACTAATAACGAAATTATTAATTGAAATCTTTATTAATTGTAAACTTATTGCGCGCCACTTGTTATTTATGTCTCACACTTGTAGACATCAATAATATCGTCTGATTTCCGTTGAGCATAAGAATAGCACATTGTAATAAAAAAAATTATCAACTTGTTGCACAAAACTTGTTGCACAAAAGAATTAATAAAAAAGTCAATCTAAGGCTATGTCTCATCGCGTATAAAAATAACAAGTTTTAATATTAATAGATCCGCCGGCAAATTAAAAATTGCAGAAGATATGCGTGTATTATTAAAAATAATCCGCATTGCGTTTTGCAAATTATAAAATGTCATTGACACAACGAGAAAATAAATAAAATAATATATATAACATATTATATATTCATAAGAGAAATTAATAATATGCTCAAAATAATATATTCATAAGAGAAATTAATAACATGCTCGATAGATTTATAATATTTATTCTCATCTTTCTAAATCTTTAAATTCTGGAAATATATAGAGCGTTGTATCTATGTCTTTTATGTATTAGCGTAAAAACACGAGAAATGCTGTCCTCTTTATCATCCCCATGACATTCTTTTTGCCTCGTGATTCCCAGGTTGAACATATAAGCCCTTAGAATCACCTGTCAGTGGCCTGTTAAGAGCTCAATAGCAACCCTGAATCTCAATCTGTTCATTGCCATAAGCTTATCTGCTCTACATGGCAAGGGATGTTTCATTAGCAATTTCTATAGCCCTTAGATCAGGTGCTCTCGCCTCAGATAGCTTTTGATAATTTTCTCGCCTACAGTAAAGAGGACACCGATGGAGTAACATAAGAATAGATAAATGTACGCTATATTTTTTTTGCATAAAGCAAGAATGTGTGCACAAGTTTTATAATCCGCGAAAGCGTGATTTGAGTGAAAGCATCGGGATACCGTAGTTTCTCTGCCCTATTCTTCCTCTTTTAAATCTATTTCTACTAGCACATGTGTGATTATCCACATACATAAATATTAAAAAATTTAATATGATAATTACTTTTATATTTTATAAATACTTCTACTTATTAAAAATTTTATTTATTTAAACGAGATTGAAGAATGAATATTTAAATGAGATGAATTTCTTGAATATAAAAGCGTTGAATTATATAGAAGGATCATCCGATTTATAATAATAACCAAAATTAATAATAATTAAAATAAAATATTATCATTATAAGATATATTTTGATGTATAAATTGAATGTATTTAAAAATTTATTTAACCTAAATATCTTTAACCTAAATAAATATATTGAATTTAAAAATAATAACGTTAAAGAAATTTATTTTAAAATATAGAGAAATTTTTACCTTATGTATGTGTATATCGGTATAAAAAATTTTTTATCAGATTTTTGAAATAAATAAGAATATAGTAAGAAGAAATAAAGCAATTTTCGAGGTATACGTTCTCTAAAATGCAATTCATAAAATAAATTAGTTAATTTATTAAAATAATTAAAAATATTTTAATAAATTTTATAGAATATTTATTTATTTATTTTTGTAGAATAAATACTTTAAGATAATAAAACAATAATATTTTTTTAAAACAAAATCTGCATTTATTAGAATATTATATTATACAACATATACGTCAAATGTTGCTTCATTGGAAAAAAGTAATAAAAAAGAGACTAACATCTGATTGCACGAATGTTATTTTGGCATTAAGCGAGACTTAAATATGTGACTGTCTTTATTTATTTAGAGGGAAAGATAAAGATAGATATGTATTTAAATCTCGCTTAAATTCAAAATAATGTTGGTGCAATCAAGTCTTGGCTTTAACGATTTACAAACCGCGCACACACACATCTTTCACGTTTTTCTATAAACAATTTGAAATATAATTTGTGCATGTCATGAATAACAAGTGTTTCTATATCTGTTCAACTATGGTTTAAAAAGAAAAGATAGAGATAAAAACAAATAAACATAATTTTGTCAAACAAAATTTTCTTGATGACATCATTAACAAAATATTAAAATGAAGATAATTAATATTTTAAGTAAATTAAATGGTAACATTATCAATTTTTCCCCTATACATTTCTATTTTCCCAATCTCAATTTTACGAATTTAATTAAAATCAATCAGAAGAGAATCTACACACACACACACACACACACACACACACACACACACACACACACACACACATCTAAAAAGAATATATACAAAAAAATTTTTATTAAATCTATTAAACTAGTCTATCTCCCTTGAGGTGTTTTAACTTAATATTTTTGTTTAATTTAATATTTAAATACACGGAGAGTATTTTGACGAATGAAAAAATTCTGAAATACTCGTATAGATCATAGAATTATGCGTATCTGTAGCTGCAAACATACATATGTATCCATGTATCTACGTGCACATCGAGATAAATTTAATATTTTTAGAGACATTTATCGCTCGGGCAATCAGCGATTCGCCCTTTACTATAGTACTCGGTCGCGTCACCCAGCCTGCCTCACGTGAACAACCTAACCTTTTCTATTCGTCGCACGAGCCGTACAGAAAGAGAGAGAGAAAGAAAAAGAGAGAGAAAAAGAGAGAGGCGAGAAAGTGGAGAGGCGAGGGGAAAAAAGACCGGATTATATTTTCGCGGCGCTGCTTTTGTCGCGCGTCACCAAGAGGCATTCGTATCGAATATTTTTTTCTTTTTTTTTTTTTTCACGATACTCGACTCGCGCGCCCAAAATTCTCGTCCGAGCTTATCCCGCGAACGTTTCCATCATTCGCGAACGAGAAAAAAATGCTCGCAATTCTCTTTCGGTTAACATCGATTAGCTTTGTCGCGCGCTCCCTAGTCATGCCACGTAGTGCATAAACATATAACTCGCGCACACATACACCCTAGATACCATCTCGCTGGATCCGTTAGGTACTCGAATACTAATGGAATGTATGTGTTAATCGAAAAGAATGGTGAAGAAAAAAGTTCTCGGGAGCGGAAAATCGAAGAACTACCAGCAAATTTAATTTTCGCCGCTGTAAATAAATGGAAGAATGACACTTGACGAAGGCCTGCGACGTTTCTTCATCGTCGCGAATTAATACGCGAGAATCTAAACTCTCTCTCTACTTATCGAATTATATCGATTTCAAGAATCGTAAGATAAAACGAAGAGACTTGAGACAACTGATGCAATTTCGTCAGTTCGAGTTTAGATTTCATCGGGAGAATGACTTTTTATATTCGTCGCTATGTGATAAGAGAAACGGAGCAAATGGCGTAGGATCCATTTTCGCCTACACGTAAGACGAAAAATTTATATTTATCGCTCTCATGCTCGCCGGGTCAAACGTAAACATGGGGTCGCATTTTCCCTCCCTTATTCCGCGCAAATCGAAATACGCGATTGTCTATTGTAAAAGGGACAGAAAAGTAATATCCCTGATAAAGTATACTATCAAAAAATATACGACACGTCACGGATATATATTTTCCATCCATGTATCTCTCGGTGTCTATTATTCTTATTCTCAGCCTCCTCGTCGCTATTAAAAGTTGTTATTTATTCGACGCTACGAGTTAGAGAACGTAAATCTCGAACAACATGGAATGCACCAAGAATGCAAGAGTGCACGCCTCTGGGACTTTCTCCTCGTTTGCGCACCCACAATGACTATACATCTGCAATGGAGAACGCCGTTCGTGTTGGCGCACAAGTGCAGTTTTACCTTGATTTGACAAACGTTAAATATTATTAAAATACTCATTCGTGATATCTACCACTATCTCTTCTCTCTCTCTCTCTCTCTCTCTCTCTCTGTTTCTATCTAATATATACATTTTTACGCGGTTAAAATCTGACAAAAAAACAAGCAAGTTACGCTCGATAATAGTCTTTCCGCGACAACAGGTAGTGCAGATTCTCAAGAGATATCTTTATTATTTATTATATTATTTATCTTTTATTATTTATCTTTTATTCCAATTATTTTCGAAATCGCTCTCCATCTCTCTTTCTTTCTCGTATTAATTAAATCAATTTAAAATGGAGAAATACATATTTTTCAAGCGAACCTGGCATCACCTCTCTGACAGAAATATTATTAATTGAACGTTTTGAGAGGGGAAACCAAGCAGAGATATAAAACCGTTACCGTGCAATATGGTAGGTTGCGCATCGTAACAGGAAATGCGACACGACAAAGCACACCAAGTCGTCTTACATAAGCTCGACTTCCTTTAAGGTCGTACATATCCGTTTCGCGCGACATAACGACTCTGCGATCGACGCTCGATACATATATGTATACATATGTATATATATGTATATACATAATACACACACAACACACACACACACACATACACATACATTTGTTAAACGCCGCGTATATAAACGATCACGACGCGTTCGGTTTTGGATGTGCGCTGGACGGACGACGGATAATTTGACGTAAATATCGGCCTGGACTCACCTGCGAGACGATCCGTTGTCGGCTTTCGTGTTCAACGACGGTCTCACTTTTCCCACGGAAAAATCACACGTTCTTCACACACGCAAGACCACATATCTCGTATAATCACAGCGTTCTTATTGAAAATGCGCCTCGGATTGAAGGACAGAGGCGGCTAAATCAGGCTAAATAGGGCATCCGGTGACAACAGCGGCCGCTTCCCGGATGGCTCCAAAGATGGCGCGCATCGACGTGACAGATGCCTTCAATGTATACACATACACTATATTTAACCACCGTCGACGTACAATATATCGCGCGCCTATATTTGTATGTTCTTTACCTTGCTAACGACACTATCCTTAACGTTGCATAGTCCGAACGACAGTGCAACGTCAATGTGATACTCCAACTCGGCGATTAGCGATAAGATATCGATAAAAAATTCGGTTCCGATACATCGTCGTAACGTATATATTCGGATCGATATAACTCCGCTCCTTTTCCTCCCGGCCAATCAGATCGCTTCTTTGAAAGTAGCTTCTCAGTGACTTTACGAACGCAAAGTTTGAATATGAAAAACCTGGAAAAAAGAAATAGAAACGAGAAAGGAATTATAAATATATAAAAAATATTGTATAATTTATAAGTCATAATTAAATATTACGATTACAATTTTAAATATAAAGATCTTGTTTGTGCTAATTATTTTATAAGAATTACGTATATATATTTATATAATTCCAAACGAAGAGAACCAAATCACGTAATTTCTAAATTTAAAAAAAGTTAGTAGATAAAGATCTATTATACGATGTAAGTTAATATATATTCACTTTAATATATACAAAAATATTGTGATTTATACTTTTTTTACAATATTTTTTACATAATTGATATAATAAAGACAAGCAAAAATGAGTGACGCATGGTTTTAATAGAATGGACAGAAACAAAAAGCGCCAAATTTAACTGTCAAAAATAATTATTATATAATTAATTAATAATTTAAATAATTAATTATTTAATTATTATAACATAAATAATTGATTAAATGAAAAAATATATGAATTTTTAATTAATATTTAAAATTTATTTATAAACATCTTGTTTGGAGATAATTGCAAAACTATTTGATTTGTTTTTAAATATAACATAGATTGTATATATTTTATTATATATATATATATATATATTTAATGAAATCTTTTGTATATGAATACACATTCAATGAACAAACATGTTCGTATACAAAAATAAATTCCGAGGAAATTTTCAAAAAAGTAATACTTCATATAATTTATCAGGTATGTTTATACACAAAATTATTCAAAAATTGCTGTTTCACTAGCATTTTCCTTCTCTCTGTCATTATAGATTATTAAAAAATTTTTTAAAAGTCAATATATCACAATTATTAATTCATTTTCATATATCAAATTCATATATATTCGATACTTTACCAACCTTTTTCCATTAATGGCACGACACAAGCTTTGACACATCAATTTAATTGGCTATCCGATAGAGATTCTCAAAATCTTGATGAAGTAAGCAACAGAAGTTCCCCATTCGATATCTAATCGGTATATCTTAAAAATTTTTATTATTATTTATATTTTTTAATTCATGTATATTTATAATCCTATGTATATTTATGTTTCACATATATTTTACACTTACAAAAATTAAATTGTAGCCCAGTTTGAGTCACGAATGTACGAATATCTAGATGTGATTCGCGATAGTCTCTTGGAAATAACGCGTAGATGAGTTATGTTCCAAAATTTGCCCCTTGGAATCTACTAATGATTAACCAATCAGAACAGAGGAAACAAAAAATTCTTTGTCCTGATTGGTCAATTATATTATTATGGGCATACATATATTTTAGAGTTATTTTTCTCTGTCATGTTAGATTTTCTATGGCGGCCAATGGCAGATTATCTTCCAAAGGCATTGTGCTACATGTTCTTATCATAACCGTCATAACCTATAAATATTCTGATATTTTAAAAATATACAAGACATAGTTTAATATAATTTTAAAAAATGTATAAGCGCGCAGCGACTGGTAGTGCAGTAGTATTGGCAAGAAATCTCGGATTTGTCAAGGTAAAGAGATTTTTTCATAGCTAGTTGTCATAGATGCAAAATTTGAAATTCTCGAAAATTTACAAAAAGTGCATTTTGTAGGACTCAACGTTTGTAAATGTAAGAAATAAAAAGTTTAGTTCGGTGACACAAAATTCCCGATATAAACCATTAACTCCAATAAACACTATCATAATGTTTGTTCCTCAACAACAGGTACGTAATTGTTTAATACAATATGTTTGTATAATTATCACGAATTATTTATATTTGCTTTAATGTAATTTTGAACTATTAGAATTTTTAAAAAATCATTTTTAGCCAAATTTATTTAATTTGTAAATATTTGTAATAAAACTATACGTGAAATTATAACAAATAGTATTTAAAACTAATTTGACTATACTCCAGTTAATTCAGTTGACAAATAATTCATTAAGTAATACTTGTATTTTATTAATATTATTTTATTAGTAATAAAATTATTAATTTGTTATATATGTATATAATAATCTAGATTAAATTGGATATGCCAATTAAATTGATTGTCAATCAAATTAATTAAAGTTTGAGTGAAATAACTTTTAATTGAAAATGGAATATTTTATTTAGGCATGGATTGTAGAAAGAATGGGAAAATTCCATAAAATTTTAGAACCAGGTTTAAATATTTTATTTCCCGTTGTCGATAAAGTTAAATATGTACAAATTTTGAAGGAAATGGCGATAGATGTACCACAACAAAGTGCAGTTACATCAGGTGAGAATATAATTTATCAATTATCAAATATATTGATTCTAAATATGATACTTGTATTAATTGTGTAATGACTTGTAATTTTACTTTTTTTTATTTTTTAGATAATGTGACTCTAAGTATTGATGCTGTATTATACTTAAAAGTAACTGATCCTTATTTAACATCTTATGGTGTTGAAGATGCTGAATTTGCTATAATTCAAGTAGCGCAAACCACCATGAGATCTGAATTAGGAAAAATACCTTTAGATAAAGTATTTAGGGAGAGAGAAGAATTAAATGTTTCTATTGTTGAAAGTATTAACAAGGCCAGTAATGCTTGGGGAATAACATGTTTACGATATGAGATACGTAAGTTAAAAAAATTTATATAATTACATCAAAATAATTTCACTTAATTAGAAAATATTAGAATAAATTTTTAAAATATTTTAAAAATTTTTAATTAACATTTCTAATTATATGTCAGGCGATATAAGATTACCACCACGGGTGCAGGAAGCAATGCAAATGCAAGTAGAAGCCGAACGGAAGAAACGTGCTGCTATATTAGAATCTGAAGGTGTTAGAGATGCTGAAGTAAATGTAGCAGAGGGCAAACGACTTGCACGAATTTTAGCTTCAGGTACTGTATTATTTAAGTTCTCAGTATGATTTTTAATTAATATGAGCGAATCTTATATTGTTTTTTTTGTAATCTATAATCTGAAAAATATATATTTATATTTCTGCACAAATATATATATATATATATATATATATATATATATATATATAATTTTTAAAACAGGGATTTGATTATCATTATAGAAGCAGCAAGGCAAGAACAGATAAATAGAGCTACTGGAGAAGCTGCTGCAGTAGTAGCGGTAGCAGAGGCACGAGCAAAGGGATTACAAGTAGTTGCAAATGCTCTTGGTGCGACGGACGCAAAAAATGCGGCAGCTCTAAGCATAGCAGAACAATATGTCAATGCATTCAACAAATTAGCAAAAGTTAATAACACATTGATATTACCGAGCAACGTAGGAGATGTTTCGACATTTGTAGCACAGGTTTGCCACTTGATAAACCATTATTTTGCCATCACTTATTATAGATTTAATAATAGCATAATTAAAATCTTGTATCATATATTGTAGGCAATGGCAATTTATAAACGAGTAATGCCCGAACATAATACTAACAATGAGCAAATAAAACAAGTAACGGATAACCATAAATCACATGCAGTTCAGATGGAAGATTCAGATGAAACTTTTGAGTATTTCAGTGATAAAGAAGAAGCTGAGAAGCATAGAAAAACAGGAAAATAAAATCTGCAATAAAAATGTATTTTCATTATTTCTGTTTTTCATATTATTTAAGATTCGCCATGTAAATATTATAATATATAATCATACATTATTCCTAACATGAACATTTCATCAATCAATATTTTTTTTTAAGGGCTACAAATTAATAAATTCTTATACGCATAGTTAATAGTGTATTAAAATTTATTTTTAGTAAAAATTGCACAAAAACCACATCATTGTATTATACCTTGACAAATATCAAGTAACTTTTATATATATATATATATATATATATATATATATATATATGTTTGATATTAAATTTATATTATAAATTGGAAGTTTTTATGTGAGATGCATTATATAATATATAAAAAAAAAAGAGTATATATACACAAATATATTCATTTGCGTTTCTTAGAATGTACTACTGGATTTTGTATAGATACACCATATGTTTCTTGAGAAATACGATTCATGTAATAGAGTGCAATCATAGAAAATATTAAACATGTTGTAGTAGATACACGATGAATCAGAGCAGAAGCAATCAGACTTAAAGTCAGTGAGAAAACCACTGCAACAAAATAATGAGTTATTCATATTATACATATAACATCTATATTAAAAAAGAGAAACTTATCTTTATATATACATGTATATTAATATAAATTAATTTTATATTGAAGAAATAATGTTGCTTTCATACATACCTTCTGGAAGTAATTTCTGTTGAAAGGACTTTCCAAATAAAGTGCTTTCAAGATTTCCAACAGCAGTTAATGTACACATGAACAATAATGATCCGACCCATCCTCCTAATACAGTTCCCAACTGTGATGAACCAAGCCAAACTTTGTACATTTGCATTCCAGAAAACAATAGTACTGTCAATATCGAAGATAATACAAATGACACTCCACTGCTAACAGCTGTAACATAATAGTATTAGTATTAATAATAAAATATGGAAAAATTAAGAAAAATTGTTGAATTGTAATATAGTTAAAATGTCCCTTAATAAATAATAATGTTATATTTTTCTCCTGATTTAAAATATGTTTTATCTCTAAATGATTTCATGTGACATTCAAGTAATTTTGCAAATTTAATGCCAGTACGTACCCATATTTGCTAAATAATTAGGAAATAAACACCTTTTTCTTTTCTTTCTACAGCGGAAATTACGCAGATTATATATAACTCCTTATTTAAATTGAAATTAATTATAATTTATGTAAATTTAGTCTAGAAAAAAATGTAAAAAAATAAATCTGGAAGAATTTAAAATTATAGAACACTATAAAAACAACTGATTCTGTGACTGTGATATCTGTGGTTAGTGGTTATGCCACTGACCACTGAATCCAACGGAAACTTCTGAAATGCCCTCTACAGCATTATTGGAAATTGGAATTACACTTCGCGCATGCGAAAATCATTTGAAATTCTATAATAATATCGATGAACAATTTTGAATTTCGTGCTCTCGTATCATGAGTCACGGTGACATTATAACTGTGTAAAGTAAGCATTCGAGGATAAGCTCTTATGTGAAATAGAGGTTGTCAAGGACGATAGAGAAATATACCTACTTACGACTACACAATTACAAAATCGCTGATAAATTAGCGTCACCGGCAATACATTTGAGGCAATTTTCCAGAAATATTGACGAATTAAACTAACAATAAGATTAAAATGCATAGACAAGGTATGTAAAGTCATTATATTATATGCGTTGCAGAGATCAGTTTATTTATAGATCATTCGCTTAAATTGCATCATCCAATATATTTGGTCAGTTTCTGAATAATTCATGTATTATACTATTGTACTCATGTATTATACTATTTGTTAGAATTAAAAAAGAACGTTAGTATATAAATTATGTGAAGTAAATAACGCGAATTTACTTAAAAGTTCCATATTTCAAAGTTACAATGACAATTTTTCAAGGTGATAACAACAAGTTAAAATCAATATAGAAGTTTTGATCTTATTTTTTTAAAGTGTAATGTATTCACGATATCCTTATCCTGTATACATACCTGAAATAAAATTTAAGAGATTCTTATTTGAAAAGAAAAATATATTTAAGCTTTTTGTGATTAATAGTTGAATTAAAGAAATATGTCACTGACATTAGTATAAATTTAAAAACTTGTTTAGTATAGGCTATTCAAGATGTGTACACAAAGAGTATATATAAAGGTGTATACAAATATATATTGCCAGGTTTACCTCTACAAGAGGAACAATCACCAGATTCATCTTTACAAGAGCAACAATTTTCACAACATCAACAAAGAAGATCAGAAAATCTACCTCAGCCATGGCAAGATGAAGCACGAAGTCTACAGGAACAATTTCCACAACAACAACAGACAAGATCACAAAATCAAATATCACAACAGCAAGAACAATTGAGATCTTTTCAACAGCATCAAGGAAAGAAGGATCAACAACAAAGAAGTTGGGATCAATCAGCAAGCAAGTACAAGTACAACCAATGGTCACATGTGAACCGACAACGCCGCCAGAACAAATCACAGCAAAGTGCAACACAGAGTCATCCACAACATCAAATATCACAAAGAAGATCAGAAAATCTACCTCAGCCATGGCAAGATAAAGCACGAAGCCTCAGTCTACATAAACAATCTTCACAACAACAATTGAAATCTTTTCAACAACATCAAGTAAAGAAGGACCAACAACAAAGAAGTTGGAATCAATCAGTACAAGCAAGCAACCAACAGCCATATATGAAACAACAACACCGCCAGGACAAATCACAGCAACAACAATTTAGTTCTTCTCAACCGCAAAGAAGGAAGGACCAACAACAAAGAATATGGAATCAACAACAACAACATATTAGAGACAATAATATGCAACAACAGCAGCAAATAACACCAGATACTTTAGCCGCTGTAAAATAACTAAACATTAATTACTTATATAGTTATAAAAAATATTTATTATAAATGGAGTTTGAAATCTAATACATTATTTCTGTTAATTCATTAAACATTTTGTAAATTATCATTTTTTTTCAGCTATCTCAACTTACATTAAAGGGAACTCGAGAATTAGATATGGCATCTTCCACAATAAAAGACTGTCAAGCTCGTATACCGAAGAGGCAAAAGAAACAATCATCCTCTGAAACAGCCTTTATAACAGTTAACACAAATATGTTTAAAATTATTTTTAAGAATAATTTTCTAAAAAAAGCTATTCATTATGATGTAGATATTACCTTACGAAAGAATGATCAAACAATATTAAACAGGTTTCCTAAAAAATTATGTAGAAACATTTTTGAAAAATGTAGACTTCAACATTTTGAAATGAGATATCCAGCATTTGATGGAAGGAAAAATGCATACAGTGCATATGATCTACCTTTTAAATCCAATCCCAATATTGTAAGTAGTAGGCAATACATGTATATATTTTTTCAATAGTCATGAAATTTATCTATAAAAATTTCTCATTAAAAAAAAATTTCTCATTATTTAATCAATATTTAATTATAGAATAAGTGCAAAGTATGAAACAAATTTTGCATTATTTCTCTTAAGTATAGTATTTTTTTTATTATTTTGCATAGTTTGAAACTATTGTTGAGATTTCGACATGTAATGAACGATGCCCTGCCGAGTGTAATAGACATTTAAGAAAATTTAAAGTTATCTTAAAAAAAGTAGCTGAAATCGATCTTAGTTGGACAAGAAATTTACCATCCAGTCTTGATGAAGTTGATGGATATCAAACTGGTATACAAGTTCTAGATATCATCATGCGTCATAAACCAGAGTCAGAACATATAAATGTAAGCAGTTAATAGTAATTTAATAATTATAAATATAATTCAAATATTAATTTTTATATGAATATAATAAGTAAACTCATGATTCATGACAGATTAATTATACATTTACGTTTTAAGGAATGGTGTAGGTACATATAATATTGAATATACTTTTTCTCATTCAAAAATTTATATTTTATATTGCATTATATATATATATATATATATATATATATATATAATGCAATATAAAATATAAATTTTTGAATGAGAAAAAAGTACATTCAATATTATATATACAATATATATGTATGTGTATGTATGTATATATACGTGTGTGTGTGTGTGTGTGTGTAAAAACACATTAAAAATATATATAATATAAAATACATTATAGTGATAGAATATAAAATGTTATGTATTATTATTATAGGTTGGAAGATCATTTTTCTGGCCAGATAAGCTAGATGATAAGTTATATAATAAGGAGGAGTTTCCTCAAACTGATGGATTAAAGGTGGAGCGCGGCGGATTTTTATCCGTTATACTTGGGCAGCAAATATATTTAAATGTAGACGGTAAAATATCGTTAATTGGCGAACTTAAATAATGTTAAAATTTTACAAGAATTTTAAGCTGCAAATTAGATATATTAAATATCTTTGTCAATTTGTGTTATATGTGTATATTTTTTATATTTCTCTTTTAGTTGTTCATAAAGCATTTATCCTACCTCAAAAAGTTGACACACTATTCTATTCACTACGCTATGATAATTATGCAATTAATAAATTATTGAAGGACTTAAAAGTGACTTATAAAATACCTAGATCTAATAAGGAACTGTCATATCGCTTAGATGGAATAGGTCAAAAACTTAACGAACAAACATTTATATATAAACAGCCAAAGGAACAATATGGAACGAAATTGACAGTAGCTAATTATTTTTTGAAACATTATAAGCACCCTTTAAAAAACCCCAATTGGCCATGTCTAGTTGTGAAAGGACAACAAACTTATTTGCCTCCCGAAGTGCGTAAGCTGCTTTTATATTTACTAGAAATGTAAAACTAATAAAATTAAATATAATATTCGCTCGAATTTTTATACAGTTATGTACTATTGTGAGTGGTCAATCTGTTAAAAAGTTGAACGACGAACAAACTAGTAAAATGATTAAGGAAACTGCACTTGACCGTAAAGAGGAGATAGAAAAGACAGTGGTAAAGATTTCATATTATTATATTAAAAATGTTGTATCATAATTTATTTTATGTATATTTGTAGTTTGACAAACTTGTGAATAATAATAATGAGATTATGGAACATGAATTTCAATTGTCTGTCGAAAAAAAAATGGAAACAGTGAAAGCTAGGATCTTAAACGCTCCAAACATAATATATGCCAATAGAAAAGTAAATGTAAGCAAAGGAACATGGCAAATGCAAGGATTTAAACAACCGATAAATTTAGAAAAAAATCAATGGGCTATTCTCTGTATAAGTGATAAGAATGAGCATAACATATTTAATAAAATGACACAATTTATGGAAAAATTAATATTTCATGGTAAAATACACGAAAATTAATAAAAATTAATACAGTATATGAAAAATCAAGTTAAAATGTCTTAAAGTTTGTATTAATGAAAAAAAACATTAATTCGAAAAAATTGATATTAATTTGTACAACTGTAAATTTAAATATTCGAAAAATCGGTTATATGTATATTACATTATATAAATTATTTTTACATTGTTATATTAAAATCAGATTTTTTTAGCGGAAAATGTTGGTATCCGTGTAGGTAATACTAATACTGATACTGATACTGGAAATACTAATACTAATACTGATATTGGAAAATTCAAATGTTTTGTGAAGAAATCAATAGATATTAAAAAATATTTTCAGGAAAATAAAAAATTTAAACTGATAATAGTAATCATACCAAATTCTCCAGGCACAATATACAGTAAGCATATAGTATTTTTTCTATTGTATTTTAATTTTAAATAAATCAATTTAAAATTATATTTATTTTAGACGAGATAAAACAAATTGCTGAGTTGGAACTAGGTATCTTGACACAGTGTATAAAATTCAGTAATTTCAATAACGTAGTAGTCGCTGGGAAATCCGAAAGATCAATAATAAGAAACATTCTTCTAAAAATAAATACAAAACTAAATGGCATTAATCATACACTAGATCCAAGGTAAGTAATATTGGTATTTTACTATTTTACAGGGATAATACTTTTTATAATAATCTCGAAAAATATATTTTTTCTTTCAGACCAAAATGTTTTGAAAAAATTTGCATGTTTGTTGGTGCTGATGTAACTCATCCATCTTATGATGAGGATAAACCCTCTATAGCTGCAGTAAGCATAATTATAACAGCATAATTTAAACAGCACTTCATATGAATATATCAATGAAAATATTATTAATTTAGGTTACTGCAAGTAATGATATTGATGGCCTCCAATATAATGTTATACATAAAGTTCTACCATCCAAACAAGAAATAATCATGGATCTTAAAAATATAATAGATGTTCAACTGTCAATTTATAAAGATAAAACATCGCGTTTACCAGAGAGAATCATTTATTATCGGTGTGTAATTTGGTTCAATCTTGTATGTAATATTTGTGTCAAGATTCAAAATATCTTATACCATAATATTATATTTATATCTAAACCGCTAATATCAAAGGACAACCGTTTACAATTTAACATAATATAAATTGGATTAATGTACACTTTATCTCACATTTCAATTTACGGGAATTATTAAGATATAAAATATATTTTTCACGTATAGACAAATTAATTAATCATCATAGATAAGTATTAAGTGATATTTTGGATTTATTCTACTCATTAATGTAGTAATTATATTTTATTTGTAAATATTTACCCTAGTTTTGTCTTTAGCAAGATCACTGTTTGCAGTCTAATATAATATATAAAAGTCTATTAGAATTAAAATATCGCGTTTTTTATCATACATTTATAATGCTTATTTATATTTTAATATATAGAGATGGAGTTAGCGAAGGACAATTGCCACAAGTTATGCATTACGAAATAGAAGCTATTAGAGATGCATATAAAAACAAATGTAAATGTGATATTGAAATTACCTGTTTAATTGTTCAAAAAAGACATCATGTGCGTCTTTTCCCAACTTGTGACAGTCGAGGTCAGATAATTTCGGATGACAAAAACATGAATGTGAAAGCAGGCACGATTGTTGATAGTGAAATTACTCATCCAAGTCATTTCGATTTTTATCTCGTCTCACATGCGAGTATTCAGGTAAAGTTATTGGTCACAAAGATTTGTTTATATAACTATAAATATAAATTTCAATATTAGAAAGATATTAAATATACTGATAGAGGAAATAATAATAATTAATAATTAGTTCTTAATGTGAATAGAGTTGTAATCTACTTTAATTATAGTAATCTTCTTTAAGAAATATGTCTTGAGTAATTAATTTTATGCAGTAAAGATATTTATTTATTCATTAAATAAAGTTTTATAATATTATCAATACTGTATCATAAATACAGGGTACTGCTAGGCCTACCAAATACAAGTGCATATGTAACGATTCTAATTTTACCGAAAATGAGATAGAAGAATTGACATATTATCTTTGCCACATGTATGCACGCTGTACGAGAACGGTAAGCTATCCAGTGCCAACTTATTACGCTCATTTGGCAGCATATCGTGGAAAAGTTTTATTACATGGGTAAGCAATTGATCACAATAATATAAATTGATTACTATTCAGTAATTATATTATATCAGTAATTTTTGGCAACATTTTTAGTTAGGTTACAGTAATAATTTACTTTTTTTAGTTACAGTGATAATGACGATAGATTAAGGGAGATACAGGAAAGATTTAATACAAAAATGGCAAATTTACCAATGTATTTTGTGTAACAGTTAATTGATTTTACAAAGGATTATTTTATATTCAAAACTCTTTCTCTTGATATATCTACTGTAATCAGTCTTCCCTTCAACAATATCTGTATTTTTATCTATATATTTTCAACTGTTTTACTTAAGAATCTGATGTAACAAAAGGAAAAAGAGAAGATTAACATGTAACATTGTGTATATGTAATTTTGTTTGTTATACTAAAAGATACGGTAAAAAAACCATATATATTATAATATTTTTTAAATTCTTTTTGGGCATGTGATTTTATATTTCTAAGATAACAATATGCAGTATTTTACATATACTTGCAATATTTTTATATATACTTTAAATACTACATGACAAAATTATATATATTATATAATGTATATTTGTCTATTATAAATTTGTAACAAAATATAAAAAAATAATTTTAATACATGCAATTGCATTTGTCAATAAATAAATTAGATAATAACATTTATATTGTTTGCATCATATTTATATGTCAAATGAAATGTGAATTTTCACAAGTAAAGTCTAGATTTTCTAAATTTAATTCTAAAATTCTTAATCACAGTTTAAAAATTTTTCTAAAAATTGTAATTACTTAGTTTTGTATGCAGTAATAGCAAAATCATTCTTGAGAATCCATGTGTAGTGTTACATACGTTTTATATAGGATCATGCAATTAAAAAGAAATTATTCTTAAAATGTGTTTAAAAAAAGTAAATTAAAAAGAAATATGAAAAAGATTTTATATATGTGTGTATATATATATATATGTATGTATGTATACGTGTATTTATGGGATATGTTTGTGATATAGTGTGCGTGTATGTATGTATGTGTGTGTGTGTCAATGAGTCTGTTCTTTTTAACTGCACTACTACACTAGTGCAATAAAGTTAGAAAGAGACAAACATACTTTCTTTCACTCTACTAATTGCACTAGTGCAGCTAAAAATGAACAGGCCCGATGTCAACCGATATAATTAGGGTTAGGTTAGGATTAGGGACTCTGGCATTTCGACTCACCGGTTAATCTAGGCAGCTAGTAAATTGATAGTCCCATTTTATGTTATCACAGTGCCAATAATTCTTCAAAATTCTTACGAATGAAGAATGCCATGATTTGTATAAATGATGGAATAGACAATAAACTCTAGGAATAGAAACATTTCTCAGCTTGGAATTTGTAATCGTCTAACCTATAACGACGATTTTATTTGCTCGATACACGTAATCGGATTCCGTCTTCAAGAATGTTCCTGATTTAATACGCATAAATTCTGTGATTTATACTCTTGACTCTTGTCACAAGCTCTGTTTTCTATGAGGACGTAAATCATAGAAAACAATGCAACGTACGCGCGGGAAAACTTCGCGTGCCAAAGGATCGCCGCAAAAGTGCCCCAAGATAAGTTGCTCGTCGACAAACACATGGGTGTTTCTTATGAAAGGTAAATCACAAAATTATGAATGCTTTATTTTCGGCTATTAATATTTATTATTCTTCATTAGAAACCAGCAGTTTTTATGCAATTAATTAATACTCTGTTTGACAAGTCATATTTGTCAATTAGTTTCTAATATATTTATTAAAATATGCTTATTATATATATTTGTTGAAATATGCTTATATTTTTTTAGGGGATAGCCTAGACAGTTCAAATGTAGCTCAATCAGAAGCAGTAAAACTTAGACATCCCGCTTCTAATAAACCAACCGTATTTGTATTCAGTCCTGGCAATACCACAGTGCAGGAAGTTTTAATCTTTGACGAAAATAAAAGATCTTGGTTTATTGATGATAATGTCAAATCTGATGGCAAATTGCATTTGTCAACACCAATCGATCCAATCTTTTTAGTTTTACCGTATCTAAGGAAGGTAATTATTAGGATTATTAGGATTTTAATTATTAAAATTATTTAAAATTAATATCTTTATGTAGACATTGTTAAAATCTAACAATTAAGTGTTAAATAATGGATATTTTATAGTCACAATTAGCGCAACCTTTAGAGCAATGTCTCTGGGATGAAGATTTTCCAGAAACATCTCGCCTTGCACAATGTGAAAATTTGAAACTGCTGTTAGTTGCTGATTGTAAAGGAGATCAATCATTACAAGCTTACAAGTATAATGAAGAAAAATCATTAAAGTGGCTGCAGAAAAAGGTAGAAAAAGTGGCAGATTTATTAAGACACAAAGGAGTTCATGTGTCCCAAGGTGCTATGAGTGCTACTTATGTCAAGAGTACTAAATATGAAATTGGTACAGAGACAGGTAAAAAAGGAAAAAAATTATAAATTATGATTACTATATTTATGTAATTATAATAAAAAATAGAATAAACTGAATAATATTAAATATTTGAGTATGTTTTAATATTTGCTTTTATTATAATTAAAATAACTAGATCTTTTTAAATCTCAATTTTTGCAATTATTTTCTTAACATTATTTATAAGTATAATTAAGTTAATTTATTGATAACATATGTTTTTTTATAGAATATCTGAAATATGCACATGGAATTATATCCGAATATCTTGCTGAAGATCTTTCACAAAAATTAGCACAACATTTGAATATATCTGATGAAATGGAAAGTAAAAAACGCAAACTAGATAGTCCTAAAAATATAACTAATGAAAAAAAACTTAAAAGAGATTCCTTTGAAGAAAGCCCAATACCAAAAGCAAAGACGAAGAACTTATTAATTAAACCTGATAAGGTCAGTTATTTTATAATTATAATAATTTTAATAAAATATTAAATTTTATTAAAATATTAAATAAAATAATAAAATATTAAATATCAATTTGTAAGTAAAAAATTTATCAATAATTTTTCTTTACTTTAAGATTATTTATATAAGCACATGTTATTAGCACATATTATTATATATAAGCACATATTATAAGCACATATTATTTATATAAGCACATTTGTTTTTATTAACATTTGTATAACATTGCAAAGTTTAGAGGCGATTTTTTATCTGTATATGTATTTAAGTACCTGCACATTTTCTCTTATAGATACAGAAAAACATCCTTGGTAAAAAGGAATTAGCCAAACAGAGAGCAGCTGCAGGATCTAAAAGCATTTCTAGCTTTTTTCAGAAAAAATAAATCTCACAATATAAGATATATAAATTGCAACAATTTGAAAATTATAATGCATTTTTGTCGGTATATTGATAAATTTTATTGTTTTGTATAAAAATGTGTTTAACATAACATCCAAATTGAAAATTGCATTATTATTTCATTGACTGAATTATATATAGAAGAGAATAGTTTTTTCCCACAGTTTGAACAAATTTTTAAATATTAAAATTTAAATGCAATTTAAGTAAACGTTTATTTATTAACGTTTACTTAAATTGCATTTAAATTTACGTAACGTAATTTTTAATTGTGTAAAATATATGAAATATTCTGTATATAAAACTCAATAAAGAATTCTTTATTTTCTCTCTTTTTCCTACTATCTCTACGTCTATTTCATTTTTTGCGGCTTTGTGTAGATATAGGAATGTAGAAAATCGGAGAGAAATAGAAAACGAAGAATTTGAGTGTAAAGCGGCCTTTTCATTGACGCTACTTTTTAGCGTCAATGAAATTGCACCTTAACAGTTGGCAGCCCTACGAGATAGGCTGTGCAGCACTGCGCGTATATAAAATAAATTTGAAATCGCTTCTAGCCTAACCATCTTCACGCGATCGACTTTATTTGAACTGCACGACATCGCATCGAATTATGATGCGGCGCCGATTTGTTCGAACGTAATTCGGGACATCGCGATGCTGTATAAGCGTCGAATGAGCACGAATTGTCACGCAAATATGATAAATCACATCTACTCACCGTTCACCGGCTGTTCCACAGGCCGCTCCACTCGCTCACCTCGGGACGTCCCATTCCGATCTTGATGCACACGATATCATCAACGCGAACGCGCGACACTTTATTCGGCACTCCCGATATTCGCTCGCATCCGATAATCATCATCAAGGGCGCAAATAACGCGACGCGACTTCGCTCCATCTTCGCGATCGCGCTATCACTGAACTGTGAAAAATAGCTGTCGCGCACTTTCACCGACATATTATGAAAGTCGCGCGATCATCCTTGGACACTTTCGACGCTCTTTCACTCGCGATATTCGTTTAAAAACGGTTAAAAGACGCGAAAAATGCGGACGTACGACGATCCGTGTAACTGCGTATGACTCCGATTCACGTATGACGCGTATGACGTAGCAGTGACGCGTATGACGTAGCGATCACGCGCCAACATGGCGGCCGAACCAGTGCGCACTGGTTCGGCCGCCATGTTGGCGCGTGACTGCTACGTCACTGCTACGTCATACGCGTCATACGTGACTCGGAGTCATACGCAGTTACACGGATCGTCGTACGTCCGCATTTTTCGTGTCTTTTAACGTTTTTAAACGAATATCGCGAGTGAACGAGCGTCGAAAGTGTCGAAGGATGATCGCGCGACTTTTATAGTGTGTCGATGGAAAGGCGCGACAGCGATTTTTGACGATATTCAGTGATGGCGTCATCGCGAAGATGGAGCGAAGTCGCGTCGCGTTATTTGCGCCCTTGATGATGATTATCGGATGCGAGTGAATATCGAGAGTGCCGAATAAAGTGTCGCGCGTTCGCGTTGATGATATCGTGTGAGTTTGTGCGCATAAAGATCGGAATTGGACGTCCCGAGGCGAGCGAGTGGAGCGGCCTGTGGAACAGCCGGTGAACGGTGAGTAGATGTGATTTATCATATTTGCGTGACAATTCGTGCTCATTCGATGCTTATACAGCATCGTGATGTCCCGAATTACGTTCGAACAAATCGGCGCCGCATCATAATTCGATGCAATGCCGTGTAATTCAAATAAAGTCGATCGCGTGAAGATGGTTAGGCTAGAAGCGATTTCAAATTTATTTTATATACGCGCAGTGCTGCACAGCCTATCTCATCGTAGGGCTGCCAACTGTTAAGGTGCAATTTGATTGACGCTAAAAAGTAGCGTCAATGAAAAGGCCGCTTTAAGGTGGAATTTCATTGACGCTAAAAAGTAGCGTCAATGAAATTGCACCTTTACACACTGAAAAAGTTGAAACTGTTTGAACTTTATTTTATTGACGCCATATCTAGAGAAAGTCTAGTGATTTTAATTTGCCGCTGGTTTCTAGCGTCTAGCGTCAATGAAATTGCACCTTAAAAAGTGCAAGCAATAAGAACAGATCTGAATTGAAGCGATTTTATAATTCTTATATTGGTAGAATTGTTAGAATTTTATTTCTATCCCTAAATCCCTAGTGTATCGCAGTTCACAGTCTCGAGAACTGTCAAGCGTTTGAATCAGATGATCAGACATGCCAGACATGGAAGCTGACGATCGGGGGCAGAACGACGATTATTATCTGGAGCTGTCTGCTGATCCTATCAGGTTCGAATCAGTCAGCTGCCTCACGAATGTGTTTTTCGATGATTCGAAACAACAAGTTAGTTGTTTTCAGTTGATCAAAAATTTTTTTATCATTATTTCTGATAAAATGATAAAAATTTATTTGTATACAGGTATTTGCTGTTCGCTCAGGCGGTGTTACAGGAGTGCTCGTTAAGGGCCCGGACCAGAACTTAAATTTTCGAATGGAGGACAGAGGCCCGGTAATATCTATCAAGTTCTCTCCTGATATGAATGTACTCGCGATCCAACGCACTAATTCATCAGTAGAATTTGTTAATTATTCCCCTGCATCCGGCTTGGATCATGTCGAATACTCTCAACCATGCAAAGGAAAAAATGCCACAATATTGGGTTTTGTTTGGACTCATGGCACTGAGATACTTGTAGTCACAGATCATGGTGTAGAATTGTTTCATGTAAGAAATTTTTGTATTTTTTTTTTTTTATTAATTAGAGAATTATATTAGTCAAAAGATAAATGCTGCTGTTTCAGGTTAATCCAGAGAAACGGACTATTAGAGCACTAAAGTGCTTAAGTTTAGGGGTAAATTGGTTTGTATTCTGTCCCAAGAGTTATCTGGTATTATTATCATCTGGCACAGTTGGTAATCAAATACAAGCATTGCACATTACTCCTGGGAATCTTCATAAATTAACTAAGTTTGAAAGTAAGTAAGAAGCAACAAATATGTTTAAGTATCAAGCTAGACAAATATTATTTTTGTATGTGTAATGTATTTCAGTTGAACATAGTATAACAAAACCAGGAAAATTAGCTGTTTCTGAAAGAGATGTAGCATTGGCTGTATTATATGGAACACCTTGTATAATTTTGTTAAGACATCAACCAGGAGCCAACCGCTCAATGGGAACAGCATTTGTATATATTTATACTGTACATAAGTAAGACTTTCTATTATACATTGAATGTAATTATATATTTAAACATTATAATTGGTCTTCTTGTACAGGATGATGACCATTAAAAAGAGTCATATGTTAAAACTAGATGTTAGTGGCAGATTTGCTATAAATGTTGTTGATAATCTTATCATTGTTCATCATCAAGCATCAAAGGTATTATTATTATTATATTATATTACCATTAAATATAAACAAGTTTAGAATAGTAGCATTTAACTGTGTATTTTTACGTAGACATCAATGATATTTGATATTATGTTATCCGGAGTGAGTGATGGGACAGTAATGCATCATACCAGCATAGCTATGGCAAAACCAATTAAACCATTTAATCTTAAAGTACCAGGTACAACCTTATCCGATCAGATGTATCAACCATGTCAGTTATGTATCCTTTTATTTAAAAATTAATCTTATATGTAAATATAAATCTTATGAATTTAAATATAATATTTAAAATATATAGAAAATTATTATAATTTTATTGATCTAAATGTATTGAGTCTTAACACTACATAGATTCCCCTAATTGGGTTGTTTTCCAACCAAATATAATAATTGATGTAAAGCTGGGTTGTTTATGGTATGTTTGTATTTAATTACAATGCTTTTTATTTTGAATCATTTATACATATTTGATCTACTTTTTTATTAATATCAATATAGGTACATTGAACTAAGATTGGAAGCTTTGGTGAAATTAATTACAGATAAAGTACTCCTTGTAGAATTTTTAATGCAGCGGTCAAATGCTAAGCAAATATTAATACAAGTCTTGCAGGACTTTATGACACAATTACCTGTAAGCTTAATGGAAATGCCAATCATATTTGATAAACTTAATTTTGTATACAGAAATTATTTAGAAAGCGAAATACAAAATCAGGTAATGTTATGTTGAATTCTTTTTGCATATGATATGCGATTAGAACACAATATACCATCTATATTATTTTATCAATTGCAGATGGGAACACCCTTACAAAATAATGTAAAAAATACAACAGCAGTGGCTGAAAATTTTAAACATAAATTATTACTTGATCAAAGTGATATGTACAGTCACATATTATCTAAATTTTCTGAAAACACAATAGAGCCAAAGATGATAATATGGGTTTTACTTGAATATATCAGGTATGTCAGGTTTATAAAAATTATATAATACCTGATATCATAACATAAAATAAATTCAATTTATTTATTAGAATAATATATAACTTACAATTAGAATAATTTCAGTTTAATTTTTTATAATTGTATCACATAGATCATTAGCTGAACATGGAATACCGGTGCAACATTACTTGCATGAATTGATCATCACAACGCTGGTGCATCGAAAGGCTTATTATCAGCTCCATCAGTTGTTACAATACCACGTCGTCGCTGATTCAAAGCCTTTAGCTTGCTTATTACTTTCTCTGGAAAACTTATATCCGGCAGCGCATCAGTTGGCATTGGATATGTTGAAGCGATTGGGTAACGCGCATGAAGAGATAATTGAAGTGCTCTTATCTAAAGGACATATTTTGGCTGCTTTGCGGTAATTTGGAAGGCTATATTTTGAATGTGCAATGACGTTTGGACATTATTTACATGTTTCTTTCAGATATGTTCGGTCAGTTGGGATGGTGGATCAGGTATCTGCGAGAAAATTCTTAGAGGCGGCGAAAGCTACTGATGACGCAACACTTTTTCATTCAGTCTTCAAGTTTTTTGAACAACGCAATTTGAGGCTACATAATACTACGGCTTTCACAAGGGGAGAGCATTGTCAGCCATATGTTCAATATTTCAAATACTTATTCCAAGGAACGGACAATGAATGCAATTCGGACACGAATTCGAATGTTACCACTATTTCTTCATAGGATTGCAATATTAGTATTTGTATAACACACAAAAGTGATAGATAGAAATTTATCTCTTTATTTTTATCTAACGAAGTTAATGAAGTAGCTGCTTCATTATTTGTAAATTCCTATGATATTATATAATTATATATATACATATATACATATATATATATATATATATATATATACATATATATATATATATATATATATATATATATACATACACACACACATAGACACACATGGATTATTTATTGAAGAGAAAAGAATGAAAGAGAAAGAAAGATAAAATCAAGGTTTGTGAGCGACATGTGTAGTATTTATCTGTCGAAGTATTGTTTCATTTTCTTTTTTTATCCTTATAAAATCTATGTTGTAAAGTTCTTTTTATTGTAAGAATTTTACATTTCAAGATTTACAAAGCATATAAAATTTCTTTCATAATCTTTAATAAACAAAATTTTTTTAATGTAACTTAAATACATTAAATATACTTAAATACATAAATACATAAAAAAATTAATTTATTTTTTATAAAGTAATTAACTTCGTAATAAAATTCGCTTTTTTTTTTTTTTTTTTTGATATTTTGGGACAATATTATACACACACACACACAGGGGTTTCTTTAATTAATAAAAAATCATAATCATATTTTTGCGACATTAAAATGTAAACGAATTGATCGCCAATCAATGTTAAAGTACAATATTCAGTAGAATTGTGACAACAGAAGAATATGTTAATTTGTGTATATATCAAATAAGAAATACAATAAAATTTGTGTATGCTAAATATGATTTATTATGATAAGTCAAAGATTATACGGTAACAGGCGCTGGCATTTTTAATTTTAATTAAATCTAGAGAGCGATAACAGAGTAGATAAGTGAAAGTAGAAGATAGTTATTTCAATTAAGTCATAAATGCAAGTGCTTTTTATTATGATGATTAAGCCACAACTGCAATAATATTAAATAATATGAAAACGCACAGCTCTATTAAATAATTAGATTTGCGCGATTACAAAAATGTTCAAGTTGTCAAAGTAACGCGAAAGAATTGCAAATGTAGTATTTTCACATGAAAAATACTACGATATATTTGGAGATTAGTCACAGAGAATTACTTTGTTTCATCTACAATATATCTATTAATTATTTCATCTATATATCTATTAATTACGATAAGTTAAATGATTTCGAAATTATTTGTAATTATTTGATTCAGAAAATAAATAGGAATCCAATAGAACCGTTTGCGATTTTCTTTAGATCAAATAGTTTTGAAACATTAAATTTGTTTTATTTAATATTCGGAAAATCTTCTATCGTAAAAGGACTGTATTTTTCGGTTTAATAATTTCTCATTTTTCATGTCAAAAAAATTTTAATTTATGGAATTATTGAATCAATGATCAAATATGAATATATGAGAATATTATCTTCGAAGATATCTTATTTCTTGCAACAATATATGTAATAATTTTTTTAAGAAAATTTTATTTTTATTGTTAAAAAATTTTAGAAATTTAGGAATTTTAATTTTGCTTTGAGTCTTAAAGTATGCGTATTTATAACTCTGTTAATAAATATCAATTGTCTTAAGATTAATATTATGGATATTCCGGTTTGCTTGATATCGTGCGATTCTTTATAAATATAATATTATAAATATAATGGAAATTATAAACGTCTTATCTAGCTTACATGACAAAATAAAAAATTAAAATATTAATGTAACATATATTAAATATATATAAAATATTAATATAATATATGATTAAAAGCAAAGCATTTATATAATACATGATATATTGCACTTCTTATTACTGCTTACGAAAACAATGAAGATATATCGATGAATAAAGTTATAAATAAATAAATAAATAAATATATATATATATATATATATATATATATATATATATATAATGAAACGTATCTAATATATGCTCTACTTTCAATTATATATTTTTTATTATCATATTTTTTCATCTTTTCAAAAAATGAATATACTTGTTTCATTTTAATTATATATAGCATTATAAAAAATCTTTCTTTGAAATGACAGTTTCAATAATATAGAACGTAGAAAGTATGCAGCAATTGCATTAATTGCATCATAATCCATTTTATATTGCACACGTGGACACAATATTATGTTTTAATTAATATTCTCGAATGTGAAATACTTATCAATAATTGATAAATGTAAATTTCTTTGTAATGATCATTTCATTAAAAAATATTTTAATCACATAAAGTAAATTAATATACTGGATATTCTATTTTGAAAGAAAAATAATTTTTAAAAATAAAATAACTTAAAATCTTCTATGATTTTAATGACAGTTTTAAAAAAAGCATACTTTAGCGCGTAAAATTAAAATACAAATTTATCAAATTTTAATTGGCCTTACTCATTGTGCCCAGCTTCATATTATATGATCGATGCTCTGCAACTTCATTCCCTCGCCGAATATTTGTCGTGTCGCGTCACGTCAGAGATTAGTTTGTAATTGTATAACATTAAAACAATTAACATAATTGTGTTAACAGTAAAAAGCAAGAAAATTAGTGCGAGCATAAGTATGTAAATTAAATATGTACATTAAATATATGTAAATTAAATTCGTTTGCGAGATAATCAATTGAAGAAAATTATGAATCGTTCTGTGCGTTCAAGAAGACCGTAATTGCGTCTGATTCGATCACATCGTTCCGTATATAGTAAAGTTCGCAGAATTATATAATTCTCAATGTTGTAGCCCATAATAAGCTCGACGACAGTGTATGATAAAAGGTAAATTAAATTAATTTTACAAGATACTATTTTTTTCGACAACAAGAGAGAGAGAGAGAGAGAGAGAGAGAGAGAGAGAGAGAGTAAAGATGTACAGATGTAGACATATCTATAGTTTGAATTCGGATTTTATTGGTTCTCTTCTTAACGTCTTTATTACCGATCAGCTTACAGATAATCGAAATTAATGCAATATTAAAACTGTTCCAAATGTTAATGTAGCGAACGATGTAGTTTATCTTGTTACTATCATTTTTATTATATAATTGTATATTATTTGGATAATGGTAAAAGTATTTTTGATTATTTCAATTTTTATTGGGAAAAATTCTTACATATTAAAAAAAAATATGAATTTAGAATGTTAACTTAATATTTGTTTTACTTTATTTTATTACATTTCTATATTTTTAATAAAATTTATTTCTGTTTTACTGAGTGTGTAATTTTATCGCAAATTATGGCGACATGTATGATATATATCTATGAAACTTTATAAGTGTAAATTTTGCGACTTGAATATAAATTAACTGATAAGCCGATAAGCAAGACGTTAAGATATAGCCTTAAATTTTAAGCATATACTTACACACAGATATTAGAGAGAGATTCTCGAAAGTTGATTTTTCGATTTTGATTCATTAGCTTAGCCTCTTTTTTCATTTCTCTTACATGCTATATATACAGTCTGTCAAAAATGTACGCGTCTTTTTTTAATATTTATAATATATTTTATGTAAGAACAGAAACAGATTAAGATTGAGTTCGAAATAAGTAGTATTGAAAATATCTACTTAATGCATTCCAAAGGAATATTGTTTAATCGCATTAACATTGTAATTTTAATAAATTAATTTTTTATACACTTTTTTGCAGCAATTGTCACATTCCGTTATTATGAATGAAAAATCATTTTGCTAAACATCCATATATTAGACTGAATTTCTAAAATTCTTATTTATTATTTTATTCTATTATTATTAACATCATCACTTAAAATTTGTATTAATGTGTTTCTGTTGGTCATTACATATTGTGCAGAGTGTTAATATTAAATATAAATAAATAGCGCATTAATATTTAATATAATATAAAATATAATGCATGTAAAATATATGAATTATTCTCGGATAAAAGTATTAGACAAACTTTTAAACTGTGCGTACAATTTTTAAAGGTTAATTATTTCAGAAGTAGTATAGAGAGAATTCTAATATAATCTATAATATATAGATATCGCGCCGATTACCGATAACGTATACAATATTATCTAAGAATACATATCTAACTACATTGAGGGGTTACGGCATTAATTATTTACAGGGAGATCATTACCCGGCCATTCCGCTTGTTTGCGCGCAAGATTAAGCTTAAAGAAATTAGGAAGAAGACGCTTATATATATGTATATACAACATCTCTCTCGGAGACTTTGAGAAGAGTGGACTTCTATGCGACGATATGCAGATTAAAAGTGAGTACTCGTATACATAAGAGATATATCGTTGCAAAAATCCCGATTATTAACAAATTGAACATAATAATTATAAATGTATATGCCTTTTTTTTTAATATGTATATTTTATCTATTCTAATTAGAAGATATTCGGGACAAATTCCAGAAAATAATTCATTATTATTTATATTAATTGCTAAACATCATTGTCTTATTTTCTTGCAAAAAATTATTTTGTTACGATTTTCTAAAATCAAATTTTGTTGATCAATCTCTTATGTAATCTCTTATGCAGAGTTCTAAAGACGATTTTTGGTCCATTATATATATTTTAGACACAGATTGAATTAATTTGATCGTCACTTAGAATATGTGTTTTGCATGTAAAGTTATGGAAAGGAGCTTAAATAAGAGATATAAGAATAAAAAGTTCAATGGGTCTACTTCAAGAAATCCGTTGAGATCGCGCAAAGTTTTATAGACATAGAAGAGAATTTGTTGCAATCGTAACAAAACCCGCGTTTGTATATCGTCGGCGATCGTGCAAAATCTCCTAGATGTAACTTTGTAACCAAAGCTGTCTTTAAACTCTAGAAATCTATTTAAATCTTATATTTAATTTCAATGTAGAAATATATTTATCTCTCCTGTATTTTTCCTGTTATATGTTATTTTATTTTATTTTATTTCTAAGAGAGAGAAAGAATAAATAGTTTCTTATATTTTTTTTCTAAATATAATAATATATATATATTTTTAAATTTACTGAATTTCCACGTGTATATATATATATATATATATATATATATATATAAATGTTTTTAATATTTAAGAACGTTAAGAATGTGTTATGTATATTCATAATGAAATTTTTAATAATATTTTGGGTATAATATTTAATAATATTTTGAGAAATTAATTATTAGTGGACTTTTCTTATTTAGATGTTGCACGTTTATCGACGATAAACATTACACGAATATTTATACAAAGAGGACAAAACTGATAGAAGTAGTATAATGCTTTCTTGCATTAAAATGTCAAAATACAAAATTTCACATATACATTCGCGCGGAACATTCGCAAGATACTCGCTAAGCATATTTTCATGACCTTTTTTCAACAATGAACTTACCGCAGAACATCTCGCGATTTCAGTTCACTTCGCTGAACGTACCTTTCACCTTTATAATTTCCTCTTGGTCGCGCGAAAAATATCTTAATAGGACGGTTATTAATATTCGTAATCTAGTCGCGTTACTTAACAGAGCGGCGATTGATCCTTATTTTAGCTTGTATCTTTATTAATCATTGTCTTAATTAATAATCTCTATTAAAATCCAAAAAATTTGCTTTTTGCTCATATCTTTTAAATAGTTAAACTTTCAAGCGTGAATTATTCCAATAATATTAAAAGTATTGTCGACAAAATTAAAATAATAAACAGCTGGATAATTGATACATGTAAAAATGAAAGACAATGAAAGACTATTACATATAAATTACTATTATAATCATTTTGCAAAAATCTTATTATAATAGCAATATTCATTGTTTTTATATTTATGCTAACAATGAGCAAAATTATACAAAATTATTGCTCATTCTTTTAATTATTTGACTTACAATTTTGTAAAAATTATGTTTATTCTTGATGGACTGTGAAATATTGCCTCAAGTATTTCATACTTGAAAGTTTAATCTCTGCAATTATTATTACAAAAGACAGTATAATATGATATTCGCATACATAAATTCTCTTTGCCAATATTAGCTTCTCTTTAATTTATTTTACAACATATATTAATTCATAAATCAATTCATATTTTATCGCAAAAAGCTTGATATTTTCATTCGAAATATTAGTTTTGCTTAAATACTGAGCTTTTTATCGAAATATTATAATCTTTATCTAAATACAATAATCTTTATATATTACATTCTCGCAACTTAATTCACGAAAAACTCAAGCATCTCTCTACTTTTATGATGCAAAAAATCAAATGCATTGAAACAATTTTGTAATTGTTAGATTATATTCCGAAAAATACATTTCTTGCGTACAATCGCGAATTAATGAAATTATAATGGCTATACATCATAATTCTCAAATATATGCAAATATTTCGTGCGAAATGTTAAATATCACGCAAAATATTTTCATATCTTACTATCTAAATTTTATGACTATTTGCTTAATTATGTAATATACATTTTTTTAAATGTCTATATGTCAATTATGACATATATTTAAGATATTTCGTGTACATTTGAGTACTTCGTAACTCTCTGTTTCAGATTGTAATATTTCTTTCAATCCCTTTTGTGCATCGGTTCAGTTACGATGGCATATGAGGCTCTTCCTTGTTCTATGTTATATAATTTAGATAGATCTTTTCTTATTTCATATAATTACATATACAAAATATTTTCTATAATATTTATTGCACTATCTATTTTGATTTATTTTGAGGTAAAATGGGTTCTTAATTTTACAAAAGATAAAATCTCGTATATTGCAAATAATTTTATGTTGATATACAATATCTTTTGGATTTTATCAATTAAGTAATTAGTTTGGGAATATTATTATAACAATATTTTTTATTTTACAAGCAAAATTTTGGATAATTAGTATATTGTTAATTTAATATTTTTCATAGTTATTGTCTTTTTTAGTAAATATGTCAAAATTACAGTTTTAATAGAAATCATAATATTAATGATAAAAATATATATATAGGTTATTGTAATATTATTTTAATTCTAAATAATAAGAGAAAATTTGATAAAAAATTAGAACGTATAAAATGTCTAATAATAAATAAAATAGTTTAATAATTTAGAGCGTAATAATACATAATGTTATAATAAAACAACAATATAACAGCAATTGTAATAAAATTAAATGTTATAAAATAATTCGAAGAAATCGAAGTATGAATGAGATTCGTTAAGAGAGAAAAAAAAAAAAGAAATATATATATATATATATATATATATATATATGTATGTATGTATAGAACAAGGAAGAGAATCGTTTCTATCGATTCTTCTCTAACTACATTATAGTCAGCACCCTATCTAGATCCGGATATCTAAAATAATGTGCTTCGATATATTTCCCGTAGGTACGTGTCATTGGAATTTCTAATGGTTCCTCTAAATATTTATGAATATAATTCTTTTATATATATATATATATATATATATATATATATGTATATATATGCACATATATATTCATATCGTGTATAGTATACTTTCGGGATATTAACACGATATTTCCAACAATTGCCATTTACGTTATTATGCACGCGATATAGAGAATAAAAATTAATCAGGATCTTTGAAATCGTTAGAACAATGTTTTCAATCTGTTTTAAAATAAAAATTCGATAAAAAAATTTACAGTATTAAATGTATTACATAGAGGGAGAATGTCTCAGAATTGTCACTTTTTATTTTTTGTCTAAATATAAAAATTTATTTAGATAAATTAATCATTTTTTAATTCTATCATACACATAAATGTTATTTTAATAAAACCTTAAAATTGAATATTTGTTATTAAGATATGTAATATTACAATTTATTGAAAAATTTAACAAAATATTTATCAAACATGATTAAAAAACTCTAACGAAGTTTTTGTTAAACAGACTTGATTATAACATTGTTACATATATGATAATTGAGAAATTAGATCGTTAAACTTCAAGAAATTCTTCTTATGACAAAAATATGTAATATAAATCATAAAGATTGCAGTAATTGGTTATTATCATAAATATTAGAAGAAAAAAAATCACATAATTGATAACTTATAAAATATAATTAAAGAGGTAGCAGAAAAAAAGATATTTTATGCTTTGACGATTATGTAATGATTTTGTAATTTATAATCGATTTTCTTTTTACACATCGGCGTTATTCATATATTTGAAATTTTATGATGATACAAAATTGATATTTAGACAACAATTACGAATGTGCATTGCGATGAGATAAAAGAGTTTAAAAGTGCATTTCTGAATTTTTTAAATGATCATATATGTTTAAACGTAGCGCGTGTTATAAAATTTTTGTATGCCTAATTGACATTTAAATTGATTTTAATTTTTTTTCAGATATTACTAAATATTTATGTTGATAATTATTTTAGATAACAATCAACATTTTGCAAATTATTTATTGTAACTTCAAACAAAATATCGAAAATATTAAAAATATTTCATTTTCTTATTCTGAACAATGGCTATATTTCCAAAAAGTTATATTTTTTAAATTATCTCTTTACTTTTGTCTCATTAGTATAAACTCGTCATATACTCAAAATTTTCAACAAATTTTTTTTATCTTTTCGTGTGATTTTGTGACTTTGCTACTTTCATAATATTTTTTAATATTATAATACTTTTGTTATATGTTTTTATTTCGTTTTTTTTATTTTTTTCTCTTATAATTTTACATCACTCTGGGTGTATGAGTCCTTTGAACGAATCTCGCATTTGAGCGCAATCTTGCATTTTCCAAAGATTACACAATGCTTTTAAATTTTTATGTAAATAATTAGTGCACATTCAGTAAAATCTTTTAAAATTTTTAGGAAATATTTAAATTGGAAAAAGAAAATGATATGTCTGTTTTTTACATGTTGTGTATATGTGAATATGAACATTAAACATGTATCTTATATTAAACAAATTTTCTCATGTGCAATAATTTTATATATATATTGGCCTTTTTTATATCATATATTTTGGAATGCTCTGAGAACACTGTAAAAATAATCGTGAGAAAATGTTGCTTAATTGTTAAAATTGCTCCTTTTATCACACAAAAATATGAATGTTTCAAATATATTATTTAATCTTTTATAATTTGAATAATCAAGAGTATTTACATATCAAGAAATATAAGAGTTTATTCGTTGAAAAAAATTATATATTCCATTAAACGTTAATTTCACGTTCATATTATTAATATATATACAAGATGTTCCAAAAAAAGTGTATATCGATTACAGATTTTTTTTTTTACATAATTACATTTTTCTTCAACGAGATTTAATGCTTTATATAATTATAATACATTTAAAATTAAAATTTATAATATTATCTAAGTAAAAAATTTATATTGTATATTTAATATTTGAGCATTTAATATTTTTTACTAAAGAATAAAGCCAATCTGAAGCTCAGGATTTAATAATAATACTTCCGTCATCGATATACACATTTTCTGATACATACTCTACGAAGTTGACGGTTATATCTTCTCGAGCTTCTCAAGCTACATTTTCTATAGCTATAATCACTTTATCAGCTTATCGCATTTACTTCTCTTTTGCTTTCGAAGTCTCGTGAATCAACGTGGAATAAGCAAGTGTAAGTAAATGTTGATCCGCGTCGTCTAGCAGCCGTGAAAAGATTTTGCTTGCCGTAAGTCGCTCTCTTATAAATATCGCAAGCGCAATCTCGAGTCTTACTTTAATGCACTTACGTTTACTTGACCAGCCGTGAAAACGCCGTGTTTCCCATCGTAATAATCGAGATCCGATCCGATTTTCTAGTCCACGAGACTCACTTCCTCATCGATTAGAAATGATCGGATTTTAAGAGATATTACAATCGTCAGCGTGAGCATCCCTGATTTGTTGTTTCGTTTTTCTCGAGGCACGCCTAATCAGGCTGCGACTACGCGGCTTGCTCTTCACTTCCTCGGTGACAGCGACGACGCTGGAACCCTGAGCTGCGACTACTTGCTGAGGATTTCCACCGGGACCCGCGCTGCCAGTCCTGCCGCCAGGACTGCCGGACCTACCATCGCGATAAAATAATAACAAGTATAAATTAGATACGAAATTACTGCTGTTGCTTTGATTAACGTTAAAGCAACTCTCCCGGCACTTTCTCCTAACTTCCAGTTATATCTTTGCCGCATTTAGGCTCTTAATTTATGGATGAAGGATCGATGAGACTCTGATAATAAGAATTTATATTATCCGGGAGAAGAGAGAAAATTGCCTCAAGAAGTAAACTTTTCTAAAAAGAAATTCTTAACATTTAGAATAAAATGAAAAAATAATAGATATTATTTAAAACTTATAAAAAACTAGGTTTTTAACATCCTTCATATTATATTGATATGATATAATTTACAAAATTTATATGTAAATTTTGTAAATTAAATTACAATATGGAACAAAAAGTAAAAATTTTAGCTCTCTATTAAAGTACTGAGAAATATAATATAAAATTTAAATCAAGGCACATTCTCTTTTCTAGGCACAAAAGAAAATATTGGACATTTAATAAAATTAATATTTTGTAGCAATTTTTTTGTTTTTCCATGAGAATCTTTTACGGAAATATAGATATTTCGCGCATGTATATGAACAGCTGTATAAGAAAGTAGCACAATATACAGCGATAAATATAAAAAGACTTAAACGATATACAAGTGCAAGCTATCGAATATCAATAATAATATATGAGAAATAACAAGAGATTGCGAATGTTTTCCAATCGTGCAACGTAATCTGTTGACAATCCGGAATAAATATCTAAATCACAAGCGATATTGAACGAATTATATCATTATGTTTACATTCGATACACTGCAATAATGACGATGTGCAACAGAGAAATGTGCATATTGAAAATCTTTTAGATTATTAATATCAGTTTTATTAATATGAATTCGTTCTTATCGATAAAATGATCGTAAATCCATGTAACGAATCGTGATTAAAATGGCAAGTTTGCGAATGAGACACATTAAAGATCGCGTTGATTGAAATTTCCAATCTCCTTATATATGCCATCATTTGAAAAGAAACTGCAATATTATTTAGTATTCATGTGCATAGTTTAATGAATTCTTTTCTGGATCTTAACGATATATCGGGCATCAAGTGTGTGACTTCTCGAAACTATTCACGAAACATATTTTACTTGTGTATCAATTGCACGTATGTATATTCATCTTATTAGTTTTAGCGATTAAACGTATTATGCAAATTACGCTATAAAATTATTTATATTATTTATGATTCTTTATGTATCATAGTTTCTTTTGACAGTAACTATAATTATCAAGAAAATAGCTGATAATTAAAATTAATAGCTCTGTTTTATACATAAAACACACACCTGATAATAGTTATCATAATAATTGTACTTTTTGTTCTTTATCACTTTTCTTATGTTATCATCTTCAATAATTTGAGAAAGAAAAAAATTTAATAATCCATATTTATTATGAAACGATATTGACAGGTTGCTAAATTTCTATCGTACTTATCGTATATTTAATTCAAAACGTGTTCCTTGCAATTCTCAATTCTCATTGAATTTTACGTTGGATGTAATTTTCATCTTAAGCCTGCTTGCATCAACAATCTGGGTTAAGTAAGCTCGACTTATTGTTAGAGATTCGCTGTCTTTCAAGATTACAGTTCTATCTGTGATGGGTACGACGCGGAAAATTTACTTAATCATCACAATTAATGCTAAGTGATGCGTAATCGACTTTTAAACGTTAGGAAACAAATATTCAATTTTATTTTAGTTTTTTTAAAATACATACACACAAAATATCGTGATAGACATGTAAGATTCATTTGAAGAATAAATTTAAACTATTTTAGTTTTTTTCTTAAGAGAAACAAAGTGGATTTCAAGAAATTTTCTTTTCTTAATCTTCAATATTAAGTATCTCGAGATAAGAACTAAGCCTTAAATTAGAAATTTGCTGGAATTAAGTCTAAGAGATTAAAGGCAGAATGAAAGATTTTGTTATCTATTCTTAAAATCTAATTTGCTAGTAATTATTTTTGTACAGTTGCTTTATATAACTGCTTTCTTTTTTTCGTTAGAAATAAAATTAGTTCTGAATTGTTCAACAAGTTTTTTTCTTGAAACAGAGCTCATGTATTCAACACATATTAATTATGTATATAAAAATAAAAATTAAACATTAAGAGACAATAATGTTAGTGCGATACCTGCGAGATCCATATGCTGAACATCTCCTCCTGAGTCCCGACTCGTCGGCCTCGCCGGTAGGATTTTTCGGTACAATTCTGGAAAGCGTGACGAAACACCTGAATATATCCTTAATGTTGTAATCATCCTTCGCCGAGCATTCCATCACTTTAGCGCGTAACTTAGGCAATTCGCAAAACAGCCACTCGCTTACATCCTCGATGGGTACTTCCCTTCGTGCCGGCGCCAAGTCGAGCTTATTTCCGGCGACGACTATCGGTACTTCCTGTCAAAAGACAGCTACGTCTTATAGTCTTATTTACGAGGAAGGTAATCTTTTTTCTCGTCGAGTGTAATTTAAAGAAAATTTGTAAAAGAGCAAAATGCAAAATCTTGCCTGGATCGCAAATATACCGTTGAATATGTGGTACGAGATTATGAATCGCGTGCAAATGAATTCGCTTAGTAATACCACACCTGGAAATCGGGTCGTTGTTCTCTCACTTCCTCAAAGCAACGTTTCACGCATTCGAAGCTCGGTAATGACGTTGTCGCGTACACCAGCAAGAATGCGTGGGCGGTGGCTATGCTCAATCGCCTCATCGCAGGAAACTGCAAGTCACCTGTAGTTATAAAAATAAGAGATTAAACGATCTATTGATGAGATCAAAAGATTTTTCCCATTTAACATACAGAATATAGGTTTCTAAAAAAATTGCCATATAAAATATCCCTTATTCATAACTTGATTTCTGATTTTTTGTCGAATGAACGTATTGAAATTGATAGTTATTTATGTCACATTTTCCCACGTCATCGGAAATCTGTCGTCATGTTGAATTTTCGCTATGTAATAACTCAGTCTATATTCGATGCATATGCATGACGCATTTATCTCTCAGCTTTTTCCGATACTCGTTGCTCTCTCGCTAAAAAGTCACCAGAGAAATACAACCCTGATTGGATCAGAAATATTTTCATATACATATACAAATATATATATACGTATGCTACGCGCTACTGACAATGAATTACACTTATTTTATACGTGATTCTAACGAGATTAAAGTCTTCGTTTTCAATCAAAACATGTGTGTTTATCATTGAGAATATGTTACATGTATCATATAGCCCGCAATCTTTTTTATCATATAATATCATACAATCAATTATAAGAAAAATATTTCAGGAAATTATAGCCTTTAGAAAAATATAGAAATAATTCATCTTCCTCTCTCTTTTCCTGTCTTTTGTAAACTTATTATATTTTTCTGTTGAAGCTTTCAAGTAAGTCCGCAAAAACTGGTTTAAGTAAAATCAATAATAAATTAATTAAAGTAATTAAAATTAATAAATCATATAAAAATATAACCATTTAAGTAAAAATCATATATATTTTAAAAATTATATTTTAATTATAATTTCTATATATAATATTTGAAATATAATAAAATATTATTTAAATATATTGAATCATTGCATGCGTAAAATATGTAAAAAGATAATATGTTTTGAAAATCTCAATTTTATTTTACTTTCATATAAGTAAATATCTTTTAATAATCAATTATATTATCATATATCAAATTAAAAGAGAGTACGTTCAAAACATCACATTAAAATGAGAAATATGTTTAACTTCTGCGAAATATCTCTATGAATTATAACTGAAAATATCTTTTTTAATTTAATTATTTTTGTTATTTTAAATTTTTTATAAGTTAAAAAAATTGCTTTTTTTCATTTTGAAATGTCGAAAAGTTAATATTTTTTTTAACAATATACTGTACAATATTTTTTTTCTCGGAAATTATTTGAAAATCGTTAAAACTAACATTTCAAGTGCAATAATTCATGTGTAACAATTCATTGAAATAAGGACAGATGAATAACGGCGGAAGATGACTTGTCTTACCCGCGGTATCCAAGAGATCGACTTTGAGGGTCAGGGTGCCGAGCACGCATTCCCGTGAATACAGATCCTCCACAGTGGCTCGGTATCGTTCGCTGAAACCCTGGCCGAGCAATCGACGTATAATGGCGCTCTTGCCGACCCCGGCGCCGCCGAGCACCACTAGCCTGATTCTCTCGAGATCGGCCATGTTCTCCGTTTGATCGAACCAGTGGTGATCTCGAGCACGATCGCGAGAATGCTGCAGCTTCAGGAAGGCATCACACTCAAAGGAAGATCGATCAAAGTATTCTCCTCCTTGCAATCCAATATAGTTATCTCACCCGTCCCGCCACCCGATATTCTTCCTTCGTCCGAAGGATATTAATTTGATTCCCCGCAGTAGGAGTTTCTGATCTAGACCCCGCGGTCAGGAACGAGTCGATGGCGATAGGGGCTCCTGATCGGGATCGATCAATCGCGATCAATCGCTCCGAAACAATCGCGTTTTTTTGCTCGACGACGTCGCCCGTCGTCGACTTCTCCATTCACTTACCCCGTTTACGCTGCGATCTCGAGGGATTTTGCATTCTTCCTCGGGGAAATTGTGACTGTCCGCCCAGTCCGCGACTCGAATTAAAATTTCTGCTGAAAAATAAAAAGAATCGTCCAGTTATTATTTATTTGTATGCGCCAAGATTTTATTGGCAAAATTGAATCACGAGGAAGGAAAACTCGGTATAACGCCATTTGGGACTACCAAACGGATCGGAAATTGGAGTAAACATTGTTACTATCGGGACACCTCGGGCTAATTGAAATATTCCGTCCGCAATAACAAGTTTTATTAAAGTTATAACTTTCATGTGTTTGAGACATGAGACATGAGATATATCAGTCATATATATATATATATATATATATATATATATATATATATATAATTACATATATTCAAAAATTGAAAATTTTCAAATATTCAAATATTCAATTGTTAATAAAATTGTAATCGATTTCTCTATAGAAATAGATATGAATAAAATGATATTTCGCATATTTTCGTGCAACATAAAACTTCCCACGGAAATTAACGTGGTTCAGGAATATCACGAAATTCTATTCATTTAGACGGAAATGTATAAACGTGTACAGCCATGGTACGCTATTTTTTACATTTCTTTTATGGCAAATGCACATGAAAAATGAATACGTGACGTTCTATGAAATACATTGTGGTAATGAAAAGAATCTCGCCTCCGGCATGTGTCATATATATATAAAATTCAATCTCAAGAATATTTTTCTACGCAGTTATCGATCAATTTTTGTCGCTTAATTTTAATCTTTTATTATCGCACTATCTTTGCTTATTATTTTAATAAGTCTTCTTTTATAAGCCCTCTTCTTAACTTTTTAATATAGGACATAATTGTTAATTGTTAATTATAATTAATTTTAATTATAATTGATCACAGCGACATGATATACATTTACTAAGAAAGATATTTCTCTATAGCATTCATGATTATTGATGAAATTCCTTTCTGTTAATGAAACCACTGTACCGTTAAATATTTGAACATATAACTGTGGAGATGAAAAGTATTGATAAATGATGTTGATTCTCATTTATGCGAAACACACATATTTATATAAATAAATAATATATACATTTTTTGCACATATATAATGATATTGTCTCAGTACTTATCATTATCAGTGAGCTTTCTAGAACTAAATACTTATTTAAAAGTTTTAGTTAATTAAATTATTTAAATATATAATTTTTATACTTGAATGTATTGGTGGACAAAATTAAATTGCCCCAATTATTATCAAAGATTTCCGTGACTAATGCAAATCATATATGCTTAATTCTCAAAAGAAAATTCCCCGAATACAGATTAATTATATTTGAAAATTCATTTCCATAACTAAATAAATAACGACATTGTTTTAACGATTATATTGTTATCGTGCAAATCCTTTCAATTAATTCGATCTACACGTACATCTTCTTTCAATGAAAATTTATGTGGATATGGGTTAATAGAGCTTTAATCCTATCATGCGCGATCCGGGGCGGATATTAGTGACGCGTAATGTAATGAAATTTGCCAGCCGATGCGATATATTTACAATCACGCGAGAAAAGAAAACGGCGCAATGCGATGTGACATAATTCATTTTGCATTCTGCATCGCGGAAGGATTAAAGGAAGAGAAAGGAAAAGGCAACACACATATCTCGCTCTTTTTTCTGCGTGATTTATCTTGGTTGATTATCCGTTTCTTTTCGCTATCTTTTTTCTCTCTCTGTCTTTCTCTTTCTCTCTTGCATAATTTTCCAGCAAAAGTCACAGGTGGCTGTGCGACCTTCTTTTTCTCCTCTTCGATCGTTCTCGCGGAAATCTCCATGGGATTAAAACGTCGCTAAACACGCCGGTGCCGACGACAGCTCCGGCTCTGTTTTATGAAATAAGGCCTTAATCATCAAGCTCGTTAAGCGCCGCGGAAATTCAGCGCGCAAATTGCGGCCTGAAAGCTTTTTACGCGAAAAAATTCGTAAAGAGCGTGTCAGACTTGTAAACGCGCGAATGACGCACGTCTAACTCTTCATCCCCATTTAAATGAATTTAATAGCTGTACGTATCTTTACATTATAGTTTCTCTCGCATTTCTCCCTTCTATCTATTCATTATAGTTTCTTCTCGCATTTCTCCCTTTCATCAAAACGTTTTCGGTTGTTCTGTTAGCGTCGTATATTGATGTTTCTGACGATTTCAACAAGTTAAAAGTAAAAAAAGAATCAAAATAATACACTGAGTTGTGTTCGCAAATATTCGAGCTAATTATGAAAAGATGATTGTAAAAAATGTGTAGAAGATTAAAAAGAACTTAGATTCTTTTAGATACAAAAAAGATGTTTAGTCGAGTTTATAATATAACTGAAACACAGCAAAGAATGGTGCACTTTAAAAATTAAAGAAAGACTCAGGTAAACGATACCATTATGTTGTAATATGCTTTGCGTAATCAGCAAATTTTGCGTCTTTCTCTCATGAATATTTTCCGTCTTGGTCGATCGTTTGAATTTTAATACTGTACAGAGAAGTAAAGAACAAGACTGAAATTAAAGCAATCGGAATTTTTATGTATTGCATAATTATATTACACGAATAAAATAACTTTGTTCCTTCTTTTTCAAATTGATTAAAATCAAGCAACAAGATGGATTAATATATATTGCGCGGAAATCTATCTTAATCGCTGAAATGAGAATCTACAACACTCCCCGAGCTATTAAGATAATTATTCCCATCATTAGTGTTTCTCGGTATTCTGCTGCATTCGTATATGCATTATTATCTATTAAATTCCATTTGCATGGCGCGTATTTCATGTATATTAATGACTTAACATGAATAACTTTTCCATAAATTTTTATAATTATCTCGACATTATGATCGACATAAAGTTATAGCATTGAATAATTGCGAATAAACATAAGTTTTGGAATTTTTCCCAAATTTATAATAAATACTCAAATTTAAAATTTAATTTAATTAAATAAAAAAATTATTTTGTATTATTTATCCATTTAGCTAAAAAATTGATCCTTGAGTTATTACTTTGTACGTTATAAGAAAGTTTTGTTTGTATTTTGGACGATTGCTGTGGAAATAGTGACATCTTTTATGTGATACTCAAGAAATGAATACTAGAGATAGAAATGGAAGAAAAGTCGACTAGAGGATTTCTCGATCACTCGTAACGCGGATTTGTTCAAATATTGAACTGAACACGAAAATGAAACGAGAGCAAATTCTTTCACAATTCGTTTCCGCAGATTTTTTAAAAATCTCGATTTTGTTTCACAGGACCGTTATAGAAAAGCTTTATTTTTGCAATTTCCTTCTAGATAGATAAAATTATGTATGTCATGTACTGATCCTTTTACTTGTGAATAGTCGTGTATTTATTCAAAAGAAAACACAATAATAAATTTCACTAATGATCTTATAATATTATACAACAACCTATATATGTTGAAAATCTCATTATTAGATCCTTTCCGACCTTTAACCGATTTCTGTTAGCATCAGCACAACGATTTACATAATAATGCCCGAAAATTCCTGCACGGCTTTCCCGGACACGATCGACAAAATTGAAGTCGTTAATTTGCCTCTTGCGCACAAACAGACAACGAACGATCCATTGCCTAATCGCGTCACGTTCTTCGATACTACTAATGCCTTTCCTCCTCTTCTCATGACAAATGATATTCCTTTAGTGCTAAAGTGTAATGTATTGCAATATCTGAAAATATGAAGAAAATTTGAGGGAACATAGGGACGTAAGTTAACATGAATAAACAATATAGAGAGCTTATGAGTTTCCTTATGTCTTGCTTACATTTTTTCTGATGTAGGACAAAAATAAAAAATAAAATGAAAATGTATCTTATATAAAAAATGTTATATTTAGATCTTCAAAGAACTTCAATATTAATTTAATGGTTACCAATCGCAAAAAATCAATAAAAATCAATAAATTAAAAATCCCCTCTCTCTCTCCTTTAAAAATATTATTTTAAAAATATTAATAAAGTTATAATTTTGTTAGTCTAATTATTTCTTGAATATTACGACAAATATAAACGTACAATTATTTTATGATATAAGTATATTTTTTTTAGATAGAAGCGTAAACTTTTTATATGTATACAGCTATTTGATTGTCTCTAAAAATAATATGTTTATTATTTATGTGTACAATTATTATTATTATTATTAGTGTTATTATAAATAGATATAATGCTATTATAATCATATATAATAACAATTATAATTAATAATAAATATTTATAATTAAAAAAATTTTAATATTAATAAAAATAGAAGAAGAAATTTATCAATGGACTTGATATAAAAATTCTAGCGACGTCACTACTCCAAATTTTGGATCAAATAAATCCCATTGTATTTCTTGTATTTCTCGAAGATATTAATCTCGTTATGAACTTTCTATAATTCTATCCGACTTTAGTAAGATGTACTTGGATCAGATTCAAGTATATCTAATAATTCAAATATTTGATTAGCTTTAATCTTTTTATTAGACACAGAAAAATATAATGTTCTTAATTTTATTTCCAAACAAAATTTAATAAATCAGGAAGAATCAAATTATTCGAAATATATGTATTATCTTTATATTAAATGTGTGTTTTTTTATTTAAAGTAAACTTTATTTTTAAAAATTAAATTTAATAAAAACTTTACTTTAATTTTATTTATTAGCTCTTCTGTTTTAATTAATTCGATATACATTTCATTTTCATTTGTCATTTCACAATATTTCAATTTTATATTTATTTATGATGATCCATTATGTGATATTTTGATGGATCTGAAACGAATGAAATGATAAATGATGTAGCAAATGTCGCTTTGAAGTGAAATTAATTAATCTTAATAGGTTCTCACCTTTCTCTCTCGAGAGGTCACATTACAGCGTCATTGTTAAACAGTAATTTGATTTATTTTAAAATAAAGTCGATTATAAGATACATTTGTTTCGACACAATAAAGCGCGTTATATGATAAAATATTATCAGCTCTCAATTTTATAAGTGTTCAATGCGTCTTTTGCGCACCTAACGATCCAAAAAATCAAAGTGAATTTTTTGCCGTTATCAAATGTACCGTGCTCTATCGACTGATGCGAGCAAAATATAATAAAGTTTATTCCATTTTTCTCTTCTTTCCTTACTTGAACTTCCTTGTGAGAAAAACAAGAAATTGATGCTGAGAAAGAAATAACAATGAAAATTGAGCGCACTTTGGAGTATTAAGAATGTTAAAAAAAATCACCACGACATTTCATGTACAAAAACATAATCTGTTTCATTTCAATGCATTTTCTGCTAGTAACAATATTCCGTTATTTTTATAGAAAGATAAATGTTATTTTGTTAAATCTGTAATATGAATCGAATCTTTTTCGCGAGACTTCCTTTAAAGCATATATGAAATTCTACACAAGTAAACAGCAATCGTACTACAAAAATCATCTTTCGAAAATGTTTTTAAAAGTACTTTAAAAAATAACTTTTAAAAATGTTTTTCTAAAAGTATTTTAAAAAAATATTTTTAAAAGGTGTCCTTTGCAGTACGATTGCTAAAGAGTTAAAAATTGCAATAAGTATCACACAAATTTTATGTACTCTCAATTATTTATTTCAAATAATTTATGTTTTTTTAGGAGAAATATTGTGATATGTTTTTATTGAGATAGAATGAATACATATTTTACTTTTCATATAAAATTTATTAAGAAAATATCAATTCATCAAAAACAGGAATTTGAATCACCTAAGTCAGAATTAATATTGCGAAAATTTTTCTCTATATCACTCATTATATCCTAATCGGCATCATCCCTTTATAATATCCCTTTATAATATTGGCAATTATATTAGACTTATTTTAGATAAAAAATTATTATTAAAATTATTATATTATCAGATGCCGTTAACTTATTTTATTCGTTTAAGCGAACACTTTGAATTCTCATTTTGTACGATGCCATTATATTTGCAATGAAATGCAAATATCTGCATATCGCGGATTTATTTTTGCTAACTCTTTCAAAAGTTTTCTTCCGGATGCAGGAGAGTTTGTTCGGCGTGTATTCATGTACTATTATTCTTTTAAAAACTTTATTCACGTACGCGGTTGTCAATGTTGTTCTTGAAATGTGGAACTTTATAAAAAGGAAAAGACTCAAGGAAAAAGACTGTCGTGTAATTACGAAGGCGGAATGAGAAAAGAGACGGAAAATACATAAATTGCTAGCGTTATAAATGGTTGCAAGTTTTCTAATATTTCTTACTCTGTATTTATTCTGGACAAACTTCCATAGCTAATAGTAATCTCTGGAATACTTTCGAGTAAATAAAGTAACTATAATGTTAAGAAGTATGTAGCTCTTGAAATTATTGAAAGTTATTTTATTTCCACCTTGATCTTGCTCTAATTATCTATGCACTGAAATAAAAATTTAAATTTAAATGAGTAATTTTTGTACGCACATGTGCTTCTTTTAATCTTTTAATATGAGAGGAAAATATATTAATATATTACATTTAGAGGATTTAGAGACGATGTAATTATACGCAGCAACATAATATAAAAATAGATATTTCAAAGTTTTTTAAATATTTTGAATCATAATTTTTTGAATTGTAAGATTATCAATCTCCATAATGCGCTGAGAAGTAAATTAAAATTCACTTAAATCTTTGAGAAGCATTTATCGTTTTTCTCTTTCTTCATAAACAATAAACAACTTATTTTACAGGTAATAGAATTTATATATACTTGAAAATATATACAATATATACATTTCCAAATATATATATATATATATATATATATATATATATATTCTCGATAGATCAATTAACTTCATCTCATACCGCAAGCGCGGTGTAAATTATTACGCCAAATAGGCAGATGCAAATCGAGGTAGTTAGGCGATGGCGGTTAACTAGAGACTGTGATCCCTTCGAGCGCGTTGACGGATGTCGGTCTATTAAATAATGTCGGCTTGGTATCTCTCGAGTTATCCATCGAGTTTGGGAAATTATGTTGAGCCGTAGGACGTAGGCAGGACGTAAGCTCATTATCGGCACTGACATATTTTCGCGGTTTGCGGCTTCTCTCTGCGGCTTATGCCATTTGGCGCGTTTCGTGTCCCGGAATTACGTACATATGTATGCAGGTGTGGTATGCAGCTCCGCGCCCCGATTACCCCCCTCCGACATGGGGCGTGCAATTACCGCGGTCTTCGGGATATACGAATACGTTACAAACGCATTGCCGGCAGGCCGTATACGCATAAAGCACGAACGAACTCTCAAAGCAGTTTCTTCCGCCTTTGAGTTGACTTTCGTCGATTTTCGTTCGAAGTATTTTATGAAAGAGATGCGATATTTTTCGAATATACATTCCTATACGATTGGAATAAAAAATTATGTGAAAAGAGAAAGAGAGAAAGAAAAATATCAGGGCAGAAAATTATACCTTCTTCGCATGCATATTTTATTTAATAACTAGTTATACTCAAATGTAGCCAACTCGAGAATAAATATAACCGTTCATTAAAATCGACCGTGTGCTGCTTAATTTGTATAAATTCTTGCTTGATAAGTATAATATGGTAAATGTAATTATATGTATATGTAAACTAATTAGCATTATATTTTGACATATATAATATCCGTATGGACTTCGCAAATTATCTTCCTCCCGTTGGAAAAAGATAAACTAATCTCTGTATGAGAGAGATCGTAAATATATTGAGTGTAAATATATTTGTTGGCTCTCTCTGGACTAGACTTGTGAGGTTTACGATGTCTGAAAGCGCAAACTAACTATTCGAGCTGAAAAACGACGATTTTAAGATCAATATGTAATATATTTCCAAGTCAAATGGACTTTGGTCGCAAGATTTTTGCATATTGCACAAGAGAGGAGAAGGTAACGTTCGCAGTCACGTTAAATAGTTATATCTTATGGCTTAGAGCGGGATTATCGAGCTGGCATTACATCGCGATTGTACGACGGGAATTTCATTAAATCGATGTTGGAAAGGAGTAGTTATAAATATGTAAGTGGTAAATCGTGAAGTATATATAGACTATATCATTAGCGGCGATCATGTAGTCTTAGATTAGCTCGAGATAGAAATATCCTTATTTATTTATTTCACGACAGACTTTAATTTATTTGAGAGATTTTGTTCTTACATACTTGCAATTTTTTTATCAATAAAGATACAATTCGATTTTTCGAATTATATTTATAATTTTATTTGATACAATATTTTTAAAAATTTACAAATAATGAATAATATCAATTATTAATTTTTTTATCATATCTCTACTGTAGCGTTTTTATTGATTAAAATAAATTCCGTTTTTTTCCAAAAATTTTTTAATATTTTCATTCCGAGTTTTTTCAATTCCATCGCTGTTTATCGCAGGCAATTTTACCGCATTTCCATTCGACATTTAGTCGATATTTTATCAGTTGGTGGAATAACATGTAACTATTCATAGCAAATCTAAATGTTACGCCTCTAAATTTGATGAAACGCATATGCAGACAGATTTTACCTTTTGTGTGTATACTTCTTGCACGCGCGATCAATAAAATGAATTTATTGGTCGATCAACTGAAGTACCGATTATACTTCTTTTCGTGAATTTTATTTTTGCAGCTTTTTCACTTTTCTCATTTGACTTCAATCTTTTTACTAAAATTTTGTAAAACTGTTATTTATATATCATTCGCGTTTCTGATAATAATAATTATTCACAATTTTTTCTTTAATATTTATTTTTCACATTTTTTGTTTATTTCTTTTATAAAAAAATTATATTAAAAAATTATATTAATATATTTTCTATGCGAAGATTTTTTGAAACCATTTAAGAGAATTGAAGTAAATAATATTTGAATGTAATCTTATGGAAAAATATCTTTTTCCTTTTATGTTTTGTGCAATTGATGAAAAAATTTTTTTTGTTTATTCAAACGTTGTAACTGCAGACGAACGTGCTGTGAGATTGTTCGTTTTTTCAAAGAGAAAATACAATTTCATATTCACACTAAACCGCACGGTGATCTATTTATCTCAAAGTACTCGCTCATATATATGTCCGATATGCATTATGCATCGTTTTCGCTGCAGTATTAGCCACGATTAGAACAACATAGAAAACACGGCCCTCTGTCATTTGTGTCCCTCACACGCCAATTTTCCAACGCGAAATCCTATGAATATTTTATAGAGACTCGCGAGCCTGTCATTCTTTCGCGCCCTTCATGAATTCTCGCTTCTCTCATATCGATGTTCCCCTACATTATATCGCAGTTAGCATACGCTATCAGCAGTCACTTAATGTTCAGAGCCATTATTTTGTTTTGTTAGGGTCTGTTCGTATATGGATGAATCCACTTTGCTTGTACTCAGGCATTATGATTGTCTGATTAATAACCACAGAAGTTGAACTACTTATATAAAAATAAAGATTTAAAATATAAATAAATAAATATATATAATTAAAACATTTAAAAATGTATAATAAAAATATATTAGTATTTTATTCCAATATATATACAATATGTGCATATATAATATAATTAAATAATCCATTCAAGATGCATTTATCGTTATATATATATCGTTATATATATTATGATAAATGCTCATTTTGAATGGATTTTAACTCACCACGAAAACGTTTGCTAATCTATACTTATTTTTTGTTTATTAATAGACAAAATTCATTTTTTGTCTACTTTTTCGTCTATAATCTATTATTTATACGTATTTTTTTTAGCGTACGTTCTTTAGAAAAGTTTGGCTAAACGCTTTAGGAACATTCTGTAGATAGATTTTTTGCGCTTGAATGAACTCGATCGAAACTCGAAACTGAGGCTTCGGAGTTCCCGTAAAAGTAATTGGTGGCTCGTTTAAAAGATACGTGACTCCATTGTTATTTCGTTCCCCGGATTTTCCACGTTCTACTTGTTTCATTGTACCACTCTTTAGTTTTCCGAGAATTTAACGATGAAATGCGTACGTACATCTACAGGTTACATCTACTACTTTTGACAATACATTATTAGTTAGTAGATATATTATCATCATCAATTTGATGAGGGAAATTAATATTTTATTAATTATCAAATTGTGTCACATTGTTCGTATATTGTAGTTAGAGTGTATCGATCAATATTAATTCCAGCCAAATTATATTGCAATTAACTAGGATGTGTGATAGGTGGAATAGTGTGAAATTAAATTAGGAAGAAATGGAGCATTTCGATATAACCGAAAATATAAATTAAACATATATACATATATATTTCTTAATTTATCTCTGCTTATATACAGATATTAATCAAAAGATACGAATTTTGTAACATTTATAATTTATAAATATATTATTCGAAAACAAAATCTTTCAATTTTATTAAATTCTTGTATGTCAAAAAGATTCAGCTTTTCTGTGATTTTTTAGGATAATAGGAATCGAGTTCTTACACTTGTAAGATTATGTAGAGTGATATGAATTATGCAAATCGCGAAGAGAGAGTTACCATTGTGTATACTTCGTGTCGCAATCGGAAAAATGTCGAACTCGACGCGCGGCGTTCGCCAATCGTGTTATCGATTATCGTGAGAGGCAATTGTGTACGCGAGAGTTTCGATAGGTCTCCGAAATTTGATTCCTACAACGTACGATTTCCTGCCATCATACCGGCGACCTAATGGAGCCATAAGCAAGAGTAGTGATAGAAACGTTTCGGAAATTCGATCAGTCTAGAAGGGGGATCACGCTTATCGTAGATACTGCTCGACGTTACGCGAACGAAATGATTTGGTATTTTATCCAGATGAAATGTATGTTTGACTCACCAATGCATGAATCTCTATGGGAAAGGAAAAAAGAAAAAAAAACCGAGAGGAAAATGCTGAATAAGTCGAGTTTACAACAGTAGCGTTTTACGTAAAACAAAGGAGAATTATTTTTTTGATATGGATCCGTATTAGAACTAAAAGAAAAAAAAGCTTTTTTATTACATAAAATATTTCTAAATTTATCGTGTATATTGTATATATAAATCGTGTATATAAATATATAGGTGTGTGACGGCTTTCATATTTTTTTTAGAAGGAAATAAGTTATGTTTTCTTAATCAATTCATTGAAACACAAATTATTTCTGAGTAACAAGTTACATATATTATTCAGGATATTCGTAATTAAGTCAATAAATGGATAATTACTTTTTAATCGCACTTGAATAAAGATGACAAATCGATCGACAAATAAAACCATGCAAATAATTACTTTGCAAATGAAGCACGCATGCCGATTTCAATTGAGAACTGCTATTAATCGTTTTTTTGTCAACAAAGCGATTACTAGACAGGTCTTAATTAGAAGTGATTGGCTACGTCAGAATTTCTACCGTTGCATTTTGGCGACTGTCAATATTTAATTTAGTCTATCAATCATGGAAGCGTGGAACAGAATACGACCATTTGCAGCAAAAAGAGAATTTTTCGGATCGCTCTATTCTGTGTATCGGTGTATCACAAACCCGCATTTTATTACATTTCTGTGACAATTGCATGATCGCACTAAATAACGTCAAATCGAGTATTATTGAAAATTTTATATATTTCTCTTATTTTACTTTTCTATTTGTAGTAAGTTGTACATATTTTTCGGAGCATTCTCAATTGCTTCAAATGAATAATTACTTTTTATTTATGAACATAAATTAAACGCTCTAATTATTTAAATTATTTGTAATAATCTAAATATATGAAAGTTTACACAATAATCTAAATATATGAAATTTTATACTTTATATATATATATATATATATATATATATATATATATATATAAGAAAATATTTTTCTTCTATTTTTTTCTGAGAGATAAATGAGTTCTAATTCTCGAAAAAAAATTTTATTATAATAATGATGCAAAAATTAAACGATAACAACGTTAAAGTCTTTTTTCGTGTTCACATACACAGATTGCGCAGTGCAATTTTGACGTTTTGTGCAACAAAACTCGTTGCTGAAAAACTCAATACGTGAAAAATCTCGCGCACGTGTCGCGAATTTCCGCCAACCGGAATTTCGACTGATGAGTGCTAATTAGAATCGACACGTTACATATCTGAAGAACAAAAGGCGTTATGGGAGTTGCCGGCTTTCGACGCAGCATTTAATTTGTGTGTGCATGTATGTATGTGTCGGCTTGATAAACGAGAGCATATGGTTAGTCTCTCTCTCTCTCTTTCTTTCTAGTATGTGAAATTATATATATATATATATTATATATATATATATATATATCAATACAACAACGAGGAATACGGAGAACCGCGGAGAAAAGGGATAGGTTACGGTCTCGTGGCTTTAGCAGACGAGGTACTAATTAGTTTTGGATGCAATTGTAGAACAGATATATGTCAATAGCAGCCTGTTAGCGCGAGTTTGATTTGCCCTGGATATCTAACAAAAGTAACGAAGACCACTCTCTCCACGAAAAACTCAGTGTTTAAAGATTAAAAGAAAAAGTATGTTAAAAATGAAAAAAAAAATTTTTTTTTACTGCGTATATTTCAGATATTGAATTTGTGCACTATAATATTCATGCTTTTTCATTTTAATATGTGTAACTTTTTTTAAGTTTATATTTTAAAAATGTTTCTGTAACCATATCTGACTTTAAAAACAATGTTATATGAATTTTTCAATTTTATAAATTTACTGTAGTTTCATAAAAAAATATTTCACATAAAATTTATTTTTTAGATATATGTAACATAATTTTTCAGAACGATTATATATATTTAGTAAATGCCAATAGTCAATAGAAATAAAAGGAAAGTTAAATTATATCATTTAAAAAAATATATTTTTAAAAATTTTTGTTCTACAAAGATTTGTAAAAAAGTAAACTTTGTTTGTTATTCTCAGAAATTTGGTGTTTTTTTGTAAGTTTTTCTTATTTTGTAATCAACACATGATTTACAAATGTGATTTGTGTCATTATTATGCCACTGCAAGTTATTAGATAATACTATCCTGCTTTTCGGACAATACTCGGTTCTCTCTCAAGCATCTTTTGAGAGGATTAAAGAATTAACTACGATAATAGAGAGAAAGAGAGAGTATGTTTTAAGTATGAAGAGCAGAGCTTTGTAGAGTTTCTATAAGATAGAAGAGATTCGTAATCCGTTAAGAAAGCAAAAGAGCTAGCAGTGAAAAGAAAAGGAGAAAATAAAATTAGCTTTGCTTATAGATATATTTTATTAAATTATGTTATTGAGATTACCACTGTAATTTTATTGGGGGATTATAGTTATTTTTATCATATCTAATATCGATAAACATATACGAGTATATGTGATAAAGGACAGAGCACATTTTATGCTCCTCACGTCTCGATAAAACCGTACATACCGAATTTTTTATACATATTTATAGTATTTTAAATTTGTCGGACAATCGTATACGAGATTTCTTATGGATAAGAAATTGAATCAAAATGATAAATGTTTCAATATATGAAATGCCAATAATTGTTTCTCAATTTTAATAATAAAATTTGCTAAATTAAATATTAAAATTTTAAATAATGAAACAAGAAAAGAAATAAATATGCTCTTCTAGATGTGTGTGTGTGTAAATCTCATTAATTTCATATTACTGAAATAAAGATATGTTAATAAGCTTGAATTGGTAATCATTGATGTGAAAAATCCACAGATGCCACGAACGATGGCATCGCATAAAGTTTCGTGAAATCGATAACAAATTCGTCAAAGCAACTATGGTTGAATGGACACTCGATATATACGGAGACACCCTATGTACACGTATGCCAAGCGACCCTACTCAATTTTCTCGTTTCGCATGGAAAATGTCGGCGATCCATTGAGCCGACGCGCGCGTTAAACGAAGCGGTGTTTATTCACGAATAAATTTTGACGATAGAAAAAAGCAATAAACAAATGACCGAGGAAGTGGCGATTTGGTCAGGCGTACGAATATTGGAAATGTTCTCACCCAAACAAACTGTTCGCTCGACCATAATTCATTTATTCCATACGAACAACCAGCTACTTCAATCATGATAGATAACTAGAAAACATATAACGATGAAAAATAAATAAGTAATAACGTGTACTCTTGCATGTTTCATATATATTATATGTCATATATAATAATAAAATGTTTTGCTAATTAAGTAAAAGTATTCCTTTGAGAGTGCTTAACCGAGAGACCGTTTCTCCCTGGTGCTTCCCTCGACTTAATTAAAAGTATTTGAGTTTAATTAAGCTTTAAAAAATATCAAGAAGAAATGAGTAGCATAGAGCAATATTGGAAATATAGAATTGCGAAATATCATGCTAATTAAAGGAAAAATATTCTTTGAAGAGACTTGATTGACAGTATATTTTTTCTGAGTTTTTTCTATTTTATTTTTGCCCGATTTTTAATTAAATTTAATTTAATTAACAATAAGCGGCTCTTCCTCGGGGGTAGCACGTTCAACTTTGACAACACTACAGACGAGTTAATAAATAATACATGCAAACTGACGACATACGATATTCCGACGGACATCAAACGAAGGGGTTGAATGATGGTAACGCACTTAGTTGCAGATAGTTACACGAGTTTCGAGCTCGTCGTTTGAGCGGCAGATAATAGCGCTGCCTTCCGGCAAATACTCGGTCATTGCCAAGCGTGAAATTATTTCTTGTCGCGAGAAATGCATGAAACGACTCGCCGTTAATTATTCACTCGATAAAGCTCATTGTGGATAAGCGCATTAGCACGACATACATCATCGAAGATTGCCTAATTTGTCTTGTATCATGAATACTCTGTGAGAAATAGCGATATGAGAGACGTATCACCATACATCCATTGCGTGAACGTTGTATTATATTTCTACTATGATCATATGGATAGCATTTCATTATTTATCCATCTCATCTCATCGATATAATGGAAACAACAACGAAAAATAATGCTGAGAAGAGATTACATAATACTGAAAAAAAACAACAATCCATCATTCAATTCCTTCTTTGCAAAACATTAAATGAGATTAATATAATTAATATAAATTATTAAATTTTATGTTTAATCCGCAAATTAAAGATAGAAAATTATAATAATAACGAAAATAATGTTTTTTTTTTCATTTTAAAATGTAATAAATTTTTAATTAGTTTCAAAAACATTTAGTTCATATAATTAAATATAATTGTAATTTAATTATATTTAATTATAATTGTAATATAATTAAATATAAAGTTAATATAATTGATTATTGAGAAAACAAAATCAATAATAGCACATTTTAAAGATGCAAACTATTGAACAATTATTTAAAAAAAATAATTTTATTTTAATGAACTATTATTATTTCGAAACTTATTTTTTGCTAGAATGATAAATACAATTACATAGAAAATAATTATTTATAAAATGCAATAATTAAAAATATTAATAATATATCAAGTACATGCATATATGTAACAATTACGTTATAATGTTATTAAAACACTGGATATAAAAAAAAATTAATAAAATAGGAATTCTAATTTTTACAAAGTTATATCTTTGAGAATAAAATCTATTATGTGTACACAGTTTTCATTTATAGTTTCTGTATCTATGTGTATCATTAGAAGATTCGAAGCATCATGTATCATTAGGAACAACTACGTTCTTTAGCGCGTCGTGTAACGCGTCTCAAGCTTCAGAGCATTTTCCATATATTAAACAGACACGTGGAGAGCTTCCGTATACAAAGCGACTACACAAAGGAATTCCGCGCGTCATCAGATCTCTAGCAGATCTTGCCAGCGTCAAACGAATATCCTTTACATCCTTATTATACGGGTACACTCTGTATCCGTCTTTTCTGTGAATAGAGAGACGCTCTTTCATTACATCGGCGAATTTATGAAGATCCTTTTGCGTACGAAAGAGAATATGCTCAGTCTCATCGAGGGGGTTGGACGGGAACGGGGATCGGCGGTTTGAGATGACGCGACGCGAAAGATTGCGTCCTTCTGCAAATCTGGAGAACAATACGAGGCAATCTTAGTTTCCGCTCCAGCTCCTGTCCGACGTAGCCGCGCGTCGCGTCGTCATAAAAATCCTCGAAAGCACGGATATTTTTCAGCAGCCCTCGCGTGAATCGCGCGAGGGTGGCGCAATATCCTCGTGTCATTCCGCTCTCTATTTCGCAGGTAATTTCATTTCTCTCGCAGACGTAAGTAAGTTGATACAGCGGAACGCCGTGTGCGCATAAAATTTCTCCCACGCGCAGAAATGCCCGACTTTTTCTCTTTTACATTGGACCTTGCACAGCTATCACATGGACTTTAAAGCCTCGGGAAATACATGTTCCGACTTTGTATAACAAAAGTATGATACACAAAATATAATTCATACCGTACAAAAACTGCGCGTGTTAATTACGGATTATTCGCGACGAATGCTGCGCTGATTCCTTTTAAAAATTTGAAAAATGGTCTATTTAGTAAGAGAGAAAGAGAAATGTTTAATAAAATATACCTGAGATTTAATAACTTCTCGAAAGTATAAAAGAATTTGATAGATTAAATATCTAGAGCGCAAATAAAGACAATATCTTAATTAATTAACGTCAAATAAATTTAACAGAATTAATCTAAAGAAATGAAATAAAATAGGAAAAAAATTGTTGTGACATGAATATATACTTTGCAATTAGTCTATCGCTTGTGACTAAATTACGACTACAAATAATTAAAAATTATACTTTTTTTACATTATATTAATCTGACATTAATCGTGATATTAGTGATACAAATCGATATGATTTATCTCTAATGGTTGCAAAAATTCACAAAAAGATTGAAATAAAAATGACGCAGAAGTTGCGATGAATAGATTTGTAACTTTTAATGATTTATCACATAATCGATCATTTCCATTCGTACATGAGAAGCTATGCTTGTCTAATTATCTCATCATATTATCTCATTGTATTTGCTATATAGTCTCTCTTTCTCGTGTGAATCGCTTCAAGGGTTTGATAATTCTGCGGTTGACAGCCGTTTTCCTGGACCATTTATTCATAAACGCGCTTTGTTCCCACAAATGCTTCTGCGAGTTACCATGCAAGCTACATGCGTGCATGCTCGTGAAAACGCCGCACGAGCACGCGTCTATTTCCGGGGGTTAACAGGAAACGTTGACGCTTGCACTTGCCTCTGCGAGACACGTAGGGTGTGAAAGTAGAATGCGGATGAAAAAGTACGATTTCAAATATGTCGACAATACAATCGCTTAAATGTACTCGTTATTGCTTATCCAATATTGAAACTGTCGAACGGAAAATTGTTCACCGTGTTCCATATCAATAGGCAATGTCCGAGGATAACAGATGCACGTGTGCTTTTGTTATCCTTCTAGAATATATTTTTAGACATTTAACATAATGAAATGGAAGTGCAGAGTAAACGTTAATTTACGGAAAGAGCAAAATATGAATGAATGTTTAAATAATAATATCGATGTTATCTCTATAAATCAAAAAGCCTTTTGATTTAATTGTAAGAGATAAAAACGGATAAATAAATGAATCCAATCAAGAAATAATTTTGTACTATTCAATTTTTTCTCACCGTAAATCTTGCAAATATGAAATATATTTATTTTAGTATTATTAAAAATTTTAACAATGTCTTATATCATCTTTTATTTTTTTCTCTTCTTGTCGCCAATTTATTACAATGTATTAACTTTTATGATATGCAAATTACTCTTCATCTCTCAGATATCATCTTGAGTGAAGTTAGATTTACGATGGATATATGTGCTCGAAGCACATAGAAACTTTGCTATTGACATTTGACTTGGAGATCGGATGTGTTACATGAAATTTCTCTCAATAATATAATTTCAATGTAGCGCAACCTAACGAGGGCGTGGGAATGTCCTTATTCAAGATCTAAGGATGAATCTAAAGATGAAATTTTGCCGTTGCATTCGCATCACTTTGACATCATTGTAGCGAGAAATTGCGATATAGAGCATCGTGTGATAAAGTTTCACATTCTAACTTCTCACATTCTATGAAGATCAACATACATATACACACACACGCGAGTGTGAATATGTGAATTCAAGGAAAGTCTACTTACATTAGAAAGCGCAGCAATGTACATATATTGACACTCTTAACTGCAATTGAAGATAATAGCACCCGCGTGTATATTGTTGGAAACTATCATCTCTTGAAAATGTGCAATTGTATATTTCTTTGTTTTACGTTTCTTGTTACATAGAAATTCTAATCAATAAAGTAAAAATTTCAAATCAATCAAGAACCATATAATAATTTATTACTTAATGTCTTTTCTTTCTTTTGAATAATTTTCTTTTCTCATTTTTGTTGAATCGTTATCGAAAAAATTTTTTATATAGCATCTATCAAGTGAGTTCTTTGAAAAATAGCTCGACTTTAATGGGTTAAGGGGTCCTATTCATGTCCAGGTGCCAAATCTCCTGGTCCTTTCTTCCTTTGTTTTCAAACGATTTCACTCCGAAGCCACGAGATAACCGTAGAAATACCGCAGGAATAGAATTGGAACTACCGTTGCTATCATTTTTTCTTCCCGTTACACGATTTATCACGAAGGGATCCTTTCATTAACATGGACGCTTCTGTGTTAACCGCGAAATTCCCCTCAGTCACGCAAACGTAGGGGGAATATTATCATTCTCAACGAAGAACTTGCTTTAAATAGAGCGCGCGTGCGAAAAGATGGAAGTGAAATTGCAACGAGAATAAGTTTAGTTAAGCAGCAAAACTTTCATAGTTTTTCTTTGCGTGTTCATAGCAAAATTTGTAATTATTCACCCTTGCTTTATTTCCAATATTAATAGAGTTAATAATAGAAATAATTCCAAAAAATATTTTTTGTAACAATTATTTCCGCTGTAATTACCCCTTTTCTAAATTTATTGAAATCTATTGAGCGCTTTAATATGAATATATTATGAAAGAAAAGAGAAGACACAATTATTAAATTGAGAAACTGCTTTTGAAATTGAGAAATAGCTTTATTTATATGCATTATTTATATATACGAATATATTGCGAGTTTTGTATGTTTTTTCTCTTTTATTTTTAGTATTACAATTTAGACCAATTTTTTTTCTCTTTATATCGATACATTTATTATCTACATCAGTTTCTGAAAGTGGTCTTATTGAGAAATACGCACGCATTCGCGCGTTTTCTTCATGAATAGTAACTCCGCTGAGTCTGTAATTTTTTTGTATTTCAATTTTATATTCTATCCGCTCGTCTGTTACACTCGTGTCGTAAGTAGAAAGCGAACGAGCGCTTCTTCGGTGGCGATGTCATCGCTTTTATGATTTGTTACGCGCAAATGTTACGAGCTTTTCTTTATCAAGCTTGGTAAAAGAAGCTCTTCCATTTCTTGCGTATTAATTGGTGGAAAGGGAAGTTTAATAAAGTGAAACATGGGGGCGGCAATCGTTTGCTGACATCGTTGCTAAAACATCACCTGTCCTCATTCTCTCATTATCTCTCCCTCGTTTTCTTGACTTTTAAAGATAAGTCTAATGAGAATCGAATGTACTTTATAATGTACTTTACAATGGATTATATATATATCAAATATATATAAATTCAAATGTATATATTATTGAAAATAATCATTTAGAAAATTTATGATTAAATAAAATACTATTCTATTATATTTTTATTTTAAATACATAAAATATTGTTACATATTTAAGTAAAGTTTATTTCGCGAGATTGATAAATACAAACGTACAGAAAAAAAACTTATATAAGATATAATAACTAAAATTATTAGTTGAAATATATATATATATATATCTAATTTTTTTTAAAAATAGAATTAAATTTTTGTTTAAAATTTATTTAAATATTAAATTCTTATTTAAATATTTGGTGAATTTTAAACGAGAGTCAATTTATAACCTTGTATAGCTCAATTAAATTCGTTGCGCCGTCTTTAGCTTGATTGCTCGATTTACAGTCACCACTTTAACATCCCTGAGGAGAAAGTGCTTCGGGGACTCTTGCAGCTATTCGCCTATCCTTCTATTCTTGTCGCGAAGCATCGAGCATTTTTCTTGAGTGTATCGTGATTCTCGAGAAGCGGGTTCTTTTTCCACGAGAAGTATCGTCTACGTTCAAAGCTATTTCAACTGATTCTATTTATTCCGCGTCGTTGACAATAGAAGTATTGAACAAACGAAACATCGTGAAAAACATTTGTCTGGATTCATCGTGATGATAATTAATGAGAAGTATCTCAAAAAAGAAGATATATTCTTTCATATTGTTACGAAAAGCTACACGAATAATGAGATATTTTGTTACAACGAGGTTCTTTTCTTCCTTTTATTTAAATATTGATTTCGTTCAAAAGAACAATTTCTTTCTTTCTAATTTCTTTAATTCGTTGGAAAAAGTAAATAACATATATCGATTAGATAGTTTCTCTTAACGGAAAGCCGATTGTTAATTGTCGAATATAAAATTGTCTATGCACATTCAAGGGATGACATTTGACATAGACGACATTACATTGCAGTGGGAAATAGAGGAAATTGGTTACAACTAGCGAAGGTGAGGTAGAGGAAGCGCGGCTCGACATGCAAGATTGTTATGCATAATAATCATTTTCGACTATAATTTTTAATGTTGTTTGAGACAAAAAATTAGTTGCTGAATTCAACTATAAATAAATTAGATGTTTTATTTTCATAAAAATTTAATGATTAAAAGTACATATATTGCTCCGAGTCTTATTTAGCCTCTTCTTAGTTTTAAACAATTTTTATTATATTGAAAGTGTCAATATCTTTAATGGCATTAGAAATGAACACGATATACATTTGTAAATAAACTTTGCTAAATCATAACCTTTTTTTATTTAAATTTTATGCGATATATATTCAATAAACTCTCTTTTTATTCATAATATTATCTATTTTTAGTTAACTTATTTAACTATGTTTATTTTATTACGAAGACGTCAGGTACGACATGTAAATGCATATACCAACGTAACTTAAGCCGTATTAAAGGTGTAAGCTGTGAATAGTGGAACAAGAGATTTGTTCACGAATCTTGCTTGTATCAGATAGACTCCTCGTTTCGCCAGTAGTGTAATCTCGTTTTGGGCAGACATAGTGGTTAGGAGAGCGTGACTAACGGCCAGTAGTCGAAACACAATTTAGGATGCCATCGAGATATATCACATCGCAGCTACACTCACGAATCTTTTCCGAAAATAATGAAAATTTTTAACAAATAGATATAGGTTCATGACGTCTATATTTAACTTCGTTCTATATTTAACTCAGAAATAACTATCCCATTAAAAGAATTTCATTTTATATGACATGTACAATATTTTTATTTAAAAGTTAAAAATCTCTTTACGAATTTATAGAGAAGAGAGAAAGAAGACATTAATTATCATTAAGTACTAAATACTAGCAAATAAAACTTTATGTTAATAATATTCAAATCTTGCATATAAATATTTTGTAAAATTTTTATCTTGGAATTATATTTTCTTATTTGCACACAATAACAAAAAATATATAAAAATGCAAATAATATATTAAAAGTACCAGCTAGATAAAGATCTATTAATTAATTCTTTATTGATATAGAATATGTTTTTCACATTGTTACAATCTTCTGCAGATCGTTAAGTTCATTAAAACACTTAATTTCTTTAACAAGATACAAAAAGCTTTACATTATGCGCTTCATTGCAGCATATGCTGCAATATTGATTCTCTTAAAATAATCAATTCAATTACAATAAAGTCATTATTCTACAAGGACTTGTTTTTATACGCGCAATAGTTTACGCTCGACCATCCTTTATCAAGATACTGTTTTTCTTCCTTTCTCCATCATATATGTTTTCCGTATCGGATTTTTTTGTGTCTCACAAAAATGATTTACTCTCTTATATTACCTAAGATACTTCAACTAAAAGAGCTCTCAGGAGAGAGGGCATAAGTTAGTTCGATATAACACGACTTGCGAGAGTCGAGTAAACTGATTTCGACTAACTGCGACCGATTACGATAACGAGTTCGCTAATTAACGCGCCGGTTGTTTAATTTTTCCGACTACGATTTTCCATAATGAAGATATTCCCGTAGAGAGACTCCCTCATATCTTGATGTTCATATTGCGTGCACAGTTGCAATATTCTTTAAAAAAAATTTTCGTTGCGTTATATATCTCTTGAGAATGTCTCGGAATGATTTTTCAACGATGTATTTTTCCAACGCAATATATTTTAAAGTTCATTTTGCTAAGATACTATATGAATTTTTAATATTATATATACTAATATTATATAGCTTATTGCAAACATTAAGCGAAAGCAGTGAATTGTGAAAAATAAAATTTTATGTTCTTACATATTTAACAAAAGTTGTTTTCTTCTTTATTTTATATATTTTTTATATTTTGTTGCATGGTTTGTCTTGTTTTTTGCTGCTGTAAACTTTTCTGAAAAGTCTACTCAATCGCATCTTTAAGACAACCGAATCAATCTTGTAACCGTAAAAAGTTTTGAGGCCGTCTCAATCAATCACTATACTCAATATCTTGATTTTCTTTGAGTTGTCGATCCGCTTTCTTATTCGCCATCTGTTTGAAGTTAATTAAATTTATCTTGAAGTTTGTCAGGAATTTACGTTCAACGAAGGGCGAAGTCACTCGGGGTAGAATTCGCAATCTTATTTGGGTGGATTAAATATAAAGGAATAAACCTTTTTCCAATCTGCACGATTAGATTGTATTCGTGAAGTTCTGAACTATAATGTGCCATTTGTAGAAATTAAAGAATGTCGTGTTTTAGCTCAGAATTACAATTTTATGGGACATACAGATGGTTAAACGTTTCATTTATCTTTTATTTAGATTATAAACAAATTTATCAAATTTATAAACTCAAATTACGCATTTAGAGATATTAACATATTTGGATAATTGATATGATAACTAATTTAAGATAGAAATTTACATGTCACATTCAATAATATAAAATATATAAATAACATTGCAATATATAAAACTAAATATAAGTATATATATGGTGTAGCACCATTTGTGTGCATGCCTATTTCTTGTCTATTGACAATTTTTATTTTATCCGTTTTGTAAATATATTGAACAGAATGATAATATTTTACACAATTTTATATTTGTAATATTAGACAATAAAATTAAAAATTGCATTATATTTTATTATAATATAATAGACCTGAAATTAATTTAACATCTAAAATTAAGTTAATACAAAAAAGCAATTCATTCTATACGTTGATCAAATTTTTAGAATTCTTTAGGAGGTAAAAAACAGCTTGTTTAGGATGTATGAAAAATTTACATACATAAGAAATCTGCACAATTTGAACTCCACAAAATGTCGTCCTATAGAAATTCTGCGAAATGAAATCAATTACGTTTATTATGTTAATACATAAAAAATGACGTAAATAGCGCAGTAATGATTTACATTTATTACTGACTATTTAATTTTTATTTATCATGTCTCAGTAAATTATATAAATATTCTCGGAAATGACATACATTAAAGATTGATGTCATTATATATTTTAAAGTGAAATTTAATATATAAACCAATATTAATATTGCAAGTGATATTTAAATTTTTATAATTATTCTAGCTGCGTGTGATAAGCAAGAGTTCTGTGTACATTTGCACGTTCGTCGCAAAATATGGAAGAAACGATAATTGCGCTATTGTGGAATATTGCAGGCATTCCGTCCTGTTCGTTTCACATCAACACGCGCGCCTGCTTTTTTCAGATCTCTTTTCAAGCAACACGAGATATGCATATAGCGCGTAGAATTTATATAAAAAGAGTAATTCCATTATTTCCTCGTTTAATGAGAATCTCCGAGATGCAGTTCTATTATGGCCGGTGAGTTTGCATTTTGCTCTATCCTGAAAGTCCTCATCACTCTGTCAAAGCACTTTGCATTCCTATTTCAAAAGTGTGACGTTATGTTAACGTAATTGGCCATCGTGTCAACATATCTTACATCAACAATTTAAGTCAATTTATCGATTAATAATTCTGTTTTATTCGTATTAGTAAATTTATAAAAAATGTTTTCTGATATAGTATAATAATGTGCTAATTCTGATAGAGAATGCAAAATGATAATTTGATAAAATGAAGCATATAAATCTTTATTTGTGTTAAAATTAATTTGTGTAAAAATTATACAAATTACGATAAATTAAAATACTCAGAAAGCCTCCCATAAATGGAAGGCCATTATGTATTTTTGTATTTTAATAAATACTGAACATGTAATTATTAATTATGATGCATACATCAAAAACTTATTCAATTTTAAAATACGACCTACAATTTATTCAAAAATAAGGTCTATTTGACAATATTATAAAAAATATTATAAAAACAATATTAATTATTACTATAATATTAAAAATACAAAATAATATTTTAAGTTTTGATTATATTATTTAATTTTTTTTGAATGAATAAAATATAAGATTAATGGCTGTACACATTAGTAAAAATAATATACTAGAAAACATGGAAAACAACTGTTACAGCCGTGAAAAATAATTGTTTATCGCATATAAAATTTATAAAGATGTGAATTATTCAAATGGCATAATGCAGTATATACATTTTTTACATTAACCTAAGAAAAATATTATTTAAAATATTTTTACATAGATTTTTATCGAAAGTTTAATAAAATTCCTTGATTAGTCATATGAATAATTATTTGTTAAATATTCATTTAATTTAACCGATATATTTGACAATAAAAATTGATAAAATACAAATACATGAAATGTTCTTTGCATTATTGGGCTCTTTCCAATGGAAATAATAGAATCACTTGGCAAGTCTCATGGAAGCACATTTTCGAGAAACATGCGATTTTATAAAAACGAAACTTATTTATCATGATGTTTCTCATCCATCCTGCCTATCATGTATTTCTTGTATTTCATGTGTCACGGAAATACACGAACATAGTCACTATTTTTGTTAGGAAAATTAGAATATGACAAATGAAATTGCGAATTTTACCTCAGATATACATATAATTAAATATAACATTTTAATCACATTTATTAAAATATTAATTTAAGAATAAATCACAAAAATATTACAACCTCATGTATCAAAAAATTTTTGTCAATTATATAAAACTTCTAACTATATAAAATTTCATAAAATTATATATCTGAAAAAAATATCATTTTTCTTATTTAATATATATATATATATATATTATTTAATATATATTATTTTAATATATATTATTTAATATATTTCATGCTGTATAATGTTAAAAATTTGATATAAAATTTTTTTATCAATTAAATTGATATATTGCGTCATATAAATAATTAACAAAAATTTGTCACAATAGAAGAAAATTAAATTTTGAGTTCGTTCCTTCAATATAACATATTTTTATATTGCCAAAGATGACTAAAGGAATGTCTTAAAAGTCATGAAGGGATGAAGTTAAGCTTTCATATATACGGTCTCATGTCGGAGGTGGCAAAGAGAAGCGATTACATGCCATCACTTTGATAATTCATCGAGCGAGCCAAAGGGCCGAGATACAGCAACTTTTCCAATAAATGAGCTTTGGGATCTTTCGGATACGACGACATAGAACATGGGATGACCGGTAAAAAGAGAGCTGCGCAACAGAAGGATATAGCACGATGACGAGCTCTGCTTACGAACGCTTGGCGAACTCACCGTTCGACGTAGAAATAGATCGGCGCGGCACCTCGGTTCGGTTGTCTCGACACGTGTTGTCGCGCCTTTGATCGTTTCACGCAAGATCGGTCCCTGATACCGACACACGTATCAAACATATTGGCTGCTTACATACGTGACGGACTGGCCGTAGAACCCGATCAGATACTACAAACGTGACATCATAAGCAGCTGCACTCTGTTCTCCAAAAATTCGTTAACAAAGAATTCTAGGAAAAAATATGTATGTTACAAATTTTTTTGATTTATTTATATCTAAGAGAAGATCTTGAAATTGATTTAAAACAAATATTATCGGTCTTGACATATAACATTAAGAAAAAGACAGATGCTACGATATAAAATGAGTCAGTTTCATCACATTCTTAAAAAATTTGATATCATCACTTTTTACATCTAAATATTATTGATAAAGTTACGAGTATTCATTAATTATTTTACACAAATTAAAATCTCAGTCAATTCTAATTAGCAATTATCTGTTTATTAATTACTAAAATTACTGTTAACAACCATTGCTATTTTTAGACAAGACTTCATTAAAAATTGAAGTGCACAAAAAATTCGTTATGTGTTTGCTGCATATGACATCATAGTTAAAATCGTAAATTTATACGCACAAATAAATACAGATTAATAATAATCAAAAATAATATTATAAAGCATTAAAACGTGATACTCAATTTTGTAAAATTTTTTTATTTTTCGCAATCTTTAGGTTGCTCGTGTTAATCTTCTCGAAAAATATATCTCTATACGGTGTTTATTATTTTCTCGAGTTTTCCCAACGATCGTTTAATTAGAAGCAGTTAATTATCAACAGCAGCAAATATTGTTCGCGATAAAGGAGACAATATTCCAAGCGCGCTACGCATAAATGACTGCTTCAAATTAATTGCGCCATAATTATTAAATAATATGTCACTTTGTAATCAAGCAATTTATATCACATATTACAAAGAATTTTATTATTATTATATCTCCTTTCTTTCTCGTCTTCTCTTTCTCTATTGTGCTTTTTTTTAAATATATGTATACTAAAATATAGTAAACTAATACTGACTTAAAGTTAAATTCCAAAATTTAATTTGTAAAAAAATAATATTGACAAAGTAATTTCTAATAATATTGCGATGAATTATATATTTCTCAATTATATTAATTTATTAATCAATTAACTAATGTATTTATCAATTGAGTCCTTGTCATTATATCCAATATGTTTAATTAAAGGGCATAATTAACATAATTTCCTCATTATGAAACAAATCGTGTAATGCGCGATACTCTCCAAAACTGAAGATATACAATTAATTTTTATTAATTATATTTGAAAAATTGAACATTGAACAATGAAATATTAATCATATATTATTTTCAGAATGTTGTAAAAATAAAATCTTTTTAGCTGCTTTAAATATACATAACTGCGTTACTAAATTTAAATGGCATTTCTCTTAAACAATTTAACAATGGAGCTCAAATACATCGAGCAGAAAGCAGCGGGCGACGTTACGATTGAACAAGATGAAAAATTAAAGATACTAAAGTAACGTTAATGTTACATCATTCGGAAAATTTGAAACTACGCCCAAGGGAGTTCGCAAAAACATTAAATCCCATTGCGACATTTTGTCGTAGAGAAAAAGTTATTGTCCCTCGTCGGGCCAAAAGATAGTTGCCAATTTTTTTTCTCGCCTGGGTAAAGAAGCGGGTAGAGTTACAAGGGAAAGGGTTGGACTTTCCCTGACAGTTTAGAAATTTACGAGTTTTACGGTATATTTCCTCAGTTCGCGTGCTCGTCCTTCGGGGGTGGTCCAGAAAGAATGCCATAGGTATTCTCTTGGAGCTTTTTTTGGATGATTTTTGCGACGATTTTTGCTCTCTCTCTCTCTATTTTTCTATCTATCTAGCTATCAATCTATCTATCTTTTGTTTGAGACTGTCCCTCGTCCGAAAAATCGTATAAAATCTGGATTTTTCAGCAATACAATTTTTATGGCCTATTTTCACTCCGCCCTTCGAATAGCGCTCATGCTTCGCTAAATTTTCTGTTACGAAGTTTGGAGGAAACATGTGGAACAATCTCTCTCTCTCTCTTTCTCTCTTTCTCTTTTTCTGTTTCTCTCTCTCCATCATAATACACTCTAGTTTAGCATGTTAGCTATCTATTAATAGCTGACAGTTATCGATCTTTAGTTTTGCTTGATATACATGTATACAGTTTTGTGATGTATTCGATTTGCTTACGAATTTTTGCAATTTAAAATCAACTTTAGTATCGTTTTGAAAGTAAAAAATCCGCTAATTAACAAATTGATTTAGATTTAATTAACAAGCTTTGATTATTTTTTTACACATGTTGTTAGCAATATTGGAAGAAAATTTCTTTTATTCGCAATTAATCCACTTCCTTAGACAATTACTCGAGAGATATCCTTCTTCTAATATGCCCGTTTTCTTGCCATCGACAAACGCATCTATTGTCTGACAGAGATGAGATATTAGGAACGCATCGGAGGGGGATTTCTTATTGTATCATGAAACAGATGTTGACTGATGATGTGATGAAAAGGGCGGCCACGTGTGCAGAATATGTTTCACATGGAAGCTTGTGTCAATCTTTCGTGAAAATGTGACATCCGAAAAACACAACGAGCGGGAATAAAAGCTGCACCGTCTCGCATCATCTTCCGCTTGACATAATGCGAAAAAATATTGATGCGAGACTGAGAGATATTGATCGCGACATTACTTTCGAGAGTTATTATCGACTAACATCCTGTCACTTCTGCTAATGATTTATCGAAACAAGGCAGCGAGTAATTGTTACGGGACTCTTTTTTTAACGCTATTAATGATATTCGCGTAATAAGAGAATCTTATTGCATTTTAATGTTTCTCCTCGCAGTATTTAATAAGGAATAATATCGAGAACATGATTAAAATGTATGTAACAAATTTTTGCACATGCTATAAAAATTACAATACAGGCATTATCAAGACGCTTACACTGAGAAAAAAGTTGTTAACTTGACTAAACCATTCAACTAAATTATTATTTTTTTAATTAAAATATTTAAATTAAATAATACTTATTAAATCTAACATGACATCTATTTAACTTAAATATTTAAATATTTTAATTAAAAAATAATAATTTAGTTAAACGGTTTAGTCAAGTTAACAACTTTTTTTCTCAGTGTATAAATTCTTATATTGCTCATTAAGTTCATTTGCATTCTTCTACACGAATAAAATATGATATTTTATTAATATGAAATTTATTTGTATTAAAGAGCCTTACACTTAAAAGTAAAAATCGACATAAATGTTAAAAGATTATTCTTCATTCAAGAGAAAACGAATAAATAACGATTAAATAGGAATAGTTTATATTTTCAGATTTATTTATGCTTGATTATTACAATTCGATCATTATTTGATTCTCATCTCCGTTAAATTCATTTATTAGTCAAATAAATTTAATTTATTGTGACGAGTGCAACGAAATCTCTGAAGGGAATAACAAATGCACCTGTAGCAGCGCTTTAATTCATCGTATCCAGTCAATCCGTAACTTTATGCATATTCATTGAGCAGATATCACGACTTGTCTGACATTAATGACATTACTAAATCAATGAAATATTAATAATTATCGATGACAGAGAGAAAGAGAGAGAGAGAAAGAGAGAGACATATATCAGTGATTAAAAAAGTAAACTGTATTAATTTTTCATCTCATTTCAAGATTGCTCCAAAACGTATTTACACGACTCTGTCCTGACATACTAGTATTTGGCGATTATCTCCAAGGCAGGAATGCGACAAGAGAGTAAAATCCGAACGATTTTGGCGTTTTAGCGGATTTTCGGCTAAACACGCGCACCTCGTTCGAGCACACGACTGGCTGACGCGATGCAATTCCGGATGCAATTTCGTTTCCTCCTTTGTTTAATGCGTCGCGTATACACACGGCGACGCTTTGTCGCGTCGTTAAGGGTAACCCGGATCGAGCGAGATTACACTATCGCCCTGCTTGCAGCGCGCCAAGCACATGCCATTTCGGCTTTTCGTCACGTGCGCGAATAGAAGCTTTCGGTACACTCTATAGTATATCTTGCCCTTCTCTCTCGCCCCTGATAATGAATATTGCGAGTACTGAAGAATAGAGCGCGACATAAAAAATTCGCAAGTATGTAGAAATGCAAGCGAAATGTATCCTTTACCATTTTTTTACAGAACAGTAAATAATCGACATTCTTTTTTTCTTCTTTCTCTCTTTCTTCTTTTGGATAATTTTCCCTTTTTGGATAATTTTCCCTTTGCTTCTTCGTCGCTGCGACGGAAATTACGACCGATAGCAAGTACCCACGAATGCTACACAGCCATTGTCACTGCTTTTTTTCTCCAGCTGCGCTTTCCGGAGCTTGCATCAGCCCGAGGCGCATTGATGCATGTTTCGCGACGAGTTAGAAGACTACGACTAGATAAAAGAAACTACCTGACGAGCGTTTTCACAAGAAATACTGCTGAGCGCATAATATTTTAGCGTTGAGTGTATCAAGTAATATATGTATCTTCAAGCTATAATTTTTTAAAACTATAAAACTATATAAAAAATTGGAATGCGTTTTAAAAATTAATATTCTGCGTATAAATGTGTTTTATCAAGAATTTATAATTTCTTCTATTATTTCTAAAGTATAGCCAACTTTCACATAGTATCATGCTCTCGGTATAAAGTCCAGCATATTCAGTTTATTTTAAACGTCCTTCTCGTCAGCTGAGTGCGATGATTAACGAGTGACGCGCTAAATGAGATCGCACGGAAGCTATTCATTTATATAAGATAACATTCGAAGCATCTCAATATGCTAACATAAGAATAATAATTATAAATTATAATGACATTAATTGAAAAAATTTTAATGTTTCGCAAACTAAATAGATAAAAATTAATAAAGTAAATACTTAAAGCAAAAATCAATAAAGCAATATTTAAAAACTCGATATTCATAAAAGTAAAGTGTTTTTTTTAATACATTAAAAAAGATCTAGATATTTATGGAAAAAATTTGGATAGTTTGCATAATGCTGAAATATTATATGACAACAATTACAAATAAAATTCTTGAAATAAGATAAAATATTAATCATATGACTAATAAATAAAATTAAATACTGTATAGTTTTAAAATCTTCTTTCTAACAAGCAGAATTTACAGGATTACTTTTAATGTTCTCCTTACATTCTAAAGTTCAATTTTGTCCATTTACAATATCATAATGAAAATCTGTCGATAGTTGCCAATATTTGGAAATTTTAATTTTGACGGTTTTTTAAATAATCGAAAATTATCTTATTGTTAGATATATATATCAAAATGTTTCTATCGTACATTGTTCGCGTATGCTTATGCGTGTAAAAGGTAGATCCACTTTAACAGCTTTCTTGCTTACTCCCGCTTTTCTCGGAAACGCCGCAATTCCGTCAGCAGTGGGTGCCTCGTTGCGAGTTTATTACGTTTCACGGATCTCCATGGGAGACGAAAGGCACCCGGAGGAGTTTCGCACCGTGTTGATCCATGCATTATCCATAATACAACATCGAGCGAGATTACAGCTATTCGAGTTAGTCATTACAGTTTAGCAAGATTTTCAAGCTATAAAGTTACAATAACGCGTTGTTCTTTTTATTTTTTTTTGTTTTGACAGCAAATTGACGGCAACTGACTCGCAAATTAATTTTTTAAACGAATTGTGTTGCGTTTAAGGCTATATATAGCTAGGCACGATGTTCTTTTACGCGTCGTTTTATTTGCAACATGCGTGGATTAATAATGCGAATTTTCTTAATATTGTTTATTCAATATTTTAAGTAGTTTTATTATAAAGTTTCAATTAAATAGCTTATTTTCAAATTACTTTCATATTGAAGAGAAATTGAGATTGCTTATAAAAATATTATGAACTTTTGTAACTTTATATAATATATGAATTCCAATATTTAAAGATATAGATTTAATGAGATTTTCGGAAACATATTTTTTCATTTTTTGCAAAGGAAGATTCTTTGTCTATTATATATTCTTAGAGAGAGAATATGATAAACAAATTTTCAATAAATATATATGATAAATACTTTCTTTTTATTATTTTATCTGAAGATGAGGCTTTTTTTAAATGCGCTTAGAAATTTTTCCGACAGAAAAAGATTCTGGTTCGTTCATATCTCTGGCGCACTTTCTACTTTCGTCCGTGCTAAGCACGTTCTTAAAATGACAAACGAGGGTTGTTAATCAATTTTCAGCGCTATTTTTTGAACTAAGTATTACACAATGATATTATTTTTCATCACCGTATAATTAAACCGAGAATGTTCTGAGTGAAATATCGGCTAGAATGCCTTAGTATCATCGACTTTAATGACAGATTTTCTAATTAATCCAGCTCTTTTTAACTGAAACGTTGCGGTCATTAATTTTCGAGTTATGTTAAGTAATTGTAAATGTAGAAGTTTGCATGAATTACGTAGCTGAGAGAACAGTCAAGTAATAAAATTCCATCGTTTATTTAAAGTCAAGGGCACACAATTTTTCCTTCCAGAGTTTTAACTCAAGCTTCAGTTTTAAACTAACTTTAGTTATCAATATTTAATATCGAATATTACGGAGTTACGCTCCCCTCAAAATTAAAGGGAAATCTAAATTCGTCAAGAAATCTGTTGAAGGAGAAACTTTACGTATATTAATAAAATAATAAATTTGCAGCTAATATATTTTAAAGTAGATACAATATTTCAGAAGAAGAGAATTATTATGCACGGCGCTATTACGATAAAAGATATAATAATTACATAACATATGAGAAAGTTACGATGAGAAAGTTAATTTAAATCGTTACATAGTTCGAAAGTTTTTATTGGTTCGAAAATTAAATCTTCGTGACTCAATATTTCATACGTGGCTCGGGAAATATAAATAGAGTTCCGGAATTTTTAGGGTGATACTCTTGTCAGAGTTTCCAATTATTGAGAAGGGCGAGCCCTGCTCTTGAGGTGTCTCGTCATCGGTCTTATTACATTGCTGAAATGTTTGTTTTTGGTCTCGAGAGAGACGGAAAACAACTCGGCGACTCGACAATTCTTAGCGACGAGAATTCGTAGCACGAAATCACGTCAGGGTGGATTTGCCAACAACGGTTGCGGACTTGTTTGCGAATTCGGGAAGCCTAACGTTTTCTCTTTTTTTCTTCTCTTCGCACGATGGTGAAATTCGGCGTCACCAAGGGAGACAAACCCTCCCACGAAGCCCTCTAGCACCGATTCAAAGATACGGACGTGGCAAAACCAGGTCAGGAGTCCTCGACGAGGCCTCCCCACAGACATAAATGAGCCTCTCCTCTCGATGCCCGAACTTCGGCGGCCCATCTTTTACGCCAGGGAACGTACGACCAGTGCCTTGTCAAAGCTTTAATCGAGAGGGTGAACTTGCGCGTTGTATAATGACGCTTTGAAAAATATGAGGTCAAACTTCAAAATAAAAACTTTAAAAGCACCTTGTCGAAAGATATTGATTATGCAATATATGTAACTTGATATACCCTGTGAAGTATTACATGTGATAGCAGTTCAAACGTTCGATAATAGAACGTACATATAGATAATAATTATATTAATAACTATTGTTAAAATATTTGAGTGATATTTATTAAATTAACATTTTACTTATTCTCAGATTTTATTTTTTTTTTCTAACTCTTTTTTATTTGTCGCTCAATTGTCTCTTAAATAATTGGAAATCAATATATCCAAATATTTAAAAATTTAGATTTACAGTTTAATATTTATGAATATATAATGTCAACATGTAATTGAAATTTAAAAGTTAAAATTTTATCGTTTACTTCTTGTTTCTTTTAAGAGCTTGCGACTCGGCGATGATCACGACGAAAGGCAAAATGCTTAATTATAACTTATGAGACAAGAGTAATTAAGCGAAAAAACGATCAAAGGATAAAAATAATTTACCGATCGGCCTTTGCGGCGCAGTTATGTTTCAATTTTATGACCGTCTCTTCAGAGGGTTTAGCAGCTGGCTGATCCTCGAGTTCTCAAAAAAAGAGCGTTAGGCAAAACCCCATATAAAGGGTCGAGTGGCTCTCCACCATACCTAAAGGTTTCTTAAACGCTCGATAACTATTTTCCGCGGTCTAGCGATTGTTTAAAGTGCGCTCGAAACGTATTTTTTAGAAACCGCAACTCGGGCATTTAACGATTTTATAGCTCTCGTTCGGCGCCAGTTGTGAACATGAGAAGATAAATGAATAAGAGTATTTTAAACAATGCGAAAAAAAAACAAGGGAGACCAAAGGGAAAAATAAATTAAAAAATAATAAAGCAGTGAGAGCTCACACGGACAAACATATATACACCTACACACGTAGAATCTCCATTATCCTCGCAGTTATGCATTTGCGAACGACAACGAGGGAATACAGCGGTGCTTTTTATTTACGGAGAGCAGCATATATCTCTCTGTAACTAAAAACACCGGCGCGCGTTTAGAGCAACGATGAAATAAACGGGACGTATAAAGAGAGGCGCGCGTACAGGAATATAATAACAGTTTTCATAAAATATCCTGCGAAGTTGTCACCTCGTCCATCGTCTATTTCCGTTTGCGGTGCATGGGACTTCCTCTCCTTCTGTCGCGCGCGATAGTTATTTTATTATTTATTGCATCATAAAAAGTCGTAAGTATATGCGACGACAAACGCGGTGCATTCCACCTCTGCTGAGAAATTTTACTTTCATATGCGAGAGCACATCCTCCGTCCATCTTCCCTGTGTCCGCGAGGAAAAAGCCCCTTTTTCAAATTTCTTAATTACTTCATATTGTCGCTTTATTTTTTTACTACCCTTTTTTCGTATTTTTTATAATTTACGGAAAGATAATTTTATATTTTTATATTTTAATAGAATATTAGAAAAAAGAAGATCTTTTTTCCCCTCTTTATTATATATTTATGCAGCTTCTGTTCTTGAGCCTTCCACTTGAAGTAAAAAGAGGAAGAATCATTATTATGGCTAGTAATCCAGCTTTATATTTTTTTTGCGTTTACCGATTTTGAAGATTTGCACCGTATAAGATTCGTTGTGCGAGAAACGCGATTATGTAAATTACGTTGAACACATAGACTGCCGCGCACATAACAGTAATGACGAATCGTTTTCCGATCACAATTGGCAAATAATCATGATGGCTCGCAGTTCGTCGCCTCCGGTGAATTTCAATTACTCATATGTTCAATCGCAAAAATTCTTCGCTGCACATATACGCTCAGTGCATTTAAAGCAAAATATTTATTCACGCAATATTTATTATCGCAATTAATTCACGCAATATTTATTATCGCAATTAATAAATAAATCGTATATTTTTTGAATAAGAAATAAATAGACAAGATTGTAGATGAAATAATATATTACATATTCGACCTGTGTTTAATCTTTATTTGTTAAAAATATTTCTTATTGAAAATAAAAATATTAATTTGTATTATTTATATTTAAATTATTTTAATTGGTTTACAAAAGCGCGTGTCAATTATATAAATATCATGTTCTTTCTTTTTCTCTTTTTATAAAAAATTTTTTATATAAAGAACTAAATTAATGGTCCCTTAACCCTGGTAACCTTGTAGTATCAAAGATAAAGCACAAATAAAAAAAAATTCAATATCGAGAGCGAAACGGCAATCGTAATCCACTTTAGTATAACCGGAATTTTCAGAGATGCCTGCAATATTTAATTGTGACATTTATCGAAATTTTGCAGGAAAATTCTCGACAACTAGACACGCATGTGAAAGTTTCATTAACTGGAATTTCTATTAGTTGTTTCGTTGACAGAAAATTATTGATGAGAGTTTTGAATGAAATTGTCAACTGGAGGAAAAATTTCAGCATAATTATATTACTATAAATCTTCAATAAATCATTAATAATCGCTGTGTCATCAATAATTTTTTAAATAAGTAATTAATAATTAATGAATAATTCGATATTATTATTGATTAATTTTGTATTTCATTTAAAACAATAAGAGGAAGTAATTCGTCAGACATCAAGTTATTTAATAAAAAATCGAAAATTCTTAATTGAAAATTTTTAATTGAAAAATCTTCTTTTAATTATTAAGTTTTATATCATGAATCATGTCTATGATAGATTAATCGATCGAAAATGTATGTTCAATAAACTGATTAACGCTCAAGACGAAGAAAATTGATTTCGTACTCGCTAATTCGAAGAACATGGCTCAAAGATCTTGTCGAAATGTAACTATTTCTGTTAAATCATTCACTTTCAACAAGTGGTTCGAACCATTAGTTTCTCTAAAAGCTCAAATATCGATATCACTAATTCGCATTTCACTTTCCGTAGAGAAGTGAACGCTGTTAAAGAGAGTTTCCATTACTGTTCCTCCTGAATTCCTCAATAATTTATGGATATTGATTGTGTTCTAATTTATGTTTATTTTGAAGTTTTAAAAGCAAATATATCTAATTGATAAGATTTATATTAAATTTCCATATGTTTGGAGGCAAGATTTTTACTTAATTAGATTTGATTAGAAGAAAAAGATTTTTTTATCTATTTAAACATATTTTTCAGATTTATTTTTGCCAACATTATTTAATTTTTTTAAAGTTAAATAATTCAAAAGTATGTATTCTCAACGTGGAAAAAACTTTTTCTTTTTCTTCTTTAAGTTTCCTTCTCACAACATTCGCATGATTAAAAAAATGCTCAACAATTCTCTCGGGCATTCTGTACAGCAACCTCGAAATATATTAAAGGATCCCTCTTTGAAAAATTGTGTGCGTGTTGTCAACGAAGGAAGAACTATGAAAGAAAAGAGAGGCATGCTAACACATGATGTATCGCTGATTAAAAAGAAAGAAGGGAGAGACAGCAAATGAAAGCCATTCTCTAAAGTCTCAGGGAAAAGTGCATGCTCGCGGGAGGGGGTCAACCTGATAATTCTAAAAAACGCAGAGGCTTTGACAGGAAAATATCGATCGACCGTACGCGAAACTCGTTCTCGAGTTTAATTATTTTCGCGCGCACGCGAGTCGCGCAACTTCCTTGTTCGTTTGCGGGCGCGCGATGTCAATAGCGGGCGCCGTCAACCTTCGTGGTTGAAAGCCATTAATTTTAAAGCCACATCGGAATGCTTATCGGCCAAGCGAGAGAGAGAGTTGGACAAGTATGAAACGAGTAGACCGGTAGCGGTATTCATGCTCGCGATACGAACGAACAGCCCTGTTTTAGAAAATAGACGGTTACACAACCGTCAGAGAAAATAAAATAGCGATTCTTTAATAATATTAACGACATATGACCTTTTTAAGCTTCTCACAATGCTCACTTTTTTAAATTATTATTCTACAAATCGAATAAAAAAATTCTCTCTTTCATGAGTTTGACGTTTGACGTTCATTTCTTTTATCTTTTAAAGAGGATAACAATTTTCAATTTTTTTTTTTTGCTTTAGATCCCCCGATGATTGAAAGTAAACAGTTGTAAGTCTTGATCTTTCGTAAGCGATGCCGATTCGAGTTGAATCCCATAAGTCTTGTTCAAGATGTAACACGCTGCCTCACACTCGATAAAATTATTACAATGAGTAAAATACAATAAGATAGTATCTATCCATTAAGCCTGATGAAAACGGTACAGTCAATTTTCTAAATTGAAATTTCGAAGCACGCTTGAAAGCTTCCGTCGCATATCCTAATGCATCGTCCTACGAGCATCCCGTTACGGTCCGTCGCACCTTGGTACCCGATCAACGATGCGTGGTTCTCGTGAGTATTGCACGTGGCATTTTCTCCGTAATCCAATTGAAATCAAAAATTCGAGCGAATCGACCGATGTCAATTTCCGTTAGACGCACACGTGGGATTCAATCTCGGAAACGCAAACATGCTGCTTTATGATTCGTGTGTTTCGCTATATGAAAGATCTCCGGGACAGTTCTTTACTATTTACCGAGTAAAATCGCAAAAGCGATCAACGAGCGATACACGATTACTCGTTTGCATACGAACAAAATATAACAAACTGCGCGATCGTGAATTCGATAACAATGCAGTCTCCTTGGGAAAAATAAATACTTCGACGTTGTATTATTTTTTACGATATGTAAAAAGAGTAACAATGTTAAAGGAAACAAATACGAGGATTTTTATAAAAAATTTTTATAAAAAATTATTTATCAATTGTTTTTGAAAATAAGAATTCTCTTAACAAAATATTAGTTTTACAACTTGTACATTGTGTTTTAAAGAAACATTCCGAGTTTTTAGTTCATAAATTCATAAACTTTGTAATTTACCCAGCGATTATATAAATTCTCTTGAATATAAAACTATTGATTTTTTCTGAATATAAATATATAAAAAAATATAAATATAAAAAAAACTCAACTAATTAAAATAAAATTTTAAATTCATAGATATTTGCATGCTATAATTCGAAATTTTTAGAATTTTTTTAAGATTCAAAAATAGTGCATTTTCTATATATTTAATCGTTCCGTCCAGGAAACTAATTCTGTAACAAAAGAAAATAAATTAACAAAATTAGATGTTATTAAAAATTATCATTATATGTGTTTCAGATATTTTTTTCTTTTTTAGCTTCATCATGTCATTAAAACGAAACTAACATTTTTCTTTTGTCACATTTATTTTAAAAAAAATTTTAGACTACTTTTTATTTTTATTTATTATGCGCGATTTATAATGTACGAAGAAAAAACACGAATAAAAAAAGGTAATTTTGTCATTTTTCTCATTTTCTATAATGATAATACAATAAAAAAATATATAAAAAGTATCGTAAAATAAGAATAAGAAAAGGAAGAATAAGAGATCTATATTACGTAATAGAATTATGTCCAGATGTTTTGTCGGATCTGACCGGCATAAAAACTGTTACCGGAAAGAGGCGATAGTGCTCCCCTCGAATGAGCTCGTGGATCAAGTGGAGAAAAAAGCTGTTCCGCGATTTGTTGGTAAAACAAAATGTTCTGTTTTATATCCCCGAGAACGCTCTGAGGAGCGATTGTGCAGGTTGATTTTCGTGAGTGGGTTCTTCGAGAAGGGATCTTGGACAAATCGAGCGTGAAATGTTACTTTTTTAGACGAACTACACGAGAAGAAGGTCGAATGCTGTCATTGTCAGGTACAATCATCGTGAAACGAATCCTCTACCGAGACTTATCTTTTTTTTATTCTGATCTTATACGTACTCTGAAAGTTTACTTCTCATATTATAATTTAATTTTAAATCGATTTTTCTAAAAAAATATTTAATTAGACGTTACCTATTTTATGATTTTTTTGATATTGGTAACAATATACATGATAATATTACATTTATTAATATAATTAAAATTTTAATTAATATTTAAATAAAATCTATATGAAATGAATTAAATATTTAGAATTTATTATAATTTACTATAATAGAATTTATTATAATTTTTTAGCGAGATTTGTAAAGATTTAAAAAGTTTCTTATTATTCGTGGTTTATAATGTTTTTCAAAAAGATTAAAACATTATTTTATTTCTTTATTTATCGTTTATAAAAAATTTAACCATGAAAGATGCGCATATATAGTTTAATATATAATTTATAAATAGCTTAACAAAGGTTCAATAAAAAGGTTCAATAAAGTACGTGAAAAAATGTATCAAAAGTATATGACGTAACTTGTAATTATACGAATAATCATAGCGTTAATGAAAATGTCTTGCACGAATAATCTGACATTTCACAACAGTCTTAGCGAAGGAGAAACTTATTCTGAATTGCTTGCCAGGCGAGATCTTGTAATTGCGTCTCGACAATTCAATCTAAATTAGCAGATGTCATAAACATTCTCTGAATCGTTACTCGCAGCTTACATTTACCGCGGAAAATGAGACAAAAACTTTGCCACTGATAAAAAATAGCGCTCGCAATTCAATGTAATTGCCATGATATTGTGTGCTTGACAACATAAATTCTGAGAAACTGCAAAATGTTAGTTAAATTAACTTGTAATATTTTTTCTTTATAAATCGCATAAATGTTTTTTAACTAAAAATATAAATATGTATTTCTAATTAAAATATTTTAATATGCTAATAGTTTATCTCTTGACAATCGCCGCTGATTGAGATACACATCACAATGTATGTTTACTGAATCTCTATTATTTTCCATGGCTGAATAAAAAAATATACGACGTTAATATTTATTGAAGTTATATTTTTATGCAAATATGTAATATATATAACTATTATTATAGAATAATTTCATGGAAATATAATATTATAGTAAATATTAAAAAAATTTTTTAATTTAATTATTATATTTTATAATTCTGTATAATTGGAGGAATTATTATACTTGTGATGCACACGCGCATAATAATGAAAATATGTATTTTACCTTATGTATTCCTGAATATCATCGATTAATCAGCGATAACGTTCAATTAATGCCACACCCTGCTTCCCTGTTATGGTTGATTTTCTGACATCGATTAGTACAGCAGCCTTGTCTATCAAGTTAGTGGATGCTCCGCTTAAATTACGCTTTTATTGGCACGTTCTCGCTTTCAAGGCGGAAACATATGACACACTTGATCGCCATTATCGATGAACGAACGCTTCTCTGAGTATCTCTCCGTGTTTGAATTAATTTAATATCTGATATTTAACACTACCTGCAGAGATGATCTTATCTTAAATTAGTTATATGTGTGTCAATATCACGTGTCTTCTAGATAAGATGTAACCACGTAAACGATTAGGAGATAAAATCATCTAATTGTAATAATTTTGAATATTATCGAAATATAAATCTCTCTAAATATTTTCGATTATATACTGCAATAAATAAATTTATTAAAATAATAATTATTACAAAAAATTTTTAATCAGATTTTGAAATTTATTTTGAAATTAAATTAAATGATGAATTGTTTTACTCCGAAATTATGCTGTTTTGAACATTGTGTCAAAATTTATTTATAGCCATTTCGATATCGGTATTGTCCAGATAAACCTTGTCACGTGGAGCATATCATTTCAATTAACCAATAGTGAAAACTTCATTATGTCAATATTCGTTATAGTCGGGTTCTATTATAGTATCATGTTTGACGCGAATATTGAAACAGTGAATATATAAATCAATAAGCTTCGTTTTATATACGCGACCACCAGTATCCCCATTCTCTCTTATACGCGAGCGTAACGCATATATCCCTTTGATTAAAAGAAATTCCAACAATTAACCAATAAACAATACAAAACTCGGTTCGGGCACTCGTTCGCAGCGTTTTTTCCATGAAAGCCTCTCACAGAGAAGAGGGTTAAAAGGACCTATTGATTTTCTCTCGTAGTCGCTGTGTTACAAAGCTCGTACTGTGTAAGTTGGCATCGCAATCGCAACGCGCGAGTTTTCCATCATTGTGTATTACATGACGGAGAGACGTGCATCGCGAAAGCATGATAGAGGAGAGGAGAAGGACGAGTAAAGGAGAGAAAGATGTATTCGCGGACGATCCTCTCGTGATGCGATCGTCGAAGAAGAGACGGAATTGCGCCAAAATGTCGACGAGAAGGGACGCTTAACGGATGGTAGTTATGGCATTCGATGCATTTCTCAGCTCGTGATTATGTAATTATGTAATCGACGGCGAGAAACACGCGTGCTCGATATAATACGAATATTTAATGCATCGGGGACTGCATCCCAACATTTCGTCGAACTTAACCATGGTTTCGAGGTGGGCGCGTTTCCGATCACCTTCAATCGGTTTCGGCCTTACTCGCTTCGATCGAGCTCCCGCTTAAATCATCGAAGCGCAGGCTTGCTTGCTCTGTCCGCTTGCTTGGTCTGTAATTCGAGACGGACCAATCCCACTGATTGCTCTGATGAACCTTCTACTGACGTCCGGCTGATTGAATTCCGCGATTCCCGATTTAAAATCGCATTAAGAAAATATCAACCCTGCGAAAGTTGCAATATGAGAATATCTTATTGCAAAAGAATCATGAAAATCGATCGTACTTGGAGTTTAAATATTCAAAGATCTCAACATGAAGAATGATTAAGAACGGATAGTCTCCAGATTTTTCATAGTATATTATTTTTTACATCTTTGATTAATATGGGTTTTAATTTAATTTTATTAAACACAAATTTTCGTTAATTAATTTTCGAACGCAAAATAACAAACTCTTATCGTTTTATATATATATATTTTAATAAAATTTTAATTTATAGAATTAATTTTAATTTATTAGAATTAAACAAGTGTTTAAATGAAAATGGAATACTAAAAAGAGCTATGAACGAATATGATGTGTCCATATTTTTATTTAAAATAAAACGCTTTTTTCAATTATAAATTTGCGGGTGATAAAAAAGTATAGAGAATTTTGTGTATCCTGAAAATATAAACATAACTTGACTGTAGAAAAAAGATAAAAAAATAATACATAAAAATCAGTTTTATTTGACTACCGATTTTTGAATAAACGTTCACCATAAACTCCAGAGTAATCCAATCTCTGTAAACTTTGTCGAATAAAATGTGGAGCAAGATGTGCTAAGTTTTCTCTTTTTCGCGAAAGGGGAAAGAACGTCCAACAATCGATAAATCAATCTCAATAAATATTTTTTCTTCTTTGTTTACGAAAAAGAAATTCCTTCGCATTTACGCGAATGTATCATGATAAAAGAGTACCGATACAAGCACAGTTCAGAGAAAGCGCAACATCGAAACCTATTAGAAATTTCAATATTCGTCCATTTACTCGACTATTGAAACTTTGCAATTACAGTTTGCTCGTCACAGGTTTCTGCATGAGAGCAAATTGAAAGGCTTTCTAGGAGTTAGGAGGATACATACGAGCAGTGGCCCGATGATTTTATGTACAAAAATCTTTGTTTAATTAATCTTTAATTGATTATCTGCGTTGGCTGTGTTTGCCAGTGTTTCCATCTGAAATTCTGATATTCAATTCGAATCTGAATGATCTGTTTCGTCGTGCAAATTGCATCGCAAATAATCCAAAGTATTTAAATGCAGAAACTCTACAGCTTTTCTCTTCCTAGCTTTTAATTTATTTTTATCATTTTGTTCCGTAACATATGTATATATGTATCCCCATATATGTGTTTGCATACTTGTATGTTTATTGTTTATTTATCTAAACAAATTTTTAAAATTGTTCTCTGTGTGAAATTACAAAATTATTTTTTAAAAATATTTATTTATTAATTCTTTGCATTCCATTCTTATGCACCCCTACGGCGACATATTTTATAATAAAATAATTTATAATATTTATTTTTCAGTCGATTGTAATAAAATTATTTATAATACTGAAAGCAGCAGTAACGATAATAAAGTAGAATTTTTTTTATTTGATATAATAAAATTTTTGTATATTCACCAAAGGTATCACAAAAATGCCTTGGAGTTATTAGTAAATCATACAATAAAATTAATTGGAGTGCAAAAGTTTAATAATAATAATAATATTATGCATGATATTTAATAATTATTTTAATTGTGTAATAGTTAATTTAATGTGTGTGCTAAGAAATCAAACTCATTCGCAATTGGTAATTGAATAAAAATATGATAACTCGCCTATGAAAACTAATAAATAATGAATATATATTGTTCGATAATTAAACTTCGACTTTTTTCACGTCAGATCATCGTTAAATATCAAGAAGAAGAGAATATTATTCTTTTTAAGGCCTCTCACTAAAAATGCTATGAATTGTCCTTTTCTTTCTTCCTCTCTCTCATAAAAGATTTATTAACTTATTTACTGTTTTCTCTTCTTTCTAGTGCGCTTTTTCGATGATCATCGATAGTAAATCTAATAAAACCGATTTTATACACATATACGCGCGCGTGTATATGTTAAAACATACATACATTTATACACGCAACCTACGCAACACACACAAGATATCCCAAAAAATTTTCTTTTAAAGGCGGATTTTCCAGCCAATTTGGAGACAATTTTTGTTCAACAAACATGTTACAATCGGAGGTCTTTAAATGCATTATCAAGATTATTTTCCTACATACGCATCTTTTTGCTAGAATCAGATTCGTTCTGCATGTTAGAATTCAAATGTATTTCGCATTGAATTTTGCATCGACTTAAATATAATTTACCTACACTTTTCGATTTGCGAAATAATATATGATTTATTAGATGGAGTGATTCATGTAGAAATAAAATTGTTTACATTTATTTCCCATTACGCATTTTCGTAATTACATAGTTATGTTTAAAAATAAAGATAATCGTATATAATCAAACTTACAAGTTTGCCTTGTGTGTGTGTTCAGTGGAATTAATTATTAAATTATGCAATGTTAACATGTTTAAATAGTGAAAAATGTATGAAATAACAATTCATTCATCGAAATTAATTTATCTTACAAAGAACAAAAAATATTTATTCTTTAGTATTTATTCTGCGGTAGATATTTTATAATAAATTGATTGGTACATGGTATCCATTTTTCATAATATATTATTTTTGTCATCATTTTTTGCTAGACGATAATATTCAGACAAACAGTTTCAGCTGAGCATAGTATATTATTGCATTATTATTTCCGGAAATATAATCATTCTTTGTAAACAAATGATTATTAACATACGCGTTAAATCAACTTCCTGATTAATGATGCGTAAGCGTATTACTGCGATGGCTATTTATCGAAGCAGATATTTCACGCGATTTACTCATTTGAGGTAGAAATCGAAGTAACAAGAGATTTGAGGGAATAGAAATTATAAATTATTTCATGATACATTTACCGATGATAATTATTTCCTCAGCTTGAATTCGCACGTATTTCCCATCGTGTTGAATTTATCATTGATTGATTTAAATGCAATTTACCTATAATGTTCAAATTGAGAACACGAAATGATTTTGTATTTACTTGGATAATGTAAAATAAATAAAGAAAACATTTGTAGCTGTTGAACGATTTTAAAATGTAGTGAAAAAGAGTTTGAAAGTTGATGTATAAAAAGGGAAAAGTGAGAATCATACATGAGACAGAAACAGCTTTTAACAGTATGTAGGAGTTAGCGATATGATGGCTGCAAAATAAATCATTCTGAAGGCAGCTTTATATATTGTGAGAAAGTAACTCGCCTAGTAATAACACGTACAGTCAAGATCACAGAGAAATAAGAGAAGAGTGACAGATCATCAAATCGTACATGAATCAAATATGATCGACGTTTGGCAAAAGTATCGAGGATGGAAAAATGCCTGAGGAAATTCTTTTATATCTCTTTCCACTTTGCTTTTCTATCTTTGATTTAGAATTTTAAAGTTTCTATATCTTTTGTATGAGATTGCGTGACCTGTTTACTAATCAACCTGCGTAAAATAATAAAATGCCTAAAAAAATATTGTCTACGTTATATAATCTTTTTTTTACGGATGAATTGTTTAAAAAAACTTGTCGACAAAATAAAATAAAATAAAAATAAAGTAAAATAAAATAAAACAAAATAAAATAAAAATAAAAATAAAATAAAATTCGATATGTGTATATATATAATAAATATATTTTTTAACTTCAAAAAGTATTTATTTTTTCAAATAAAAGCGATTTATTTATGTAATCCAGTATTTGCTGACGAATGGAACTCGGCAATCGGTAGAGTATTGACGACAACGCAATTTAAAATCCCGTTTGCTCGCTAATAAAATTATCGTGTCGCGACAAGAAAACTTTATTTATTATGCGGGATTTTCTCAAATCTGTTCAAATCTTTTCTTCTTTCAAGCACGGCGAATCATAATCCATCGAAATTTATCACGATTGACATCCTGCTGAGTCGATATTGCATTACTTATTGAAATCACGAAAAAAAATTTCTCTTTGTCAATATATATATTTATTACATATATATTTAATTAATGTAATGTATAATCTTATTTTTGAAGCAAGAGTTCAATAAAAATACGTCGTGAAAGACAAAATTCAATTCCATAATTCTTTAATTACATAAATGTAACATATAAATGTAACATATAAATCAAGGATGCCGAACAATTTTAATTCTTATTAAGAGAGTAATTTATTAAATGTGTTCAAACAGCATTACATTTGAAAATTATTTTTAATAAAAACAATTAGAGCAAACAATGATATCAGAAATTAATTAATTATGTTTAATTAATTTCTGATATCATTGTAATTAATTATTTATGATTATCAAATTGTTTTTAATCAATAATGCAAATAATGTTATATCTTTACATGTGTGTACTTTTTTTGTGTTGTTTTTTCGGAATTTGGAAAACATTAAGCAAAAAAATATTCTTTACTGGAAAAAATCGCGTTCAACTGAAAGATATACGACGCTGTATAGCGAAAATATGTTTAAAGTAGATGGAGAAGATTACGACATCATATATATCATCAATCTTCCTTCTACTACTTTTACTGATGTTACAAAGCAAAAGATGTAAAGTAGAAGACAGATATATACAGATGTACTTCAAGTTATGTCGCAAAATCGGTTTACTTTGACTGATGAATGGCCGTCAAAAAAGAATTTTATAAAAGATGTAACACTTAACTTCCGAGATCTGCTTTCTTCAGTTCTATACTCATTATTGCATGATGGTATATACTTATAGAAATATACATAAGAAACTTTCTGCAATATATCATCAAGAGATAAAAGTTAATAATCAAATAAATGTGTTTGTAGAGATGAATTTTAGAGATAAAGAATAAGATGAGTCTTGAGAAGCTTATTGTAATTATTTCTTTATTTATGTGAAAAACTAATCTTCAGTTAATAAATGAAAAAAGCATAGCAGTTAAAACTTTTATCTACACATTTTCTGAAAGCACAATTTTATAGGATTTAGAGAGAGAGAGAGAAATTTGCGAAATGTTTTATCTAATAATCATAGAGTCTTGAATTTTGCATGAATTCCAGATTTGATTCCTAAATTTGTGTAAAAAAATTAAAGCTCCTAATTTTATAATATTTTGATAATATTTTATAAAATTTTGATAATATCCATATGAATATCATGATAAACAAAACATGAAATAATCTTCTTTCGAAGATTATCGTATGTTCTGTTTATTCTTATATTTTCTACATATTAATTATATCATAATTAATTAGATTATAAACGCGCAGTTCGCAAGAGGATTTTTGTTATCTTAATAAGTTATAAGCCGAGCGTAGCAGTGTACATATTTATTGATAACATAATGAAATATGACAATTAAGAGATTTTAATTACATTTGCTTATGTAATCAATTACTTGGATGTTTCTTTAGAAGCTTTTATAAAAATGTTATTTTGGGCACAAGTATTGATTGACAATCGTATTTTAGCAATTTACAATGTAGCAAATTGTTATATTACAATAATGATAATTAATTCATTTTATAACCTAACAAGTTCAATCTGAAATATTTTTTCTATCTTCTTCTAAATATGAGAGATTTATTTACATGAGGATGTTATGTATTTTTTTTTAAATATTTTAATTGGTATAAAAAATATATAGATATTTTACTTGAAATGTATGAATTTTAAGTTATATTGTACAATCCTCATTATTGAGGTATTTGCGTCATTTATCGAAAAAGAATGTTGCTAGAAAAGAAATTCTTTTTCGAGAAAACTCTTTTTAACGATATTTGTCCGATTCTTCAAAACAAGCCTTTTAGTGAATACAATCCGCTATTTCCATACTCGGCAATCACGAAAGCATTAACCGTAGCACAATCTTTAATCGCGTTTGCTCGACAATAAAGTGAGATTGTCGCAAGCAAACCTCATTTGCCACGTGGGTTTCCCTCTAATCTGCTTCTTTCAAGCCCGACCATAATCCACCAAAAGTTATTGAAGCTAGCCATTCCAGTAGATTGTGTATTCCTTTCTTGAAAGTTAGATATTACGTTGCAATTTAGGGCAAAACTTGACTTCTTTCTTTATCTTCTTTATCTTCTTTACACATAAATCGCCGAGCCCTCCCTTTCGTCATATCAGAAATAGTACATTCTTTTTCTTTGTTATTTTTACTCATTCCATCCTTTAAAAAGAATAAGCTATTTTATAATTTCCTATTTTATAAAATAATTGAATTATTATTTATTAATACAATAATATATATCATCAAGATGCAAAGACGTCATTATGCAAACTTCCAAAAAAATATATATGTTTAATAAATTAATATTTGTGTTGTATATTTGTTATATGTGTACATTGTATTTTGTAAATATATTTATATATTATATTTACCCAAATATTTATCTTATATAAAATGTATCCGATTCAATCGTCAATTTCTATGCTACTTTTGATGTTTCTGTCGATTGTTGATTATCGATGTTTCCAATTTTAACAATAAAAGAGGTCTTAGCTTAAGGAAAATTCAAGGAAACCGATAGGCATTAATCATATCTATATTTCATGAATTCATTTTTGCGAGCATTAATAATAAGCCTGTAAGGCATTTAGAGTAAACCTTAAATTAAGAGATTCTCTCTTTCTCTTCCTCTTTTTCTTCATATAATTAAATAAAATATAATATAAAAATATATTCAATACGTGATTTCTATATTTATGTTGATCTTATTAGTATGTTTCATATTTATTAGTAAAGAATTAGTAAAGAATTAAAGAAATATTGTGCTTCTAGAATAAAAATAAATATAAATATTATATTTGTCAATATATTTAAAACATCATATGTGTGTCGTAATTTATTCATTTTATCGTATTTTATTTTCTACTTGTTCTTTCTTATTTCTCTCCTTCTTTTTCTTATATTTTATTTGTTACGACATGTTTTGAAAATTTTTCTTTCTTATATATGAGATAACGTGGGAATCGTCGAAAAAATAATTAATAATTTCTAATTTTCTTGAAACTTAGAATCACGTAATCTTCCTATATTTGCATAAACTGTTCTCTGGCGATTTCTTATAGTTCCGCTAAGTTTCATCTTATGCAGGCTGTCTTTTAATATTAGCCAAGAAAGTAACAAAAAATATTGTATAATATACAAAGTTAGTGAATGTAGGATTATCAGACAGTATTATACATGTACATTGTTCTTTGTCACCAATTCTATTGCGGGAGGCCTTGTGTATATTTTAACACAGATACACGTGTAAGTTTCGTATATTCTCGTTATCCAATTATGAAAAGTAATTTCGACGAGATTATCTATAGATCTACAGATGGTCGTTAAATTCAACATTCGACATGTTTACTCAAACTATCGCGATTTTATCGAGAGTTGAAATAAAACGTAATCAGCGACAATCTTTTATCGTTCAGTACGACACTAAACGTATCGAAATTGTGACTGCCATAGTCATTCAAATGACATTATGTAATAAAAATTCGTTGTATGAGAAGTTTTGTACAAGTACAACGTATTCGACACATATTAAGGTAAAAATAAACACACGGAAAAGTAAATATCATAGATATTTAGTTAATAGATATAATCGATATCAATAATATGTATAACATTAAAATTCAATACTCAATATGTATGTATACTGGGTGCCCAAAGATAAATGTTATTTAAAATAATATCCAAATTGTTGATTTTATGAAATAATGATAGAAGCGATTATTATTATTATTTATTCCTGTTATTGTTGACTTTGCATCCATCTATCGTCTATTTATCTCTTTCGTATACTAATCATTCGATTAATGGATTAACAACGTCATATGATATCAAAAGTTTTACTTATCGCGTAACCCATACGATATTTCAAATAGCGGAAGTATGCAAGTCGCATTTCATACAAATTCCAATAATCATTCGTGCGTACTTTTGCACAATGATATTGTTCGCATACGTAACGTTTTATGTTACTTTGCGCCAATCCATTTCAAGCATTCCAGAATGTTTAAATGTATAAAACAAAATCTTATTTCTTTATATTTATTATTGAGATATAAGCATTGCGTCGATAGAAATGTTTTGTCGATTTCACATAAAAAGATTTTTTCAAAATATTTGCAATCATATTTGCAGTACATATTATATCATAAATAACTACAATTTTTGGATTTAATAAAAATACGTAAATTGTAAAATGCAGAACTCAATAGCTTAATCTATAACTGTATAAATATACTACACAATAGAAATGTTTTATCGATTTCACATAAAAAAATTTTTTCGAAGTGTTTGCAATCAGTACATATTATATCATAAATAATACAATTTTTGAAGGATTTAATAAAAATATGTAAATTGTAAAACGCAGAACTCAATAGCTTAATCTATAAATATATTACACAATAGTACTGAATTAATTTAGAGTATTCATAAGAGTATTAAATCATTCAAATTATTATTAATGGAATAATTTGCAATCTAATGAAATAGCATTATATGGCATTGCAAATTGTATATATGTATACATAAAATATTTGATGATAATAGTTGGTTGCGATGTGAAATGGTACAGGAAAATTCAATTTCTTGCACTTATAAATTATTTGTGAAAATGTTTCGTCTCTCTTTACATCACAGTAAAATTCTTCTCTATTCGAGATATTAAGTATTATTTCAACAAGTTCGAATTTAACTATTAAATTGTAATATATTGAAAATAAAAGAGAGAAAAACGGAGAAAGAGAAAATTATTCTCATACTTCTGCATGCGGTCCGGGATGAATGCGATCGTTTCCCTCGCAGTAGTGCAGAAATGCGAAACAATTCGCGCATTTGGTGGTTGAATGCTTTGTCTCGTTCTTCACGTCCCTCGGTATACCATTCGAACACTTTAAAGTGGCTATACTCTGATGCAGAAAAATGCATCATGTGGAATCACGCGATAAGCTCCAGCAATACATCCCACTTTATGTTACATAGTTTCATGTACTACAATAAGCATTAAATATGACCATCTGGATTTTCAGATTTAGTGCGATATATATGTGACGTCTGTAGACTAATAGATAGTGCAAATCTTGTATCGATATTTCACCGATAAAAAATATATATGTGTCATTAAAAGTTTCTATTAAATTTTATAATATTTAAATGCTAAATTTAGTATTGAAAGAATGAGAGAAATATGAGAGAGAAATAGAAGAGATATAAAAAGGTATGAAAAAACAGAACGGAAAGTTCTAAACAAAAGTTGAATTATAACTTGAATTATTAAGTACACCTCATGATAAATAGCAATCAAAATAGGTACTGAAATTGGCATGAATATTGAAAGTGCTCACTTCTCTCTCTCTCTCTCTCTCTCTCTCTCTCTCTCTCTCTCTCTCTCTCTCTCTCTCTCTCTCTCTCTCTCTCTGGTGCTAATAAAAATTCATTTATTGAAAGTGCTCACTTCTCTCTCTCTCTCTCTCTCTCTCTCTCTCTCTCTCTCTCTCTCTCTCTCTCTCTCTCTCTGATGCTAATAAAAATTCTTATTTTATATGTATAAATATAACGCAAATTATCACATTATTTGCACTTGTACTATCTGTGTTTTTTTATCTTTAAGGACGTAACTTTTCGAAAATTTTATTAGACTGATAATCGAATGAGGTGAGTTGCTGTGAGAGTTTAAGTTCTTAATACAGGCTATCGTATTAACTCTCCGAGAATATCCAATAGAAGCGCACAGGTCAAACATTTCCTGCGAGATAGTATCTAAAACTTACAATTAGCTAATACAATTTCAAATAATTCTATACTTCTGAGATACGAGAAAAGCATTACAAATATAAACTTAATCTTACGTATTATGGTTTGTCAGCAAAAATACGTCGAGAAAAGTTGGTAATATGAGTTAAAGTAACTCTATTTATACTATTCTAACTTTAAAATGTTAGCAGTTACATTCAGGAAGTAAAACTGATTATAGAAATGTGATAGACAGAATGGAAATTGTTGCTTTTTCTTAGGACTGCTTTCCTGAATTTTACACTCTGAGAACAATTTTCATGTCATAATTTAATAATTACTTCAAATATTAAATATAGATAGTTGCTTTGCAATTTTTAGTACATATATATTATACATATACTATATTATACATGCAACTGAAACTGTTAAAAAAAAAGATGTTTAGATTACATCTTTTATTTCTACGTTGGGAAACGTGAAAAAGCAAAGAAAAAAAATTAATTTTTTCAAAGTGAAATAAAAAGACCCTGAAAATTTATATGTAGTGAAGAAAAATTTATATGTAGTGGAGAAAAAGTATCACAAAGCGGAAGCAATTTTCAATGCATCTCTAATGTAACCGGAGAAGCTGACGGAGATCGCGAAAATGTCATCACGAAGACAATTTCATGCATCGATTGTAAGAAAATAACTGAAACATAATAATCTCAAAAATAACAAAAATATTGAACGAAGAAAAGTAAAATGATAGGTTAAATCGCGTATGAATCAAATATTGCCAATATGTTTGGAAAAATATACCGTATGGAAAAAAAAATAAAAAATGTGCCCAAAGGAAATTGTTTACTCTCCTCTATCATTCTTCTGTCTTTAGCACAGAATTTTCAAGCTAAAAGAGATTGCACTTTAGTTCGAAATTTTCAGCGAAAAACGTAGTTAAATGAATAAGAAAATATCGTCTATATAAAAATTTTCGAGAGTTTGAGACAAATTTCAATGTTTAAATATCTGCAGAGAGTGTTAAAAATTTATTTAATAAATATTTGACAAATATTTTTTTTAAATATTCATTTATTTAAAAAAAATTTAACTTTTCTTCATTAATATGGAGCTTAAAAATTATCAAAATGAATATAGAATAATCATATTGTAAGAAACGATCTTTTGAAAAGTTTTTCGATAAAAATTCTATTTTACAATTTTGTGAAAATTTTCTCAAATAAAATCGATTTGTTTATTGGATTCGCTATTTTCCTACGGGCATATCTTGCAACATTGCGAGAGTGTTAGTGAGAACGTAATCTCTAATCGCATTTGCTCATCAATACGATAGGAACATCGCTGTGACTTGACAAGTGCAGAACATTATTTGCTATACAGGATTAACTCTAATCTGCTTCTTTCAAGTCCGACAAACCATAATCAATTGACGTTTATCAAAATCGATTGCAGCTTGCAAAGTCAAACGCTCTGCAGCGACATTCCTTTCTTAAAGGATTGTTGTAATTAAGAATTGTTGTAGTTAAGAATTCTTCTGCTTTTTTTCTACAAAGAAATTACACTTTTCAGATTTTTCTTCTGTTACATATATGTGGAGCAATATATTGGATTGATCAAAAAAATGTCCGATTTCTATAGTTGAGATGAGTTTTAATATAATTTAATATATCTATTCACTTATATATATATATATATATATATATATATATATATATATAATATAAAAGAACCGGTTATGAAATAAAACTTTATTTACGATTAATAGTAGCGAGATGGTAGTGTGAGATACAATAGTATATTGATCCACTTGATAGATGTATAGTATACTTTAATGCGGTGTTCACTAGAGTTGCAGAATATTGTCCGATTCAACCATCGGCTTCCTTCTTTCTCTGAGTGTTTTTGCTGACCGCACTATCGATGTTTTCCTTTTTATCGAGAAAAACCTTAATAATCATGAAGAAAATTCGAAGAAGCTGGTGGTAGTTATTACTTGTACTTTACGAAATTTTTTTGTGTAAATACCTATTCAATAAATGTTTAGTGTGCAATAAATCGTTTGAAGCAACTAGCTGCTGTTTTAATCAGATAATATAGACAAAAATGATCTCGGACTCATGTTATTTTTGTAATTAATAAAAAGTCATGAAAAAATAAACACTTAAAAATTAACAAAGAGTCATAGGAAAATTTGCTTTTAAAATAACTATCATATATATATGAAGATTATTAATCCATTTATCAACTGTTATTGATATAATGGTTTTCTTGCGTTTTATTTCGTATTTTATATTTTATGATGCGTTTTTGATATTTCCCAATATTTACTATATTAGATTACAATATATTTTGATTTAATATTTATCGTATCCTATGTAAGATACTGTCAAAGGAATTATAAAAGAAAATAACAAAAGATGCTATTTTCATTAAAACTTAAAATTATGTGATCAGTTTCTCATGTTCATATATATTTTCCTCTCGAGAATTTCTAGTTCCGTGAAATTTCTTCTCCGAACGGGGGTCCTGTTTTTTTAAATTAAAAACCGATAGTATTACAAAAGAAACTGTACAATACTGTACAATATGAAGTTTATGGGGAATTATCGAATGACGTATGTACAGCTCTTTGTTATCATTTCTATTGTAAACAAGTTTTGCTTTTTTTAACAATGTGCAGATCGACATTAATTGCCGGCATTCTCATAATCCGATTACAAGTGATAATCTTGAAAAGATTGCCTATAGACTAACCATTAAATAGGTATCTCGTTTTCACAACTATTCAAGCTCGTCGTGATTTGGTCAAGAGATGAAATAAAACGTAACCGCAATAATCTTTTATTGCGCACATAACGCTATTAAAGCAAACGTACAAAAATTGTGGCTTTATATTAAATTATATCGTTCATAAATCTAGCCAATCTGTACAATTAAAATTCATTGTACGAAATTAAATCTCATAAACGAATAACATATATATACATAAAAAAATAAGTTGAAATTACAGTGTTATAAGAAACGAGTAATAAAATACGTAAATAATAATACATTATAACGAGTATAAAATACGTAAATATTAAATTATATATAAAAGCTAAGTATATGCAAAATGTAAGATACTTTATAAAAAAATGATATAAAAAATTTTAATAGGCATGCAATATTAATTGTGTCGTATGAAGAATGCTATATTAATTGATCCAAGTGCTATGGTATAAATTTGCATAAAATAGTCACCTCGATTTGATTGCATTATTTTGAAATTGGATCTGTTGGTCTAAAAACATATCGTGTATGTTTTAGATACGTATTCGTCGATTAATCTTCTCTCCACATACTATGTGTATTAAATTTTTACTTAAAAGTCTTTTTTATTGAGTTTGTCTTAACATCGCGAGCGATCGAATAATCCAATGGAAGTCAATCAAGAATGAATCGATTGGATATGTCTCGTTGTTCTCGTTCGTCGTTGAATACTTTGACGGTAAACGAAGATGCATATCGGACGATTCACGCGTGAATTCGTTATTAAGTCAAAATGTATCAATGCGGCAGAACGTACATGTAGCGGCGTGTGTTTAATTAAAAGCGTTTGAGCGTGGACGGCGTTTTCGTTACGAAGAAACATTTTTGCATCAATAAGGCCTTTCACTGGGCCTAGTGAAGCGAATAAAAAACTTTTCTATCGATTTTCCTTGGCGACGCACAATGGTGCGAACGAGAAAAATCTCTGAATATTTACAAAAAAGAGATCTATATCTAAAAAATATAAAAATATATGTGTATATCCAAATACTTAAAAATATACAATTATTGACAAATAAAAAAATATGATAAAAAAATTGTGAAACATATGTATATTTTACAAGAGAAATAAATACATGTACAATTCAAGAAATCTATTAAATTTTGATATAGGTTTTAATATATATATAGAAAATTATATATAAAATAATAAGATATATTTAGTAAATATTTCTCTAAGTATTACAAATAAATTTCTTTCGTTAGTACACATACACATTGCGTATTTTTATCAATTCGTTAAAAAATAAATAAATAAATAATTAAGCAAATAATAATTAAATAATTATATATAACTAGACGTGTTATAAATAATTAAAATTAAAAAATTAAAGAGCAATCAAAATAAATAATATAATTTAAATTGACCAAGAAAATAAAAGAAAAAAAATTCGAGATTTCGCTTTCTAAATCTTTTTTAGACGTCACCACTATGCAATAGCGGTGATAGCAGTTTTCTATTTGCGAAGAGGTAGTTTGTCCACCCTCCCGAGAGAGTACGTTTTTTTCGCAGCCGGTGTTTTTTCTCACCCTCTTTTATTCGTCCACCAGGGCAACCGTTGAATAATTTTCGCATTTCAAGCTGCCACACGTGCTGTCGATCCATCTCGAAACAATTACAAAGAACCAACATCTCGTTCTTCAGAATAATATAAAAAAGGCTGTACTTCAGATTGCAAACATGCAATGAATTCTTTAAACATAGGGATGACTTGAATTAAAATAAAACGATTTCAAAAGAACATTGCATATTATTTTGCAATGTCCTTATTCTATGTTCTTATTCCGTTCTTATTCATATTGCATGTTACTTTTTGAACTTTATAGTAATATATAATGTGTAATATAGAAAAAAGATTATTTTCAACGAAATATAATAAAATAAGAAAATATTTAAAAACCTTTCATATATTTTATTATGTTTTTTATTATTTTATTGTTATATAAAAATGTTTAACTTTAAAAGTATAATTTTATATTAATTATGTATTAACGCGTATTACTATTTTTAAATGTACGGAGATTGAAAAATAAACATTATACATCAGTATTTATACGCTTTATTTTTTCAAAAAATTTTTTGAAGTCATTGAGATGCAGAATGCCAAATACTAAAACAAACCGAAATCAATCGGCAAAACAAATCGGTAAATTATGAATAAGAGGATTTGTTTCACACGTTATGCTCTTTTATGAGAATTCTCGAGCAATTTTATCGGTTAGTTCCTTTTATGTTAGCCTGAAAAATTCTGCGTACGCGACTGCGATCGCCTATGCTCAGAGGAATTTCAATATATCTCAATAGAGACGAATAACTGGCGAGAAAACGTTTTCATATTTGAATTGCACTTACATAGATTCTCGTACTGTCGCTCGCGGCGGATGAAAACTATTGTTTCTATCTCTGTGATATTTGCGCTTTCAGCAATGTGCGCTACTTTAATTAGCAATTTGCACGGTTAAGCATTTACTCGCGAATTGTTATTGCAAAACATTAATTGCATTAATTGTATTACTGTTAATTGTATCCTATATTACGGAAACATTATAAAGCAGTTGTATCAGTATCAGTAAAAAAATAAGTATCAAATTAAAAATATTAAATCTCCTAGAATTTTGCTTTTACTCGCAAATTCATAATTATTGTACAGAGATTTTGTGTTTCGTTATCTCTCTCTTTGTTTTGTATTATTTTAAGAGAGGAAATATTCTCTATTGCACATAAGAAATAGCAGCATAAAATGAAAATTTTTTAGATGTATATATAATGTGAAATGATGTCACAGACAGAAATTATAACACGTGCATGTGCTTTTTTAAAATTTACATTTTTCTAGAGCGCTGAATTATTTTCTAAAAATTAAATAATATAATTTTTTAATATAATTGACTTTTTTTAAAGATTTTAAATATATGTTAAACTACATATATATATTCTAAATATATATAAAACGATATGCTTAAGCAAGTTGAAGTTTGCCTTTATTAATAACTATGATCAAAATACGGTTATCCAAAATTTCACTTTTGTGAATAAATAAAAATTTGATAAAGTTTATTCTTATCAAAAATGTCATTAATTGTTAATAGTAAAAACATAAGATTATCGGAAAAGACCTCAAGTTAATCTATAGAATAAAAGTTCATTCTAAATTTTTTTTTGTGATGGATTAAAAATATTTAGTTATTTAAATGTAAAAAGCTTTATGACCAAAATATTTAATTCAATAAATGTTATATGCAATAAAGTTGTTCACATGATAAAATTACATACAATAGAAATATGGATGGATCATTTAGATCTTTGTTAATTGATAAATTTGAATTGAAAATACTCTTGATACTCTCGAGTTTTTATTTCTAATTGAGGTCTTCCATTCACAATCAGCTAACGCATTCATTATTTCAATTTTTCACATACATATTCACATGCTATTTATAAAATTTCGCGTTTTAACATATGTCGAGAAAACATGATAAAAATTTGAAAGATAGAAGGAAAGATATTCTGCTAATGAATAATTAAAGTTATATACTTTTTAGAATGTGCTCGATATTTGTAATGTGTGTGTTTAAAAATTATTTTGCATTATAGGCAAATCACGTGTGGTTCAACATTATGTCATATTATATTTATATAAAATAAATTTAAATTTTCTAATACGAAAACTATATTTTTTTTTAGTGAAAGGATTAACAAATATGTATATAACAATGTATATAAGATTGCAATGTGCTAAAATGACATTCTTGATGGCCTTGACCCTTAAAATTGATCATTTATTCTATAAATTTCTTTTCTTTGGCCATTCGCTTGTTACGACATGCTCGTTTGTCGTGAAGAGAAGAAAGTCCGTTCTCTCGTAATGAGCAGCGACAGTCTCAGATAATTTGTCGAATTTTTTTATTGGCCTACTTTTTTAAAAACTATATTACATACTAAAATGAAAATGTGTACGTAAACTATAAGAATATTAAAATATTAGTTTTCTCAAAGATATTTTAACAAATAATATATTTATAATTTTATTTAAAAAATGTATATATAGATATAATTCTTTGTCTCAATCATTTAAAAGCAATAAAATGAATCTTTAAAAAGTTGATTTTTAATAAAAGTTTGTTATATTTATTGTTTTTGCTTTTAGGATTATATTCTTAGATTATAAAAAGAATTGAAAAATTTATCTTTTATTTTATAACTGAAAATTATTTGATTATATTAAAAAAACAAATTTTTCTTTTATTTTCCAAATTAAAGAAATCTTGTTATGGTAAGAAATAAAAAAATAAATTTTAAGGTGTGTTAAAATGTAAAAGATAAGAATATATTGTAATGTACAAACTAATTTACAATATAAATACATATTATATAAATTAATATCAAAGCCAAAGAATTAGGTTCTCATATTCTTTTTTTTATTCTTTACTCGCAATTATGTCTATATAAAAACTTATGTATAATTTAAAAAATTAAAAATGAAAAATTTTCGCATTAAATTATTATTTCCATAATGTTCAATCAAGAGTGGAGAATTGACTGATTATTAAACTTTTTGTCAATTTTTTATTTTTATAATGTAAAATGCAATATATGTTGTAGTATGAACTTCAAGAAAATAGCGTATATTCAAATTTAAATTTTTTTACTTTAAAAATTATCTCAATAAAATGCGGTTTGTACTTATTAGACCGCGAAATGTCTGCCGGTTATAGGCCATCTTTTCATTTAAAGAGAGAAGTCGAGAGAAGTCTGAGGGAAAATTTCTGAATGAATCTCATAAAGAGGAACTTGCACCGATAAAGAGGATGGAAAAAACTTCTCGTTAAATTCAGTTTGTAACTTTAGAATACTATTGGTGAACCGTTTCACGATCTTTATGACATTTTTAGGGGGATATTATCTTGATGAATATTTTCATAACCACAAACAATTATATAAAATATTAATCTTCGCGCCACAATTGATTGATTAAAAATGATTAATAAAAGGTGAATGTAAAATATTCCGTATACCAGATAAATTTCTATTTCTTTTCATAATTCTTTTTTCAAAATATGAATAGTTTTAATCAATTTTTTATTTTTAATCAATTTTTTATTTTTAATCAATTTTTTATTTTTAATCAATTTTTTTATTTTTAATCAATTTTACTTATTGTTAATATCAGATTTACTTAATCGTTTGATGAATTTGAAAAATATTTTTTTAAATGTAATTTTACATATTTTTTTAAATGTGTAATCTTTATTTTATCAAAATATAAAATTTTTAATATCTTATAAAAATTAATAATAACACTTATTAATAAACTTAAAATAAACTTAATAATAAAACTCATTATTTTTTCGTTAAAGTATTTAAGTACTTTAATATTTTGTGTAGCATTTTCTATACTTTATTTAATTTAATTATTAAAGGTAAAACCTTTTATCTTTTTATATCTTTCTATACACATAAATTGTTAAGTTCTTGTCCTGAAATTTAAGCAGATTATTGAGTATATATTTCATTAAATCGTAGATATCTTTAATCGGAAATCGGATTCCAACTTAATTTACTTTGCGATGTATAGTAGTTCAAAGATGTCTTCATGATTGACTTTACGTTCTGAACTTTCGCATCTGGACGACGACGTTATGTCATGTCAGAACAATTTAATCCATTGTCGTTCTAGAATTGACAAGCACTATACGATAGATTTATGAATCGAAAATATATTATATCTTAAGAAATATCGTATTATTTATACTCGTGTTTTATGTATCTTGTTTATATTATTCTAAATTTATGTTGTCGTAATTTAATCATTACAGACGCGAGGGGGGGGGGTATTACTGAGTGTTGCTAAAACAGCATCGAGTTTCAAAGCTTTCATTCAATTTATCGCAAATTAAGAAGCATCCCGAGAAAGCTTTTGTTACGAAGATTACTGCATTCTCGCTTGTGCTCGAAAGAATGGAAATGAGAAACTGTAAAAGATTAAAGAGAAATGTCTATTATTTCATGAATGATTGCAAGTAATTCAATTCTTTGAAAAAATGATATGTAACAGTAAATTTATAGCGATATTTAAATACCATGAAACTTGTAACTTTTTATTAATGATGAAAGAATCTCAGTCGCGCGATATTTTGTTTTCGTTTTCGATAATCAATCTTTCAGAATAAGAGTGTCAAAACAACACAACACATGATAATTAATAATTTGTTTATAATACATATTCATATAGTTAAAAACATATAACATAAAACTGTTTTAAATGTAGCGGATAGTTTTTAAAATGCATGATAATATATCGAACAATAATCCATATGTTAAGATCATTTTCTCGAGATAAATCAATCAGCTTTACAAAGGTCACAGTTACATGTCCAGCAAACTTCCTTTCATTACGAGTCAAAACCTTTCTTACAGATAATTCCACAAAGTTAACTATCTATAGGTCAAAGTGTCTATAATTCTCCTCCACTGTTATAAGAGAAAATTATTATTTTATTTATTCTTACACAAAACGTGAAACCATTTATTATCATGAATATTAATCTTTAATTTAATTTATTCGGTTTCTTTATCGATAGAAAAGAATTTAAATTTCTCTCTCTCGACATAGTTATTCAATAAAACTTTTCTCTACAACTCAACTGAAGTGAATTTAAATAATTATTTCAATCATTTAATATCGTAGTAATTTAATTATTATTATATAATTATTTCAATCATTTAATATCGTAGTAATTTAATTATTATTATAATTAAATCACTACGATATTAAATTATTGATAAGAGATTTCTTATTATTTAATCTCCCAGAAACTTTATCATATTCACAATTATTGTCTATCGCTTATAAGCTTGAAATTATTAGTATAAGCACTTATTAGGTAAGAATAATTAGTATCTTGACATTTTAGTAGAAATCAGAGATTTAAGGCATTAGAGAATCAATGAAATTAGAATGTCTTAAAGAAAAAAGACGGTAGACGGAGAAAATATAAGCCATTAACTTTTTCTTTCCGTGGCAGTGCTTCTTTATCTATAAAGTAAAAGAAAATAATTGAAATCATCTGATTGGTCGGCTAAGAATAATATAAACAAAATTTATCTTTCCTTTATTCTTTTTTTTATTGACATTATCATCAGAATATCAATAAATGCGCTAATAAATCTCCGAGAAGTAGCAGTTAATACGTCAACGAAGTGGCGATTCTCGTCCTCAAGAGGACAAGAAGCGCACCGGGGCGAGCAGGTACAAGTTGCGCCGCAATAAAGCGAAAGGTGAAATCGCTCTTGAAAGTCGATTACTCGCTTCCTGCCTCGGAAAGAAGAAAGTGGGCGGCGTTCGCGGGGGGTTCGCCCCTTTAATCCGATTAAATACGTCATTCCTGCTCTACGCTCTTCTATATAACAAGTTAGCATGAGGAAAACGCGAAGCTAGCATTATCGATCTCGGATCAGCCTGCTTGTTCCACTTTGCAACGACTGAGTTACGTCTCTCTTTTGAACCACGATCGAAGAACCATCGCCGACAATAATCGCTCCCTCTACGATATATAACAATGTCGATGACCGAGATAAAAAAAAATAATATCGCGTGCATGCCCCCCCTCGCAAGCGCGAGAATAGGCGATCATCATTTGATGCGGCGCGTCGATAAACTGGCAGATAAAAAGATAGGCTCGAGAGACGTTTTAATAGATCGTCGCCCCCGCGCGACAGAAGTAAAGGGCAGGTTCGTAAATTGCGAATGGCGAAACTTGATCGCGACCAGAAGAATTTATCGCAATTGATCTGCGGAGTTTATGACACATCGCGGATAGTCCGCGGATAGTCTTTAATTGCTCATCTCCAGAATATTAGCGACGAGTATCGGAAAAACAATTATTTTGTTTCTCGCCACAAAAAATATGTAAAAAATATTTTGTTCTTTGACGTATATGAAGTTTTCAAATAGTTATTTTATTATTTATATTTATATCCATAAAAATAAAATATATTAACAATATAAATAAAATGAGTCACATAAATAATTAAATGAAAAGAGAAAAGAATTCTAATCTTGACAAGATAATAGAAGAAAATTTTTACATGAACTTTGTTGCATGTATTTTTGCATTATTTTTATGGTTCTTTTTTTAGCTTATTTTCTAATACATTGTTTTATATTAAATATATATGAATCGTTTCCTTCAGAAGTCTGACAAAAATATTATTTTAATACTTAAACAAGAAAGTAACGATATTTTTATCTATAATATTAATATAAAAGCTTATATTTAAATATTAAATCAATTAATACATGAAATAAAATTTATACATAAGTACGCAAAATAAACGAAATAGGAAAAATAATGTCGAAAAAAATCTATCATATCATATATATAAAATCATTTATCAATGTCTACGATCTTATGAAAAAGTATAGGAAAACCTCACAATTCTTGTTTCTACATTAATTTCTGTCTATTTATACTGAATAATAATTAAATGAATTATTTTATTTTATTTTTTTTAACACACTTTACTTTTATAATTATAGAAAAGTATCTTCTCAGTGATTTTTTAATTTGAGATCTTGATATTGCCTATAAGTATTAAAATTAGATGAAAACACATACAAAGTCCATTTGAAATTATATAAGAAACGAGCACGTATGTGTGTATGTATTGGTCTTATTTATTTCAGATATCTAAGATTTAATTCACGATGAATTTTATTTCAATTCAAAGTTTTAATTCAAACAGCTTTAACATTCCGGCGCGCGCCGAAATTTGTTTTAATTTAAATAAGAAATGTTCTGCTACTATATAAAAATATGCTTTATAATTATATATTTAGAGCGTATAATTATATATTTTAGCGTGGTTGTTGATGTTTTAGATTTCTCTTTCATCAACCTTCGCTTCTTTACAGATACATCGATCAAGAGCAAGAGTTAAATCAGGAGGAACACCCTGTTTGTCATTTCTAAGAAATAAGATGGTCGATTACAATCTTCAAATCAAAACGACACGAAGATTTGCAATTAGCTAAGATTAGCTCTAGGAAATAATGTGGTTTTCCAGCAACCGATATTTTACGATTTCCTCTTTGCTTCATGAGAAGTTTACGATCAAAGATATTGATCATTAGCGCCTTCTGAAATTAATACCGTCCTCAAGCGATAAAGGCAAATTGAAGAAAAAATCCTTTTTTTTTTAGGAAATCTGCATAAACATTAATTTTTCGAATACAAAGATATAATATAAAAATCATATAAATTATTCAATAAAATATATTATAAAATTTTAGAATATACTTGAAAATATAAATTCTTACAGCAAAGCTGTATATATATTGTATATTAAGAGTATTGTATTATTTTTCCCCCAATATAATTATTTCAATTAATATTGTTGAATTATTATCTCTATATTTACTATAACTTGTCGAGAATTTCTTTAATTTTTTGAGAAGGAAAAATACATATAATAGTTATAGAATTTTTCATTTTACGTCGAAAATTTGCTTTCAACATTATTTTAGCGCTACTCAATTAAGCGATGCGACTCACGATTTATGCGCAGCAAAAAGTCGCGTAGTTTAACTAACACGTTACGTAAATATCATTATTCTTCTTTCAATTCCATTTACGAAGAGCAGCTGCTTTCGACATAATGGAGTTACTACTGAGAACTGCGGGAATGCTCGTATATTTCGTAACGAAATCATTCGTTCATCATTTACTGACTGTAGAAGTGAGAATTTCTTTACATTAAAATCAATTAATGCTTGTTAAAATAAACTTCCACATGTATAACAGATCTGTTATTTCAATTTTATTAAAAACGAGTTTATATAAAATAAATATTCCAGCAATCATCTTTAATGCATTTATTAAAAACTCGAACTATTACTAGTTTATTAGTTTGACGCATTGAAAATTTGATTCATTGCAATAAATCAAAATATATTATATAATTAATTCAGATTGTGTGCTCGTCCTTAAAGAAAATGTTTTGAGATACATATTTCTCGAACATATATTTGAAAAATGATTGACGTAGAAAAATAGAATTTTGTATCTTTCTTATTTGATGTATCTCATATTGCTTTAGACTTATTGCATTAACAAACTATAAGAGAAAATTCTTTAATCAATTTCTTAGTTCAATCATGTTTTTTTTAATTATATATTATAAATTATTCTTGATTCTTTCTGCAATCCAATCTTAAATATTATACTATTTTTCCAATCACCAAACTAAATTTCAGATTTTATTAAAAGAGGAGAATGTTTGTAAAGATATATTAACTTAAACAAAATTATTATATTATATCAACACGCATCGTTTTGAAACTTTGTTTGGGACAAAATCTGATCCGTGAAAAATTTGATCAATCTCATAACTTATGAAACTTACGAATTCGTAAGTTTCATAAGTTATGAGATTGATCAAATTGATCGCAAACAAGAGTTTGAAAAATTTTTCGAAACAATTTTAATAAAAAGGCCGCATAATGTCTCGAGAGAATGTAATAAAAACTCACCAAGATGAGAAAAGGGCGCTCTCCCGGGATTTGCTCGAAATGTAATATGCCGAAAAACGTGGCGCGTCTACGACGAGCGGAAACGCGGAAGGGGTCGTCCTCGATTCGACGACGAAACGGCACTGACCGTGTCAGACGAAGCGCTTGATGTCGACTACTGCGAGTCGAGCCGAGTCACTTTTGAGGAGTCTGCGCAGCGTCGTCCATCACTACTCGCGGATTCTCCTACCTTCAGCCACATTTCTTCCATTTTTCCTCACGATTTTCTTTTCTTCCCTCAAATATTTGGGAGATTTAGAATATTCAGTAATAGAAATATATGTGAGTGTGATATTTTTTCCGTGAGAAATTGAAATTTGTGTCTCCAATCTTCTCGAATTAATCCTAGGAAATAATTTAATAATAAGTATTGTATCTTTTTTAAATATTATTAATATAATTAATGTAAAATGAGATATTCAATTTCTGTTATTTCAAAAATTTAATAGAAATTTTAAAGCTAGAAAATGATCAAATTGACTGCGACACTATGTCGACAGAAAGGAGAAAGCGAGAGATAAAGAACTCAGTATTAAGGCTTGTATATAAAAATGCACTTTTTTGAAATTATTTTTTGCAACTAATTTCAATATCACCGTAAAGTTGAGTAGCTTTACAAATCCAAAAGCATCCGAGAATGCTTCAAGATTCTTCTCTGCAACTTAATCCTTCCAGTAAAAGCTCGAAGTTAATCTTTAAAATTTCTAGGAATTATATATTTCTATGAATATTATTTCTGGATGATCACTTTTCAACGCAATTATCAACTTCTCACTGTGGATTCTGGATTCTATGCCGCAACCATGTCGAAAGACTTTGTAAGTCACTCATAACAAACTTTCCGGAAGTTCCCTTCCGCTGACAATCAAGCAACTCGTATAACTTTCAGGAAATAGGAAACAGATTGCACACACACATATAAGCTATTGATGTTGAATGAAATATATGCGTCAAGTTCTATTATTAGCGATGCGAACATATCTAATAAAAAATTTTTATGTTACATAAATTTTAAATTTTTAAAAAATTCAATATTCAAGAGAGAGAGAGAGATTTCAAGATTTTAGATTTAATTGAGAGATTAAAATACACAACTTTTAAACGATTTTCTCTGCTAAACTAAGACAATGAATCTAAAGTATTTAATCTTACTTATTATTTAGTTTGTCTTTACATGCTTCGTTAATTAAATTGCTTCTATAATCCAACTATAATATTAATTACAGTTCTCTCAAAGATAAAAAATATTGTATACTATGTCTTAATATAATTGTGCATTAAAACATAACGTTATTCATTACAATTTTTCATTTTCTGGAATAAAATTGAAAATTAATTATTATACAAACAGTTATCTCTATTGAAATCGATATTTGATACTCACTATTATGTAACCATAATACGCGAGTACTTTCTTCTTGCGGTATGATAGTGTTTCGCGAGTTTCACGGTACTTACGTAATAGTTTACAACATACTACGTAACAATCCGCAACTTTGTTAACAACTTTGTTTTTACCAGTTTCTGTTCGACAGTTTCTCAAGCTGAACGTATAGAATATGCGTTATTCACTTCGCAATTAAATCACTAAGGGGATTGTTTATCACGGAAATCACGCCAAATCAGGAGGATGCATTCTTTTTAACGATGGATTATAATCAGTTATGGTTGTCATTTTGAATATTTGATTTGATGCGATGTTGTGAAATAATATACACGACGTTGCTTTAATCTAGCATTTCGTTTATTGTATAAATATATCACCAAATAAAATATTATGTAGTAAGATTGCGTTTGCGTAACGCGAGAAAGAATGCGAAGGAGATCGAACGGGAACGCTATTGTAAGAACGAGGCCGAAGATAAGGAAAAAAAAGAGTGCGCTCGATAAAAGAACGTATATAAAAAAATATATATATGTAACTGTACCGGGAAGTTTCTATGAGCAAGCAAGAAAAGCCATATATTCTCCTGCCAGAAGCAACAAAGTAAGTGGCAAACCACCCGCTACACTTCCTCCACTCATGCAGATCGAATGGAAAGGAAAAAGAAGATCGTGTGTTCGATCCTGAGAGCTTCATCGTCGCGAGTGCATTCGCTATTTTACATAATATAGTAAAAATATATCTCTTTTCGATCTCTAGAAAATATCATTATCGTTATTAGCAGTATCATGATCATCGTGTCATCATTATATCATCATCATTATTATTATTAATATCAACTTTAATTAGCTTATGTATCACTAGACAATGAAATATTGTGAACGCATCTTTCTTTTATGTACTGAAACTTCGAGACCATAGCCGTAGAAGTAATTTCATATTTACTTTTCGCTATATTTACTTTTAAAATATCATTTAAAAAAATGATACATTCATTTTAAAAGACAAGGAACGATACATAGAATTTTTTGAATTTCTTCTGCTATGAAAATTGCGTTCATATAATGAAATACATGAAACCTTTTTTATATATGGCTGCGGAACTGTACTCTCGAGCACAATCCAGAGAGTAATTACCTTCCCGCTTAATCAATGAATTCACAGGTAAGGGAAGGCCTCGTTTTAATTCTTCGATCGCGATCGCATGTGCTCGCGCTTTCTAAATAACGATAAAACCTATGTGGGATGTTTACGTGATTTTTAAATTGATCGAAATTGCACCACATTATTATGCATTTATATATTATACTTATAATTAGTGAAATGACAACGATTTTTTCAATTTATCGTTTTATTTGGGATGTTTATTCTATGTAAATGAATTAAACGTGAACGTCCAAATATATGTCTCGCGAATATCGCACATACATTCAAATAATAATTAAAAAAAGATTGGCATTTTCAACATATATGTATGTACGAGAATAAATTAGTAAAAATTTTCGCGAAACATCAATGGCCTTTACTTGATTACTAATCTTTGCTATTTGAAAAGAGATTTTAAAATAACTGTATCGAGGCAGAGGAACTTTCCCTCACCCGACAAGAATTCGGGCACAACCCTGAAAATATTATGTACATTGTCCTCTACTTCATTTCTCTCTATCTTTCGTACAATTTTTTTTGCTTTATTATGGCAAGTACAAAATTATCCTTGTTTGAACTTTCGTAATTCAACTGAAAGAACGAAATAAAAGGAAAAAAAAGAACAATAAATGCTCTTATCTAATTCCATGCACGTGTGCGTAATTCGTGCTGCATCGCGCAGTTAGCATCAAATGTGATTTTCAGTTATTGAATTATGAAGATTGCACATATTGTAAAAGTGAAATAAGTATAGAACAATCGCATTCAATGACTAAATGCGCGATGAGGATACATATTGTTGTTTTATCTGGCGACGATGAAAGTTAATCCGGAGAGAACGTTCAACGATAGAACAATGACTAATAACATTTTGTAACAATGAATCGAATTCGATCGTCCATATACATAACATAAGCATCTATTAAAAAAGAAATTCAACAACATATTAATACGTACAGGCTTATTCATAATGCGCGCTGTATTTTATATCCGCGAATATTGTTTTATATAAATATATCCAAAAGTGCCAGAAGAGAGAGGTATATATTTCCATATGTGCATGCTTTACAAATTTTTTTTTGTTTCTTTTCTTCCTTATAAGATTTCATATATCGTTTTCCAATTTTGAGTCATAAAAGAATAGTCGCCTGGTAAGTGAAAGACGAGTACGATTTAAAAAATTTTTGATATCTAAAAAAGTCTTCATATCAATTTATCTAAAACCTATTTCGATTGTGACGTAATTTATATCGCGATTTGAAATATCTTGCTGTAATATGATAAAAAAATTAATATTAATAAAAATTATATCAATATAGAGGATGTATAAAGAAAAATATGTGTCATAAATATATACACATATAATCTCAGTATCGATAATGCGTATTAAAATTTTCGCATAATTGTTCGTATTTGCCAAAATCACTTCTAATTCATATTTATTTTCCTAGCTTGTACTCTATAATAACAGAGTTAAGCTCTACTCTTTGAATTTAATTTGTAAATATTACAAATCGTACTTGGGTAATATATTCAAAGGCTAATCTGCACTCCAACTTCAATGCGGTTCACGAGATATCTTTCATTGTGAGCAGACATTAAGGCATTAACCTGTGCGCTAATTATGACTGTTTCAATTTATATTCCCACAACTTCTCGGACGTGTTTTTTTATTGAACACAAATAATTGTCAGCCGATAAAAGCTGCAATTATATGTCGACTTCCGTACTTTTCATCAATTATAAATGCGGAATGAATTTTTTAAAACGAATTCATTAGGGCAACAATTCTACGACTGCGATTTTCGAGAAAATGCAGTTTCACATTTCAGTAACTGATTTAAATTCTTATAATTCCGCATGCTTCATTCATCCGCAATTTGATATCGTACTTTATATCATTCGAAAATTTTGCGAATAACTTTCACGCAAACCTTAACCAAATCTGTGATTTATTAAGGTTAATATCGCATCGGCTGCCAGACACCGGTGGTTTCATCCCGGCGATAGTAATGAGGTTTATTATCTCGGAAAACAGTGACGGCTGGAAATTGATTGTCCTGAATATACTTGAGCGTCGCCCGTACCTGAAACAGAAATTTTGTTATTGTCTAGTAATTCGCATGAAACGTGCGCAGTTGGTTTTGTTAATTTATCTTTTTCTTTCGAAATGATTTATAATATTATATATAAAAAAATATATCAATTGGCATTACTTGTGAGACGAAATGTGGTTGTTCTACTTCCGGTGACGTTGACAGATGTTGCAGGATGAATTGATCGGTTTGCGCCAACCAGAGATCCACACCTCGCAAAGGATCATAATTAAACGGACCGATTCTAAGTAATCCAAGACCGCAATCGTATATATCCAGAACCTGTGCATAAATAAGACAAACATATTTAATCTTCTGAAGGAATTGGATTACATAAAATTTGATAGAACTCTCATTTAATAATAAAATATATATTTTATTCATTTATATAAATAATTTGCGAACACGCGAACTATGAGCTCTCTCTTGTACATAGTTAGTGCTAAACTATAAAATACTATTACGAATACAAACGTTGCATACACGCACCTGCTGACCTCCGGTCAATTGTCTGGCGCACCGCAGCGCCTGATCCGGGCCTTTGTCGGGGAAAGTTGCGGGAAAGATCTCACCCGTTTTCACGTTCAACCCGATACCGTAGATCACCGGCCAATGAATCCCGCCTCTCACAGTGGTATTTAGCTCGCCCACACAACATAATGTCAGGTCGATTTCCACTGGTTGTTTATGAAATGCAGCTGAAAACCACATCGATCTCGTTAACATTATAGATGAAACGCGATATTGTAATTTTATTGAATTTTATTTATTCAACTGTCATATCAAAAAAAGTTTCATTTCTATATAATCTAATATTATTTGATCTATATAAAAAATAAAACTTAACACGCGGATATTAATATAGATCATATTAATTTTTATCAAATTAAATTTCGGAAAATGTAATATAAATTCTGTACATGTTCCGTTTAATTTATCCCTTTAATTTATCTCGAACAAAGGGAGAAAATGATTTAATTTTATTACATTTACGAATGAGATAAAGCAGATGTAACTCGGTTATATGTGCAAATGTAATAATTACAAGCTAAAAAAATTTATTTTCAATAGAACAAACTCCAGCATTATTCTATTCTTTCATTTATTTCAGCGTTACTGAGAAAAATTACATATTTAAAAAATTAAGCATGTTTCTACTTACAAAGTATAGTGTAGAATAATTCCTCGGAATAGTTTCGCGGATCGGAGTAACCGCCGACCAATTGCAATTCCAGCCGACCTTCGGGATATCCAAGGGTGAGTTCCGTTACCCTCTGGATCATCGCCACCGCAGCATCTTCTGTTCCAGAGCCGTCAAGATGCGCCAGTGCTGCGGCTCCTGAACCTGAAAACCAGATATTGAGGATCTCTTATGGTACCATGTGCGATTTAAATAATGCATTTAGTTATATAAAAATATGAAGAAAATATGCTTATTTAAAATTATGATTAAACATAAGTATTTAATTATGATTTAACATAAGTATTTATTAATAATAAATTTTTATCTACAAAATAATTCCGATACAAGAACGGATAAATTTTGCACTTATTTTTATCAATTATTATTATTGTTATTAACGTATATATTAACAGCTTGTTTACTGCTATTGAAAAATAAATTAAAAGAAACCCTCTTGAGATATCCAAATAAAAAAAAAATTATCGTTTGCGCTTTATGCGACCGTCACTACGTATCTCTTTTCGCAACAAATATATCGATTAAAAAGAAAATTAATTTCCGAGCGCTTAAACATTGCTACCGAGCTGGCTCGCTAATTATCGCAGCGTAGTAATTATCGCGAGCAAGCCGGCGTATTGGGTCTCTCTCGCTGTTTATTGCATCGAGCGAACGAAACAGCTAAGAGCATTCGCATTGTACTGTGATGTACTAAAACGATTCAGCATCACAAGATGTATCCGAGAGCGCCTTCTCGAGAGGATCGATCTCAACGCGTTCACTAGACGCGATTTATCGTCGTACATCTTGAACGAAGTGGAACGAAGTGAAACGAAAAGAGAGAATGGTAGTTGAAACGCGTGTATTCTGCGGCAATATGATCGAGATACTATAAACATTCAATTCGCGAATGTATTATGCGTATTCTCTTCATTAATTAATGTCTTTTATAAATGCGTTATAATAATTATTTGTTACAATAATTAATTTCTGAATATTCTTGCATGACAATAGTTGAGCAAGATGGAAAAAAACTCGCGATAAAAACTTTTATATTGCGAACTGTTACTTAATTACGTACTTTCGAAGTCGCTTTCTACCTCTGCCATTATTCACGCGCAACCTTAAGACGATCGGAGACACCCAGCCTGAGTCGCGATGCACTGTCGCCGCAACAGGAGAAAGTTAAGGAGAACGTACTCGATAGTTTTGTCGAGATGGACGGTACAATGTTGATGGATTTCTTCATACAAGAAGAAATGCGTTACAGTGCGGAAAAGCAACATTTATGGAGCTCCGTGTACATTTGTTGTTAGTTATTAATGTCAGGCTGAGAAAACGCATGTTGAAGAAAAATAATAATTTGAATAAATTTTTAATATTCAGCACGCAAGATTATATTAACCATCACTTGAGAATCTAATCTTTTTCTTATCGTTGTATAAAATTAGAATTTTTTCATAACTGTGATTTAATATTTTTCTTTCGCGGAATAAATTTTTTTTTGTTTTTCTCTAAGTGAGATATATTGAAATTACACGTTTCCAATTTTATATTACTATACTGCTTGCATAATTTTCCTCGTGGAAAATTGTGCAAATAGAGCTCATTATTTTACAAATCGCGCAATTATTTACTCAAAGCTTTCCGAACTTGACATCATAGAATTAGCAAGTCAATTAAATGACTTTGTGATATAGATGTGAATCGTAAATTAATCAGCATTTTTTTTCCTTCGAGTTCGACAAAACTGATTCTATTACTCAGCTCTTTTTCCAAATAAATGACATTTCGCATTTTATTTTTTCGCTTTACGATAATCATATTATGAGACAATCACTCGAACGAAAAATAAATAAATCCATTATAAGCCTATGGACAAAGGGAATAAAAATCGGCATAAAATCGGGGAACTCTAAGATGATTGTAAAAATCAAACTTCGACTTAATGTTATTTTTTTTTCAAAAGTTCTTGTTCATCGGTTCTGTAATTAATTCACATTAGGTGAATTATTGCGCTCGGATTTCTTTTTCTTTTTCTTTCTTTTGAATGCTTCTTTGCCTATTTCTTTTTTTTCAAAAGTTGTGCTAAGATCTTTTACATCTCTCTTATTCAGTTTTAATAAAAAAATCTAAATGCACATAATTTAATAATTTTACAGACATATCGCAAACCTTAATTTTTTTATCAAAATTGATAAAGTTTATCTCTTTAATGTCAGAGTGGCAATAATCTCAGAGTGATTGAAAATGAAGAATTTTTGCGCGAGAGGGAGAGAGAACTAAGTTTCTGAATTGCACTAATATATCTTGCTAATATTCGCATCTTGCTTAAAAAGAATTTCCATTTTATTAATTTTATTATGAATATTAAGATACGAGTTTTACACAAGATAATTATAAATAATTGACATTTTTCAATGACATCATACAAATCGAACAATCTCGCTTTGTCGTTGCGTTATTCCGACCTCTTTTTTTCCATTAACCGTGTAGCGAGCAGTAATTTATATGCAACTAACTAGTTTATAACGACCGCGATTGTACTTTCAAATATACTCACCGGAATGCCTGACGACGACGATTATGCACGTTGTCATATCGTCCGAACCGAGGATGTTCACGTTCTCTGTGAAAGCAAAAAAAAATAATGCGGTAGTGAGCATAAATACAACATTTCGAGAAGTTATAGATTGTTAAAATTGTTCGTTGATGCAGTAGAAATTTTTCATGTTTATGTAAAATAAAAATTTTTGTGATTTCCAAAGAGATTTATATTTCTATATCTCTACATACATCTACTCTCTATTTATTATTTTACTAAAGATATTTTACTAAAGATATTACGATATTAAGATTTTCTCAAGTTTGCACGAGAAACAATTTTAGATCATTTCAAAAATTGTATACATAATTAAAATAGGTCATTTCAAAAATTGTATATATAATTAAAATAGATAATTTAGAAAGAGGACGAGACAGAGGGCAATTCACTGATTTCCACGTTTGGTGTATCTTTATTATAAAATGCTAAAGACGCGTGAGAAGAACAGTCGCTTTTTATACGAGATTTTTTTTAATACGATAAATAATTTTTGCATTATGGAAAAATATATGTTTCAATATAAAATTTATGACAATTTTATTACTATAACAATCAGACGAATCGTTGTTTTAAAAATTATACTATCGAAAAAGAATTGGACTGTAATTTGCTCCGATAACACGCGAAATAACAGCATCCGTCTATTTATCATCTCGTGCGTTTGTTATTTTTTTATTCTTATAATTAAGTGTAATCATAACTGATAGATTGGCGAGTTGCGTCAATTTTGCAACGATATCACACAAGTTGCCGGTAACACAGTTCGATATAACACATCCAGAGATAACACGGATATCCCGTGACTATATTGCATCAGTGACATGTTCTTTTGATAGATATCGACGGATTTTTTGGAAAAAGATTTTCTCTCCAAATTTCATATTTATTAAATATTTCTGTGATTTGATATTTAACGTCGATTTGCTCTATTCATATATATATATATATATATATATATGTATCTTAATAATATTAAAGATAGAGAAAACAAACTATTATAAAAAAAAAGAATATTTGAATATGAAGAATTATTTTTCTATTATTTAAATTATCGTTTTTTCATGTCTAATAGGTTTTCAATTATTATATGAAAAAACGTTATATGAAAAAAAAGAATCGCTTTATATATACTGTGAAATTAAACATGAAGAATTATTCTCCATGACTTATACTATTTAAATTATCATTTTTTCCATATCTAATAATAGGTTTTCAAGATATACGACAGGGTTATTTTATCTGGAACGCAAGTCTTGTATAAAGACTAATGAGTTTTATCTAACACGCATTTTCTCGAACTTAATGACTATAAGATTGCTTAGCGACGATGTCAATAAATTGTACGATAACAAAAATCGTTTATAATATATTCCATATCTGCGGCGCGAGATTTATTATTCCTGTCGAATTCATTTCAGACAAGTTATTTCTTATCCGATCGTCGGCGCGTTTGTGTAACTCTCACGTGAAACCCTTTCGTCTCCTTGAGCGTTTTTACCCAACTACCACAAAAAACGGCTCGCTTAAACACGACATATCGCACTTACTGTCCTGCGGCAGAGTCGCAGCCATTTCCCGTTGCTGGACGTAGAGGAGACCCACCGGACCCACGAGTTTCGCCGGCATCGAGTGCAGCTGGGCCGCGCTCTCGCGATATACCGGGTGGGCCGCGTACAAGGATCTGCTATCCGCGGGTATTTCCTCCTGCAGGACCACTCCGCCCACCACTAGCACCATCCTGCAAAAGCGAAACGAAGACGATGTCGATTAGAGCAACATGGAAGGTATATCTTATCTAAAAGGCGATTACTTTGTGCGATTTGGCGCGCATGAAATTAATTAATTCCGGAGAACAATACGAGCTCACGAGCGATTGATAATTTATGCCAATGGCGGCCATTTTTCACCGATTGATTTCCATTTTATTTCTCCACTGACGCACGTAGTCTTAAAAATGGACGACACGATATATCTTTATTGGACGAAGTTCAAGTTTATGTTTAACGGACGAATAAAAAAAAAGGCATTAAAAAACTTTCCATTGTTCAGTAGTTTCCTATCCACGTTTTCATGTCTTCTATTGATGTAAAAATATATCAATATATAATTTATAGTAAATATAATTCTTATAATTCTAAATTAATTCTTCGCAAGGCGATAATTAAAAATATTTTATAAAAAAGAATTCATTCATGATAAAGTGATTAGTGTTATTATAATTACAATTAAGGTTGCAATAATCTTCTTCAAAATACCATCTTTTAAAAAGGATGTTTCAAATCTCTACAGATTGAATATTTTAAGGAGAGAAACACAAGATAATTATTATAATAATCCAAAAAGGGGAAAGAAAAATTTGTAAAAATTGAATTAAGAAAAATTTGAATTTTATAAAAATTTTATAAACATTTTTACAAACAATATTTATACACTCTCTCAAGTCACTTGTAAATCCAACGGTCCGGCGCACATGATCTCGTGTAATAAATCATAACGGGCGGATCATTAAAATTAATTTACAGCAACCGTAAAGCAAAATAATTGTCGCGCGCGACGCAACAGGCGGGTGTTAAACGTCACGCGCGGTTGGCTTATCGAATATAAATTCGTTCGTGCGAGAGAAAACGCCCTCGTTCTCTTTCGATCCTCACAATGAAGTCCTCGGATATATCTCGGCGCACGATCGAAGCTTAGCATTGTGTGACAAAGCCGGTTACGGGATCGAGAGATCCGCGATTATCGGGCATATTGTCGGCACCACGCCATCTCGTCGCTCGTGTTGATCGTGTTAACAATCACGAAACTAAGCTAGATCGACTTATTCCGAGGTGAAGACTAAACTCGATCCCACAAAAGTTATCCACTGTGTCATTACGAGCGACTTTATTACTCTAGGGTATTGAGTGACATTATATTGAAGAAGAGCAGATTATCTCCGATTATTAAACAAGAATATAAATTATTGGAAATATAAAGTTTCTTTCTCCGAGAAAAAGTGAAAATTTGTCTCCAAAGTGTACATCAATCCATTGTGTTCGGTTAAGTTCAATTAAATATAATTAATAATCAACATAGTAATTAAAAAAAATTTTCTTCTCCTTTCTTACTTCTAGTACAGGTGCGAAAAATATATATAAATTATTAATATATTTATATGTTACGATATTATAAAATCCAATATATATATATATATATATATATATATATATATATATATATATTGAATCTTATAATGTAGATATCTTCTTAATTACAAAAAAGTATAACATTCAGGAGATCAATTAGTGATTACTTAAAAATAAAATATATAAAATATTTTATACTGCAGACATTTCGTACAATAATAATTATTACTACGAGCATGGTAACATATAAATATTAATAATTTATATTTCTCGCATCTGTTCTAAAAGTAAGAAAAGAGAGGAAAATAAATATACATATATATATATTTCCAATCGTGAGAGAAGGCTATATAAGACACATTAATCATACGTCCATCTCTCTATATAAATCACACTATTGATCTAAATCTAATTGTAAGTAAATATCGAAGCTTCGCCGATCAATAAAACGTCAATGATTATCATCCTCTTTCGATCCTGGCTATTCGTTCCTGCGAGAGTCTGAAAAGATGACATATCAGATAGCGCCATTCTACTTTTATTAATTAATAAAAAACACAGGCAATAATTATGAATAATACATGTTCTGCGCGATTTTAAACGCGGAATAATCATTAATTATATCGATAGTGTTCGTAGAAAGGAACACCTCGAGAGATATAAAGTTTTCGCAAAAACTCGTCGTGAGCGACACAAATCGTGGCAAGGACTAAAATAGATCCCGATTCACATGTCGTGCCTGCAGCTGCTTCTACGAATACAGAAATATGCAACGACAAAACCGTGCCTCTCATATATTCCTTCTCTCTAATAAATTTTTTGTTCTTGTTTTGTTCTTGTTTCTTTCTCTATAATTATTGATATATGAATATTCTTGATAATTCTTATAATCTAACTACACTCCTATATTCTTTTTTCCTTATAAAATTTAATTGTATATAGAACTTATATAAATAAATCATTTTATCTCCTATATTATTTCCTTTCAATCTTATTATTTCTGTATTATTATTTCCTTTCAACCATTTCAAATATACTCAAGTAAGGTCTATTTATCATTGTTATAAGGACATAATAAATAGAAATCATATCTTTTAAAATTGTTGTGAAAAGGTATAGAAATATGATTGAAAATTAAGAGGACTATTAATTAAAGAATATGAATTTCATGGGCAAAGATAAATTGTACGCGTTACTTAGGATAGATCTCACTTTACTTCTGCGAGAGAGACGTTACCGGTTAGCTCTAATCAAATATCCCGCACAATCCGTAATTACATCCCATTCTCTTTCCATCGATCTAGAAACGAAGGAGCAGAAAATTATAGCGCGACCGGCCGCGGGCCGTATCTTAGTCGCAAGCCGCGTATACAATGTACGTAGGTTTCGGTATTAAGGAGTACGGTACTGTAATCCAGATGAGATAATTGCATGTTTTGTATTCGGTGGAAATATCGCGGCTTAATTATACGGCGCGCGACATGCAATGCATACCGCTCGGAGCTCTTGGAGAGCGAGCGGATACTCGCTCGCTATTCATAATTTCGCGTTGCGATTCGTTTCGTTCCGTAAATGATGCTCGCCGCGTGACGAAAATCTTACGCCGACGTAATTAGAATTTTTGAGGATGCAAGCCTCGCTTCTCTCGTTAAAATATCAGCTCGTTCGTCTATCGTTAAAATAAAATATTTTTTTTTTATTTTTAAAGATATGCGATTTAAAACGACGTGCTTCGTAAATTCTGCCTGTAGGATAGCTACGTTCATTTACGCGAAATAGATCATCATTAATCAGTCTTTAAAATGAGAAGAGTGAAATTAAGAGTGACACGAGTCAAAGGAAAAGATTCGCTGCGCGAAATCCTCATCCTTGTCATCGTAATTGTTACGCGCGAGAGACTTATGTATAATTATTTGCATCGCGAGCAGCTGCTTGTCTAATAATAAGATAAACGGATCTCTGAGCTGTGGTTCGGTTGTGATCGCGGATAGCGATCACGTGGAAGCCGCGGCTACGCTGACGTAGCATTGCGACAATTCGCGCAAAACCGATATTATCGCGTGACATCTGTGCGCATTCGAGATAGCTGGAATTTATATATGTATATTATGTATATTATTCGAGGAAAAACACTATTTGTCGCAATATTACTCTCTATATCTTATAATAAAATATGATATCACTAACAGATTTATTGCAACACGTTGTTTACACGTGCTGTTATCACATGATTATCACATGGATTGCATTCACAAAATTTCAGAGCTCTTCCATCCGAATAATATAATACAATGTGTGTACGTAAAAAAATAAATAAAGAAAGAGAGAGAGAGAGAGAACGTGCGGTAAATTATAAAATTTAACCCGCACAAAGCTAAATTAGAAATTAAATTAATATATTGCGATATATAATAAACATCCAGAAGATTTCATTCTCACATTTTATATATTGTACATCAAATTACCTTATTTTTAGTTGATTTTGTTTCTAAAAGAAACAATCCGTAAATAAGAATTCTTTCTCAATAATAATAGGGTATGATACGAAAAGCACGTAATATATGTTATGTGACTATATGCGTCTCTATATTTTTCAAATTTATGGTCTTTGTCACATGTAAGACAATAGAATTCGATAATAAATATTGAAATTCCGTAAGCACTTCACTGCGAGATTTTAAATTATTTTTCAAATTACTATTTGTATTTCAGTCGATTTGTCTTCATTCACGATATCCACTAAAAATATCTATTGTCACGGATTTATACACCTTTTATCACATGTTACACGAGCTCTTTTATGCTTTTAAAAAGAAATATCTCGACTCTACCGATTTATCTCGATTTCCTCGATTTATCGTTGTGATTTTAACACGCTAATGAACACTAGCGAAATTAAAAATCGAGAATAATTATTTATTACCGACTTGCGTTAATAAACGACTGTCACTTTCCGCGAATCAATTCGCGACGAGATCCAGGATTTCGAAATCACCGCAAAATATGTCGAAGCAAACGCATTAGAGTGATCACTTCATGGTTCACGTTGCAGGATGTGCCGATCTCGAAGGATCTCGCGAGGAATTCGAGCCGATCGAGGATCCAACTGAGCTGCGACTAAGTTCGTCCGCGACGTTTTCATTCAGTCGACGTCGACTGTCCCGGAGCTCATTAACAAATCGTGTTAATTATGATTTCCTTTATCAACCGGAGCGGCGATTGGACGGCAGCGTGGACGCGGTAGGACGGGTTAAAATCCAAGCGGGACCAATCGGGACGGGCTCATCGATCGGATGTCGGGGTACCGTGAACGAGAAAATAACATGTTTGGCTCTGTCGGCAGGGCTTAGGAATCGAAATCGCTTCGATCCCGCATATTTTTTTTTTTCTTATTCTTTCCGCTTGCACCGGCCGGTCGAGCGGCGCGATATTACATCGTGAGAGCGCTCGTTCAACAGAGTGGCTAAAAAATTCGACGATACGAATTTTAGCCACTGCGAGAATCAGATAACTTCTAATTATTAGTAATCAAAAATCGTATGTGACATATATTACGTATAATTACTAATAATATCCGTAAAAAAATAATAAATAAAATACTCCAAATATCAGTTATAATTGGTGCTGCAACATGTTATGTAACGATTATTATTAAAAATTTAGATCCACATACTCAAATTGGCGAATCAAAATTGATCCTACAGATTTAAATTATTAAATTATTTTTAAATTATTAAATTATTAAATTATTTTTATTAAATATATTATTTTATATTATAATATTATTTTATTAAATATATTATTAAATTATTAAATTATTTTTTTAAATTATTATGTATTAAGGTAAATGGCTATAACTTCGTCAATGGATATAATTTCGTCAAGCCTTCTTAAAATTAAATAAATTAAGCAATCTCGCGTATATCGACTATATTTCTCGATTTGAAACAATTTGAACATCAACGAAGTTATAGCCACTTACCATATGACATGTCTCATGTAATATATCAATCTACCATTTTATTTTGCACTCTCTCTGTTTCTCTCTTTATACAGAATTTATATATACAATTTAAAATAAAGAAAAATAAGATTTCCGCACTACATGAATGACATACGTCGAAAGCTTTCAAAATACAAATATAATACTACGGATCGAGACTCTTTTTTTAATGTAAAAAAACGGTGGAAACAGACAATATGATACCATCTGAATATATATGGAGAATATAGATGTATGGAGATATATGGAGAAAATTCAACCAATTTGTATTTTCACAATAGAGAGTGAAAAATATTTGGACGACCAAAATAAGCAGATTCAACCCAACCGATAAGCGTAAAATAAAAAATAATAAAAAACAAATACTAATTCTACAGATGAAGCATATCTTTAAAAAGAATCTTTAAAGAAGTTTTCGAGCAAAATTGTATAAATGAAAAGCAAAAATTAAAAAACATCTAGAATCTATTTTACTGGCTACATTTAATTATAATCTTAGATTATGATTTATTTCTAATTTCTTTGTATTAAATATCGCTTCGAATATTTTGCTTCGAAAAATCGAGATTCAAATAAATATAAAAAACATTACGTTCTTCTCCCCAGTTATCTGAATAACATCGCACTGCATGGTCATTAAGTCTACCTAAAGTTATGCTAATTTCCTTTCCTACTTATTCTGTGTTTGTCTGATTTGAAAGGCGATATGGGAGACTCGCTTTGGAATACTTATGATACTATTTTATACAGCATGACGTCAATGATGCGCAACGTTTGGAAACAGCTACGTGAATCCATAAACATACAGAATACAAGCAACGATTCATAAATGTAAGAATACATATAATATATGTAAGATATCGAGATAAAAGTTTACTTCACCAAACACATTTCGAATAATCACCTCGACTCCAAGGGGTTAAAAAGATTCATCCTTCTCGGAAGACCAGCTGCTACAAGACGTCTTTGTACAAACGAGTATCGTGACAGCGTGAACGACAGTCTAAGTATAATCGCGGCTGATCGAAGGGTCAGAAATCTACTCCGAGCCATCAACCACCCTTAAAGGAGCTCGAAAAAAAAAGAGGAGCAGGGGACTCGAGAACGCGATACGATCTGAACACAGGATTAGGCGCGTAGCAAACATTATCGACGAGATTTCACAGATGAAAGACTGGCGGGCAGGTATCGAAAAAAATGCCTTTACATCAGATTAAGGCGCGATCTCGAGCGCGAATCTTCCGCGATCCACCCCTGGAACGAATCGCGGCACTGATACGATACAGGGCCGATATGATACCGGTGGAAATCGGTGTCGGATGGACCGAGGAGAAGCGGAACACTCTTTCGCCGGCACGCCCCCTCGTTCCCGGATCGATCTCGGGCGATTTACGGCGGGGATCGATTTGATCGACGATTAAGAGGACCGCGCTCTCACCCTGCTGTCTCGCCTCGACGTCGGGCAATATTTCTTTGGCCGTGGGAGGACGCGAGAGGGAAGTATTAACCCTCTCGGACGACTTTTAAAACTCGGTACATCGTTGCCGCTTAATGCCGCGCGTTTTTCGTGTAAACGCGCAAATTGAATTTATCACGGATTCCAATCGAATATCGAATGTACGGGACGATTGGAAACGCGCAACAGGCAGGTATCTTCAATTCTTTTTATCACGAGTTTATTTTTGTATATCGAATTTGTTCTATTTCATGATGCTTTAATATAATATAGTGAATATATTGCTGCATTCTCTTTCAAATAATTAATTGAATGTTAATGAACATTAGATTAATATCCTAACAATTTAATGTACATATTGCTACAATGAAATCAAAAATATAAAAAATCATACATTTATATTAAAAAATTTTAATAATAATAATAATGTAATTTGAATGCGATAAGTTAAATAAACTACATAAAACTATTTACTTGATGTTGCAAAAATATATTGGAGACTATATTTTTATATTAAAATATTTTCTCTTTTTTAATAAAAAAAATCGATAATAACAATCGAAATCGTCTAATGTGATAATTATATCATCTCTCTATCACACGCAAATTATAATTATTATTTTGAGTGCTTCGAAAAAAATAATGCACACATAATATTCTGAGACTTCACTATTTCACGTATAATTAGATATATAAAATTAATGTCGTCATTTCGCTAAACACGACGGAATTACTAAGATACGAATCACTGAAGATAAGTAGAAAGTGTATAAAAAAAATGACGTAAAATAAAATAAAATACGATTTTAACGAACACGAGGCATCTCGTGCACATCGTCAAGTTGCGCGAGAATTCCCATGACGCGCGGAAAATTAGAACTGCGCGGACGATGAGATTATACGGCGCGGTAGGTAGGTAGGTAGATAGGTATGGCTATTGTTGTATGCCGACGAAAATTACACTCTTCAAAATCCATTGTACTAGATTGCCGGCCGTGCCGGTAGATTTTCTTCGTCGTCCCTGTCGTCGTTGTCATCTTCGTCTCCGTTCATCCTCGTCCCCTATATTATTGTTCATCCTCTGGACGTTTGCTTTCGATATACGAGACTAAATCTCAGTATCGTATTATTGGGATGCATCGCGATACGACAAAATGTTTGCTTTCACGAATTCTAAATTTTTTCTAAATTTTATTATAATATTTTACCCGTTAAATATTTTCCTCTCTCTCTCTCTCTCTCTGTCCCCCTAATAAATGCATCTTTTTTTTATTATATATGCTAAGTTTTATAGTCTTGTTTCGTAAAATTACATTACTTATATATTAATATACTTATTTATTAATAAATTATATATATATATATATATATATATATATATATATACATAAATTCTATATTATATATATTATATAAAAAATAACATTTTTACAAAGACATATTTTCCTCTCTTTTTCTTCCTCCAAAATTAAGAGATGTGAAATTCAACGTTTTTTTCTTAATCTTCCACATATTGCCTAATTTTCTATTAATTAATCTTTCCGAACATAAATAATAATCACGGAGAATGAAACAGTAAATTATTGCGTGAAGACAAATGCTTATTTTGAACGGTTCGACTGATTTAACGCCGCATTTTTATTTAGCGCCATGAAGAAGATAATACATACATGTGCATGTAAATAAGAGCGATATAAAAATCGAGAAAGCAAAGTCATTTAGATAGCGCCGAACATAAATATCTTCACACTGAGTATCTGGAACAGAGATAAGGCTAAGGAAACTGCGGTGTGTGTTGTGTAAAATCAGAATATATAGTTTCCATTAAAACAATTGGACGACTCTCCGGAAGCTTCGATTCGATATAAAACGATTTTGCAAAAAGTTGCATAAATATTGATTTCATGATGAAATTGCAATATGTCAGCTCTGTTATCACAAATTTCGTTTTTTTTTTCCAATTTCTCATTCAGCTAAAGAATTTTATCAGGTTTCACAAGAGTAATAATTATTTTTAGTCTGAAAGTGAAGATTAATCTCTCAGTTATTTTGCGAAAACAATTCGAAAACAATTTATAATTTTTCTTTATAATTCTTCCAATCTTTCACTTAAATTAATAAAAAATCGCAAAAAGTCATCGAAGAAATTCATATTAATAATAAATGCAAATATTAATATAATGTAGTTTTTTTCAAATACGCTAAACTTATAACGATTATAACTTACACTAGTCATATCATTTTTGATATCAAAAGATGGAATTTGCTTTCAGTAATTAATTAATATCAGTTGATATGCACAGGCAATAATTAGTATCGAAATTTTGTTCTCATATTGCTTGAATAGTATTTTTTAATTTCCTATTTTATGGATGAAAAAAAAAATATTAGCGATAAAAAATGGATTCGCTGATACTCGATCCGTCTACAAATGATTGTATATATATATATCTTCTCAAATTTCTTTAGCAATATTATTTCATCCGCGTCGAATTTAATCGCGAATTGTGATTTACAAGGAAGAGAAAGAGAGAGAATCGCCGACGCGACAGAAGGAAATTACGGCGATATCGATCGAAAATCAGCGATGAGTATATGCAATTATTGAAGGAGAGAGGGAGAGAGGGAGAGAGATCGACGAAGGGGTTGGAAGCGATCCCCGCCCGGGATACAAAAGAGGCAAGAGGAAGACAGAGGGGAGACCCAAGAGAGAGAGATAGGGGGAGAAGAGGGCAAAACGGCGAGGCCCTTCGTGACCGTAATCGGCCGGTCGGGAGGAGACCGCTCAGATCGAGCCACACGGAAATCCACTTGAAAAGTAGCCATTACCTTAATTATTGGTCTTTCTAAGAGAGGCCATGGGGGCGGCGGGACTCTGCGTATTCAGTATCAATCGTCGACGGAACCCCTCGGGATTTGCTCGCGATATTCTCGTCACGGCGTTGAAAAAGGGACATAATTTTAATTTGCATTATCTCTTTATCGAGTTTGTCTATTTTTACTAAATTGCGCGAATAAGAAAAATAATAATAATTAATAAAGAAAAAATAAATAAATAAGAAAAAGCAAATAAATATTGATTCCGATTATCAATTAACAGTACATCAATATCTGCAAAAATATATCAATCAAGCGGAAGAAACTGAGATCAATTAAATCGACGAAAATAAAGGCGAAAAATAAATTGTAGCAAGAGCTGAGTAATTTTCCTTTTGATCAGGAAAGCGGGAAAAAAGACGTGATTAAAGCCGGGAATTCGAATTAATTGGCAACGGACGGACACTTCGGAGAGAAAAGGGAACGAGGGGAGATCGGTGTAGAATCGAGAGTAGATCGACCTTTAATAACCGCGTATCGGCGTTCACGAGGCCGGTTCTTCAAGACTCTCCAAAAGGATCAACGAAAAAGCCTCGATCGAGCGAGGCATCGCTCACTTAAGGAATTAGCGATAATGGCGGTGCAACGCCGCGCAACTTCGTTGCACGCTATTTCATAATGCAACGCTAACGAAAGAAGGGAGAGTGAAATGGATCCACGGGGGTGAGTTAGCGTATCGCTGGTAATTCACGATGCTTTTGCGCGGATCGATCAGCATTCGATGGAGAACTAATGCATCTGAACTTGCGTGCTTTCACTAATGCACCTTTTCACTTCTCCTTAAGTTTGAATCAATAACTCTGTCCGATCAAAATTTAATTAACTCTAACAGATTTAGAAATTCTTGCACAAATAATCTCTCAGATTATTTTTATGAATTTACCTCAACTGCGCTAAAAATAAAAAAGAAAGAGTGAATCATAAACTATATTGCATGTTCATTTATTCGTGAATATCCACAAGTGCGTAAACACATCATATATATTCATATATATATTTATTAAGACTCCAAGACTATCGATACGTGTAAAAGGGATAAACGCGATCCTATGACAGATCATTATTATAACTGATGAAGAATCAAATGTCGATTTATCCGCATTCCTTTTAGATCATAATTTCACAGAACTGAGTATATCAAGATAAGTTCTTTTATTCGTTTCTTCCTCCCTTACGCGTCAATTACTCGCAGAATGCATGCCAAGCACGCACGCACATACGCGTGTATGTACGTACTTAGGCATAATTATGCTCGCACGATCATGAAGCTGTTATTTATTTAAGCAAACAAAAGAATCGTTAGCATATTCTTTTCATAATTATCTTTAACGAAATATCGATATTTTAATGGCTGGTGATTCTGGAAGCAAAAGTGGAGCAGAATTTATATCACGAGGATATTTTTGGATATTACATTCTATTAATCAATAATATGTGTGTAATTTAATATATATATAAATAAACAAGACTTATAAATCCCTATTTAACAATTAAAGTGTCAGATTATTGTTGGATTCATTTCAAAATTAAAATCCAGAGTTCTAATATTTCTCTCTCTCTCTCTCTTCTTCTCTTACATGTCTATTAATAAATCTGACTTGGAAAAGATTCTAAAAAGAATTTAAAAAGCGCTTTAATTTAAACCCGTGCCTTTTACAATCAGGTGCAGCGTGTTGATCGCGTGAAAATTTTACGTTTAACAAAATGTGAATAATGATCGCGAATAGGGTGCTGCGGAAATTCTAATGCGCGTTTAAAATGCCCTCTTTTGTGTCTTGAAACGAGAATGTAACTACACATGTAACTAAGAGGTTTCCTCATATCGGACTGCTATATAATACATACATGTCGCAGTTCTCGAGCTTGATTATCCCGATGGAGATCCGTATCTGGTGGTAATTAGGCGTCTAATTAAACCGGTTAATTAATCACTAAGCGCGTATGTAACACGGACTGTAGCACGGATATGATGATCTTATGCAAATATTCATTCGACAAAATGTCTATTAAATGTCATTGTTATATAAAATGTATATACATAAATTATAAAATATTGATAAAGATGGAAAGAATATTAAAAATTAAAAATATATTTTCAACTTTAAATTTCGGATATTAAATATATCCATTATTTTCGTGTATTAATTGTTTCTTCTTGTAATGAAATTTATATTATAGACTGCCTCCTCGTTTCGTTAATTTATATATGACCGAATATATAATGACAATTATAGATAATTATTAATATCATACAATCACATATTTTATGCGCGTTTAAAATAAAAAATTTAATGTTCGTCATGTCACGTTTAAAATTAATCAAATGATGATTCAGAAACTCACTCATGCTCGAAACTGCGAAAAACCTGGCGTCGTTCGCCAATGTTCGATTAGCGGAAGTCGCTCGTTGTGTTTTTATCTCTCAGTCTACTGAAAGAACAATCGACAATAATGCCTTTATCCGTTCGACCTGGCGTCGATCCGGCAAACTCTCTTTTTCGTTGGTAGGCACATGTCTCATCATCAATGGACCCCTGTCTTTCTTACGTTTATTGACCACTTGCATTCCTTCCCATAATAGAGGAAGAACAGTTTCTACTCAAGACCATTGCAGTTGATTTATTCAAACGTATGAATCAAAAGTATAAATAGAGAGAGAGAAGATATTAATATATAAATTATTAAATATGATATCGATTCATATGTGTGTTACCAATTAAAATATTTCGCAAGTTTTTCATTTTGCACAGCGCTTATTATATTGTCTATATATTTTTTTTTACATTATATCAATCGCGAGAAAAATATTTCAACATAAGCAATAAGTAAATAAAATTACTGATTGAAAAAATTGATAATTTTTATGAGAAAAGATTATTTACATGCATTTCCAAATTTAAAATCACTTATATATTTACTTGTATATTTTAAGTTCAATTTATGTAGGAAATCGTTTACGTCATGCAAACAATGAAAAAAGATGAGGAAGATACATTAAGTTCTAAGCGCAGGTTAATTAGAAAAACGTACGTGTTCATTATCGATGTGGGCGACAACTGCACTGGCTAATCGGTACGGCTGCTACGATTTTATTGGGCAATCAACATCGATTTATAAATACAATACGTAACTCGCAAAAAGACAGTTTCGTTATATTCTAATATTTTATCTGGCTGTATAGAATGTCCCAGGTAATATCATAATCTTTCATTCTTTATAAAAATGTTCATAAAGTTTCTATTTTTTTAATTTTCTACAATATTGAATTTTAATATTTTTATAAGTTTTTTAATTTTCTACAATATTGAATTTTAATATTTTTAGAAGTTTTAGATAATGTAATAATTAAAATATTAATTAAAATATTTTATGTTGAAATGTAAAACATACTTAAAAAATTGTACAAAGTATAACGTTTGCATGAACATTTAAAACCTAATTTTAATAAAATTCTTAAGTTTTTTCATTATCTATAATTAGAAAATTTGGTATTGTATTTATAATAAAGAAATTTTTTCCTGTTGGTTTATAAATCTTTGTAGAAAAATATATGCGGAAAATTTGTAAAACTGTATGATAAATAAATAAATAATAAAAATTATTTCTTAGCTAACCGGACTCTTTCTTATCTAAAATATAATTGCTGAGATATTTAATGCAAATTTAAAAAATTTTCATCATACAATATAATTTTCTAAAAATATTTTCGTAGAATTTTCTACAGAAAGATCAATCACTGACTTCAAGAATATTTTCTTTAGATCTGGGACATTCTGCAGAAATAGATTGGATCACCATACATATGTAATATTAATGTATGCATCTTTCATTAAAATGTTTATATATGTCTCGAGATTTGATTGCGAAGTAGAGCGGAACGCATCAAATAAAACGAACGCTAAAGGGTTGAGAAATCTCGATTATTGAGCCGGAAGTGCGTCAAGCAATGAAAAATTAGCCGCCATCGCACTCGCAATAATCCAGAATTCCGTCAACGATAAGACGATCTGACAGATGACGTCCTCTTTGTTGCTCGGCGTCGTCGTTATCGCGACGGATGATTTGATTTCTCGGTCGATTTCTTATTTTGCTTCCTCATATTCCGCGTAAATACAGCGCCCGCCACCGCTCGCAATAATTTATCTGTTTTTCATTCCACGATCGACGCGAAATTTTCCACTCTCTCTGATGGAGGCTGCAACTGCTCCTCCGATACAAATAATGGAACGTGATAATAGTTTTGTCGATGAACTCACGTCACACGAACTGCAGCTTGAAATATCTTCGTTTATCGTGAGAAATTATTTTTAATTGATAATTATTCTCAGCGAGCAACAATATTAATATTAAATTAAATTAATGTATCTAAACAAGGTATATATTACGAAAATATTGTTTGGAAAAATAATAAAACACGCCGTGGATACAATTTAAAAATATCTTATAGCAATTAAATTAAACGCATATACTCGAATTACGTTGTTAAAAACAACATGTACATTATAAATTTTGGCAGATATTTATGTCACATGTGTAAATTTGGAAATTATGAAATTCAAGAGAGAGAAAAGCGAGTGAAGCAGGAATCGAGTCCCAGAGGGTCGATCCGGATTTTCATACCGAAGGAACCTCTTCCACACACGAGGGACTATTAAATTTATGGTTCTCCCTTCGTCGAAGGGGGAGACGATAACATGCATAATAAGCGCGCCCAGATAACGGGTGACGCATAAGTTACGGTCTCGCGATAAACGAGGCCCATGCATACCGTGGAAGGTTACTCTCGATGGTCGATGGTCAAAGGGCTATGGAGGTGCACCCAGAAAACTCTTTCGAAACTTTTATATCGCGCTAAGATTAAATAGGTCTCAGATGCATTCACACAAATAGACGATGTTTCACGTTCAGTTAAAATATAAAACATTCGTGTTAGAATTAATTTAATATATAATAGTAATAAATTAATATATAATTATATATATTTAATTCTAATAAAGCGCAATTTTTCACTTGTACATGGAAGTATTTGAGAAAGTGTTTATTTTATTGTTTAGTTTATTTTATCTTTGTAAGTCAAAATTATGAATCAATTTTGGATAGAAAAAGATATAATTAATTATTATCAATAAATATATTATTTGAATCGATAATTCAATTTTGTATAAACACGTACAAAAAATAAAATATTTAATAAACTATACGTTTCATTTTAACTATCATCTATCTACATTTAATATCAGTTGCTTTCGAGAATGAGAACATTAATATTGCATTCGATTTGCAATTTATCTTATCGAAGCATATATATCTAAGAAAAATATTCTCTCGCTTAATTTACTATATGAATTATCAGTTTCATTCGTGTTTTTCGCGAACTCCGCAAAGGAATGTGTCAATATAATTTCTCATGCCGCATGCGAATGTCGAGATACACTGAGCAATTATTATTCATATGTAACGACAAAGCTGTATGATGCCGATTGATCCGGAAGCTTTGCGATATATTCAAGCCGCGAAAGATAATTTTTTTTTTATTTTTATGATTTTGACGCAATCTACTAGAGACTTTGTGCTCGCTAATCTCATCTTCGTTATAAAAATAATATTGAATATCATAATAAAAGTGTTAAATTTCCGTCGTAAAAGTTGCATACTTAAATTTTGAAAGATTTGCTCAGAAAGATTTGCTGTCAAAATATGACGATCTTATATCACAATATTTAAAAAATCGTTAATTGTTAAATATTCGACGTAGGATTATTTTAATCAAAGCAATTCTTCCTCTGTTAATTTTTTAAAATTAACATAAAATTAATTATTAAATCGATAGATACATTTGGGAGAGAAAATAGCTGTAATATCACATATCTTTTTTCATTGATTGTTAATGTCTTCATTCGATGCAGCTAATACGTGGTTTCCTCGCGAAAAAAAGAGCGAGCAGATTATCGACGACGACAATATCGAATTAGATATGTATCGGGGTGAAATTCATGGGTGTCTCGTCGCACATCTTAATCGCGGAAGCCAAGTATGCAACTCTCTCTTTGTCTCTCTCTCTCTCCCTCTTTCCTTAGACGAGGTCGGTGTCTTCACGAAGGCGCTTATCTTCATTCGCTATTGGAAACTATCGGGATAGAGGCGAGTCTGACTCGCCGAGCGATCCTGAAAAACGCGACCTGCTTTCCTCTCCCGCTGCCACCCCTATCCCTTCCTCCTTATCTCTCGTAGGTCTTCGTCTTCCGCCACGCGATTTATCTCGGAGCCCGTTTCACCGGTTTCCGCTCTCTTATCCGCTAATTTATTTCCCGTATCTCTTGAAATCTTAATATAATGACGCGAGTCCAATCTCGCGTGAGTGTGATTAAGACGGTGGCACAAGGTATGTATGCGTAGAGAAAATCGGAGAGCACTTACCTTACGGATTTCTGCGAATGTCTGTCACCTCAGGCGAATTGGCACGTTCCCGCCGCCATCGTCAACGGGCACTTCCGCCTCCTCTTCGGCCGCGCGTCCGCCGCGCTACCACGTGCTCCGCAGGATGCCGCTGAAACAATTGACACGTGATAATTAGAATGATTCAGGAAAATTGCATATGAGTCTGCAGACTTTTATAATGTAAGACAAATCATTAGAGTTGATTAGAGCGTAAAAAGCGAGTAATAAATGTGTCACTATATGAAATATGATATTTTTTCTATTACAAAATGTATATGTATATTTTTCTATCACACATATCCGTAAAAGATTGTAATATGTGATTTTTATATATATATATATATATATATATATATATATATATATAGAGAGAGAGAGAGAGAGAGAGAGAGAGAGAGAGAGAGAATTTGGTATTATAATATAGCTCACACACAGTAGTTGACAAATGTCGTAATTACGAGAACCGTGAGGAGAGCGATAAGCGAGATCATATATCATTTATCTCAAATCTAGTTATCATTCAGTGGTTACGAGAGATAAATGTCGGCAATGAATTTGCCTTTTCGATACTTTTATAGTTTGATATGTACGTATCGATAATATACTTATCACTGGTTATTTGCTTCAGAAAAACCAAGCGTGCCTTTTTTTATCTTGACATTTATATATTACTTTAATTACGAAAGTTTCGTTTTATTCGAGGACTTGAAAAATTAACAATTCCGAGAATCTCATAATGATATATTACATTTATAATAGAATTTTATACATTTCTCAAAGATGATGCAGCTACCTTAAAATGTCGGCAGATGCAAATTGCAATATGTTAATTTGCTTAACTTTGCTTAACTTTTTATTTAGATAATTTTCGTTGATAACTTTTCGATCGAAAAAATCAGCGTCAAACATCTTAATGATTTAATTTTATCAATATTAATGTATTGTGTTTCTTCCGATTAACTTTATATACGCGCATTTTGTTATATCAGTTATGTTATTGAATATTCAGTTGTAATAATCATATATCTTATAAATTCAGTTTTTTTATTATTAGAGTTAGGTATACATAAATAAATGCAATATTTTTTTCTATATATAGCAATTTTGTAATCAATATACAGGGTGTATCTGAAATGATGCACTAAACTTTAGGAGCATATTCTAGAGGTCAAAATAATTTTTTTTCCTTATGAACATGGGTCCGCAAATGAACCCCCCTCCGAGCTAAAGACCCCTAAAGTTTGGGGGAAAAATTAAAAATTGGCTGTATTTCAGAAAAAAAAGATTTTGACATTACCTATCACTCTTTCTTGAGAAATAAATTTGCGTTGTGGATGTTTGGTCAATTTCACACATTTTCGAATTTTAGTTGTATATTTAATTATTTTTAGCTTTTTTGAATTTTGTTTTGAATAATAAATAGACGCCTGACTTACGAAACGACTTTACGTGTCAATTTGAATAGCATTATTTCATCTCTATCAGCAGGATAATAAATTCAAACTATTGTTTACTTCGGGAAAGTGAATTTCGTTTTAAGGAATTAAGCGACTTCTTAACGCAAAGAAATTTGCCTAAAGTAGTTTGACTTAGTGAAAATGCGACTGGAATTACCGGTAGAATATTCAATACATGAAAATTGTAATATAGGTTTTGTTTTACCGTTAAATGACGATGGCTTACTAAAAGTTGTGGATAAGAATGCATTTCGCAATTTTTAAACGCTCGTGTTTTCTTATCCACAACTTATGGCTAAGAGATAAAGCATTACGATACGGCGAAAATCTAACCACGACAATTCGTAGCCTGCAAAAAAGCACGTTTTTACAAAACATCGATTCCAGAAAACGACTGCAAATGTATATTATTGTAAAAAGATACAAGTTCGTCAATGACATTCACTAACTTCAAAAAGATTACCTCAGATTATTTGAGATTACCTTAAGACTACCTAGAATTATCTACAGATTATTTGATATTATCCTTACTTAGATTACTTAGATTTCCTATTAGATTACTCAAGATTATCTGAGAATGCTAAAGATTATTTAGAGTTACCAAAAATTACCTTAGATTACCCAAAATTTCCTTTGGATTACCGCTGAATTATCTAGCCCTTGTACAGAAATTACCTCAGTGACCAACCCCTCGGAAAAAAGTTTTATTTTGACCTTTAAAATACGCTCCTAAAGTTTATGTATAATATATTTCTCTAAAGAAATCTATTTGTATATAATATTTTAGATAAATATAAATATCATTTTTACAATAGTAAATATGCTACGTATAAGTAACATATGTTAAAACAAAAAATTATGAAAAATTCAAATATTTAGGAATCAAAGCACTTATTAATTCGAACCTTCTTGCATGTGTAAATATCCTAATTAATATGTAAATAAGTATGCTAATTAAATTTCTTCTGAATTTTTACTGTTAAGGAAATCGTAAATTTCTCAAAATATTCTCGTGTCAAAAGTCGCAAGCTGCACTTGAGATTGTTTGGTTTCCTTTATTTTATCATGGGGAATCGTTGAAATCGCTTTAAATCTTTCGTTTTATATCGTATCTTGTTCGTCCACCTGGTGAAGCTTGTTGTTTTTCACACAAGAATCAATTTCACGTTAATTATTCTACGTAATTTTCATATAATGCTTCAATTGCTGATTCAATAAAAAACATTTTATTTATACTGCAGAATCTGTCGAAGAGGTCTTGGTCTATACAAGGATTGCTTATATCGGGTGTTCGAATAAAACTCGGCAGTAAAGGATAAGCAACAGAACGACGCGGCGATTGAATTTGCATACAGTGGCCGCAACCGACTGTCGAGATTTGCCGCTGTAATATTTATGAGAGACAACTTCCTTCAATTGTTTGTAAGCAGCTACGTATAAGTAACATCGTCATTGTACGCTCACTGTAATCGTAGTGATCGTTTCGTATAAAAATTGTCGCAGAGAAAATTAGTTTTAAAACGCGATCAAAATCTAATAATTTTAAAAATATGAAGACATCTCGTAAATTATTCTGGCCAAAAACATGATAGAATTAAAACTAGAAATCAGATTTTTCGGATTAAATTGAAAATGTAAATAAAATGTAAGGGAAACATATTACATATCATAAAAAATATTTACTAATGAAATTACATAATATTATTTTTTTTTCTTTTCTTAATTTAAATGATATAAAAGTTTTATTTTTTTTTCTTTTCTTAATTTAAATGATATAAAAGATTAAAAATTATAGGATTGCTAGTAGTTTTACGTTTTAAAAATGTAAAAATTTTCGCATAAAAAAAATCGACTGTATATTATATTATATTAAACTGTATTATAATCAACAATTCTGACATAATATTGCTGATAAGAAACGTGTGATGCCGAATGTAGTAATTAGAACAAGATTAATTAAAACCTGTAAGACACATTCGCGAAATATTTTATGCGCGAAATTGTACCTGTAAGACACATTCGCGAAATAATTTATTGATAATAGTGCCAGTCGGTACCTTTTACCCGAGTCTATGATTAGTTGAATAATCGTTCTTTATTTAGCGTCCGAGGACACGTTACCGGATAATTTATATATATTATATATTTATATATTTATAACTGGAACATAAGATTTAATTTCTGTCACCGATTATACCAGCATAGTTACATTTATCAAGAGAATATGAGTGCATAATCGAATAAAAAAATTCTAACCAAAATTGCGACATCATTGATTAATGCGCATCGGAAAATTCATCGCGAACGATATAATCGAAACATTGCTTAATATATCGGATTAATAATGCATGCAAAAAGATTGTAATCATATGAATTTCTATGAACAAATTACGATTCATGATGGCTCTATTTTTCAATCTTTTTAACGATTAATTAAATCTCCTATTTACATCTTTGCACACGAATATATTGCATATTTCTGCAACAATTTTTATTATTCTATCCTATTATTCTATCCTATTCTATATCTTAAAAAATCAAAGATTTAAACTGATTTTTACTGAATGCTTTAGATTTCTGAAAGCCTTATATATATGAAATATATACGTCATAATAGAAATTTTATTAAATTCTATTTTATTTCTGGACAAATGAAGCGATGTTTGAAATTATGCTATGGTTGAAATTATTATTATTGAAGTATGTAATTATTAATTATTTATTATTATTCAAGTATGTAAATAGAGAATATCTTTCTACTTTCTCCATACGCATCTAATTGAATTTTCGTTTAAATTTGCTTACTTGTCATTCTATCTTTCCGTTTGATAAATTTTTAAAAAATATTCTTATCCTTTATCGGAAAATTCGACATTCTCCTTTATGTATCATTGGTAAAGTACACTCTATTATTTAGAATTAAGGATCGTCGTACTGATTGGTACGGTGGCTGCGGTATTGCAATTACGCAAAGACGCATAGGCAATGAAATACAAACAATGCTTTCTTAACACAAGTACATCGGGCGTCGCGCGCGCAGAAATGCACCTTCACTCGTAAACAATAATAACAATATATTTGTGTCCGCGGCACACGTTAAAGATGCACACGTGCGTAGTCATCCCTTTCGCTCGTCTATATACTCGTGTATCTATACGAGTGCACATGCAGTTGATGGCATATTGGCGCTGACTCGTATTCCTACAATTGCAACATATGCGTGACTTGCTAAGTAGCTAGAAAATTATTATCGAAGGAAAATCGCTTTAGTCTCTCGTAAATTATTGTTCCAAAAATAGAATTGGACATGCCCCTCCTCCTCCCGCGTGAATTAAAGAAAATTCAAGCGCCGCTGGTGTCATTTACAGGACTCTGTGTGTGTGTGTGTGTGTGTGTGTGTGTGTACGCGCGACACACACACAACGCGACGAGCCGCATTCCACGAGTGGAACAACCGGTACACACCACGTTTCAGTGGCTCTCATCCGGAGAGTCGACAGGCGGTGTCGCCTCCCGACACGAGGAACGTTATGCAATGGACCAAGAAGTCAGTGGCCCGGCAAATTCGCGGAAGATGAGACGGCCCTTCCGGGTCTACTCCATTCTTATTTTTCTCTTCCCTTTTTCTCGCGTTCGTCCCACTCCGATGCGTTCGCGCGCGTAGTCGAAATCGAAAGTCGCCCGCGATCGCGAAAAAAAAAAAAAAAAACCAAGCGGACCTCTTCGATTTTGCCGATGGACCTCTTTCTCTCTCCGAGGATAATGCCGAGAGATACGGTGATCCATTCTTCATTATACTCGGTAATCACGCGATCATAAATTTAAATGATCGAGTTTTTGCTCAGATGTGTCATCAGAAGAATGATATGGATACGATATAATAATATAAAGTGCAATGGCTGCTTGGTGCAATGGTGCAACAATCGCAATGTTTAAAGAAGAGGATGACTGGCATATAAAATCCGGCAAACATGCATCTCGTGAGAATGATGAGTGAATAAATAAAGAGGTATATTGGAAGTTTACAAAGAGTACATGCCTTGACAATAAATAAATAGAATAGATTACACAATTTGTCTTATATTTTTTTATATGTTTACGTTTACTTGATTTTATCGAATATCTACGAATGTAATGGAGAGAAATAAAGAAATAAATAAATGAGACGATGATAAAATAAGAAAGTTCGACGAGAGAGAAATTTATATTGAATAAAGCTAAAACTACGAACGTTCGAACTGTCAAACTGACATTGAGTATCCTCGATAACTTTATTATTAAAAATGACAAAAATATCCGGTAAATCAATACTGTTTATCGAAGAATTGAGAGTCGCTTCTCGAAGATAGAGAAACTCTGGGATGAACACGCGGCCTTTTAGCGAATGAACTGCCGGCGAGAGCTTTAATCGATCCTGAAGCTCTTCATTGCAGGGCACCGATATGACAGTTATAAGAGAGGGTACGGATTTTTTCGATAGATACTCTGGGAATTAAGGTTCGCGACGGGACAATGAAATCACGAGACAATTAAATTTATAGGCAATACCTAACGTAATGGTATCCGCTGTCGAGAGGATAGACGGTGAGAATGCGGCAGCCGTGCATTGTGGCAAACGTAGAATGCGCCCGTCGTTTCTTTCGATACGTTGGATATATTCCCCGAGAGTGTACGTATATCTACGTTATCTTTCGAATGTTTTCCGCGCTCGCGGAACTCGTTTGTACATCTCGTTGCACGAGATATCTGTTGCGCAAAATTTTGCTGGGAAATAATCAATAATTCGCGATTTAGAGCAATGGATTTTTTTCCAACAATTTATCTCAATTTTATTAAAAGTTGATGACGAAGAACACTTACGATGACATTTTTTGTTTATCTTTTCTGTTTTAATAAAGAATTGTATGATAATGATATGAAATTATTATACGAAGGATCAATATCATATACAAGATGTCAAGGCAATCTCTTCCCGAAAAAAGTTCTTGTAGCTTATCTCGAGACCCTAATCCTCTCATTATTTTGTACATAAAAGTATTAAGATAAGATAATCGAAAAATGAATATTTTTAGATATTTTATGGTTTATGTAGAATTAAGAGATTATTTCAAGCCTCGTAACTCGAAAAGTACTCAATGAAAAAATATTTTATTATAGTGTTTTGAAAAGCTCTCGAAGTAAGCTACAAGAGCTTTTTTTGGGAAGAGATTGCCATGACTTCCTACTATATACGTGTGTGCGAAATAATACTCTTTTTATTACTATTATTTTTGTTGATTTATAATTATTAAAACTTATAAACTGTATTAAACTCATAAATGGATGATATTACGCGACTCGACTGAACATTATCGGCAAGAAATTATTTTCCGTCACGCTCAAAGAGTTTTTATTGCAGCGTAAATCCATAACGCTCTTTCTCTCGTTCGCCGATCAATGCCGTGTGAAATTGAAGTAGAGATCGCCGCGATATCGATATTGCGATTTGCGGTTAAAACCAAAACATAGGCATAAAACACGGATGAAAGTGAAATTACGCGGGAAAGCCAGACGGAAATGTGAGAACTGGTTGGATATGTTTAAGCAATCTCGTTTGCATTATGAGCAAAACAAAGATACACACAAAAGCCAGAGAGAAAAAGAGAGACTCATTGCATCTATAATATTAATATCTATAATATTTAATTAAGAGTTTGCATTTATTTATAAATAATATTAGAATAAATAGAGTTGTCTTTTTTAATTGTTTTGCTAAAAATTTTTAATTGCATTCTGAAAATTAACATCATTCAACTAAAACAATTATTGATATATAACATATATTAATTAATAAATATCAAATGCAATTATATCAAATATTTAATTAATTAATTAAATTATATAACTTAATAATTATTAATATCAGAGGATCGATATTTAATTTAGCATGCAACTAACGGTATTTATTTCTCGCGAGTAACGAGATGTGCAAAAAAATTTGCAGTATCCATCGCACGATACTCTATTGAATATATTTAACCCTTTTGGTTGATTTACAGTCGGCGACAAGCACGCGTTAAAATTATCGTCCGAAGCAGACATCGAGGTTCCACCCTAATTTCCAATTCCACGGGCCTCTCGCTCTCTTCGCGGGGAAATTACTTCGGGGACACCCGGTGCATCTAAATTTCTGGCTTGGCCGTGCTTCGGGCTAGGCCTGAACCTGAGTTTCTGATTTATGTGGGCCCCCGGGGGAAGTCCAGTTACCAGGTCTCCCAATACACATCCATGTACATACGTGCATCGCTCGCATATATACCGAACGCGAAGTACGACGAAGCGCACTCGTATGTATTGTATATACATTGTACATGTATGCATATACATTCAATGTGTGTGTATGTATATATATATATATGTGTGTGTGTGTGTGTGTACATAGTATGGAGCCTATCGAAGCATCAAGTACACGAGCGATGTTTGCGAGATCGCGCGTGGGTGCGGATTTTACCCGCGGGATGGATGCACTCGCGATGGCCACTCGTTTGTCCGTCATGAGAAATGAAAATCATTGCCGAGATGTTCGAAATTAACGATCTTCATTCAGCAATATTTAATACACAGTTAGATAAATACAATGGCGATGATGGTTAATCGCTGGAATTTTACGTTAAAAGATCTGTTCGTTATCGACACGATCACGAAAAAATGAGCTATATGAATTATAACGAAATGAAAACATTGAGATGGATACATCGTAGAAAAAATATATTAAAATGAAATAATGTATAAAATTAACTAAGTTTTTTTCATCTTTTGTTAGTATTTTTTATATCAAATTTAATCGATAAAATTTCATTTTTTTGTGTTTTAATATAATAAATCCCTTTAAAATAGCAAATAGTTTTACTGACGCAAGAAATATATCGCTATTAATATATCAATACAATTTTAAATTTAATATTACATATAATTAAAATATTAATAATATTATTAAATTTATTATTAATATTGTTAATATTAAATATTAATAAATTAAATATCAAATATTGAGTAAATACTAAACTCAAAAGCTTAGAATTAAATGTACTACGAGATAAACCAATATAAGATATCAAATACTACAGATATTAATATATATTGATCAAATTAAATTGATTGTCGCATAAGAATAAAAAGTTTTATATAGACGTATATAATCGAAAAAGAAATGATCTTATCCGTTAAAGATAACGTATACACATATAAACATAATGCACATCGCAAAGTGCAAGACATGATTATACTTGTGCATCTTCACGCGGCAAATTGCAACGTGAAATTATTAGGTACGCGAAGTTTATACAATAAAGATTAATGCATACGATACGAACTCTTGCGGTAACTCCCGAGCGAACCTTGCACACTTAAGATAGGATAGTGTAAACGCGGTTTACTATAATATATACAGGATGCACTTACAACTTGTGTCTCGCGCAAGTATATCATCAGCCCTCTCAAAAAGTAGTAGGCTTAAACGGCGAAATTCACAGGTCAGTGAATAATTAAAGCCGCAATTGCATTCCACGTCCCACTTTATGTACCTAGTTTACGTATGCTAGAAACAAGGCCATTCGAGATCATTCAAGTTTCCAGTCAAATGTGTGATCACACAAAGTACTATACGTTTCCAATAATAAATATTCAATTAAAAATACATCTATCATCATGCATGTATATATTTTTGGTGCAAATAATCTCTATATATAATATATAAATTGATTTTCCCATCAGATAATCAATAATAATAATAAATGATAATAAATCAATATATTATATGTATATAAATAAATTTATATAAATTCATGTTATTTATAATACTGATATAATAAATAAAAAATTATATGTATTATATTCAGAAATAATTATAAATGCTTATGAGAATAATATTAATAATTTTTAATGGCTCATAAAAAAATATTTCTCTCTTTTCCAAAGTCATATAATGTATAAGATGATGTAATTAAATTTATATTTCGGAATTTTATTTACATTGTTTGTTTCTACATAGCACGAATCACGTGATTTTCACCGATATACACCGACATGCAGCATCCAGGTGTCACGTATTTTTTAACCTTGATCTGCATTCCGCGTGGATTCTCTGTCTGCGCGCGCGCATCGCATCAATGTAATTTCCACGTGGCACGCACACACGTGCGTACTCTGGCAATTCACGGAGCCGTGTTAGAGAGCCTTGTATCTATGAGAGCAAATGAAACCGCCGCATTCTATCTCGTACCAAAGGCATTTAATTGGAATGATAGCTACATAACTTCGCATCACACAAGCTCGAATTATTTTATTTGTTTATAGTGTTTTATAGTACGCTCCAATAAGTTTATGAATCATACGTTAGAGAAAAATGAAATATCATAGTCATTTTTGTAATACAATGTGCAGTCAAATTAGAAAAATCTAATTTTATTAGAGACAAATATATAAATAGAAGTTTCAACAATTTGGCAGCGCAAGAATAATAAATCAACATGAAATTAAAATTAAATCAAACGAAAGATTGCAATCTAAAGACATAGAAAATTCCATTAAACGCAATTATTTACTAGGATGTTTCATTAAACAAACTTTTCAAACGAAAATCCTTTAATAAACATAATCGCAATTAAAATGAATCGAATTTCGTTTCCTCTACGAAAAAATTTTAATAGTCATCATCGAGATATATAGCGTGGTAATTTGTGGCTAATAAAATCTAATGCTGTACGATTATATGGTTTATATATATTCATTATACTAATTTCGCGAAGGGATACGTTTATGCGCGGATATATAATCATTTGTTTCGCATGCTCTACGTTACATACACGAGAAAGAGAGAAGCTCTCTTGTGCCTTCTAGATATATAAGTTTCTCTCTATCTCTCTCTGCGCCTCGATTCTCCGTAACCAATCGGATTAACCTAGTCTGAAGTAGAATCCCTTGATATGCCAAATGCGGGACGTGGAAACCGGTACACGAGATTCCATGCATTGCGCTTAAAATTTCGACTATTCAGTTGCAGATAACGTAAATTATTTGCGATACTCCAAAATTTCCGATTTTTTCGAAAATGTACAGATCTCGCGTGATTATGGAAGATGTATTAAAATTCCTAATACAAAGTTAAGAATTTTGAAAGAAAAGACAAAAAAAATTAAAAGATACAGTCTTATAAGATACCTTAATATTAATGAAAAATAATTTATGAGCGAAGATATCTTCCAAGATTCGAAAGAATTTTTTAACACAAGTTTTGTATAAAATTTTTAAATAAAATTTCAATTATTTAATTCTCACACAATCTGGCAAAATATTTCTTACACCAATTATATATCTTTTATCAGACACAAATATTAAAAGTTTAAAAACTCTTGAAGCTATTTAAATTTAACGATACATATTGTCGGAAAATTTTCAAAAGGCAAAAAGCTGAATTCTCTTGCATCAGTGAATCATGTTTACAAGCAGCAAAAAGACACGCGTGCACGCCGGACGTTACTTCGTCAAATTCATCGAAATATCAACGTTTTCATCTTCGATCGCGACACATTATCGATCTTCGTGAGCAAGCGGATAGAAAGAAACACGAGTCTGTAATGTTATCGAAAGTCTTTATCTAAGAACCTGTCAATTGCCGCAAAGTAGCATGCACGCGAGCATATTCGAATTGCAACATGAGCATAAAGAGCCAATCATTAAATACGATTAAAGGGTGGAGATTCGTTTCGTCTTGGATCGTTTCAGATGAACAATTGCGAAAAATGTACACAGAGTATTTAATTGCACTCTAAATAATAAAATGCTAGATAAAATCCATCCTCTTTTATGAAAAAAAGACGAACAGCTGATTCGATTTAAATATAGATGCAATAAAACAAGACAATAAATATAAAAGAGAATGAAGTTTATTTTTCAATAAATTATTAAAAAAATTTCTAATATCAGTAAGACGAGAAATTTGGAAACTTGTTAATTTTGACGTTAAAAAAATTCATAAATAAATGTATCAAAACGAGACTCTTTTGTTTCCTTCATGTTTATTTTTCATGTAATTCCGTGCAATTTATCGGATTTTATTTTAATTTAAAAATTAATTCCCCGTATCTTCTTCGTATCTCACGATACTTTGTTTCATGTCAGATTTGCAAATGCGAGGTAAGAGTCAGAGTTACTCGCAATTACTCGGTGCGGTAGCCTATTCCCCTGCTTCCGAGTACATCCAACCTCGAGAGAGAGACGTCCGCCGATCAAAGTAATCGGGGCCTGTAAAATATACGGCAATTCACGATGCCGGCGCAACAGACAACGAGGAAGTGACGGAACTTCTCATATCAAATTGAAACGTTACGGAAAACGATGGCGTACCGTTGAGAGAGATCGACGTCGAGGGTCACAGGAGAACCAACGGAAGAGGTTAACACCCTCTCTTTAACAGCATCTTAGCTCAGTTTAAGATTAACCGACCTAAGAAAATTTAAAACGCCGGGAGAGAGAGAGAGGGAAAGAGAGAGAGAGCTCGCCCTTTCGTTGATGCAGGAGACCCCCTGATCGAGGGCGTTCCACGTGGTTTAATCCTCTTTCGCTTTCGCTTGCAATTCGTCGGAATTCCGACTTGAAAAAATGCATATCGAGAGAAAAATGCGAAGGATTCGCTCGCTCGCGATTTTATAATTGTTTGCACTTTCCGCGTATAAAATATAAATATAATATAAATATAAATATAATACAAATATAAATATAATATAAATATAAATATAATATAATATAAATATAATATAATATAAATATAAATATAAAATATAAATATAATATTATAAAAAATCGAAAATCAGTGTGATTTCGATTTGATTTCGAGTTTGAATCGTCGACTCTTTGTTTGTATCATCTTTGAGATATAAACACAAAATTTGAATCTGTTTAAATTGAAGAGAATTTAATTCCAATTTCACTCATATAATAAATTATTATCACACATCTCTCTTTCTCTCTTTCTCTCTCTTCGAGATAGTTATTATTAACATAATTAACATGTTGACATAACTATTAATAATTATAATTAACAAATATTTAATTATTATTCGAATTATAAAATCTAAATATTGATCATTACGATGTAAATTCAGCCAAATTACAACACAACAAGGCAGAAATAGTATTTTCTGATAAAGCGCCAATATATTTGTAATAATGATTAATCGGTAGTAGGTTACTCAACTATAAACGAGTAATATAACTACGTTACTAGTACAAGTAATAATTATTTAGCAGAAGTATTACGACAATATACTGCCATTAGAAAGTATTCTCGAGATGCGCTTCAAGTCACGACGAAATGAAATAAAAGCGAAACATCGTTAAAAATGAATTGTCATTCATTCATAAAGCTTTATAACGAGTTTTATATAAGTACTGTACTTTAGCAAAATCATGTAGATAAAATAATATCGTTGTATTATATGGCTTTTTTATTTGATTTGCAAGATTTTTAATTTATGAGATTTCAATTTCGCGAATCATAAAGACTTTAATTTCTCGACCTTTGACTGTGACTTTCTTTCCTATTTCCTTCCGCTAACAAGTATTTCGACTTCTTCCAATATACTTGTTCCAATATGTACTTCTTATAATAATATCGTAAATTTAAATTAAAATGTGTGCATGCATGTAACAGACTATATCGTGTCGAAATGGCAAGAAAGTTGATAACTTTTTAGTGATGCTGATGAGAACATCGTGCGACAGTAAAAAAAATTCATTATTTCTCGGTGAAACTTATGCTTCCAGCACTTTATGTTGACCTGGTTTAGAAAATTAAAATTCGAAAATTCGTATCTCTTTCGCTCGCGAACGTCTGTCTTCCGTTAAGAAACGTCAGGCAAGAATAGTGCAAAGTCGTGGGAAACTCTCCAAGCGAGCAACCAAGTATGGGAATAGGAGGTATTGGTTATAATTCTATACTAGGTTCGGTTAAGTACCTTCCGATTAAAGTCGGCGGCCACGTGAAAGTATACAGTTATACCTGCAGAGGCGTCCATATGTATGCTAGTATAAATTTACGACGGTATAAGAAAAGACGTATAATTGAAAAAGCAGAATCACCTGATTCAATCAAAATTGAAACAATTTATTTTTATATCGAGTCGAAAAATCAATAAATATGTCAAAGAAAATAAATACGAAAATAATTATATATCGTAGAGATCTTATTAAAAGTCTCAAGAGAATTTTATGCATCAAAAAGAAATGATCAAAAAATTTATGAATAATATATATTTATTTTCACTTATTATTTATTTATTTATTTATTGTATTTATTTACTTATTTTTTATTCATAAGTTTTTTGAATATTCAAAACTTATAAATATCTATAGTGTATTATTTTTGTATATAATAATTATTATGGCGACTATTAAATTGTTTGAGCGACGATGAAGATAACTTTCTCCACATTAGGGCTATTTCCGTCACTTTTCACAGATATCGATGCACTTTAATCGCGATTGCCACGACACACCTGTAATTTTCGCGTTTCATCGAAACGTTTCGCAAGGAGGCGGCAGGATAATGACGTTCCCGGAACATCTCGAATCCTTGCGCCGTCCAGCAGCGGCGTGATTTAACACCGACAACAGCGTGAGTGTGTAACGGCGGTTCTCGGACGGATTTGAATTACAATTACCGGTCAGTTTCGGACGAGCTAAAGCGGCGTGTTTGCACGTAACACATCATCGAGAATGAACGCGTGAGACATGATAGACAATAATAGTTTACGCGCCACGCGGTCCTTTCGCGCTATTTTCGCGCATCGCGCAGCGTATGTTTACCGCTTATAGTGTGCACATTTGTAACGACCACCATGCTTTCACATCGCGAAGATACCTGTCCATTTAACTTTTTTCTAAATGCTACACAGGAGTTACAGGAAATTGATGCATAGCTCATGTAACTGCATCAGTCGTTTGTGCCACAGAGTGCATTTATGTATTTTGCATATTTCGGATTAGTTTCTTTAGCGTCCAAAACAGGAATAAAAAATATATAGATGAAAATTAAAATACATATAAAATATTCCGACGTTGCATTTCATTAAAATTTTTGAAAGTTTAAAAAGAAACAAAATAACAGTTAAAAAAAAAGATACATATACGAAATTGAATTATCTTTAACAAAATTATCTCAAAAATTAACAATTGGTCTCAAAATTAATTTTTTTTTCATTATTATATTAATATTAATATAATATTAACATTAATTAAACAAATTTAATTTTTTTTCTTAAAATTAAATTTTTTTAATTATTTTCTTTCAGATATACATTTAAATTGAAAACATACCTTCTCGAATCTGATAAAGAAAATTTTGAACGATGAAAAGTACTCATCGCTCTCTCTTCCACTTCGAGATACAAATGCAACGGAAGTTTCTTGAAAATCAGAGGAAGATAGTCACGAGTTCCTTCTCGAGTATCGGTGGGCAATGCTATTTGAGAGCCGCTGCTCGCATGAGTTTCATTAATCTGACCGCGCCTGGAGCCTCGTCTTGTATCGCATCTACGTGTGCACCGTCTCGCACGTTCTGCCGCGGATATGTGTGCGTGCGTGTACGTGCTCTTAAATATATATACGACGCGGACTCTAACTTTGCATACACGCGTGTGCGCGCGCGCGCGCGCGCGCAAGCTAGCAACCCGGTTCATTACCGTCCCCTATACACGGTGTATATGCGAGAGCCCGTGCACGTGGACCGGCTCTACGTGCGCACGAATAAAAACATGATCGCGCGCGCAGGGTAGAAGTGAATGCTCGAATAAAAACACGGATGTACAGGGTGATCAGAAAGTAATAGCCGTGATTTGACGGGAGTTGGGAGACTCTCGCGAGGAATCGTTTTATTATCCTCCAGAGATTCCGAGTTGCAATTTAATCCGATACTCGCGTCGTTGCTTCATAAAAACGATAAATGCAGGACACTCGAGAATTTTTTTCTCGTTGACAATTATAGGTTATTTACATATCACCGTAATCTCGTGAATTTCTATAGAAGAAGGCAGGACATGGATAAATCAGGAAATCGATAATTATCAACTTTCAGGCCGACTAAGTGTTCTAAAGATCCGAACCGGTTTGGCATACGTTTATGAGAACAATCATAAATCAATTTGAAAGATTGAACTTTTGACAAACGTCTATGGGTGGCCGGCGGGGTTAGGTCAACATTGAATCACGTGGAAAATAATGACAATTTGTAAATGAACGCCGATTAACAGCTGGGCGCGCGGCAAATATTTTATTTTTCATATTATTATATATACGCACTCCACACACTACCTCTCGACGTCTATTCATCACGTAATTATCATTGGAATGTAGCGCAAAGAACGATCAATCAATTTTTTTTATAATCACTGCTATAATCACTCCAATTTTCGTACAATTTTGTGAGAGCCTCTGTAGTTTCAAAATAATTCTAGTCGATATAAAAAATTTTTAATCAATCGACGCTTGTTAATCTATATAACTGAAAGTTCAACACAATGATTGTCTAATGTGCTTTTAAAATTATGTGCGCTTTAAAATTTAATAATTTAAAGTTTAAAAAATTAAATTGCTACAATTTTAATTTAATTTTTGAAAATAAAATAAAATTTTATTTCAAACTGATTATAAGATGAAGTAATTATACAAATATGATAATTAAATTAATTTAATTTAATTAATTTAATTAAATTATGAAATATAAAAAATAAATAGTATTGCATTATTTCAATTTTAACATAATTTCAGGTAAATTGACATTAAACATAAATAAGCTATCAATCCAAATTATGTCCGAAAACGAACGAAGCTTATAATCATCGAATCGCCGATGCTAATCTTCAGAGTGATGAGTATCATTTGTTAACGTCAATCACCATAATATCCACGTTTACCGGATCAATAAATAAAATAAAGATGTTTATCGTCATATAGATGTTGGAAGAAAATTAATTATTAGTCATGCATCAGATTAAATTATGCATCATCAGATATAAATAAATTGTAATTATTATAAAATAACAATACATAATAATAAAGTAATAAACATTTTTATTTCTGCGCTTTTAATATTCAAAGTATTTTAACACCACTATTTTATTTATTCATTAATCCCCATTTCCGACAGTCGCATCAGGATTTTAAATAAATCATGCATAATTAATACTTGAATATTTACAATATTTCCTAATTCATATTTAAAAATATATTACGGATTAAGATAAATAATGCATTTTGTAGGATGGATTTGTAATAGAATTAAATTTATACAACATTCGAAGAAGAGGTTTGCGAGGGTTAATAAGTGCATCTCGTATTCTAACGTTGTTTCACGTTGATCCATTCTCATAATCTAAGAATTTCTCCGATCAGAAATTCCGATGATCGTGACCGCAATCGTTGCTTTCCTCACGGAGCGCTTTCTCATGGAAGACGCGACGAGAAACGAGAGGAGAAATGGAGAATCGCGTAGAGAGATGCACACCCACCGGGGTTCAAGCACCGCGCGGTATACCTTGTGTGTCTTTTATTTATAGAACGGTAGAGCGCAAAAATGAAAGAAAAAAAGCAACGCGGGATTAATCAACGACATTCTTAATATTCGCCGCGGGCGATGACGGAAGTTTTCAGGATTGCTACAACGCGCGGTTTCATGCGGTGCGTGCCATATCGAAGAAATCTCGCAATCCCGTGTGCATCGTCGAGCGAATAAATTTGCCGACGAAATGCGAGATAAGGCGATTTAACTTTATTAATTAAAGAGCATTAGCGCTGAAAGTCCCGTTTATCATAATAAATTCTCGCTTCTTTCGTATTGTGTTTTGCAAGAGGAATAATTTTACTATTCATTAATATAAACACAAAGAGATTATTTCAAGTAAAATTATGTTGAAAAATAAACACACTCTACTAAATAATTTTTTTTAAGTTTTTAAGTTTTTGCCTTTGAAATAAAATATAAGACAACGACTTTTCATCATGATATCAAAAGGTTTTATCGAGATCTATTACAAATAAAAATAGAATACAAAACTTTAATAATATAATTAAAAATAAATATAAATTAATGATATAATTGAAATAATATAATTAAAAATAAATTTATAAGAATAAATATATAAATTAATGACACGAAAAACATAAGAACCTAAAAAAGAAGAGAAATTTATAATAAATTTTCAAGTTGCAAAAATTTATCTTCTAAATGCTTAATTTTGATTTTTAAAACAATGATGACTTTTCTTCAAATCCGCGCATGAGCTCGATGTAGACGTATGACATTAAGCATATGTCTTTACAATATACTCATTGCGGAGCGGAATTAATAGCGAGTCGCAAACAGCAAAGCAAACGCAGCGGGCAGTTCTGAGAAAAAAAATGCTAATCGCGGAAGTGCATCACGGGCCATACGATCGATCCAATCGGCGCTAATTAACTGTCAAATTAATACGAGTTATTGTCCTCTCGAGGGGGCCGTGAGGAAAAGGACCTAACCCCGACTATCGCGCATCCTCACTATCGAGATTTATTACGAGCGTGCGATGCCCCCCTGTATTTTTGCATTAAATTTCTTTAACTAAACCGTTCTTAGCTAAACAAAATTCAATTAAAAATATATACTACTGAATATATATGTATATGTATCTGTAAAAAATGCATGCATAAATATATTTTATATTATTATCTTCTCCTCTGTATGAAATATGACACATATTTTGCAAGAATATTTTACATTTTATATTGCCATAACTTATCTGCATTACCTGTGTAAATAATGCGCAAAAAAACGCGCGCATTAGCCTCTTAAAGATGCTTGAGGGAAAATTGCACAAGGACTTGCGGATATAACGTACGGAAAGGAGCGGTTACCTTGGTACTAATATCAATGATAGATGTTATAAAAAATGGCAGCTGCAATATTATTTTTTATGCAATATCCGACTACAGCGATTGTGTATAATTTGTGTCACTCAACTGTGTGCATTCGTTCATTATTATTAATGTGAATTTATGCGACATTCGCGATATACATTTAATTGACCAGTGCAAGAGAATAGTAAAATAAAATTATGTTTGATATTTAAATATATATAAATGATATTTAAATATATATAATACATATATAAATGATATTTAAATATATATATATATATATTAAATATATATAATACATTTTATATAATAAAATTTTTTTTATAATGAATGCGATTTTAATTTATAACTTAATAATCAAGATGCCCCTCAATATTAGAAATAATTGAAAACTATTTTTGTACAAATTGATGGCTAATGTAAGTAAAAGTTTTCTTTGAATAACTTTATTATTAAAAATAACTTTTAATAATTTTATTATTAAAAGTGTGCAAACAAAAATAAAAGAAGTGCATTCTAAATAATGCAATCGAATCATGAAAAAAAATTATTTCTAATATTGGGGCATCTAATTTACGCATCTTAATAATCAGGATATATAAAGATTTATCATTATCTTTATAAGAAGACGTAAAAAAAAATTCTTGCAATTTAAAAATCCATTACAAATTTCTCTCGATGCGCAATATAATTTATAATCTTATAAATTTGATTCACTCTATAAAAATTTGAAAATTGCTATTGAATACTAGTAATCAATTGCTTTTATAAACAAAAAAAAAGACACGTACACGTTGATGATGATGGAAGACATAAATTCGAAAGACGAAATAATACAGCGTATGTGTGTATCTATATAAAAGCAGAGAGAGATAAAAAATATTGATTACAGTGCTGATTGTCCCATCCCATTAAGCGGTCTTAAAACAAATGACTGCGCAATTGTAAAATTCCACAGCGCAACGTAACGAGATTAGCCCACGCCATCCATTGCCGATCCTAATGACGGACACTTTTTTCCTAATCATTCGTCCGAAGAGTGCTCATTATTTCGCAATTCCTCGCGGTCCTCAGGTACCAAGGCGTACACTTAAGTTGCGCGCAATTATTGGCACGATACCGTTCGCGTTGGATTTGCACGCGTGTCGGGTGCATTTTCTCGCGAGGCAAAAAGCACACGGCGCATACTCGGAAACGCACGGCCGGTCGTCAGCTATTCAAACTGCTGAAGAAGACGCTATTCAGACTTCGTGTTCCGACGTGGTCATAATCACAGAGATCGTAACGACTAATCCCGACTTTGCCGGATGAATCAGACTTGCGTGGCAAAACTCAAAATGGCAAGTACAAGTCTGTTCCCGGAGATTCTCGAAATTTTTGTAAATTACGCTTGCATTCCTCTCGAATGATTCGCACAATCATAATAATAACTCGGAAAAATTGCACACAGCAATGAAATCCACGACTCGCTACTAATTCTGATATGTCGTAAAGATAAATGCATAATGTCATACACGTACATCGAATCCATGTGCAGTTTAGAAAGAAAATTATCAAGATTAAATTTTTCAAATTTTTGTAATAAAAAAATATGCTATAATTATTCAAAATATCCCAAACATATTTCAATTTTTTTAAAACATTACATATATGTGTATGTATATACATTATTATTAAGATTTTTTTAATACATTTATTTTGTATAAAAGTGTCTTTGTTTAATTTATTATTATTATTATTATATTTAATTATAATAATATAATAAATTATTATATATAATAAAGTATAATAATAATAATAAATTAAACAAAAAGGCACTTTTATACAAAACAAATGTATTAAAAAAATCTTAATAAAAAAGAGATTTATGAAAATTACAAAGGGGAAATCCGTGCGATCTGCATATCAATTTTGTGGGGTAAATAATGCAGAGTTTACCTCAACTACTCCGAGTTGAGACGTGAGGTAAGATGCAACAGGTTCGCGGCAAAGAGTGCCGATTGATCGCGATTCCCACGAATGCACTCGCTCATCACATTGTCGGGAATCGCGGCGAATCTCGGCGCGAATATAATCGACCGGCGCGGAAATTGTCGGTTCCACAATATTGCGCGGGCAAATCGAGCCGCTAAAAATGCTTAATAAATACGACTCCGCGGGACCGACTGTCGATCGGTCGGGGCCGAGTCGCGCGTGCGTGTGTTACGTGCGTGCGTGTGCGTAAACGGACCCCGGCGTTTTGTCAGAGACGTGCACTTATCCCATCATGCACACGCCGCCCTTTCGTTTCTGTCTTTTTCCCTTCGGTTTTCTCGCGCTCTAGCGTTCTACCTCAATCGTCTCCCTTCTTCACCAACACACACGCAGGCAGACATGCACGCACATGCGTTTTAAGTACACGCAAAAGCTATGTTTATCATTCCACCGGCAGCCTTTCCAACCTACCCCTCTCTTTACCCATCATTCATTCGATGATTCTACTTTAATACTAGCGACGTAATGTGCATCTATGTAAGGGTAGTTTTTGATAAAAAATAAAGCGATAAGAAACTAAGGCAACGCGTGCAAATAATCATTTTTCAATTTTAAGAATTATTTAAGCAAAACTATCTCTAATTAAAATAAATCTAATTTAATATTTTTATTTAATATTTTTTAAAATATTTTATAAATAATTATCATCTAATTCATTTTTGTAAAAATCTTCATAAAAAGAGCACATAGTGAAAGAACGTAAAAGATTAATATAATTTTGCTCTCCTTTCCACGATATGATCTGTAACTGTCATGTAATTGCTATATCAAACAGCTAATTTTAATTATAAATTAAATTATAAATTATAAATATATAATATATAATTAAAAACTATATAATATATAATTATAAATTAATAAATTAAATTATAAATTAATAAATTAAAATATAATTTTACAGCGTTATGCGAATTTACTATAATCAATGCGTTTTCTTATAAGAGAAGCGTGATTGAGCGAGCATATGTGCCTCTTTATAAATTTCGCATTGCGATAAAGAATCACCTCGATAGGAAATCATCACGTTCGCGATATTCCAGTCGAATGATTATAATAAATTCGATCGCAGCGTGCGATACTGCCATGAACGTGGGTATATACACGTACACTATGAACCGCGAGCGACATGCAGTGGATCAATTCAATTCCGCCTTTAATGACTACTCGAGAGACGGCGAAGGAGAGAGAGCCTTTTAATAACCCTTCCCCTTGAACCCCGTTCGATCGGAGGTTCGAAAGTCGCGGCAAGGTTAAGTACTTGCACTTCGTCCGATGCTCTTCCTTCCGGTTTTCAACGGGGCAACAAATCGTCGACGGTTATTGCGATTAAGATATTTATCTTTTTTCTCGATGACAAAGTTACGAGACGCGTTTATCATATTTTGAAGAGACGATTTCGTGAGTAAGAACAAGTTTGTTTAATAATATTTAAATCGCGTTTCGAACTGAAATTAAAAATTTATTTATTATACATGATATTAAAATCTGTAGAGAGAAAGAAAGAAATCTTTATTTTACATTTTTTATAAATTTATACAGCGAGCGACCTTTTCAAGGATTCTCTTTGTTTGATTTTATCGTACAAATTTGATAAAAATATAAAATAAAATTCTCTCTTTTTCTCTTTAGATTTAACATATATAATAAATATATACATACAATTTCGAAATATCTATTTTCCCCCAAATAATAAAATTTGAAATAATAAAATAATAAAACATGAAAAGGGTCAGTCATATAAAGTTCGATTCAATTTTCGTGCCTCAATAATAAAAAATATCTAAAATTCTATAACACGAAGAAGATTTGTAAGAAGACCGGACGAGAATAATGAAGAGTTTTCCTTCTTAAAAGTTTCGGAGAAAAGGGGAAAAAAAGGGACACCGGAGACAGAACGAAAGGATGGCCACTGGATAATTTCATGCCGACGAACATACTGCATATGCAAGTGCCACTGTAGTCACGACATGGCGAGTGGCTATGTGCACTATTGTGTATGTCGACACGTACATTATCTTCGAAAAGTTCCCCACGCAATGTATAATAAAAGAGATGGCGGAAATTATATTTTTGTAAAATTGCCGCAAATATAAAAATCGCACATACTAGACAAGAGAAATAAAAAATTTAGCGATTTTATTCCTAAAATTTCCATTTGCTATTACTATAAAAAATACACACATACATTGTTAATATTTAATAATAAAATTTAATATGTGAATCGGCAATTATTATGCTTGTCGCTTCTGATTTTTTATTTCTTTGTTTGTACACGTCGCTTTTTTGTTCCACCTTGAGTCACGAGTATACGAGTATGCTCCTTTGATGTTTACGATTAGAGGAAAGTATTTTGCAAGTAAAGTATCGGATTTTTCCGCAATAAAATGTGATTAAAATGTAGCGACATAATTTTCTCAATTCAATTATCTTTGTACGATTGCATGTTTTATAACAAATAATTTTGAGTTTTTAATCACATCGATGAATTAATTTCATAGTGAGTTTCAAGCAATTGATTAGCACAAACTCAACATGGAATTCTTGAATTAAGACTAGATTCTGACGTATACTTTACTTTAAATTTGCTACGCTTTTTTTTTTAAATCTTTAAATACATATAATCATACATTTCAATTTAAAAAAATAGAAAATCAACAAGTTCTTGAATATTTTTCCTTGTCACCTTAAATGTAACGATCTTATATATAACGATCATATGAAATACAAATTTTATAATTTAATGAATTTAACTTTTATAAATTTGAAAACATTTAAAACAATACTTCTTCTAACTTTGATTGATAAAGAGTTTGTTTTTCTTTCAAAATGTAAATCTATTCTAATTATGTAATAAAGTATCAAATAAATCTATTCTAATTTTGTACATTTTTATTCTTTAAATTAAAAAAAATATATTTGCATTTTTAAAATAATAATTGATAAATATTATTGTGTTTAAAACTAACAACACATTTAATATTTAATTTTTTAATATAGATCGTTACAATTTATTAATTTTTTTATCACTACGGAATACATACATACATACTTTTATTTTTTTTTACAGGAAATTTTTACGTAAAATGAATATTCTAATACCTCAAATTATTTCAGAGATATTCGCTCATTGTTACTTTTCACGAAATCAAATCCATAAGTGACTCCTCTTTAATAAAACCGCGGTTTGTAATAATAGCATTCTTTCTTCTCATAAATCCGTCATTACGTTCCCAACATTAACTCAACTTTGATATTATTATTGTAATTTCGCTGCACATTTTTAAATGTGCCAACGAACAAGCTTGTATATTATTTACTCATATTTAATACTGTATTATTCATACACACATACTCTCTTAAATGCCTAAAAAAAATTCGTTATCACATTATTAAGAAAAGCAATCTCTGCAAAATTACAATAATTAATACGTCTGTATGTACTTAAAAATCCTTCTCAATAATTCGAATAACAAAATAAGAATATTCGTATTTCGTTTATTTTTTATGTAAGCTTTATAATACTGTATTATTCATACACACATACTTTCTTAAATGCCTAAAAAGACTCGTTATCACATTATCAAGAAAAGCAATCTCTGCAAAATTAATAATTAATACGTCTGTATGTACTTAAAAATCATTCTCAATAATTCGAATAACAAAATAAGAATATTCGTATTTCGTTAATTTTTTTATGTAAGCTTTAAGAGACTCACCAGTGAAGTCGCACTTCAAACGTCAGATTCCAAGGATCGTGGCACCAAACTCTTCGGCGGACGGCGATCGAGGGGAGGGGAGCAGGGCCGATGCACCCACGAGACGGGCTGTTGTAAAATGATTACGCAACACGCAACTGGTGGCGCACACGCGACGCGGGCGATTGAAAGCAAAAACGTCAGTGTCGCGACGAACGTCACCGTCGTTGTCTGCGAGAGTAGACGATTATCGAGCGTACCACGCTTCGGGAGAAAGAGACGTACCGAACGCGGTAGAGATAGACCGAGAATGTATGCGAGAGCGGAAGAGAGAGAAGGCCGAACGCGCGAAAGGGAGAGAGAGAGAAAGAGAGAGAGAGACAGACTCGCGTCTTGGGAGCAGAGCGAAACAAAGAGGTTATATCGTACTTTAGGGGCGTCCACTCACGAAACACCGCTTTCACAGTCGTGAGAGTAGGGCGCTTGACAGCTGAGCAAAAAATGGACGAGATCCGCAAACCCGGCGCGCGACAACGTTCACTCACTACACTGTCCGCGTACTGTCGAGCGCGTCTATGGTTCAAATGTTCACTTCGCTCAAGAGCTCGCGTTCGTGTGAGCTCGGCCGCGCTCGGCTCCGTCCGCCGTCTCGCCGGCTCGTCGTCGCGCTCTCGCGCCCCCTTGAGTCATCGCGGTGGTACTAGTCTATTTGTATGTGTATGTACTTGTACTTGTATGAGCGTCTTCAGTAAATGATATAAAGGATACGATGTGTTACTTCGTCCTTGCGTAGCTCGAAGAAATTTCTAATCTAAATGAAAAAATTCGACATCACATATTATTTGATATTAATAAAGATATTGGTCGTGTGATATATGTATATAAAGATATTGATAAAGATATTAATAAAGATATTGATTATGTATAATATTGATATATGTATAAAAGGATTATTTTCACAAGAATGTAATTTCACTTCGTAATGAAATAAATATTTAAAGGACAATAACATTGAAATATTCTTTGTCATAAAACATTTGTTTTCGATTTCAAGCACATTAGATGTATCAAATATACATGGATACTGTGTGGATTTTACTTTATCTTGAACGTTTTTTTTTTGTCATCGCTTATATTCTTATACACGTACTCACATTATTATAAACTTATAATTCATATCAAATTTATTCTCACGAATTGAGCTGTAATACTTTATTCGAAAACTTTTCTACGACGTGTTTTTGCGTGATAAATAATTCCGTATCGAAGAGTTTTTTCCATGAAAAAAACAGATGAACGTATTGTAAATATAAACATACGCGTCTCTTTTTCTCTCTTTCTCGTGTATATATTATTGTAAACATACGCGTGTCTCTCTCTCTCTCTCTCTCTTTCTCTCTCTATTTCTCTCTGATATATATTATCATTGGCGAGAAACGTAACAAGATACGAAAATTTAAAAAAACAGCGCTATACCATTGCCATCTTGAGAGATTCGAATTTGCGTCATCATTCATGATTGATACTGACAGCGAGAAATTTTTATCTTCACTCGATACCGCGATGGATTATCATGAATGTGAGAATCACATTGCTTGGGTCGACAAATGTTTATTAATCTGAAAGATTAAACGAATTATTTTCAATCACCGCTCCAATCGCATCATAATAAAAAAAAGATACAAGTATATTTGGAATGAGAAATATATTTCGTTAAATTGAACGTTTCTCTTTTCTCCTCTTCTACATCGTGAATTATATATTATCCAATTATTCTAGGAAAACATTTACAATGTAATTATGCGACAGAATTTTCGTGTCCATCACTGAATAAAAAATGTTCTCCCTTCTCGCGAATGTAATACTTACTTCAACCGTCTATTATCTCACGCTCGATAACGCGCGTAGGTGTATTCGGATAAATGTAACCTAGAAACAGATGACCGCAATTTGATGGGCTGAAAACCCTAAGCGTTGAAGTCACTAAACGCGCGCGACAAGTGACTCGACGATCTCTCCGAGCGGGCTTTCGAAGGCGAGGAAGGAGCGAGAACGCGGTTTTTTGGCGTTCAAATCTCTCCGACTGTAATCGCGAACGTTAAGCGGTCGCTTATCGCGATATGATGCGTTTGAAGTTGCCGATGATGCGATGCGAGATGCGCGAGACAGTATTCGCCGCATCAAACGCGCGATAATTTGATTACCGACAATTTAGAGCGATTCTCCCGAAGCCGAGATAAAATCTTCCATTTCGAGATTTGATACTTCAAAAGCGCTTAATACGAGGATCGCGTGCTGTATAGAATGTTTTACAAACAAGAAATCATGTCACAGTTATAATGTCACAGTTTATAATAATTGTAAATGTGTTTTATTATTATTATACTTATGTTTAAATTTCGTTTTCTTTCTTTATCCAGGACATAATTGTAGCTTAAATATGGAAAATAATAATATAAAATAATAAAGTAATAATAAAATATGATGAAAAAAATGATAAAAAAAGTAAAATATGATAAAAAATAATAATAATAAAAATAATAATAAAGTAATAATAAAATATGATGAAAAAATAGAATAAGGAGAACAAGGATTCGAGAACATCTGTTGTCGCAATTTATTGATTATTTCTATCTTTATTCATTAATACTGTCATCTGATGTAAACCAATAATCTCGCGTAGAGATTAAATGACGTCATCAAGATTGATCACGAGAGGGATATTATGGTCCCACGCGCAATAAAAACTGAGGCGACTATTTAAGCCCGACAAAGTGAGTCATCGGGACTCGCGCCGCTAATGTAAGCTTACTTAATGGCATCCCTTTTGTTTACTTTGCTCGTACGTACTTATTTTATCAAAGCGTGGGTCTTTCCTATTGGGAGCGACGTGATGTCATCCAAGATAAGAGAATTATAGATTTTTGCGCCTTCCCGTGCGATACGTCATGAAAACATGTGTTATTTTGCGCGTCAATTTATACGAGTGCAAGTGAAATCACCATATTGTTTGTCGCGGTTAACAGGAATCTACTATATCTACTAACGATATTGATCTCTGAGAGGAATCTGTTATATCGGGTGATGATATGTGTAGGTTTTTAAAATCGTGCATCACTTTATATCTTTCTGCTTGCGTCCGAACATATATTCTTCATAAAAACAATGCACAAATAATAATACTTTCCACAAGAATTAAATCGATGGAAAATAAAAATCATATTTCCAAAAATATGATAGAAATTTGTTACGCATTCTTTTTTTTTAATAATTCAGTGAAAAAATAAAATATTTATTTCCAAAATACCTAGAAAGAACGCGAATTTCTAACTTTTATTTTTCAAGTAACACAATTTATATCTTATTATATAACCTTGGAGAGACAAGCCGTTCCAATTATCCTGTAAAAGGACCGAGCAAAAAGCGAGGATTTTTACGGGGTGCGATCTGTCGTCGTCGGAAACCGCTCGCGCCATCGAACGTCCATCGCTCGTATCATCGTCGCGTCGTCGTCGTCGTCGTCGGCGGCTTCACCCCCCTGCTCGAGCCCCGCCGGGACGGCTCGGTCGAGCTCAGCTTCAGCTCGGCGGAGCTTGAAGCGCCATCGAAGATGGCGGCCAGAGGGTAGGGTCGGGTCGGAGACGCGCGACGCGAGGCAACCTCTTCCCCGGGTGGAGACGGCCGTGACGGATATCGGGGCGAGCCGCCCGCTCGAGTCCAAGTCGCTCCGGTGAGTAAAGACGGCCGCGGGCCGCGGCCACGTTCGCCTCCTCTCCTGTCAAATATATCACGTGTGCGCGTCGCACCTGTCGGCGGCGGCCGCGGGTAACTAACTACGTCGCGCGCTTCGCAGGCGCGCCGACGAAATCCCGCGATCCCTGTTGCCTTTCGGTAAGTTCAATGCGCACAGATCCGTGTCACGTACGTACAACGGCCGCGAGGAATAGGAGCAACGCGCGTGTGTATCCCGCGTGTGTATGCGTGCGTGTATCGTACGCGCCGCGAGCCTAATCTATATGTATACGCGGGAGAGAAAGATGTTATCGAATGCGAGCCGCCGAGATGCGCGAGAGATCGGGAAAAATGTTAAAAATCTCGCACGGGAAAGTTGACACGCGAAAGAATCTTGTGGTGAGACTGAAAAATGATTCGCAAAATATTCGCTTAATTTTTCGGAGTAATTTCTCGGAGCCTGGACTCGTCATTTTTGTATCGAAAATTATAGCATCATCGATCGAAGTATATCGAGAATAATGCCTTTTGAATTGCTGTTAAATTTTGCGAAACGACTATTTGATATTCAAATAAAAATATAAATATATAAATAAATATCTGAGTATATTATTACATTTTTGTATCGAAAATTATAGCATCATTGATCGAATAAGTATGTCGAGAATAATGCTTCTTGAATTGCTGTTAAATTGTGAAACGTGTTATTTTGTATTCAAATAAAAATATAAATGTGTAAATAAATATCTAAGTATATTATTACTAAAATTTAATAAAAGAAATACATTTTGAGTAAACTACTTATATGAAGTATAAATGTAAAATTTACTCAGACACGTTGGCGAAAGATCTCTTCTCGAGTTGCGTTCCGAGTGCGATGCAATTTTGTTAACGAAGCGTCACCCTAGCACAACGAGCGCTTTATATTTCTCGTTAGCCGTGTCGCACTCCTCAGGTTGCTCCACTTTTCTCGCAAGCGTCGTCGACGATGGTGACAAAAATTGATCGGCGCGGTTAGCGGATCGGGTCACGTAAAGGCGTGCGAGCTTTCAATCGCGCAATGTAAATGCCCTCCGCGATCAATGCCTCCGCGTATACAAGGTGTCCCGCCATCAACCGTGTAAAATATTAATGATCCTTTCAACGGTCTTTTGAACGTTTTATTTTCTTCACAATGAAAAAAATTTCGAAAATTTCTGCTTTAAAAATATTCGAAAGTACATCGCAGATTCTTCACGACTCTCTCAAGCTCCAAGAATGTAAGAATTTCCCAGGTAGCACGAAAAGAAAATCTTAAAAATGTTAAAAAAATAATAAAATGTCCTTTAGAAACATGTATTATCTATTTGGGTTGATTTAAAAGAATTTGAAATATTTTTTCCGGTATTTTATTCTACACTGAGCAAAATATTGTAAATTTGACTAAATAATGTTTAAGTATTTAAATTAAATACGACATATTAAATCTAATATGACATCTATTTAATTTAAATATTTTAATATTTTAATTAAAAAAATAATTCGTTAAAAATATTTAGTCAAATTTACAATTTTTTGTCTCAATGTACATAATATTAAATGTTGATTTTTATACCAAAATCGAGTTGGCATCGATAAAATTTCATAAAATAATCAATCAATTAATTGTAACTTTATTAATTGAACATCCTATATATATATATATGAGAGACAGATTCCGCATTTATTTTTTTTTTATTTTAGTTATGTATTGGAAAATATTTAAATGTTTTATTTTCGATTTGTTTTTTACTGATATATTTCACAAAATGCAGTTAAAAACTAATTATGTAATTTAATATGATATAGTATTATATTATATAAAGTTTAATTTGTTATTTGTATTTCTCTCGCCAATAAAATTAAAAAAAAAATATTGATATATTTATTAAAATTGAAATTAAAATGCTTTTGTTATTAGTAAGAAATAAAATTTAATTTAAATTATAAATAATTCGAATTATTGTAATTAAATAATGGAATAATATTAAAATTTGAATAATATTAATTATGTTATCTAACCAGAGTTATTTTTTAACTGCATTTTAATTGTCGTAATTTTTAAAGTGCTTATTTCGTCGTAATATTTTTCTGTGTTTATCTAACATCCAATAAACAAACAATACTATCGTATTATCAATGGGATGTATAATTTAATATCGCTAATTGCAACTAGCAAAGAATTGCCTCCGTGTCTCTAATTTCTTTCAGATGGTGACGGGTTTCTCCGATTTCCCGCTAATTCAGGATTCAGAGTCGGAATACTACGCAGTGGCTAAAACATATTAACATACGCACAAATTCATTCTCATTTTCTTTCGATATCGATAGCCGATTAACATGCTAATATCCATACTTCCTTTACTCGTCAACGTCTAGTCAGAGAGATAAAAAGAAGAAAGAAGATTATAATTCGGCGCGAAAAGAAACCTTCGATTGAGATAAGGGTCGACGCACACGAGTACAACCGAAACTAAACCAAAGCGTGTAAATATAGAACCAAGATAACCCAGCTGATTCACACAGAGGAATCTCAACGGTCATCCTCCTCACGAGGCGTTGCGCGGTGATATCATACCAAAGAAAAATCGATCCTATACTAAGTTCCTGTCTAGAGTCTACTCCAACTCTATTGACTATAATGGAGTAGCGAAGATACAAAAGCGAGCAATCAATCATTCGAGATCAAATCTGGAAAAAGTCGGTCGCGACGCTTTTTTATCAATATTGAATTAATTAGATAAGATAATTAAGAATCGAAGATTTAATCGCGATTAAAAGTACAATATCGTACAAGTGTCATCGAAATACTAGAGATTATACTTAAGTGCTGCAAATCAAAAAGAAGCGCAAAGAAACGGATTAGCTGAGAAAACATCTCGAAAAAGCGATCGACGTTACATTGCGAAATCATTATTGGGCGATATCGATCTGATGTGGGATAGCGACTCGAAAATTGCGACGGGTTGATCGAGTTCCCCGGTAACATCGATGCGGTGTTGGTCGGTCGCGTCAGCGTTTCCAATTCAGCGACCGCAGGAAGCGACACGCGTGAGAGGACTTCTTCGTTAAAGGGACGGTTTATCCAGTCTTCGTAGTCGACAGCGGGAGGACGAACGCGAAGCGCACGTTGCTGATTTTTATGAACTCTTCAATCATCGCTCTAGAGATTGAAAAATCACGTTAACACAATCTCAAAGATAAAATCTCGAAAAAACACAAATAACTTTCTGATATCTGTTAAACGAATCTCATACGGCGATGTAATTAATAGTTAAGATAATGCTTCATTATCGGAAAAATTAACAATCGATTGCTGAAGCGAGAATTGTCGAGAGTTGTCAATAATAATACACCGAAGGAACAACAGCTTCTAAATAAGCTCGCTCTCCAGAGAGACTCGAACGCCGTTTATACTTTAAAATCAATGAGAACGAAAGCCGGGATAAGTCACGGAGCACATTTCGAATGCGCGATCTTATTCGGAAATCTCCGAGAACGAATTAGCCTCGAAGTAAAGCAGGCGATGATAAATGCTGCGACGAGTAGGCGAATGACAGGGTGAAAAAGGTGAGAGGTCACAGACATAAGAAAGGAAGGGTTGCGGTGACAGTCGTGCGGAGGGAGGCCGAGGACCCGTCTGGAAGAACGCGGAAAGAGCGACGGGGTGGCGGGAGCGAGGAGCTTCAGCGGGCGAGGAAGAGAGAAGAAGAGAGGGAGAAAGAGAAAGAGAGAGACAGGGGAGGAGAGAAGTGCCCCGTCGAGAGGGGTGCGCATCGGGCTGATATCGACCGAGGATTGCGCTTGCGTGGAAAAAGGCGCGAGCGCAATCGCTCCAAGAGAGCAGCGGCGTCCTCCGCGTCGAAAGAGGAAGAGGAACCTCTCGTTCCCCGTCGTCAGTCGATCGTCGCGCCGACGAGGAACGGGCCGCCGCAGCCGCCGTCCGGGGAAGACTTCCGGTATCCTCCTGGCAGAGGCCGGGCTGGGCCCCGGTGTACGACACGGTGATTCCAACGCCCGCACTGGCCCGCACTTCCGGGAGCCCGAGCTGCCCTGTCCGGGTTCGATCTCGCGGTGAGCTCGACTTCGCTCGGCATCGCGTCGGAACTCGCCACCGTCGTCGGAGGACGGGGAAAAACCGGCGCGGGCGGTCGGAAAGGGGGGCAGGCGAGGTATATCGGGACGATAAGAGCGCGATAAGCGGACTCGCGCTTTATAAACGTCTTTGTGCGCGCGTGTACGTGCGTATCTTCTCCTCTCCTCTTCGCCTCTCTCGCTTTCTCGGCCTGACCTCGTCGCCGTTCGCGCCGATAAAAGACGAATCCCGAGTACTCCTTCGAGAATAACAGCGCCGCTGCCACCAGTTCGGGACTGACGATACCGCGGCGTGGTTATTAGGGCATTAAATGACGAACGAAGTTTGAGATCCGATCGAATTCGTCTTGCTTCGTCGCTGCGAACGCGATCGCGTCGCGTTCGCCGAATTTTTAATTGCACGACATGAAGCGACATCGATGCCTGGCGGTTTCATCCGGTTTCATTCGGAGGTGAATTATCATAATGCATAATAAATTGACAAGCCGAGCAGTCGCGACTCGATGCAAGATAATTTTCTGAACTATCGAGATTTATCTGTAGAAAATTTGATCTTGACTTGCATATCGTACGATGTCGAATTTCATATCTATCGATGTAATTCTTCGGGGTAGTAACGCGTGTTTATGAGTTTTATCAGGGGGAAAAACAATCGATGCGACTTATCTAAAGCCGAGCAGCTGACACGTCATACAATATGCTGAGATAATCAAAGTCGAGCGTCGAAGTCTCTCGAGGCGTTATATCGTGATCGCGTTGCCTGTGGCAAGACACAATGATCAGCATGCAGCAGCAGACAGTCTTTAACCAGGTAGCCGGGTCTGAGCAGCCGCAGGAGGAAGTTCAGCTGACCGAATTGCTACCGGTGAAACAGTCGCGTATCAGGGAAAATATTTTCAAGGACGGTGATGCAACTGACGCTCTCAGAGCACTGAGAAGTTTTTCAGGCGATTGCGGCGACGGGGAAAGCTTCGAGTTGCGGGATTACTTCTGCAAAAGCATCGATCAATCGGAACGTCAAAATAACGGTAAGCATCGACGAACGGAAGCTCGTCGAAGAAGAACGGGCGGACTCAGGAACAATGCTGAAGACGTAGGCTCCGATGAAGAGAAACACGATGGCGAGGCGATAGGAAAGAACACGAAGAAGACACGAACCGGCAAGAAAAACATTCGAAAAGCACCGAAGAGAAAATTGGCGAGATCAAAAAGGAAGGATGACGACAGGGATAGCGATTATGAAACGAACGAGAAATCTATCAGGAAGAACCCTGTCGGATGCGACGAAGAATTCACGCCCGATTACGATGAAGAGGACGTCGACGAACAGTTGTATTTGGATTTAGATAAAAGAGATTGTTTTAAAGATGAAGTATATGTATATAGGCGAGAACCGCTGGAGCCATGCTCGGGCTCGGAACCGGAGGAATTGGGAGCGATCCAAGATCGCGAGATCCAGCAGGACTTTTGCGAGAAGGATTACTCCACTACGGATGGCGATTTATTCGACGGGACTGTTAGGCGGAAAAAAAGTTTCGCTAAAAACATCAAGAACAGCGAAAAAGGAAAATGCGAGACATCAAATATCGATGAAGCTATCGAGAAGGAAAATTCTGAGAAAGAGCTTAGACTGAAGATCGATGCCATCATTCAAGCGAATTATCTGCTGGAGCGTGAGAACAACAACGTCGTTGGTTCCGAAAAACTGAAAATCGTGGAGAATATTAGCAACTCCTCCATTGCCGCATCGTTAAACACGGAGAGTAGCGATAGCTCCCTATGCAATTCTATCGAAACGAAGAAGACGACGAAGAGAAAAAAGAAGAAGAAGAAGATCGAGCAGAGAGATTCGCAGATGAAGGATCAGCAAAATCCTCAGAAGAAATACTGTTGCGTCGTATGCGACGCGCGCTTTAAGGGTAGCGGTGGTCTGCGAAATCACTACAAGGTAGTGCACGGCGCCGGACCGGTGTACAAATGCGACGAGTGCGGCAAGGAATTTCCGTTGAAGGAACGGCTGAAGCTGCACGTGCGCACGCACACCGGCTTCAAGCCTTACAAGTGTTCAGAGTGCGATAAAAGCTTTGCGCGGGGCGGTCAACTGGTGCAGCATCGTCGTACGCATAGCCAGGTCAGGCCGTTCCGTTGCGGCTTGTGTTCCAACAGCTTTACCTGCGCGGCAAATCTGTCTCTCCACGTGAAGCGTCACAACGGCCAGAAGGATCACAAGTGCGATCTATGCGGACGCGCCTTCGTGCGCCGCGACGCCCTGAAGAAGCATCTGGAGTGCTTACACCGCGACGTCAGGTCATTCCTCTGCGCAATCTGCAACAAGACTTTCAAGGGTCACCTGCCGCAGCACATGAGGACGCATGCACGCGATCGTCCGCACGGCTGTGCCACATGCGGCCAGCGATTCGCTCAAAAATCCCAGCTGACTGTGCACCAGAGGACCCATTCTGGTCAACGGCCTTTCCGCTGTCTCGTCTGTTGGCAGGCCTTCGCTCACTCGACCGCCCTAAAACTGCACACCCGCCGTCACACCGGCGAACGACCCTTCAAGTGCTCCGAGTGCAACGCCGGCTTTACTCAGCTGCCGCATTGGAAGAAGCACATGAAGTGCATACACGGTAGGAATGATCCGTACGGTTGTAAACTTTGTAAGAGTTTTTTTAGAATCAAGAGCGATCTGGAAAATCATGAGAAGACTTGCCATCCGGAGATGGAAGTGGAAGATGACGGTAACGGTGTTGCCAGCAAACCGAACGGCGGATTCGAGATTGTTGAGAAGAACTCGGTCACCGCAAAGTATAAATTGATGACAGTGGAAAAGATGCGATTGTTATTAGCGGTGCTGCTCAAGAGGATCAGCAAGCAGGAGCGATTGGACGAGCTCGGCTTCGGTAAACGTCTCATCGATGATGTTCTTCAAGACTCGCTGGTGTCCGCTGGTAAGGAACCGGTCACGGGGGGTGGCTCCGAGCTCGAGACTCTCACCCGAAACCTGGAGATCTTCTTGGAGTGGACGGTGCCGAAGGAACACTGGGAGAATTTCCGTAGGATGAAAAAATCGCCAGAAGATATTTTGGAAGCACTCACGGCTACGTAAATATACGTAATTCGTTTGCTAGCAATAATTTTATTATCTTCCTTCATTTTATTATCTTCGACGTGAGAGCAAAATCCAGACCAGTTTAAAATCATCTCGCACATTTTTATACAAACAATGGAATATTTCAATAAGTGCTTTTTTTCTCTGTGTATTCTCTCGGTTTTAGTCGTATCAAAATTCATATCAAAATTCAATCATTTATAGTTCGAATCATCTAACATTTTATAACTTTTCATAACTTTTTCCTGATACTTTGATATCTTTAACGTTATTAAACATTTGATTTTTTCATATATATATATATATATATATATATATATATATATATATATATATTTTATTTTTACATTTTTTCCAATTCATAATTTATTAGAAAAATTTTTTAGGAAGTGAAAATGAGCATTGCAACGATCAATTGGTATGATCTCTACATCTTCGTTATTCTTAACGAAACTAATAACGAATTCTTTTACACGCAAGGACTAGCGGGTCATTTTTAATCAATTAATGAAGAATGAAACAATCAAAGCTAGATTTAAATCTATTGACGTGCGTATATATAGTTTTTCTCACTATCTTTTTCCTTCTTACATAAGCTTTTTTTACTATTCGAAATTGGGAAATGCGTAACATTTCACAGTGTTTTTCCGTGTGATATATACATATAAAATAATTAACACAAATGTGTTAAATAATATCCTGTGGTGCCATGTGTTGTAACATTTGCCATACTGAACCAGTGAGTATACCGTATTGTTTAGAAGCTAAAGTAAAATATAAATCCGTCATTTTATTTATAGCGTAAAGTAAACTAACGAAGAGTAGCGCGTTGTTGAATTGAAAAAATCGATACAAAGAAAGCACACGTGTTTTTCTCAAACGACAAGTAAATCACGCACCGCGCTTCCTTACGCGATTTTACACGACTGAAGTAGAATTAGATGTTCTCTTGCCATATTTGTTAAAGCATACATATACATACAAATGCACATTAGTAAAAAAATACAACGGAGGCTTGCATTTTTGCACTTACATTTTATCGTAATCGTAAGCACACACGACTGTTCGTCAATCGCATACCAAAAAAAAAAACGAGGCTATTACGAGTCATTCATAATTATGCGTATGTTCTTTCACACATGCAATCGTTATTATCCTTACATATTTATAAAAATATACACACATATATATTGTATATCTATTATATACATACATATTTATAAATTGAATATTATATTATGAGATTTTTGTTATGTGTTCACGGGCACGTCTAGAAAACTGTGTCCTGCGACGTTCCCGTTTGTAGTTGACATTATTATTCGTTATTTATCTCATTCTTATGCGCTCGCGCGCAATTAACGATACGGCTTGATTGGCCGCGGATGAGCAAACATGTTGCGCCATTGCCATCACTTTAGATAGTTGTAAGTAAATGTGAACAGACAATAATGAACGAAGGTTGCAAGATTAGTATAATATTAGTCATTGAGGAAAAGATATATCCATATACATTCATATATACACACATAGAGTATATCGGAAATTATAATACAATTTAAATGGAAATGATTTCTTGTGTAAAAATAAATTGAACATGTAAACTAACTTCTTTCGTACAAAATTTTGTTGTCAAAAAAATCAACTCTCTTTAAAAGTTGAAAAATTTATAACATGCAATATTTCTTTTAAGTTTAAATGATTTTTAATAATCTTCTATTATATGTTATCTCAGTCTTCTCTCATGTACATATATAACATCTTTTTTATTATATATATGAATCTTGAAGGGTTATTAATCCCTAAATAAAAAATGTTTATCTTATGTTTAGTAAAAGTATTTAAAATAATTTAAATTATATATTGCGGAGAGAAGAGTTATATGTATATAATATATAAGATTATTTCTTTTTTCAATAGAATATTATATTTATCTTTAATAATATTAATTATCAAAATACATATCTCTCTCATCCAAAATATAAATAATTTCTTCACATCTTTTATTATTTTAAATTGCTTGTTTTGTGTTTAAATAAAATGTTGTATTTTTTATTTGTATTAAAATAGTTATTTAATGACATATAATATACAGTTATTAGAGATTATTCAAGCTTATAAAAACTGTATATATGTTTAGTTTAATTAATTCTCTTAAAAACAAAATACAAAAATATGATGTACGAACAAAGTATTCTACATCTTCGACTTATGTTTGCTTGAAAGAAATCACCTCCATTTTGATCGTATCATTTTTACTAATTTTTTTTATTAATTTCCGATACATTCTGTATATATATGTACATACATATATTAATAAACTGATGGTTGCGAGGGGAGAGGAACACGATTCATGTCTTATTTTAATTCAAAGATGCCAAAAATCGCAAAAAAGTAATCGCTTTGATGAAAAAATATAATTACATACAGTAATATGTAAACTATCAAAATATATAATTATTTGATATAAATTCTTTTTATAGACCATGATTGTTACTAATACATACAATCAAAAATAATTTTATATTCTTAGAATTGAGCAACATGACTTCTTATATACGCGAAGAGTTCCTTTCCTTGACGTACCATTAGAATATTTCTCGATCGTACGGCTAAAAATAGTCAAAAATACTGCAATCGACGTGCAGGTGCTATTTTATGCAATGTAGTCGTTCGAAATTTCAAAACTTATTATAGGAGAACGATTCGTTCTGTTTTTTCGTCTTTCGATACGCTAAACGATCGAGATATGATGTCGAATCCAAAGATAAAGACTTTGTTACTTTTTCATTGCCAAATATATTATGTATTTACCGTTATGTTTGATATAATTTCAATTTTATTATTAACAGCGATATATCAAGATGTATTTTACGTATTGTGCGTCTGTAAAACGAGGACCGTATGTACAAGCGGCGCTTTTATTTATGCGTGTGACGCACCTTAATGTATTAACATGAGCGCGAGCTATGGCGTATGCAGTGTGACTTGCGTTTTCAAATTTATTCGGAAGATCGAAATCTGTTCGCTTTAACTCGCGCGAATGCAAATGAGGGTCGGAGTGCATTTTGAATATAGATCGAGGTCAAAGAAGAGCCGTCTCGAATGGTCAATGGGAGACGCGTGGCTTCCCATACTTCTTAACTTGAAGCTTATACTCTTCGATGACTTTGTGGTGCCAAAGCAAATAAATAACGCTCGCGAAATTAATGTGGTCCATGTTCTATACATGTTTCTCTGCGAATTTTATTGTTCACATCATTTTCCTACGAAATTACCAAATTACATTATCATTACGATATTACTTTCTTCTCATATTTTTACAGTTAAAATTAGAATACCATTGTTTTTCGTTAGTGCCATAAATAATAGTCATATTTATATATGTATATTGTATATGAGAGAAGACAATTTGAATAAACATGTTTCTTTACTCACTTGTCTCCTTTAATCAATGTGGTTTTTATGTATTATTCCACAATTACACAAACAGTAACAAATGTTTTCACATTTTTTTATTCAAGAGAAAAAATGTATCTCAAAGTATGATACTTAATACGTATGATATTAAAATATACGTTTAAAATACATATCACTCATATATGTATAACAAACTTATATGTAAATATATTTTCATTTAACCATATATCACAAATGTTGCATTAATTAGTATTTATAAGAGTTATGAGATTTACGTGCATAATCGAGAAAATTTATATGAAATTAGTGAAATTATAGAGATTAAAATCAGAGAGATTCTATGTCACTGTATTCTTCTTCATAAAACCAATAAAATACAAATAATTGTCTCATGTCCACTTGCAGGTCAATGATACTCAGACTCTGAAATAATTTTTGGATATTTAAAAAAATATGTTTCTCTATTAACATATATCTCATTTTATTATTTTTCAAATACTTATAATTGTAAAACTTACTGCTGTATAAGGCTCGTATTTAAATCCTATCTCATTCTGATTTAGAAATACTTGGGACACTTGTTCCTCTATTCCCAAAATCTGAACTTTCCCAAGAATCACCTCTTTATTAAAAAAAGAGCCATCCATTTTAATGTTGAGTAAGCTGGATGTGTTTGCAGTGAAAGATAACCACAAATATTCCTCCTTTCTTATGGAATCTGTAAATTAGAAATGTAATTGAAAAAATTATCAGGATATACATCCATTTAATTGTGCAATATATAAAATATATTACACACCTATACTATCACCATCATCCCAATACAGTTCTCCTTTGGCATTCCCAGCTTCATTTAATGATACTATCAATTCAAAATTATTTTCTCTGCTTTCTGTGGTTGTTGCACCCGGCTTCTGTGCTGGAAGAATCGAGCCTCCACGAATCAATAATGGTATTTTATCGATTGGTGCATATAATGTATGATATGTTCCAAAGGAAAAGAAGGAATCGAGACTATAATAATCATACCATAGGCCATATGGTACATAAACATCTATATTAGTTTTATTCTGTAAAATATATAAGTAATATTAAAATTTAAAAAATATTAAAGCATCTTATTTGCGAATAATAAAGTAAATAATTAAATAAAAATGAAGAGCGTACTTCTTCAAGAACTGGATTAATCATAAGCGCACTTCCCCAAAGAAATTGCGTATCAATGTCGTAAGTTTTTAGATCATCGATAAACCTATATCACATATATATTAGTACAATGTCGAATATATATAAGACAAGATACTGATACATACTCAAAAAATAATGGACGTGCCACTGTTTCACCGAATCTATGTGCTCTGAAGAATAAAGTATATAAATATGGTAAAAGTCGATAACGTATTTTGAGAGCGCTCTTTGACGATTGTACAACCAAGTCTCCCATTGCAACTGGATCCTGTTCCTGTATATAAACATTTACATATATACATTATATAAAAAATATTTCAATAATTCTATTATTAATTCATATTTCGGCATTCTCTCACAATTGTATCGTCTGAATTATGATTTCGAGAGAATGGATAGAAAGCACCAAGTTGCATCCAGCGATTGCACAATGCTATAGTCGTGTTTCCATTAAAACCGCAAATGTCCTCGCCCACCATTGGAATTTGATAGAAATTGAGGGTCAAAATGGCTGGAATGCCCATTCTTAAATCATGCCTAATAAAACACTTTTTCAATTAGTAAATAAAGAGTACAATTATACAATGAAATATATTATAAAATGTATCTTGAAATTACCATGTTGAATAAATGTCACCCGTCCAATGGCCAGCATAATGACCGTGTCCTACCCACGTCGAACGCGAAATTATAAATGGTCTCTTCTGTCTGATTTTCCTGAGGGCACTGCACATAATTTAAGATAATGTATCTTTAAATAAAATAAGTTCTCTTGTAAAATTAGGAATAAGATTATGTGAATTATATTTCTATTTACTAATTTGTGGAAATCGCTTGACTTATTCCATAAGTATTGTGAAGATCATAATGAGATCCTAAATAATGTTTTGCATTCATGCACAAAGTCTTTGTAGCGAGCAAATCTCCGACAACATTGGGTAAATATTCGGGAAAATCCAGATGATTATACACACAACCGTTTTTATGACCATTATAGAAGTTGGATGGTTCATTCATATCCTGAGTAATTGAAATAGTTTTTGAATAATCATCGTGTAATTTTTAAAAATATGAAGAAAATTTTTTTAAATAAGTCGAGACTTACAATCCATGCACCATCATATGCAAAACTGTCGTGCATATTGCCCATCATATTTGCATAATATTCCATCGTTTCAGGATTTGTAAAATCGGGCCACACCGTGGAGACTGAATTCCAGACTTTGCCAACAAAAGGTTTAGACGTTATACCGTCTTTTATGAATATATCCTGTTTTATTCCCTCGTCGTATGGTGGATAAGAACCATTTTTTTCGGAAGCGGATATACCAGCATCTATTAAAGGAATGTAGTGCATTCCTACCTAAAATAAAAGAAATTGTTATGATGTATTTGCTGTAAGATTGTGTAATAATCTTTTGTAAATATTATATATATTAATATATCATACTGAATGAATTTCTTCTATAAATTTAGGCAAATCTTTAAATTTCTCTTTATTGTATGTAAAGTCATTGTTTTTGTCCATGTAATCCAAATCATTCCATTGAGTATCCTATAAATAAAATAAATACAATATTTATAATAATTTATAATTTGTTTTCATATCTTAAAATATGTTTTATAAACAATAGCATGTTATTTGTAAAACAGCAAATATTACAAATGGAATTCCAGCTGCTCTTGTTCTGTTCCAAACTGCTTTAGTTTCTTCTAAGGTTCTATATCCAAATCTGATCAACATAGAGAATATTGTTAACTATCATATCAAATGTATGTATCATGTTATTTTAATGATATAATACCTGCATAAGTGGAAGCCAAGAGACCAATAAGGTGGCATGAATGGTTTACCCACAATCTCAGAATATTGTTTTACAACATCAGCTGGAGTTGGTCCCAAGAAAAAATATATATCGAAAATACCACCAATTGTCCTAAATGTTATAGCCGGCGTAGGCTGCAATATCACATCTAAAAGATAATATTCATATATTCACATTATTTCAAAATAATTAGATTATTCACATTATTTCAAAATAATGAGAATATTATATACTTATTATAAAGATAACTTACCCATAGCGTTACTGTTTAAAAATAAAACTCCATGAGCCATTCCAGAATTTTCCACAACAATATAAAATGGATGAGATCCATATAAATTTGCCTAATTAAAGAAATAAAAAAAATATTATTTGTAATATGTAACATCAATTCATTTGTATGTAGGATAAAATTGAGGAATATACATTTTCTGTTGGTGGTTGATCTTTGTTGAATAAAGTAAATGATTGCCAATTAGTATTTAATTTTAAACTTGATCTGTGTTCACCAATACCATAAATATTATTTGTTGGTAATAATGTAGTTATTTGCAGAAATTGATCAGCAAATATGAAACCTCCAATCCCAATGGAATTAAATCTGAGTGTAGATTATAAATTATTAAATATCATACTATTAAATGATTCGTATTTTATTTAGCACTGAAGCTAAGTAACTTGATTAAATTGTGCAAACTTTATAGATATTAATATCTGAACAATATAAATATATAATACAATATAAATAATGTGTACTTACAATGTTGTTCCATCACTAACTCTGTCGACCTTAAACCCAGGTTTTACATTATCACTGTTAAATTGATATGTTGTGTTGGTAATTTTAGATAAAAATGGTTTTGGGTTTGATCTAATTGGCCATGGTGGTTCATATCGGTTTTTCAAGGGATCATACATCTAAAAATTAAAGATATTCCAGAATAATTTTTTTTTATATTATAGTGTTAGTTATATTATAGTGTGTGATATAAAGCAAATTATTCTATAAATATTTATTATTACTTTTACACGCAGGATTGAACTGTCTATACTTGTAGCCTCTATCTTTACAAGAGGGACATCATTCTTATAAGGAGATTTTTTCTCTTGCTTGAGAAAACCTAAGAAGTCACTACCATCTTTACTCTGATTAATATATTTATACAGATTCCAATCCTGAGGATAATAACAATAAGGAATAGCAAGTGGCACATGTCCTGTAATTTTATTTCTGTCAATAGAATTCCAACAACATCCTCTATTTGTACAGGAAAGTTGCGATGCTCCATCCTCTGGATGACAATCAAAGCGTAATATTTCAGGAATATTGGTGCATTGCTTCAACACATAAATGATATGATAAGTAAACAGAATATACATAACATATAATAAATCCTAAGAATTAATCTAGGATTAATCCAGGAATAATCTAGGTTTTTAACATATAATAATTAATATTAATTTTTTTTTATAACAAAAAGATTTTATTTACTTACTTGAGTATTATTAAACGTGTTTTGTTCAAATAAATTTTCTTTCCTTAAAGGTACTACTTTATAATCATACTTTTGTTGTTCAATGTGAGTATCAAAAGTATCCACTAATATATCCTGGTACTCTGTCTTTTTGTCAGTATTGTTAGGTATAAAAATTGTAAACTGTATTTTTACACTATAATCATTCATGGTGGTGAGCATTGAATTTGTAATCATAGACAAAATTGGAAAACTGAGATGACATAAAAATAAAATCATGACACACGCAAAGGATAATATTATCATTATTTGCTTCATTCTTATACTATTTGCATTATTATCATTCTCATTGTTATTATTTTCAAGAGAGTTTAATGCTTCTGTTTCATGATTTTTTCTCGTTAAGTTGTAAGATTCTTTGTTCGGCATCATAATCTTACAATTATCAATTTCTGTCACAATATTGTTCGAGTAATCTTTAACCACTGTATTATACTTTGGTTTTTTAGGGGCATTGTGCCCATTTTTTGCATGAGTCATTTCTAAATTAAATCATATATCAAAATTGTCACAATTTTTAAACTGTTGTGTCTGAAAATAATAAAGATATTAAAGACATTTTAAGAAATAAGAATGCATTCTACACAAATTAACAAAAATTTTACAAAAAAGTAATAAATATCTACAATAAACGCAATCTTACACAAGAATTATATTTTTAGATTTTTTTTCTTTGGTGAGAAATATATATATATATATACACACACAAATAAAAGTGTTAATAAAATATTAAATCATAACCTCTTTATATCTATAATGTCACATTATACGAATAATACGTATTATATTTTTATAAAAAAAATTTTACATTGTGTATATATTATATAGAACTTACATTAAAAAATTATTTTCGGACAGACAATCTTGTACTTCGAGCAGTCGACGATCTCTTATGACACATAGGATAGGCCGAATTCCGTAAAGCACATAGAATTCCTCGCGCATTTCCTTACAGTATGCGTGACGCATACTATAGATACATGCACGCATATGCGCTTTACGAACTCTGCCCAAGTCCGATATGTTATCAGCAGAATAGTTCGCTTGAGTTCTTTATAACTTATCAAATTCCCGTTTTATTACTCATCAGTATGATAAATAAAAGATATTACAAACAGTTTATTTATCCAACATGTAGTAAGGTAGGGAAATTGGATATTTATACTAGTATATACATATATTATTGAATTCATAAGAATCACGCTAATCGAAGCAATAAAACACAAAATTTTATACGAAAAGTTGCATTACAATAAATTCAAAGTTTTTGTTACAGATTTTAATTAGCAAGATATAGGTATATTTACATATAGAATTTGGTACAAAAAATGTATTTACACATTTTGCATGGAATTATTAGGACAGTTTTCCTTTTCTTCTTCACATTTTTGAACAATACCTGAAAATAAAATCACAATTTTTTTCATATCTTGTGTAAAAAAGTTAGATATTTTACAAATTATATTAAAGTCTTACGTTTGCAAATTTCGTTTAAAGCATTAACAGTTGGTGAATTCGACATTTCAGTCAAAAAATTTTTACCCTCATCACAACATCTGGCTAACAATGGATCCAAAGGTATTGAACCTAAGAATTCTATATTCAGTTCCTTTGACATTGCTTGTGCACCACCTGTCGAAGCTGGGAATATTTCTGCAGTATTCTGTATACAAGGATGTCCTTTCATCAATGTTTATATCCTTTTTTTTATACAGTCTCCAAATCTTATTATTCTTACCTTGCATTTAGGACACACAAAGGTACTCATGTTCTCAACCACACCTAAGATTGGAATGTTTACTTTTTGACAAAAATTTATTTCTTTCCTGACGTCTAAAAGAGCAACTTGCGGCGGTGTGGTAATGATTATGGCACCTGTAATGCCGGTATCTTTGAGGTAAGATGTGGCTGACAAGTGCTCATCCGATGTACCGGGTGGTGTATCCAGTATAAGATAATCTAAAGTACCCCAGTCAACTTCTGACAAAAACTGCCTGATCATACCTGAATATATACAAATTTGTATACAATAAAAAATTGAACTAACATAATTATAAAAGAGATGAAATTTTAAATATAAACAATACCATTCTTTTTTGGTCCTCTCCATATAACTGCATCACTAGGACTGCTGAGCAAAAATCCAATTGACATCAATGATAAATTATCCTCGATATACTAGAAACAAATAATAACGTGCAATATTATTGTTTTTTTTATAGATATAATATTCCAGTTTCAATAAATTTACTTACTACAGGTGACCATCCTGATCCACTCTGATGAACTTGTTCACCAAGTACTCCAAGTACTCTTGGTTGTGATGGTCCACAAATGTCGATGTCCAATACTCCAATCTATGCCCATAAAACACAAATGAAATATTTAAAATTTAAAATATAATATTTAAATATATTATAAATTAAATCATATTTTTTAGCACTTGTTTATTGATATATGTTTTATTTATTTTGATTTAAAGTATTAAAAAAGAATGAGGACAACTGAAACTTTGGTAATCAATAAAGGACTGGCACAAGTTGATACGACATACATATGTCAGCTGACTATAGATATTCTGTCTGAGGTTATCTCCTAGCAAACTAACTGGTGGCATTCAATATGTTAGAATGTACATTGAAAATCACATGGATATACTTGGAATAGGCAGAAGGGTGAGTTGTTGTATCAACTTGTTTTTCAATTTTGCTGAGATATGTTATTAAATAATAAAATATATGATATATTTATATTAGGACTTATCTTTATGATATAAAATAAATACATTAGTAGATACATTTAATAAATAAATAGATACAAGAAATAAATTCTTTATATCTTTGCTAAAAAAGCATGTTTTAAGCATATATTATTTTAGTTTCACTTATATATGATTAGTTATTACTGATTAAACTTACGTTTCTATCGGAATTATTTGCCGCAAGACATCTGGATATCAATGATGTCACAGTACTTTTGCCAACTCCTCCTTTGCCTGAAAGCACTAGTAGCTTATTCCGCACTGAGGACAACCTTTCTGTCACAAGCGCTATACCAGGATCTGGTTGTTTGGCTGCTCCAGATGAGCATAGTGATTGATTTGGACATCCTGCGCAAGCTGAAGCTTTGCCAGCATTTTCACTTTGAGTTCCGGGACAGTCTGAAAATATATTTCATGCATTTTTTTAACACTGTAAATAATAATACTGTAATTTAACACTGTAAAAATAATTTGGTCCAGATATAATATACATATGATAACATTATATTTTATTTAATCACATATCTCTTAAGTAATGTAGAAAGCTTTTAAAAAAATTATTAAAAATGATAATATAAAATTGCAAGAGACAAGTATATAAAACATGCTATTATAATCTAACCTTAAATCTTTTGATATTTGACATATCATAGGTATAATGTAAAGTAAATGATATATTACAATAATGATGTAATCTTAATGAATGTTAAGTTACTTTTAAAAAACTGTTTTAATATATTTTAGAAATTAATTAATATCAGAAAGCGTAAATTTACGTTCTGGAGCTTCGCTAGGTACGTCTGCCATGATGATTCTTCATCTACTAATATAACATATGTGTACGAAATAAAAACAAATTTTTTTTTATCAGTTTTATAGTCTATTATATTTAATTCCACTATTTTTTTAAGGAACTTTTTTATGAATGATTAATAAACTTTTTCATAAGCCCTGTTAATAAAAAATGCGACTTGTAGATATTCGGATAACCAAGATAGATCCAAAAATTGTATTATTATTAGCAATTGTTAATAGCAACCTCACAGATAGTTGACTATCTGGGGTAATGATTAATGACTTTTTTCATAAATAATAATCATAAATAATTAATTTCTTATTATAGAAATAATATATTCTTCTATTTCTTATATAGAAATAATTTTAATTACGGGATATATAATTATATTTTCTTACTTCTACAATTAGCTGAAAAATGTATAAAGTTATCTCAAAAACGAAAAACTTTTTAAATGTTAAATAAAAGAAAACAATTTTTTATATGTATATTAAAATTAAATGTATAATAAAATAAGATAAATAAAATAAAATAAATTTCTATTATTTTTGTATTATAAATGATCTTAATAATATGCTAATAAGACAATTATTCTCTAATTTTATAACGATGTAATATATAATATTTAAACTCTTTAAAAGTAATGTATTTTTTATACAATTACACTTTAATTTGTAGCAATTGCAACCATGGAGTACAGTAGGAAGTTCAATGCCTTACATGGAACCAGTATTCCCAATTCGTATAGGCGATTACACTCGCACACATAATTTACTGCCATGGAGACCAAATGCTGGATTTGAGAATACAGAAGTTATTCCCTTGTAAGTAAACTCAATATTTCTTCCAGCTGTAAATTCATTTACTTTTTCATTATTCCTATAATAATAATTGTAGATGCAATGTCTTCAAATTCTTCAGAGATACACACTGATATTGATCTAACAAACTATGATGCTATTATATCCATATTTCTGTCATTTTCTCTTATCTTCTTCTTGAATGAATAAACCAGTGAACAGATCGAAGTATACATATAATATGTATGTATAAACAATATAATTACTAATATTATTCTTTTACAGAGCTACAAAGTCAATATCAAGTTATACACTGGGTACAAGTAATAAAATGAGTACACAACCGTTAAAGTTCCCAAATTTGATAACGGGTTATCAACGTAATCCCATTCATGCATCGCAAGCTGCTCTTTATACGAGATATACACCACATGAATGGTTTCAGAAACAAATAAAATATTACAATGAATCAAGTTCACAGAGACATTACTCTGAGAGAATGCGAAATGATGCTCTGAGAGTTATCAGGTATAACAGGTTTTTTTGAGAATATTTCTCTATATTCTCTATATTACATAAAACTATAATGTTGCTTAAATCCAAATTTATCTTGCAGAAATGCTGAAGAAAAGATACAACATGGTCAATATGATACTAGCCGAAGACTTGGTGAAAGAATAAACGATATTACTTTTTGGCGCAATGAAGTGGTATCAGAATTAGAGAGAATGCTTCATGAAATTGAGAGACTTCAAGATTGCCGAAGTATCTTAGAAAAGGCAGTACGAGATATTGAAGGACCTTTACATATCGCAGAGGAGTGTCTTTATCACAGAGAAGCTAGAAAAGGTAACATAACAGAGTTATTCTTAATTATTTCATATATGGAATATTATGTAAGGAGAGTTTTGCTATAAAATCCTTCTTTTTATTTTTAGGCTCTGAATTGGTACATGATGATTCTGAAAAATGTTTATTACGAGAAGTAGAGTATTTACGTATAAAACAAAAGGAATTACAAGCTTGTTTGGACAAATGCAAGGATCAGGTAAAATTTAATCTGAATATCTTAATCTTAATCTCTGATTTTTTGTTTATATAATATCTAATTGACTAACATAATTAATAAATTAATATTATTTGGCTTGCAGTTACGAAATTGCAGAGCCTCGCAGAATCAATTAGAACTGGATTTAAAAAATAAGGAGAGTGCATTAGGTATAGATACTATTTGTCATCAGTTGAATAATCATACTCAAGGATTACAATATTATTCCGGAATTGAAAAATATAATCCATGGTAATTAATTATGACGAGATTTATAAATAATTCTTATAACATTATATGATAAAAGTACATACCATTATTTGATTAGCGTTTCGGAACAAGAAACCTGGGCAGATGCGGTGAATAGGATAGTGCAAAGATCCCAAACGGAGCGAAATAAGTCATGTCAATTACGTACCACTGCCGAAAGTCTTATTAATAAAGTTGCTCAAGAAATGTGGACTACATGGAGTAACACCAATAATGCTTTAGCACATAGATCTTCCGAATTATTGGAAGCTAAAAATAAGCTGCAACAACATTTACAAAAGGTATTTACTAAAGTTAACACGTTATTTTTCTCAAACTAAATTGTGATTTATGAAATATTACAGTTGCAACAAGAAATATTCGATGTTGAGAAAAATTTGGAATTAATGCGCAAAGCTATTGCCGACAAAAGTTATGCGACTAAAGTTGCTCATACAAGAATGGAAGCGAGAATGCATCGTCCTGATGTGGAATTATGTCGCGATTATGCCTATGCGAGGTGTGTATTGTGTTTTGATAACATGGGAGTATCTCCTAAAATGTGATACATTATTTTAAATTACTATTTTTTGCAGTCTTCAGAAAGAAATTGACGAAATAAATCATCAACTCGAGAAAATGCATAAGGCATTAAAAGAACTCGAGAATCAACATCAAAGATTGCTAAGAACTCGAACTAAGTTGGAACACGATCTCGCGCTTAAAATCGATGCGTTATACATCGATAAAGAGAAAGTCTGCGGTCTTAGACGCGCATATCCTGTTAATGCATTGTTTAGATTTTAATGGCTTATTCTCTGTTAGTGCCATGTCCTAAATACTGCCATTTACATTTATGAGAATATTTAATCCTATCTTTTGGAATACACTCCTAGAGGAATTTAGGCTATGTGATATTTCCATCCTTAACAAATTTAAAAAAAGAACATTAAATATTTATTACTTTGTACAATGATAGTAACTATTATAATTACGTTTTACTTTACTGAATGACTTTTGACATAGCTTGGTATAGGTAGTTTAAATCCTGGTTTAGCTTCAAAGAATGTATAAGACAAAATTACTTCATTAACAAATTCCATTTTTGGATCATCATCGAATTCTGGATCAATGTAGAAGAACACTGGCATATCAACCTTAAAACAAAAAAAATAACTTACAGTACACTGCCTTTAATTATATAGATTATATATTTGTGCAAATATTCAGAATTTTCATTGTTAGAAAAATTAATTAAAATTATTTAAAAGAAAATAAAAAAAATTTTTATTAGATGCATAAAAAATAGACTGTTATATTATGCAATATTAATAAACTTACTTGTTCATGTGGATTAAGCATCTGTTCTTCAAAACAGAAACATTGTATTTTATTAAAGTACTGTCCTACTTCAAAAGGTATAACGTTATATGTGGATATTCCAACGACTTGTTTATTGGTTGGATTTGTAGCTGTATAAAATGCTAAAGCTGTTTCTCCAGGGACGACTGTAATTTCTGTTTGTTGCGGCTTAAAGTTCCATTGCATCGATGCTGCTGTATCTGCACTAAATTTAACTTTGATTTTTCTGTTAATAGGTGACATTGTGCTTACTTTACTAGTATCATGACCAGCCGATATTGTACCACCATAGCTATACGACTGTAATAGAAAAAATAGCTAATAAAAGAAATATATGGTATATTATTACAAATATTGTTACATCCAAAACAACAGTTACGATACTTATTGAAATAATAGAGGACTAAATTTCGACAATATTATATTTACAATTTAAGATTTATAATTACATTTATTCTCAAAGAATAACAATCGTGTACCTGACAAAATATTCTATACAAAGGCACTGCGGAATAACTCAATCCAACTGCCAGAATTCCGATTCCTGCCCAGTAGAAAGTAGTTGAACGTATATTTTTTCGAAATGATCTGTCAGAGTGATCTTTCATCAAATTTCGCAAAACACTGGTATGTATTTGTCTAATGCAAGTTCGTGTCAATCGTTGAAAGATATTAAAATACATCTTTTCATCAACCAATTCAAGGCTAACCTATAAGACTGTTCAGCATAAAATTGTGTATGAAATTAAATTCTTCTCGAAAACATAGTAATATTAAACAACAAATAAACCTCTTTTTTCAGCGTGACACATGTATCAATATCAATATCGCAAAATTATAAGCATTCGATAAAATTATAGAAACACCGATGTATCGTCATGTGTCAGGCAGCATGCTGCTGCATCCAGCGCCATCTTCGCTAATATGGCGCGATAATTATTCATGTAATCTAACAATTCAAACACAATATTTTAAACTTTAATATATATATATTATTTTTAATTGCTTTTAACGTAATTTATGTAAATGTGAATTGACGTTATACATTATCATAATATTCATAACAATCTCACTTATGACAAGCTAATAAATAACAAAGATAATTTAAAATTGGCACAGTATAAAAAAAGCACTCTAACAAAATTCAAATTTATTATCACACAGCGCATTCTATCGGAAATGAAATAAAGTAGCGCAGAAGCAGATTGTTTTCGAACGTGTGTATCGCGAGTCTCTCGATGTGCTTTAAATAAATTAAATTTGAATAAATATTTGGATAATAATAGTATAAAACGTGACTCAAATAGTGTCAAGTGTGCTTCCGTTGTGTGTATACGATTTAATATTCATTATATCGTGACTAAACGAAAAATTCAACTTTGCGATATCGGAATGCAAGCTTCAGGCTATTCTATCTTTATTCTCATGAAATATAGAACAAAGATAGAATAATGTTTTAAAGCATTCGTAGTGCAGTCTTGATCGCAGTCTTAGTTTTTACTCTTCTAGGAATTCTTTTAAATTTATACTAGCTATACCTGTGTGTATAGGTTTCTTAAAATATTTTAATTATTTTATCTGATCATGAATATAAATTTATATAAGACAATATAGTATTTTCGAGACAATTCTTTTTATCATAAGTAAAAGTGAAGTTGGTAGCGATACGAAGTTAAAAGTTCTCGCGTGACGTTGTATCCAAATTCATGTATTTCGATCGTTGTATAAATTCAAATTGTGTCGTTCAAAGACGCGCGGAACATGTCGTGAGTGTTAACGTACTTCGATTTGACTTATAATTCGTATAATAATCGTATTTCCAATCAATTATGCCGTCGTGAAAGTGATTTTATATACAACGCGATTCGAATAATATCAAATACTTCTATTTCGTGCGTAGAAAGTATTATAATGTCCGCGATTTTAGGATGCAAACGTCAGTGTTCTCATAACGGAAATTGAATTCGTGTAATGTATTCGTATATTCGTGTATGTTTCGTGTAATTCTCGAAAATGTAATAGACAATCATTAAATGGGTAAGAATCTATTGTATTTTTCTTAGATACTTGTAATGCATGCGGTATTAAAATATTTTGCGATTAATTCTCTTAAACTTGTGTGTACAGGTACATAATTTTTGAAATATATATATATATATGTGTGTGTGTGTGTGTGTGTGTGTGTGTGTGTGTGTGTGTGTGTGTGTGTGGTGTGTGTGTAAAAGAAAAAAAAAGGAAAAAAAAATAGATTTTTATTATATACAAATTTGCAAAAGAGATAGAATAAAATTTACATATGTATATATTTAAAAAATTCTTATAGATAAATGCTTACCACTTGGTGACAAAGGTCCTGAAGAGATTCTATTGGAATCATCGTGGGAGTTCACGGACAGCGGATTAATAAAAGTATATAGATAATTGTTCATAAAAAAAAGTAAATTTATTTCATACATATTTTTGCTATGAAGTCAATTTTTAATTTTTTTTTTCATTTTACAGCGTACGAGTTTTCTCATTTACTATGGGGACTCATGACTTCTAGTGTCAATCGTCAGTTTTTCATCGATGTACAGGTAAGAACACACTGGTCGTAGTTGAGACAATTATTAATAAAAATTTTTAGAATTTTGAACTTTTTTATGCATATTTATAATTTTATGAAAAGATAAGTTCCTTTCTACACAACTACGTCCAAGTGTAAATTGTAATATTACGTGTGTAATATTACGTGTAACTTAACTGTTTATTATCTGGCTCAATACCATAATTTCTTTTTATTATAGTATTTTTATTGTAGAGTTTTATAAACGGTAATATTTGCAAATAATTTATAATAATAATATATAGTTTCTATATTTTTATATTCTAATAGTAACTATTCAATTGTAATATTGAATCATTTTTATGATATTTCATAAAATTACGCATTATTGCAACGACATTGCATAAATTTATCTAATGACAAAACTTTTTTTATATTATTTTTATAATCTACAATAATTTACAAATGATTATAATAAATGTATGAAATAATCTACGTAATAAATAACAAACAGAAATATGTTATAATCTTGAATTGCTGTGAATAAAAAAAATAGATAAATAAATAAATAAATATATATATATATATATATATATATATATTAATACTATATTAAATGCTAATATTATATTAACAATTAATTCTTGAGAATAAAATAAAATAAAAAATGTATAAAAAATAAAAATATGTAATTTTTTAAATTCTTAATATAGATTTATCTAAAAAATTATATCTTTAATTATCAGTCTAAATTAATCAAGTCTTTGTTTAGAAGATTAATGTGGAATATTTATTATTATTAAATTATTGAATAAAACGAGTGATTTAGAGTTTTACGTTTTAGTATATAAGTTACACGTAATATTTAACAATACAATACAAATTATTTATATGCAATATAATTATACATATATGCAATAACCTAACAATCGATTTTTTATACCGATTGGAGATCATAATCCTTAACTAGTATAATTATCTTATAAAAAACAAACTTTTAATAATATAATTAAATTGTACATTATTTAAACGCTTCAGTATATAAACTTTAATGAATCTTATAGTTTTTATTGTATCTTTATTTATGAAAAATACAATTCGTTTTTAATAATGCATTTATTAGCACACAAAAGATTGAGATTTACATAATTTATTGTAAAAAACCTGCATAAAAATATAAATAATTCAGAATATACTAATTAAGGAATAATGATGCATTTTTTCTACAAATTATAATAGCGCATCAATATGTATTGTAGGATTCTTTTTCTCTATCTCTTTCAGTCGATATATGATTTATGTATGCATATATGTATATATCTGCATATGTATGCGTATATGTATGTGTGTGTATATATATATATATATATACACATACATACTTATATACATACATACATACATATGATATATATACATTTATATATTATAGAATTTAATTTTATTATAAAGAGATAGATATTTTTATTGGAGTCTTTTATTTTTCTATAAAACTTAAAATCCCATTATGCTATGTGAAGCACAAATATTATTTCTGATAGGAAAAGAAATTCAAATATCTATGTAGAGATATTTTTTGTCTATTTAATTTTTCTTGTTCTAATTAAAATTTTTATATCAACTTTCTGGCAAGCTAAGAACGTTTTGCGAAATTTATTAGCTATTTTATGAATAATATAAAAAAAGTATAATTGTTTACATGATATAATCACTTGTTTGTTTAAATAATTAATTAAAAAATTTGATAGATTTTATATTTATCGTAAATAAATTGTTATAATAGATTTATAATTACTATATTATACACATATATATATATATATATATATCATATTTCATTTATATTCTATTGAAAAACTATAATATTCGAAATCTCAAAGTAAGAACTAGAGCATATGTTTGGCACGATAAAGAGGTATTTGCAATCGTTTTCTAATATCTATTTCCTTTGCATCACTTTAAATCATTGAAATACAAGATTCATAGAAATGCGCAATATGTGAAATGCGATTTTTATTTTTTTCATTTATTCTTAACAATAAAGTAAAATAAATAGAAATAAACCGTCCTTCATGATAAAATTGTTAAAATATAATAATATGCAATTAAGTGTTTAGTAGTAATAATAATAAGTGAGGGAGAACAATTACTGAAACTATCTTTATATATTTGTATTTCTGTAATCAAAATATTTTATCGTTATTTACATTTTTTTATAATATTATATGTATAAATAATTATTTTTTTAATAAAAAATTTATTAAATTTAATACAAAATTAATAGAACATCTTTTAAAATATATGCAAAGAATAGAAAAATTCGTTTCATTTATTTCAATTATCGCAATTATTTTCTATGAATTTTGTTTCTCAATTTTCCAACCAATATTTGCATATTGTTTACTTCATGAAGTCTTTGACTTCAAAAAGTTGAGACGGATTTAATTACTCTACTATTACTGACTATGTTTTTTATGTACAATATGATAAGTAATTATCTCTCTGTGCAGCCTCGTTGCATTAGATACTTATATACCTAAACATAATATTAATACGATGGACATTTGTAGTTAAGCATCTAGACACCGCGTATAAAACTGACTATAAATTACTACTGTCTCTCTTTGGCACAAATTCGACGATCACACGCATCACAAACATTGAAAATACAGTAACTTTGAAGCTATCCTTTATATCTTTACATATTAAATGTACTTTTATACTTTTCGCGTTTCTAAAAAGATAATTCCGATACAATAGAAAATACAATTAATTATGCATTAATCAATAATTAATTAATACATAATCAGTATTATCAAGTAAGTATTATCAAGTATTACGTATTATGAAGTACTTTTAATGGCGCTTCTTTCTTTGCACTATTAATATTTGTTATTTTTTTAATTTCTTAAATCAGCGTTTTTTATTTTAACAGTTATATTTGTATTAGATCAACATCTTTGGTGAATTCCACAATAAAGTTTAAGTTGTACTTGTCGACTTAATTCGAAATTAAATGCAGTTTTTCTATCAATAATTTATAACTTGATAATATTGCTTTCTTTATGAAGAATAATATTCAGAAGCGTCATAAAATTTTCTTGAAATTTTATTTTTTATTTCTGTTATTATGAAATATCGACATTTATCAGCAACTTAGTTATGTCCAGATCTTTTACAAGTAGTAAATATACGTAAATATATGTAAATAGTAAATATACGTAAATATACGTAAAGTAGTAAATATACGTTTACCAAAATTATACATTTAAAAGAACTTCCGTAAAATTTCACATAAATTTTCTAAAATTACACATTCTGTAAACTTATAACGCGGAAATATATGAAAAATAATTTTATTTTTCCGATATTTTGGTTTCCAGAAAATCACAGATCACATCACCATCAATTAATGACGAATAAATAATTTAATAAATATAATAAGTACACATAATGAGAGTAAATAAGAAACTATATAAAGAGATAGAGATGTGAGCGACTTTAATGGGACGAGAGTAACATTTCAATTGCGCGGCTCGTAATTACAGTTCGCATAGAGATGGATCCTCTGGTGGTCCCGTAGATGGTGGCGATGTTTGAACCGTTTCTTACAATTCGCACATTGAAATCTAGGCCCGACACCGCATTCGAGGCGTAAATGTCTCGTTAAGTTGCACTTGTGCGAGTAAGTGCGGCCGCATTTCGGACAGAGAAACGGCGGCCCGTCCTCCGCTTCCTTTAATCGCTTCCAAACTGAAACATTCATTGCAAAGAATACAGTAAGAGAACACAAACTCACACACAGAAGCATATATTCCTTTTATATTCTAGGCAGGCAAACGTACACAAACTAGAAAAGCATTATGACAAAATGAAAATACCGTGTATATACATACATATAGTGATGCAGCATACAGTTATGCCGCAAATCAGGACAATCATCACAAAGATTTTTTTTTTTTTCAATAATAAATAGATTTCTTTTTCTTTCTCTCTCTCTCTTTCTCTTTCTTGTTGTTCTTAAGTATGTTTGATCTTGCACACATTTCGTAGCTTCTAGTTTCTAAACTCATGCACTCGTGAAGCGGAAATTTTCTGCGTGAGACGAATTGCCTTCGACAATTTTGCATAATAAATTACTTTGCGCTACACAATTACAACAAAAACATGTCTGTATGACAAATAATTTTTAATATATGGTCTATTTCAAAGATGGATAAATGATAAATTAATTATCAATTTAAATATTTTTAATTAAGAATTAAAAAATTAAATCTCTTATATATATATATATATATATATATATATATATATCTCAACCATATTTTGTTTATTGCTATTTATTAATACGCTTATTTATCATATTTTATTATTATTGTTATTATTATTATTATTATTTATTATTTATTATTTTATTATTATTATTATCATTCTTCATCACAAAAATTAGTAAAAAAATTAATGTTTATTTCATATATTTAAAAAATTCATTAAATGCAAGTATAAAACTATTAAATCTTTATATAACTATATCTGAAAAAATGTTTCTTTAATATATTAATTAATATCGCGAGATTCATCCATCCCCGATTTGTGACATTACTTGTTAGACATTATTGTTGCATGCATTATTGTGCATATATGCTGCATAATTATCTACATCTAATTTTTATGTATACAATACATAATAATAGATTAGAACATTCAGATGAGAATAATAGTAATATCAGTTGAATGATAATATAATTTTGGAAATGTTTCACAAAGGAATTAGTAATTTAATGAAAAAATTTAAAGATTTACGATTGGATAATTATAGACTATTGGATTATATATACGTCAATATTATTGACTGACAATAAAATGCAGTAGGGAGCTAGTATTTTCGGGGGTACTATAAATATTAATAAAATTTTATAATTTATAAAATACACATATATGTAGATTTTTATTTTTGCTGTAGTTAATACAGTACGCATATGTAAAGACATATGTATACATATATCTGTGCATATATATCCGTATATAAACTGTATAAAAACTGTAAATCTTTATGCGCGTTTCACATAAGAGCTCATGATATGTGAAGCTGCAATGAGTCGCGTGTCATGAGCTCTTTTTATCTAAGAATTATTGAATATATATCTCTGTTCAATATATACATAGATATTATTCAGACTATTTGTTTCATTGGCACTATTTAATTCTTACGATCTATAAATACAATAGAGCTATATTAACATCGCACCTGCATTTAGTGCAGCGAAAATACGTAGCATAAGTTTTTATATATTTTCAGATAATTTTCTTCTCGCGTATATGTTACATATACTATTTCATAACTATTTTGCATCTTTGGCGATCACAGATGATTTTTGATAATAACAAAATGATTTTAAAGTCATTTCAAGTTATTCTCATTATCATATTAAAAAGATAAAAATATACGTAAAACAAATAGATATACAAGATGTCGAAAAAAGATGCGATTCACTTGCAAAATTTTCTTTTTTATTTTACAATTTTAATCTATTAATTATTTATTTTAATTACAGTCTTAGAAGATAAGTATGCATCTTTCATAGACGTCTCGTATATAATGTAGGATTAAATCGTCGCTTACAATTTTTTATTATCGTATATAACTAGCAATATAACTAGCAATATAATAATTATAGTAAACTTACTACTATGTTTAATAACAAAAATACAATTCAAACTCGTCATCATTTTGAGTTCCGCCGTTATGAAATACTTGTCAATAAAAATTACTTAAATAAAAAATAATAATAATGGCAGTGAATCAGTCTACAAATGTTAATATAAAATCTGCTTCGATAACAAATTCAGCAAATTAAAAAAAATGCAATCGGTTTGATTAACCATTATTTTACATAAATTCTCTCTTTTATTTAACATAAATATAATGTATGGAATATATAAAAACTAAAATTTAAAAACTAAACAGATAGTAAAAAGTTTTAACATTTAAATACAAAATTTATAAGAATTGATACTGCTTTGATACTGAAGATAATCTTACACAATCCTACACAATACGAATCGTTTATTTTATGGAATTATTTAAGTATGTCTAATTATATTAGACATTTTGATTATATGTCATACATGCATTTACAAACGCATATATGATATATAATTGCAAATTTAATTAAGATAAATAATAAAAAATATTTCTCTTGTTAATTTTCATGATAACTTCGTTATCAATCAAAAAAGATAAACGACTACATCTATGCGTATTTTAATAAAAATTTTTATATACTATACTATAACTTGTAACTATATATATTTTTAAACAGAAATTAAACTATCCAGAATGATGTATAAATGTTATCTTTTATGTCAAGTTTATCTCTTGATTATTACTGTATTATTTATATTATTCTTTGGAAGACTTTGTGACTATCACATCAAAGATGTGTATTTAACTAAACGCTTACAAAGCGATTTTGCTTTGCTATGCTTCTTTTCATTTTTTATTCGATCGTAAAACATATAATTTTTCATATATATGAAAAGAGAAAAGAAGAGAAAATTAAGTACTTAAAGTAAAATGATAAAATAAGATATTTAATATTGTAGCTAGGTTACATCTCTTCTCATATAATGAATGAAAAAATAAATGCATTTCAAATTAAGTTTTATATGAGTAAAGCTTAACTCTGTCCTTTTCTCTTTTAATCGATACAAATTAATTAAATCTAACTGTAAATATTTAGTTTTTACATTTTTGAAACTTTATTGTCTACAATTAACTATAAAAATAACACACAAGAAAAAAGAATAAACTGAAGTAACATTTTTTTCCTAAAAATTCAAAAAAATAGCAGTATTAGAGATATTATTAAGTTCAAAAAATTAATTTTTTCATTTAAGACACACGGTATTACACAACAAAATACATCTATCACATTTAACAAAAATCTCTTTTATTATTTTAAATTCTACTAAATTTTTATCGGTTGATTATCCTCTTTAAATTTTCAATATTAGGATTTTACGTAGATTTTGCGTATAATTTTTGTAATGCTTTTACTGTGTACTAGAAATTTTTGAAGTACTTTCGTCTCGCGCAATATTAAATGGCACTAAACGCTCTCAAGATTTCTGATGAGTTCTCATGTGTAATACGAGATTATGCTTATGCTTGGATTTTTTGTGGCAAATGGGACACTCGAACTGCGGTTCCACGCCACACTCAAATCTCATGTGTCTGTTGAGCGAGTGCGGCCTAGTGTAGGCATTGCCGCAACGCGGACAAGAGTAATCGCGATTTCCCGCAGTTACCTGATTACTGTTGACTTCCGTTAGTGGTTGACCATTTTGGATCTTCTCGGTAGTATCGTAATTGAGGGTACAAACGCTCACTGGATCCTCAGCCGTCGTTGTTTTCTTCGTTAACTGGTTTTCCGCCATCAGTCGAAGATACATTGTCTGATATTGATAATACCATTCGATGGCGGCACCTGACGAGTACTTCGGTTCTAGAAAACATACAATAAAGTCAGTAAAGCTCTCAAATATATAATGCCCCTTCGCCGTAGAAATTGGCGATCACACGATTAGTTCAGAAGGAATTATTATCGATCACGACAAAGACACAGACGTACACAGCACAAATTGAGTTATACGCAACCATTCACCATGAAAGCAATTGTAAACAAGGTGTCCTTGATATTTAAGATTTTTTTGTCATAGAATTATTTTTTGAAAGGGGAGGGAGAAATTATTTCTTCTTCTAATCGATGAACAAATATATTTAATTATATTTAGTTATATTTAATATGTATTAAAGAAATTTATTTAATATTTTTTACATTAAGAATAGTTTTTTAAATGGTAATCTGCATTCATATTAAACATAAAAATGTTAATGTTAATAAACTATAAACTTGAGGATACTATATAGTTAATTGCGTATACATCATGTATACATAATTTGATTATTTTCATTGAAAGGACAAGTAGACGAATCTTTTTATATAAAAGCAGTATTTTTCTTTGTACGTTCATAGCTTTATTACTCATTAGTCATTCAGACTAACTTTTAACATATAAAAATATATAATAGTAAATGTATATAATAATATTTTAACATATAACGCAAAGTACGAAATAACTCAATTTTTTGTAGCTTTTGGAAATGAAAAGAAAGTTTACAATAAATTTAGATGTTAATATATTGAGGAATATGTATTCTCTAATTTTTATTATGAAGAATAACAAAATTTCAATAGTAAAATATCTCAATATAAAAAAATATGACAAACTTAATATAGAAGTAGTTTCTATTTACTAAAATATATTTGAGCATATTTTATGAAACAAATAAAAAGATTATTGGCATATCTTGTAGTAACATTATTAAATAAATAATTTTTAATTTCTTTGTATTTATCACTATAATACTTGTAACAGAAAATGTGTGTAGAGAATTTCATTTTTCGAAAAATCAACCTCTATCGGCATCATGCCGATAATAATAACTTATCAATTCAATTGGTTCCAGTCTCAATCACAAATATTTTGAGCATCGCCTTAAGACGAGATATCAGGTCACCCTCTATTAATTCGCCAACTTGTTCGCACAAATCACGCTCGGTAAGGGAAAGAAAGTCATCCGCGATGATGCGCGCTGATATGATTTCGCAATTCGTATCGATATTTGAACTTTCGATCGCACACGTGACAGGAGAACTTCTTCTCCTTGTTGCCGCAATCCACCCGCTGATGTCTCTTCAGGCTGTCTAGCCACTTGTATTTCTTGCCACAATCGGTGCAGACGTAATTCGAAGCCCGTATCATCGACGCGTAAGAGTCTCCACTGAACACCTGAGCCTGCGTGACAGGATAGTTACTAGGCCCCAAAGTGTCGTGCACTTTTGACGATGGATATGTCTCGTTTGAAAACGACTGTAGAGAGTCTTGGCCTTCTTGGCCGATGCTACGCGCCTTCCTCTCTAGCATCCACAGAGCATCGTATTCCTCCTGTTGGTCTGCTCCTGAGACAAGAAAGCAAAGTGCCGGAGATTAGATGACATATCTGAATTATTTAAAACGTGGTCGAAGTTATGAGGAAAACGTATCGCGTCGCGGCCACTCGGTTTGAGATCAAGGTATATGAATGAACGGCATGCAGCCGATATCAGAAAGCTCGAGGTTGATAAGAAGATTCCCGGTGCAGAGCGACGAGACGCCCTTTATTTGCTCTGTAACGTGATATTTCAAGTTATTTCGTTGTTAATTTTCTATCATAAAAAAAGGATAAAAAATCTTTTTATTTAAATTAAATTTAGTGATCGAAATTAGACGAACAAACGATTGATATTATTCGATTTAATTAATAATGTTTCATTTTGTGATTGAACGAACTTCTATGTAGCACATACAATCATTTCGCATAAAATAAAAATGCACAGGAACTACAAATGACATAATTATGTTTTGAGATCTATAAGAGAAGCTATATTATTTATTTATTACACAGTTATTATTGTCGATTATTTCGAAGCAAACTAAATTCTATGATTTTTTTCACGTATACATATCTGTAATTTTTAAATGCTTTTATTTATAAAAGAAAAAACTTAATTATAATTATATTTATAAAGAAGAGTAAATTGAATATGTGTACATGAATTTATGTATCTGTTTAATTTACATATTATTTTAATCTCTTTTATATATATATATATATATATATATATATATATATATATATATATCACCTGTTGAGTAAACTTACAATTCCTTACAATTATTACAACATATTGTTTAGAAAAAAATTTTTATGATGTATGTATAACGCGAAATATATTTTATCTATATGAAATCAATAACTTTTTCTGATTTACACAAGCGATAATTGTCAAAATCGGACGAAATTTATATAGTATTTTCTACGTCATAAAATTTTAAATCGCGCAATAAACAATATAAAGACTTATTTACACTTATTACTCTTTTTTGAAAATACTCTCATTCATACTTATATCTTATAAATGTTATCTAATAAAATTCATGTAGCATAATGTGAAGTTAAATCTCTTATCGACAATATGTAATAAAAACACATATCTCTCGATTCGACGTGTTAACGTTTAATCTTATTGCTATTCTCAAGCAATATATCGCGCATTTAATTAATCAAATTTTAATTTGATTGTGATCAGTTTGTTGTGAGTATGTCAGTATATTTTGCTTCTTTAAAAGCGCATTTAAGCAAATGAGATACATAATCGACATTTTTAGTTTGAAACAATTTAATTCTGAATCTAATTTTGATTAAAGATCGCATTATTTAATCACTCACATATTCTCTCTTTTTCTTTTTCTCTTTTTCTCGTAACAGTTTGAAATCGATTTAAAATTTCTTCTTATAAGCTCGTTTTTTCCACTTTCAAAGAATGGTTACTCTCTTTGTCACACACTAATCGCTGATGCCGGCGCAAGGTATCCAGCCTTCTGTACGTCTTGCCGCACTGATTACAATAATATTCCTGTTGAAGTGTTTCTTGCCGATCTTGAAACGACGCCAAAAACTCGTCGCATTTCTGCTGATGACGTTTGAGACTATCTACTCTCGTGTAGGCTCTACCGCAACCATCGCAGCGGAATTGCTGGCAAGACTTAGCGTTCTTCTGGACTACACTAGCTTCTAAAATCGGCGAGTCGCAGAGCAGGTAGTTTAATTGACCATGGAAAGGCACCTCGCAGACTTCAGATTCCTCGTTGCTCTTTTCCGCAATGCACTGAACGTCCTCGCCTGCAAAGATATATCATCCGTTAAAAGATAAGAATACGAAACAAGACGTGTAAGACGACTGACAAGCGAGCAACACATAGTCAGCAACATGCATAATCTCTCATGGATTATGATTTCGGTTTTCGGAATCGTAAGATATGAGATTGTAAAAAAATTAAGTTCTTTCGTAAATTTCAGTTATTAATCATAAAAGTGTTTTTCTGTCGAAGATTTCTTTTATTCAAAAGTTAGAAGAAAGATAATAAGAGATTGCGTGATATATTTTTTCGTATAACTTTGAGTAAAAAATGATTAGGGTAAAAAATTCAGCAAAGAATCTATCTTCTAAAAATGTGTAGATATTGATTTATTGATTAAAAAAATAATAACGATACGTGGACATATGATTTTTTATATTGATATACACACATTATGAACTACAAATTTATCTTAAATATACATGTTTGGTATCAAATGTATAAATACCTCTAGAAACTCCATATTTGCAGAGATTACAAAACTATCTGTTTAGGGTCGATTTTGCAGAATTATTGTGGATATAAAAATCGATTGGAAAAGAAAATATAGAAGAAAATACTAAACAAAAAATAAATTAATAAAATAAAAAATAAATGGAAAAAAAGAAAATATTATCTATTTATAATTTTCATATTTTTTCATTTAGTTTATTTAAAAATAAAAATCAAATTCTCTTAAAAATATTTAAAATAAAAACATTAATTATAGTTTGTCACTTCATATACATATATTTATTTACTTACTGCTTTATATTATTTTTATTAATCCTTAAATAAGCGATTTTTAATATGCAAAAATATTGCAGTATGGAAATACTGACATTGCACGAATATATAAAATATATAAATAAGAAATGCGCAAATATGGAGCTTCTACAAAAATTAAGCTAATAATAGAAATTAGCATTATATTAATCTTCCGCTTTATTATATTGTAAATAAGATCTATTTAATTCTTCCCCCAATTCCATAAAGAAGCGCAAAAGATGTTCTAATAAATTTTGTAAATAAAATTCCGATTTTATATTATAGTAAAGGATCGAAATTAAAGCATATTATAGTTTTAAGATAATATTCGCGGTAATATTCAAAAGTTTTTCTCCCCAAAAGAATTGTCACGCATTTTCAAATAAAATGAGAAATAATCAAAGAGTTCTAGATATAGAGTAATTCTGTAATATTAGAATTTATTCTGGTTCTTCCTTTTTAACTACTAATGCATGAGCTCGATTTATATGATTGTGTAAAGAGAATGGCTTTTCGAACTTCTTGCCGCAAATGGGACAACAAGTAGGCTTGTTTTTCGTTTTACAATATAACTTCTCGTGTCTTCTAAGGCTGTCGAGTCTTGAGAAATTCTTTCCGCATCCCTCGCAGACAAGCGTAGTAATTTTCACTTGTTTCTTTCGACGATTTTCCATGTTCTCTGGAGACAATTCATTGTAATCGGTGCTCACGAACTCGAAACAATTTTGTGATATATCCTCGTCAAACTCCTGATTTATGAATGGCTCAGTTAACCAATTGCACAGTTCCGTATCATCTATAAAAAAATGAGAAACATCTATTGTTAGATTTACATCTCGATCATCTGAGATTCACAAAGCTGAGAGGGATGAAAAAAATATGCGAGAGAAAAATCCTATAAGCACATGCATTTGGAGAAAGTGATCATATGTGTAATACGCTATTATTGATGAGTGAAAACATAAAAGATTTTTTTGACAGAGAAATATGAGAATTTTGAAGCAACATCCGCAATAAGACATATTAAATTTTTGAAGAAAGATTAGAAAATATAATAGATGTAAATTAATAAATGTTCAATATATATGTATATTAGAAAGAAAGAGAGAAAGAGAGAACAATTTTATAATTAAAAATTATAATTTTATCGATAGTTTCGAAAAAGAAGGGAGGGAAACTATATAAATAAATATTATTTATATTTATTGTTATATAGTTTTTATTTTTTTGTTATCAAAATATAAATAACAGTCGCATAATATAATATATAAAACGGATTAAAAAATAAAGAAAAAAATTCATAAAAAATTTCAACTGAAAATAATAGCCTTGTCTTAAAATATATTTTCCATATACATATGTTATTAGTGTAGATTGCTTTATTTCGATATAGTAAATGCAACAACAAGAGATACATATCATTATATAGAGATATTTCATTATTATCATATGGTTCCGTGGAGATGATCGCAAAAATACAACAAATCCTAGAATAGTTACGATTATTCAACGAAACGACATTCATCGAGAAAAAATCAATTATTCTAGATGATGCTTCAAGTTCATATGCTTGGTCAATTCGTATCGACGATAGAACATTTTCTTGCAAATTTCGCAATGCCACTTGGGTAGCTTGCCACATTCCAATCTCTGATGCCGTCGTAGATTATCCATCCATTTGTATCCCTTGCCGCATTCGCCGCACATGAAATGCTGTTCCTCCGGTGCCGTTGCTTTGCCGCGACTTAAAAAATATCGGGATATACTGGCGTGCAGCTTGAATTCACTAAGCTCGTCCATCAAGGCGCCGTCTGAAATGTGGAAAAAATTCTGTTATTTTCGCGAAAACGATAACATAATTTACACGAATATTGATCAACCAGTACCCAGGTAGCAGAGTGACGTCAAATGACATCTTAATGACGTCATTGTACATCATTAAGACGTCTGGAGACGTCATCTTGCTACCTGGATACGTCGTGATCTATATACTATACATATATGTCGATTATATTACATTGTCAATACATATAGTGATTATATTGCATACATCAATAAAACACAACGAGAATGCAAATTAATATATTCATTAAACATTAATATTATCATATTATAAATTAACATTAATTCATCATATTATAAATTTATACTCTAATACTGTTTTTCAATAATTTTTTCCAATGTAGAAATTGATTGTTAAATCTTTACGATATCTTTACGATATCTAAATTTTTTAATTACAATTCTGCCAATAACTATATTAAATATTATTATTTGAATACAAACTAAAATTCGCCATATGATTTATATTTCCATATTTTTTTATATTATAATAAAATCTAATTTTTGATTAAATAAATTATAACATATTCTTCATTTATATATGTTAGACTGAAACGTTATATCAGAGAAGGACATTATGTTGTTTAGCACAGAAATTTGCGTAATTATATGGTTACACACTAAATACTGTATTTATATGTGCTTACACATTTTTAGACATTTGGAAATATAATAGTTTTCTCTTTTATTGGAATCGTAAATTAACTTTGGCCAAAATACAATTGTTGACTTCTACAAGATTTATGTACATAATCAGCAATAAAGCTTAGGATTACAAATCTTACAAATTAATTCACTTTATTGATCATACATCATCTTATTGTTACATCATATGTTATATCATACATCATCATATTGTTATAATTTCAAATAGAAGAGGCACATAATCATTTCTCTGAGTGAAAAAAAATTGCATTAAAAATTTTAATGTGCTTATTAACATGTATATTAACATTTATCAGATTTGAAATTTAAAATTACTTTATTAATTAAAAGTATTACAGAAAACAATTACTAATAAAGCGATTCATAAATTAAATATTCGTAAAATTAAATGCGTTAATTATTGCTTTTTTCATTTTAAGATAATATTATTTATAACTAAAGACACAAATAATTCAAATAGAAATTTAATTCAATGTATATGTAGACATATATATATATATATATATATATATATATATATATATATGTTTGTGTTAATCACTAATTTAATTATATAGATGATTAGATCACAATTTTATCCATTTCCAGTTCATGTTTTCGTAAGCAAGATTTCCCAATCGGCAACTACATTAGAATGATGCACTAACAAATGTTCCTTAAGTCTATCGCGTCTGTAGAATTTTTTCAAGCAGAACTCGCACTCGTTCTTCGCCTCCTTGTTACCGCATTGCAATTGATGACGGCGTAAACTGCTTATCCATGTATATTTATTTCCACATATATTACATGTAAAGATCTGAATCTGACACTCGTTCGGATTGTCCATTTTTTGATTCATATTTTTGTCCATCAAAAATAATGAAGATTCATTGAAGCTTTTCGTTCTTAAAAGGTCATCAGTCGATGCATTTTTGAAGTTATACGAAGTCATGCTCCATACGTTGCTCATTTTGAATCCTGTTGACATAAAATGAAGGTGAGCGAAAATAACTGTAAGTTGTTTCACGAAAATACTGATCACAGACACGTATGCTTTCGATGAAAAAAAAATATGACAGCGTAGATTTGAGTTTAAGTAAAAAATAATTTTTTGCTGACTTACTATTTAGTAAGTAATTATTAGAATTTAATGGAGAAGGAGGATTTGATATTACAGCAAAAAGAAATCTTGAAATACAATTACATATAGAAAAAGATTAAAACAATAATATGCATTAAATATGTCTATTAAATTGATTAAGTCTTAAATATATTATAAAAATATTGCTTAATTGATTAATTTGATTATAAAGATTACGCAAAATATTTATCAATATAAAAATTGCATATTAATATTTTTTTCAAAAGTACAATTTTCAATAAATAATGACAATATATTGTCTATATATTTCCATAATAAAGATTATTACACGTTAAAAATAAAAAAAGAAAGAGAGATACAAAAAAAATATTTTTATTAAGTATTATTCACCAAATATAATTGAATAATTTTCATCACATAGTTAATTTTATTTTAGAAACGAATGTTCAACTTCTGACTTATTATTAGTTGTGAATATTGTAATGTATCACCTAATTAAGAAAGCAAAATATAATATGTAGTATTCTCTGCTCCTATACTTAAAAAAACATAGAATAAATTATATATATATATATATATATATATATATATATATATATATAATAAAAAAAGAAATAATTAAAAGAATAATTAATTTTGTGCACTCTTTATGATTGAAATAAAGCTTGATAAATGGAACAAAACTTAATTACTTAAACAAATACTGGAATACAAATTAAAACACGATACAAAGATGTGCAATAATTATGTAATTTAAAAGATACGGTATTAATACGCAGATAGTTTGAAATATCATTTAGTTTTCTCATTCGCTGCTTACAACTATTTCTATTTTCAATAATCATTGGTATGCATATGATATTTCGCTATTACTTTTTTTATTAATATTTTTGTACAAAATATTGTATTCGTGAATTGTAAAGAATGCTATGACGCGAAGATAAAATTTAACAAGCATATGTTTAAACAATTTTATATTTTCAGTATAATACATGAGAGTGTATTACGCGCATTTAATGTGTTGCAAAAAAATGCAAGATAATTCTATTACATAATAAAAAATAAGAAGTATATATATATTTATTATCGAAGTACATGAAAGCATGGACAATACTTGTCAAAATAAGATATCTAATTTCATTTAGACTTAACAGTTGATTTTTACAGTTGACTACATTTTTATGACTAAATTGTACAAATAATAAGTGATTAAATACATACTTGTAAATGCATTTCATTCATCATAAATATGTCGAGCGTAAAAGTATGTGCACGTAATAGATATTTTTCTCGCGAAAAACAATCATTTATGTTTTTCAAGAGAATTCATACACACATTCATTTGCACATTCATTCATGATGTTATTAGAAAATGTTCTTGATGTTAATAGAAAAAACGTCTAATTTTTGTATAAACTAAAGTTAAAAATATCTTAGCATGCAGAAAAATTAAAATATCAAAACTTTTAAAATTTTAATTTTCCTTTTTTTTTACCTTTGCTTGGTATTTATAATATAAACTCATGAATTTCCTGAAAATGTTATTTTACGTAAATATTATTTTTGTCTCCTAAACTGAAGATATATGTAACATTTGTGAAAATCTATATATAATAAAAATCTTAAAATGCATGTTGTCTTATGTTATGTGTTATTTTGCATCTGCTATTTATGCTTTAGTTTTACAAATGTTTAAAAGAACGTTTGTATGAATTTCGTCTGCCTTTTTATGTGAATTCTATAATAATTTATTGATCATCGTTGCGTGTTATCTCTCGCTTCCATTCTTTCGTTGATTAGCGCCGCTCTTAATCATAGTCCTTTTTTTGCGTTGTCTGAGTCATTCTTCTCTCGCAACCGACAACATGCGCATTTAGGACGAATCTGTGCTTGAATCTGCGACCGCAAATAGGGCATACTTCGCAAGGCACGACCCCGCATTCAAGTCGCTTGTGTCGGCTCAAGGATGTCGTGGCCTTATACGTTTTTCCACATCTGTTGCACTCGTATTTGTTGTCACTAGTGTTTTTTTTCCGAGAAGTTCTGAGCGTCTTGTATGTTGTCTCATCGAATCGTTGTTGGCTCCACGAGTTGTCATGCGATAATAGCATCGAAGCCAGTAGACCTGAAACGAGAAGACAATGTATGGTTAGATGACGCACTTTTCGCGATTTGTCTGGCACGTTGTCGCAATACTTTCCGAATTGAGATTAGACATTGAATTATACGATTGTTCGATTAAAAACGTGTGGAAGGCATGAAATTATAATTTGCATCATTTGATCTTTAATAGACTTCCGAAAGAAAGTTATTAAAGATATAAAGGTTAATTATCATTATTAATTCTCTGTAGCTTGATTAAGAATTATTTGAAAAATCACGATTAAGTAAATTAATAAATCTCAATTACGGAAGTTTTGTTTTATTATTTATGATTGGAAAAATATATATTTAATTTTGTTGCTAAATATATTACTTAAATTATTTAATATTATCTAAGAGTTGTTAAAAATATTAATATATAATCATCTCATAAAATTGTATAAAATAAATTTACAAAATGCCAAAAATTAAAAATTACAGATTACTCATTAACTGATTGTGAATGTATTTTATAAAATTATGTATGGAGATTTTTTTATTATTAAATTCATTTATTGATGTTTAGCAAGCAATGCTTAATTTCGTGCAGTTAGAACTTCAGTTTCAATCGGAGAATGACAAGTTTTGATTAAAAATTGCGCACGAGTATAGCTGAGAAGAAATGTCATTGGTAAAATTGTGATAATGCAAAAAGTAGTATTTTATGAAAGAAAAATGTGAAAAAGAAAATAAAAGATAAAAGAATAAAAAGAGCAAGGCAAGCTGTAAATTTTTGTGCAAAGTAAAAATCGTAATTTTGTTGTTATTATAGATTTCTGATATTATTTTGACAAGTATATATAGATGTCAAAAGAATGAAAAAAATTATTTAAATAAATATAACATGAGATGTGTTTTTTTATTATAATGTTATTAATTTTTGGGCAATTTATTAATAAATAATTATTAATAAATAAAACATTTTGTTTTTGTATTTTAATTCATAGAGTTTCTTTTCTTTATTTTTTTACAATGAGAAGTGGAAATGTCAATGTATACCACATTATTTGCTAGTACCTATATCTTTTAAAAATAATGTCAATATTATCATGTTTGCATAAACATATTATGTACAATTGAATTATAAATCCACTCTCTCCTTCTTACATCTAAATACGTTAAAATAATTTTATTTTGAAACTAAAAACAAATCTTAAGCAATAAACGCTAAATTATTAATTCCTTGTGAATTAATCTTAATATATAGGGTAGTACAATTGTAATACAATTAACGCTTGATCGACAACTTTTGCTACGATAAAATTTTAATCATCTAATGAAATATTTTCATAATATATCAATATGAATGTGTCTTTATTATTTTTTATAAATAAGTTGTTTGTTTTAAAAATCGATTCTTTCGAAAAATGAGATACTTAAATGAATATATTATGAAAAATATATTACATTATAATATAATAATTATAACGCAATTCAAAATTGTGTTTTATTCAGTGTTTTACTCATTAATAAGAATTAATATAATACTTTAATATATGAAATAAATGAAAAATAAGAAATTCAATTTTAATAAATTATGTGCTTAAAATTCTTTCTTAGAAATAAGACGCATATTAATCTGTAGAAGCGTGCGATATTATTTTATTATATTAATTTAATAATATAATAATGTAAAGTAAGACAAAAATTTATTTATAGATATATTTATATATGAATATCGAGAACAATCTATTAACAATAAAACCATTTCGAAAGGAATTCAGATTGTATTAAAACACATTTTATAATCAATTATTTTTGTTTTAAGCGCATTATTTTAAGCGTATTATATGATAATACATTCCTAAAATTAATTTAAAGATTGTTAGACATATAACGTAAGAATGACATTTTAATGTTGTTCTGTAATCCATATATTAAATTCGCACTAACATAGATTGTCATTAAATCTTATTATAACTCAGTCTTCGTAACAATCATAACACAAAAAAATATAAATAGTTAATTCCGAGTTAATTAACGCAAATTCCTACCAATCTGGTCTAATCTTGTTTAAACAATCTTAAATATTTCTCCTATATCTTTCGAAACGAAGAAGCATTTATTCTCTATGAATCATAACATAGAATTTTATCGTTTCGACATTCATTATTCATCTAAAACATCTGTCTCAACGATCTTTTTTTTCTGCACGACACTAGATGATGAGTTAACATAAATCTATACGTGAACTTTTTTCCGCATATCTGGCATTCATGTTTGGGTTCGACGCCGCATTCCAATCTTTGATGTCTTCGCAGGGACGTTTCTAATTGATAGCCCTTGCCGCATCTCGTGCATTTGTAGATTACAGGTTTTTGCGTGTACTTCAACTTCTCTATATTCTTCACAATCAGTCTCGGGACTGAAAAGTAAAAGAAAAAAGCGTAGAAGATTAACAATTCCCAATACAATATAAAATATATATAAGAGAATATCAGTGACTCCTTAATTAATTGCGAGATATTAGAGAAGTGAAGAAACTTACGCTTTCTAAACTATATTACAAGAGATTTATTTAGTTGATTTTTTTCATAAACATTGCTCGAGAAATGTACGTGAAATACTTATTATAATTTTAATTTACTCAAGCATAAACATATAAAAATATTTGAAGACACTGTATGTGACTAAATATAATTTGCCTGATTTGCATGAATATAATAATCATTATATATGTTATCAATATTATCTTTTTAAAATTCCTAGACAAAATTTATTGATAAATAGAGTCGAAGTCCCGAAAAGCTAATTCTAACAGATTTAGTTACATTAATATATATAATTACAATTAATTAAATCTAACAACATTTTTTTAACCTTTCAATTATAATTAGAATAATTTTTATGAATAAGAAATTTTAATAAATTACAATTAAATATACAATAGTTAAATACAATAGATCCTTTTAATTATTTTTTAAATAAAAATTTCTAGAAATTGTGTTTTTGTCATATTAACATCTTCTTAAACTAAAGCTTCATATTATATAAAGCTTCATATTATATTCATATTATATAATGTGTGTGTGTGTACGCGTGCGCGCACGCACGTACGCACGCACGCACGCATACGTGTTCAATTTAATAATAAGAAAGGAAACAAATAAATTCAATAATTATTAAATTCTATATAAGTTTATACATTTATTTTTCAATATAATAAGAAATATCAATTTATTTTTTCGTACAAAGAATTATTTTTTCACCAATAACACCTTAAAAAAAATATAATCAAGAATGCTTGAATTTTTAATACTTTTTTACTTTTGGGCAATGTAAATATTATAGAAATCATTTTTAATAAATGGTTAATTGTACTTAAATAATAATAATATAAATAAATTTCATATAATAATTATCTATTGTAATATAACAAAGATGTATTTTATATTAGAAGGCGTAATATGTTATTCAAGTGAAAACAAATTGTCACATATGAAATACTTCACTAGTTAAAAATGGTCAGATCAAAAAAGAAAACATAAGTAGCTGAAGATTTATACTTAACATACGCATTTCTTATTTAAGTAGACACACACATATATATATTTGTTACAATATACATTTTCATTGTAGTTTTGTTGTAGAAAAAAACATAGTTGTCAAACAAAATTTTTAGATTATAAGGAATTTCTTTATTTTAATTTATGTAGGAAATATGGCGTATATGTGTGTTTTCTTTGTCTTTTCCATATAATAAAATAGTCTGTTATTTAACCCTTTCGTACCTCCGGTATATATGTGCCACCTACGACAAAAATCATAATTTTTAAACAAATAATCCTATGAACTTTTACCTCGGCTTCTTTTAAAGAAAAAGATTCAAGCTACTGTAAAACAATCATCATCTTTGAAATGTAATGTTTTCAATTAAATCAAGTTATCTAAACTTTGCAAAAAATCAAACTTGAAAAATAACTATATTATATCGAAAAATCATAGAATTAATGCGTTAATTATAATTAAAGTTTTATTTGAATGTGATCACAATTTTATTATGAGAAATATTACAATAATTTCAGAAAAAACATAATATATATTTAAAAAAATAAATCCTAGCTCATATTTTAAATATATCGATATTTTAATTTTTTATGGTCGCCATCTTGAATCTGCCATTTTCAATTTAAATTTTAATAGTAAATTTGAAATCAGCACTTCCAAAAATCTATAAAATCGTTTTCATATGAAACATATCTTTTTGGGAAAGCCGGAAATAAGTACGAAAAAGTTAAGGAAAAAATTAATGTAATTTTTTATTAATAGTTAATTTTTAGAACCTGATTTATTCCGTACGTGTATCTTGATGTGTTTTACTCATGTGTCTACGTAAATGATACTTCCGTTTGAAGATCTTATTGCATATTGGACAGATGAAATTGTGCTCCTTTCGGTATTCTATTCGTGTGGCTTGATGTGTTTCACTAATGTGTCTTCGTAAATGATACTTCCGTTTGAAGGTCTTATTGCATATTGAGCAGACGAAATTGCGTTCCTTTAGACATTCTTTGCGATGCCGTAGTAGTTGAATGTTATTTATGTAATCTCTTCCGCAGTCTGGGCAATTCATTGGAGTCGGAAATTCGATAAATTCGAAGTTCAAATTTCTGTGACACTCCTCGCTGTTTCCTGAAAGAGACAGTGACTTTCGGTTAGTAAGATTTTCGAAGGAGGAACATTCATAGAAGCAATCGAGATTTTGACGCGATTATTAATTATTAATAAGTATGTTATTGATTGTGAATTTGTGAATAAAGAGCATCTGCTTGCATCTACTTTTACATTGAAAGATACAAGAACAATTTATGGGTTTATTCTCAGAACACATTCTCTATAGTATGCACTAAAAGTTTTTTTGTCATAAAATTATATATATAATTTTATAACATAAAATGTATATTGTATATATATATATATATATATATATATATATATATAAATGTATTGTAGAAACTAAAATAACAGAATATATGAACAAAAAAATGCTTACAAGATGTTTTTGAAATATTTTATTTACAATTATTTAATACCATTTAAGCCTTTACTTTTTACAGTCTTATTTATTTATTAAACAGTCTCAAACAGCAAATATAATCTCAATAAATATTATCTCAATAACTATATCTTCAAAATAATTTTGATGATACTTTTTATATTCTGTATTCTAAGAATATAGAATATTTTGATGATATATTCATATTTAAAGAAAATTTCTACTTCAATCTAATGCATTGATACAGGAAGATTAACGGAGAGATTAATTTGGGAACAATTGCCATCAAGAAATAAAAAAAAATTAAATAAACAATATATTGCATGTTTATATTCTTTATTTGCTTCTCGAACCTGCCTAATTTGTTTATTAAAAACTATTTTATTTTTCAAAGAAATAATAGATGTTTTTTAATATACATATATATTTTGTACATAATGATATGCATCTCAATAAAAATTTATCTAAAATAATTCGAAAAAAATAGAGTAAATGTCGAACAATATTTTATAATGAAATATAGCGCAATTGTTTCCGAGTTAATATAACAAAAAAAATTAAGAACATTCCAGTCACTCGTATTGATTGTTTCATATTTCATCGATTAATTCATTGTTCGGTCATATATTAATATAGTGAATCAATCTGGCATGTGACTGCCATCGATGCTTGTGCTTGAATTTTCTTCCGCAAATCGGACACTCGAAGGTAGGATCCTTTCCGCATTCGACCCGCAAGTGTTTCTTCAACGAGTCCCGCCATATATATCGCTTGCCACATCGGTAACAAGACCAGGACTTCAGAGAGGAGGCTGAAAAGAGAAAGTAACGATCATTAAGTCGTTCGCTCAATTTGTTATTCTTGATCGCAACATCGAAAGCGCGCGTCACAATGATTGCTATCTCGATTTAATATATGTCGCTGTTCAAAGAGCTGATCTTAAATTACTGTAATAAATAATCGATGTTTTTGCGCGTCACTTTCTTGGGTAAATATTATCGAAAGAATTGGGTCTCTTTTTTTATTGTCTGATATAGGGTTGCCAAATCCGAAAATCTAAATTACCGGACATTTTATTTTTGGGACAAAATCTAATCAGACACAAAACCGGACAGAAATAGTAAACATAAAACTATATTAAATACACAATTTCATAAACAACTCTCTTTCTCTCGCTTTCTCTCTTTCTCCCTCTTTCTCTCTCTCTCTCTTTCTCTTTCTTCTTTCTCTCACCTCTCTCTTACAATATTGCTTTTAAAACAAGTTTAGAAACGTTCGGTGTCCGTCTTGATTTGTCAACCGAACACCGAACAAGACTCCTAAAAATCCGGGTCAAAATTGGACGGTTAGCAACCCTACTGATATGTGATGTATGTAAATTTAATACTTTATTTGTACTATTGATTACTTTGTTTCGAATATTGTCATATACAATCGTTGCTGTAAGAAAGAAAAAAATATTCTGCGCAAGATGAAATTGCAAAAAAAAAAAAGCACACCGATATTCTTAAAGGAATATTCTTTCAAGCCTGAGAAAACAGAATCAGGACAAAATTGAAGTTTTCGCTTTAAAATTCGCCAATATATATCAAAATATCATATTTTTAGCTAATAACAAAAAAACATTTCAATATACAATAGATGCAATACCATAACAAATCATTTACTGTAGTTGTATAAAATCTGCAATTATTATTCGGACGCTTCAAACAAAATTTCTTTTGAAAAATAATTTTAATAACATCAGAAATTATATATTTTCTTTAAAAAGAAGATTATTCGATAAATGATTTTTTCATTATCAATTGCATTACAATTTTACTATAACTAACAGAAAACTGCAATATTTACTATTCTCGTTACAATATTTCTGTCGTTCTTTATAATCGATTCGTTTAAATTTTAATAATATGAAACGAAATATATTTTTGCGGTAATAAAAATAGAAATATAAATGTTTGATATGATTATGTGCTTAATGAGCAATTAATAACTTTCACTTTCATTGCAATAATGATATACATACATCAGTTTGAAAGTAAGTAATAAAGGAAAAATATTGCACTAATAAATGAGATGATAGTTGAAACAATATTTTTATTCGGAATTTAAGAGGTACGTTAGGAGTTACGTTAATGAATTACATATACAAATTGAAAATTTAAAAAAATTTTATAGAATAATTCTAAAAGTTCAAATACCGATTTCACGTCAATATGTGTCTACACAAACTATAAAATGTAATAACACAGTTATTATAAAAATCCTCGCTCTTGCGTCTTATTACAAAATATAGATTTTTCTATAAAGCTGCTTTTCTCTTATTTACTAGTCACTAAATATAATACAAATACGATTTCAGATACGCTTTCATATATATCTATTGCTCCGCTGAAAAATATAGCGTGATACGCTTTTTCGCATAAGCTCTCTAAATTACATAAAAGTACATGATATATGTACAGATACGCGATCATATCATCAAGGAATTGTAGCTTTTTGCGAGATGTCTCGCACGTTATAATGTAATGCTGTGCATGCATTTCGCGTGCGACTGCCAACGATGTTTATGTTTGAACTTCCTGCCACAGACGGGACATTTGAAAGCCGGCTCTTTACCGCATTCCACTCGTATGTGATTCTTCAAGGAGCCACGCCACAGGTAACGCTTACCGCATTGGAAGCAGAGCCATATCTTCTTGTCTACAGATTCTCTATAGATTTCTTCTATATAGACTGAAAAAGAAAAAAAAATTTATAGTATTTAGATAATCCCGGACATTATGCACAAGCCATCTTTTTACGCTACCAAACCAGCCCCCCAAATATCGCATTTGCTGAACAATATTAACGAAACATGATGATCGTATGTTAAAATGGTAATCTGTGATTCATGTTTCCTTTGAATGAAAATATTATATTTTCAGCTGCGAAATTTGTATATATTAGATATATGGTATTAGATCGTCTTTTTTATTAATTTCTCGCTAAATTTTTGTATTTAATTATAACTTGTATTTAATCCATCTGATATGTATTAAATTTTAAAATTCATATTTGCATAATAAAAGGTTAAAAAAATATATTTATATAAAAATTAAATTACGCATATTTTCTAAGAAAATTCTATGTAAATAAACAGTACACACACACACACACACACACACACACACACACACACACACACACACACACATTCATATAGACATAGTCATATACATCGCTTTCTGAAGCGTATATGTTCATCGAATTATTTTGAAGAGATTATCAAAAGTGATAATTGGTTGGTCTCGTTTACTCAATGATAATATGGCGAACAATCTGTAGCAAAACATTCTTTAAGAATAATTCTAATTTTAAGAATTAATAGAATTTATAAATGTCATATGAGATTTATTAAAAAATCATTCTTGTCAATAAAGTAAAATTTTTTTTGAAATTTTATTAATTAACAAAATTTATATACAAGCTTATATTACAATGCAATAGAAATTTCGATTGTATAGTTTATAAATATTCTTGAGCCAATCTTCGTCGTTGCAATTTTTAACGCGTTCGATGTAGCCTATATTTGAACATCTTGTCGCAAACAATACAACTGAACTTGAATTCTTTGTCATAATATCGCATATAGGAGTACATGGAGGCTTTTTCAAGCGTATGTCTTGCACGCAAATCTTGCACGAAAATGCTATTTGATCCATCCCACCTGAAAAATGAATAATAAATGGTGCATGCATGCATCTTAGAGTGCACTTTACAATAGAGTAAATTTTTTATATATTCTGTGTGAAAAACACAGTGCATTTGATAAATCAGATAATAAAATCCGCAATCTCTCATTCCTTTCAAAATAAAATTATCAATTCTTTGAATTTATATATATATATATATATATATATATATATATATATATATAATTCACGTAACAATCTTATCATAATTAAAAGAACATTGCAATAATGATTACAACCGTTCTCATTGTTAATTTTCGTCACTAATATAATTAAATTTTAATAAAGAAAAGAATATATATATTTAAGGGAATTTTAAATTCTGATTCAATCCAACAGTTTTATTAGATTGAACGATAACGTTTATATTATTATTTTATATAACTCGTACAACGTCAATTTTTAATTAAAATAAAACTGGGAAATTTAGGGACCCGGAAAGATGGAATTATATAATTATTAATTTCTCTGACAGATGACAGCGAGATTATTTGAATGTTATTTCAACATTTTATTTCTATTAGTGTATTAAATTAACTTCTTTTTACATGAGGTTTACACCTCGTTTTTCTTCTGTAAATATAAAATAATATCGGTTCACTCCGTTTCTTATTAAATATATTTATGAATAGCTTTATGATGTTTCATGAGATGATGCTTGTGTTTAAACTTTCTGCCGCAGACACTGCAGGCGAAGCGTGGTTCAATACCGCACTCCATTCGTTTGTGTAGACTTAACGATTCTCTCCATTTGTATGTCTTGCCACACGTGTTGCAGGGGTAGGATATTGAGCGCAACATTTGTTGGCCTGAAACATACATGTAACAATCTTGGTTTCATTAATATCGGACTAATCGTTGATTTCAACGTCGACGGCGTGCATGCTAGAAAGTCCATCTGAGAAAATTAGTTCTCTACTTCTGATTTCTGATCTGACAAGATTTTTAATCTTAATTTTTTTTTCAAAGTCATCCATAATAATCAAGAATAAAGAATTAAATATTCGAGTAATTCTAGTGTTGCGATCCTATCTCAGTATCATATTTATCTTTATTTCTAAAAAAATCCTATATTCCTACATTTCTATAAAATCGTAAATTATCGTAATTATCGTAATATCGTAATCGTAATTATTAAAAATCTCCATATTAATACTAAATGACAAGTATCGATATATTATAATTATAATTTTCATAATAATAGTTTCGGTATTGCATTGATATGAATATAAGAAATTGAAAAATTATTATCAAAAATATTATTTTTTTCTCATTTTCATATAATAACTGAAATAAAAACCGATTGCTGCAAATACCGATACAATATCATCAAGTGATATATAATTATATTTTCTAAAGTACTGATATTAATATGATTACATTCATTACAAAATTTAAAATGTACATGTGCATGCATTTATTGTAATTTTATTGTGAAATTTTTATGAATTATTAATTGATTTGAAATAATACATTCAGAAATAATACATTCAATAATATATGTGTAATGATCGGTATTGGAATGTGTTCAATAATACGTGAATATCTATTTTCATAACAAAAAGCTTTTATTTTAATCATCATATAAATTTAGGAGAGAAAGAGAGAAGAAAAATATCAATTTAGACGATATTTAATATTAATTTTACTTCCTGTGTAACATAAATAATATTGATAAGTTAATAAAGTACAGATATATGATAAAATTACCACAGTAAATGCACATCAAAATTTTATTCAAATTTATAATTATTATAAACAAATTATTATAAACAAAGTCAAAATAAAAATTGGAGAAAAATATCACATTAATATATAATAACATAAATGTATATCTTGTTACATGTAAAATATTCTTAATAATCATTTAAATATTATGTCATACAAATAAGTACAAAATTTTTGATATTAAATGTGTAATAAAAAAATATATCGTGATATCCGTAGACAATCGAAAAAAATGATTCTTCATATAAAAAGTTGAAATAAGTATTTTTAAGATAAATTTTGAGAAGTATTTAATATATACGAGAAAACTTATCTTAAAAAAATTTATGTTTCGAATTTATTCACAATTACTATGTGTACGTATATTACCATATGTATGTATATGTATATGTACGCATATGTATATGTATATGTATGTATACGTATACGTATATGTGTACAAGTACCATATGTATGTATATGTATATGTACGCATATGTATATGCATGTATACGTATATGTATATGTGTACAAGTCTTTCAGAAAAAAGAAAAAACGAGTTTTCAAATTTTAGATTTTTATCATAAAATTTGTTTCAATAACTCTTATCGCTTTTAGAATATAAATAAAATTCTAATTAATAAAAATACTGAAGATAAATTTATTTTAAGAGATCACTTTTCGATTGTATTATGGTACCGATACATTTCATATATCGCAAATGAATATATAAAATAAAAAAAATATAATTATTAGTAAAATAATATTATTAGTAAAATAATATTATAAAATAATATTATTAGTATAATAAAATTACGTTTTCTCTTTTTAATGAATGAAAGTAATAAATGCACAAAATAATAAATATTGATGTTTGTGCGTAGATTCTTGAATAATTGTAATAGTATGTAAATATTTTATCAAAAATGTTCTTTATCAGATATCTTTTATCGCATTTAATAAATGTACCTTGTAGTCACATCTTTTGTTTTTCAGAAAATAAGTCATACAGCACTAACACAATATTGAACAGAATTATTTTTTTTAAAGATTATTATATACGATAATGATTTCTTAATAATTATAGATATGCCGATAAGGGATATACAAGATTTAATAAAAATACAATCTGACTATATTAATGATTCCCGTTCACAATTTTTATCCGAAATGAATTTTATGGATATGCTTTTTAACGCTAACTTTCCACTTAAATATTTTATTACAGTATGGGCATTTATGTAATTTCTCAATTCCACACTTAGTATTTTGTTGATGTACTTTCATGTGTTCTTTCCATTGGAAAATTTTTCCACAACCACGACAAAGAGTTGATATATATTTATTAAGGATTTCAGAACTTTCGGAGCTGCCTAAAATAATTAATAATATAATTTTTTTTAGATAACAATTTTTTTTAAGATAACAAATTGCATTTTTTTGAGACAATCACATCATATTTACATTATACTTTAGGTGGATCTAAGAGAACTTATATTTTTTACATATATTTGATCGAAATATTATTTATTCAAATTCAAAATTCAATTAAAAACTTTTTCAAAGTTTAAGAAAGATTGATCCGATTATTAATTAATTATTAATTAATAAGTAAAATTATTTTTAATTATTTAAGAATATATATATATATATATATATATATTTAACAGAAAAAAAAATATATATATATATTTAACAACTTTGCCATCACCACAATAATTCATTCACCATAATAATTAATTCCTAATTTAATAATAATTAAAGTGAAAATATTTGAATAATAACATATAAATACATCAATATAAAGTATAAATATAAAGTATAATTAATCAACCTAAATATAAAGTATAAATATAAAGTATAGTTAATCAACTTTCTTCACAATACGTCATAAGATGCAAAACATCCACTTCCCCCACAGACAATTTTTTCGAAATACGAAATATATATTTAATATTCGAATACATTTAAATCCGTATATCATTTTTGGAATAAACGATCATTAGAAGACAACAAACAGACTGTAACAATCAATAATTTATTATTAAAACGACAACGAATAGAAATAAAAAATAAGCACACACAATGCAATTTCTTTATTGTTTAAATTTATTTTCTATATTTGTTCATTTAAACAAATGCAAACTTTTATTTTGCATATCACGAATATGTATAGATTTGTAAACCTAGTTAGCGCGACGTCTCAAGGAATTTGATTTCCTTTTCACGGTTTGTTTATGAAGTTTTGTCATACGATGTTCCTTTAGATGATGCTTATGCTTGAATCTCTTGTCGCAAGGAGCACACGTGAACTGTCGCTCTTTACCACACTCCTCGCGTATATGTCTCCTCAGAGAACATCTCCACGTGTATACTTTCTTGCATGCATCGCAAATATATTTGCGTCTGTGATGAACTTGTGGTTTCTTGTTGCGGCCTGAAAAGGAAAGACACTATCAGCGTGTGTTCTTAATCCGCTGCAATTTCATCAGATTTATATTGATTTTTGAATTTTTTTCATATCGTCGAAATTTATTAGCGCAATGATTTATTTCTTCAAAAGAGAATTACTTCAAGTTTAAATAAACTTTATCTACATAAGCTAGTCGAAAATCTTTTCTTTTAAAAGCTAAAAGCAAGATATAGAATAGACTTGCAAGAATTATATTCGGTGAAAGTACGATGAACAACTCTCGCATTTTTTGTAGTCTAGTTCTTTATTTTTGCATTATATTGCTTCTTATATTTGTGTAAGAGACAAAAATAATGGACATATCTAACATGCAAGAAAATTTCTCGCATATCTTCTTAAAAACATGAAACTTAATGTTTTAATAAATTTGGATTCGTTCTTGAAATAATATAAATAATTACGATTCAACTACTTGATATTCAAACAGTGAATTAGGAGTAAAAAACATATAGCGTCATTTTTTGCTGAAGTTTTATTTACATATTTGAGTTCATTCAGTATATATATATATATTATTCATTCAGTATATATATATATATATATATATATATATATATATATATTAAATATACGATTAAATCCGAAACAATCATTATATTTCAACTTGTGCATGAAACTTTCGCATGTGTTGCATTGAAATTTTCTAAATTAATAACGTTACAATATAAGTTTTTAAAGAAATTATTTCCCTTTTTGGAGATTATGAAGGTACTGTTGATGACGCTTTAGATGATGCTTGTATCTGAATCTCTTGCCACAAAGAGTGCATACAAATTGTCGTTCTTCGTTACCACATTCCAAGCGTTTGTGTTTCCTCAGAGACTCTTTCCACATATATTCCTTACCGCACGCTTCGCAAGTGTATTTGTTGCGGTGTTGCCTGTGTCTGAATTTGCCATGCTTGTATTCGTAATCTGAAAATAAAGTATAAATACACTATCAGTGCGTGGATCATTAGATTTGTTAGATTCATATTCATTTTTAATTCTCCGTAGCATAGAAATTTATTAGCGTACTGTTTTTTACTTTCTTGAAAAATATTAGAATCGTTATATACAAATAAATGACAAATTTTGACATCATAAATTAATCGAGTTTCTTCAAAGATATTTTCTTAAAGCAAGCTTAAAATCCAAATGTGATAGAACAAATTTGCTGATAGAAGAATTGCTGATAGAAGAATTTTATTTCTTTGGATAATAGTTTGCACAGACAATCTTCTTGCATTTCATTCTTTCACCATTTATTCTTTTTATCTCCGCATTATATTCTTTTTATCTTCGCATTATGTTGTTCTTTATATTTTAATAAAAAGGTAAAATAGGCAAAAATATAACAAGAGTATTTAATGGAGAAGTTGTACACGTAGTTAATCTGAACATAAAATGATTAACGTCGCATCATTTTGAGAATAAACACAAAGAAATTATTAGAGTACCAACGAATTATAATAATCAATAACTGTACTTTCAAGTAGTCAGAAATAAAGAATGAAGACACGTAACGTCGTTTCTTTGATTTTATTATTTACATTATTATATATTCATCGGCCTGTTCATCCAATTGTGAACATAAAGCAAATGTTGCTTGAGTTGGCCGCTGCGACGAATCTTCACGTTGCATATCGGACACGTGTACTGTGGTTCCTTACCGCACTCCTCGCGTTTGTGCCTTGTCAGAGATGGTTTCCATGTGTACTCTTTGCCGCATGCGTCGCACGTATATCTGCCACGGTACCGTCTGTGGTAATCTTGGGGCCTATGGGACTTGATGTAACCTGAAAAGAAAAGATACTATCAGTACGTGCTTTTAATCGAGGTCTCAAACCTTGTCAAGTCTATATTCTTTTTTAATTCTTCGTTATGGCGTTATTAGTTCATTTTTACTTTCTCGAAAAAATTATTTCGTTTTATGTTTGTCAAAATAAATTTTACTGAAATAAACTTCACTGTTTTAAGTTAAATCAATCTTTTTAAAAATCTCCTGTAAAGATAAGCTTAAAATTGAAATATAGAACACAAGTTTAATTTTTCTGCTGAAAACTTGTATATAAATTAACATAATCAATAATCTTAATATACTCTTTTTTTAAATCATATATATATATATATATATATATATATATATATATATATATATATATATATATATATACACATATATGAATATATCAGCACGAATATATCAGTATATAATGCGAAGATATATATATATATATATATATATATATATATCTTCGCATTACATGCTGATATATTCGTGCATCTATACATATATGTAGGAGACAAAAATAATAGACATATTTTTTGTATTTACAGTTTTTATTCAGTAATCAGTTCTTTCCTAAATATTTCGTCATTTACTTAATCTATTATAAAACAACTGCATAAAGCAAATGTAGGATTATTAAATAATAAATGAACAATAAAAAATACAACAATGATTAACTTCCGAACATAATATATGCAGTCAAAATAATTTTCAAAATCATTACTTTTCTCAAATACTTTTTATCATAGAGAGAAAGTAATGAAATATTGTCTTATTTTCACTGATCTTCCGAATATGACAATATCTATTACACACACACACACACACACACACACACACACACACACCACACGCACACGCACACGCACACGCACACGCACACGCACACGCACACGCACACGCACACGCACACGCACACGCACACGCACACGCACACGCACACGCACACGCACACGCACACGCACACGCACACGCACACGCACACGCACACGCACACGCACACGCACACGCACACGCACACGCACACGCACACACACACACACACACACACACACACACACACACACACACACACACACACATATATATATAATTGTTAATATAAATTATCTCAAAAATTATTTTTGTCAAAAATGTTATTTAATTGTTATTTATTGTGGATTAGAAAATTTTATATATAATCAATAAATTGAACTACGAGTAAAAAAATATGAAAATGATGATATTTGCTTCAACTATTTTATTACTCCAGTTTTTAACTACTAAATTTTGAAAAATGTTATTTGATGTTATTTAAAAAGCTAATTTTTTCTACGAAAAAAATGAAATGTGTAATAAAAAGTTTTCGGATATACATAATATTATATAGATTTGCTTCATCGATTATTTTAGATGTTGTCGCCGTTCGTAATGCGATGAAATTTGATTAGGTGCTTCTTCAGCATCCACTTATGTCGGATCTTCATACTGCATACAGGACAACTGTATTGCGGATCCTTTCCGCACTCTTCCCGTTCGTGTCTGATCAAAGATTGCATCCATCTGTACTCTTTTCCACATGTCGGACAAAAGTGCCTGCCAAGTCTCTTATAATAGTCTGACGTATTGTATTGTGCCGAACCTGAAAAAAAACAACGGATGACACGTTAATGCATTCGAATGCGACACATTGATACATCTGCGGATCCATTTACATGAAATAAATTATGCGTATATTATGTGTTGTCGTTTTAGATGACATATTAATTGATTATAAATTTATATTACTAATTTGTATTATCTTTAACACCCGCGCGTATCGATTGTTTTATTAAATTACTTCTTTTTAAATGTCTCATAAATATTTAAATGTTTCTCTTCTTTTTTTTTTAATTCTTTATTCCTTTTTTTATACAATTATTGTTATATCTTGTTAATATACGAATGCATATTATTATTATATCACAATTTTGATATCTGACAACATTCTTTCACAAATTTGCTTTAAAGCTTTATTTGAATGTATGTAAAAAATTATTCTAAATATATACTCTATGTCTTTTTTTATAAAAAGTTTAATAAGAGACAATAACTGCAAAAAATCATATAAAATATAAATTTTTATTAAATTATAGGAATAATATTATTAACAAAACATGCAGATCAGAAAATGTACCAATGCTATATTTTTTACATCGTAACGCTAGATTCCATTTAAAAAATTGATTACTTTACACAATTCTACGTGCTTTCTTATATGATAATTCATTGATAACATATACACAATAATAATCATAAAACAATTATTGTTAGATAAATGTTTACAATTTATGTATCTTTAGAGTTTATGATACAATATTGCTTGTTCATTTTTTTAAATACTGTACGCATACAATATATTAAACTTTTTATATTTCCCTATTTTTTATTTTTCATCATAAATCATATGTTACTTCATATTGCAAACGCATCATTCTATGCATCTTATCGACATTTAAATTTTTATTTTTCAAATCTTTTTACAGTTCGTATGTCATTCTTATATTGCAATCCATTGTACAAAATATTTATATAGAGTTTTATTACATAAATTTTCTTCATAAATACACGTTTTTTCGGTATTTAGAAAATGATAGATTATACAGGTACGAAAAACTATAATTGATACACACAATTACACGTATAATTCTATGTGCCGTTGTGTGCGGTGAAAAGCTATAATTTTATATTCATTTCTTAGTTTTTAAATACATTCGCGCGAATACAATAATTCATATATTCATAAAAATTATATAATATATATTAATTATATATATTAATATAATCGTTTTTCAAACTGTCTTTGTTCATTCAAGCAAATTTTTCACAGCTCATATATTATACATAGTCAATCTCTTTCCATAAAAATCCCACTACTAATTTTTTATTTTAAATATATAAGATTGTCTTGGTTGGTTTTTTCTTAAATAAACAACATATATAAAAATATCTCTATAAAAATATTTTTTTTAAATAAAATTAATAATTAAAATAATTTTATTATAATTTAAATCTGATCGCTTTTAAAAATGTACATATAAAATAAACTAAATATTATTAAGAGAAGAGAAATTGATAAAATATAAACTTTATTAGGCACATACAACTGAAACATGTATTAAAGTCGTTATTCTATAAAAGTCTCACAATCAGTCTAGTAGTTTCTAGTAGTTTCATTTGAACATAATAAATTATGTATAAATTTTTTTTTCAAAGAGATCTTTTCTTACACACAATAATAGAATAAAAACTGCAAACTCATTGCTATAAATCATTTATCTTATCAAATATGCGTTTTTCATACAATATTTATAATCATCTTCCTTAAAAAACTGTTTTCAGAAACACATTGCATAATAATCATTTTTGGCGAATTAAATTAGACTATTTTGACTTCTTATTTTGCACGAAATAATTTAATTATATATATCAAAGATTTTTCTCTCATTACACAGGGACGTGTTCCCTGTTTGAATTTCAATATTAAATAACAATAAAAAAATCAGGAATTATTATTTTGCAACAGCTAGAAATATACCTATATTCCTAATGTCTTTTTGTTCAAAATATAGGAAAAAAATTGTATTCTCCTATGTATATTTCAAAATTCGAAAATATTTTAAACAATTTTAAAACATTTTTACCTCGTTCTTACAATTTTACACCTTTCTGTGATGTAATTCTCGGATATATATATTTCATGTGTTTTAAAATAAAATAACATAAGAATAACAAATATAATTATTTCGTTTGAAATGCGAATAACGTGATGCAAATCTCTCACACACACACAATATAAATAATCGAAGAATAAAGAAATAAAAAAATAACAATTTGCAAAAACTACCAGTCATCTTCTAGTACCTATTCTTATAAATAGTCGCACTTGTACTCAAGTAATTAAATAATATCAATAATAAAACATTGTGAGCAATTTGTATTGTTCAGGTGTAGGAATCGCATTCTCAAATAGTTTAATGTTCTTTTCGACAACGGATTCCATCTTAAAGAAAGAAATTAGTTTTCTATTTATGAACATTGTTCTCGTGGCGTAGGAGATAATCCTTGCGCCGGAATTTCCTGCCGCAAAGTGTACAATTGTGTTTCGGCAACACGCCGCAACCCTCGCGTAGATGCCTTGTCAGGGAGTCCGTCCACGTATAACGTTTGCCGCACTTGTAACACGTGAATGGTCGATCGTAGTTGACGCGGCAATGCTCCCTCTTGGATTCTGAAACAGGCCGCAGAAAGGCCGACCGTGAGATCGCTGATTTCGTCGACGACCTCTTTTAATTTTTACACATGACGCATCGTAAATATATCAGTTTAAATATATCGGTTTTCTCGAATCGATCATTTTATATAAAATAAACAATCGATCAAAGACAATAAGTTGGAAAATCTATTGAGATTTTACTTCATTTTTTTATATATTTTATATATATTTTTTATATATTATATAGCTTTATATAATCATAAACAAGCTTAAATAATTTTATTTTTATTTAATCTAATTCGTCATTAGCGACGATTTTACATCTAATATCTTAATATAAAAAGTTTTATTTATAATTTACACATATATAAATCGTAGAAATTTTGATCAAAAATTTGCAACTCTAGATAGAATTGCATAGAAATATTCTTTTAATATCTTAAATAGTTATAATTATAATTTTATTGATTCTTTTTTTTTCAAAAGTGATCGATTCGCTATTATAGGATTATAGGATATTATTTCGACGGTGAATGCTAGATTGGATCACACATTATTTCGCGAAACTCGTCAAATCGTAATTCTTTTATATGCGTCTTTTTTAGAGTTATCTCGTAAAATATTCATAATAAAAGATAATCGTATTTTTTTCGTGCAAAAATCATTTTGAGATACAATCTCATCATTTGACTTACTTCTTTCTTTTCTCTATCCAACAGCTCTTCTTGCATTATGATTATGCAACATTAAATTAAATGAAACATTATATTATGAGAGTAAGTAGAATATATATAATACATATTTCTCTTTATGTAGTATTACTTTAAGATTCTTCCCAGAAAGATCCTGCTAACAATTGTTTATTGCAATTCGAATACTTGTTCTGTATCTCGTCATCGTATTTTTCGCATAAATATCCACAATCAAATATCAAATATCATAATTGTTGTCATAATTCCTGCATTCGATAAAAATCGCTCTCATTTGTTCTTCGATTCATCACCTTGGAACATTAATTGATCATTGTTAATACAATCAAGAATTTTCTGTTTCGGCGTTTACAAATAATTGATAAAATAATTTTCATTAATTATGTATATGAAAAAATAAGGAAAAATGGTTTAGATTTAATGATTGTATCGATGAATAGAGAAGATTAGCAACTAATTCTGATGAATTAAAACTAAAATTAACAATTAAGGAGGAAGCTAAAATTGTTTTTTTTCACATTTTTTCTTACAATTTTCTTAAATTTGTTATCAATAGTCTAAAATATCTATAAAAAGATTAATACAAAAAAACATTTGTATGCTTTTTGATATTATTGATTAACATAATAGCGAAGTATCAATATTCATATAATTTGAAATATTAATTTATTTCAATGAGATAAAAAAAAATTAATCAAAAGAAACAAATTATACGTGAAAGAATAAATTTATTAAAAATAACAACTTAAAATAGAATCACATGTTAGCTATTATTAATTAATCTCATTTATTAATTACTTCAATAATATCATTTCGATGTTTTACAGTAACCTGGATTATATAATTTAATAATCTACAATGTATCACAAATATAAACAAATGTATCATTATATGTAAGGTAACAAATGTTAATGAAAATGATGTTTATTTACTTGTGAAATATACTTTATATAATTTTTATTGATTTTTAATTAAATTTCAATAACAGTTGACATTAAAATTAATATTTATTGGTTTTATAATCGAAAAGGATATTAATTATGGTGAAGCATTAAATTAATAATCAACTGCTCATGATATCTGTAAAACAGAAACAACTCTTATCTTTATTTTCTTTTTTTTGTACAAAAACAACAATGCATTGTATAAACAATATGGACTATAAACTCGATAAATGTATAATTATGTATTATATAATTATAAGAATCGCTCTGTTTTTCATCCTCACTATTGGCATCTTTAAATTCAAAATCATTAGCATAACATTGTATTAAGATAAAACAACATTTTAAGAAAATTGTGTTTTATTTATGCGTTATATTGATTATCAAGCGGAATAGTGAAGATATTAAAAGGAGTTCAAAATTTATGCAAATAAGTTAATAAATAATTTTCATATTTTCTAATGATACAGAAAGCTAATATTACTTATGTTATTTTCATAAGAGTGTCAGATTTACTTTATATATATCAACAATAATTCTATTAATCTTTAAGTACATTTAAACTCTAAAATTTATTCCAATAATGCAGAATAACTAAAAATATTATTGAATAAATTAAACATTTCCTACAATCTCTTGAAAAAGATGCACAATAAAACAAATTAAGTTATTTTTTTATTATAAGTCAATCTTTTAGCAACACAAGAATTCTTTAACATATATGATGCATTCTTATATATTCATCATTCATTTCTTATATATAAAAAAAGTTCAATTATTAATACTTTTTATTTAATAACTAATTTTTAATCAATTCAATAATTTCAAAATGCTTAATCTATTCAATAATTCTAAAATATTCATTACATTTCATAAAGACAAATAGAATATATATAAATATATGTTCTCATATATATATTTATAAATATATATATAATAAATTTATAAAATTTTAAAAATTTAGTTTCCTACATATTGAATATACATAAATATATTTTTTCTCATATATATTTATATTTCCAAAAAGATTTAAAAAATTTAATTTCCTATATATTGAAATAAATAATAATTAACTATGATTCGGAAAAAAAATCTGTAAGGTTAAAAAATTTTTTTGTTTTTAGATTTGAAAGTTTAAGTACAACTTATTTATTGCTTACTTTATAATTTTTACGTTATCAACAATACATTAAATCGCGAATGTTCAGAAAATATATACAGGGTGTCCCAAAAGTCCCGGACCGATCGAATATTTCATAAACTATGCACTTTAGAAAGAAATGTTTCAGACAAAAGTTGTATGGCTTGAAGGAGGCCATCAGATAGTGGCAATGATTTGACACGGGAGAGTCATTTGAAAGTCACGTGAAGATCACCGTCAATTTCTTAAATAAAACTCCCTATTTTTTATTAAATATTCTGGTAGCTCACGTCGACAGCTTTCCAAAACACTATAATTAAGTTAGTTTTTATTAAGTACTTTCCGAATTATGAGGCTTGAAATCATTTATTAATTTTACATAAACCGTAAAATATCTTGTAAAATATTCATTTTTCGATTATCTTACGTTAATACTTTTATGTACAAAATAATGAGAGGAATCAATTGATGTAAAGAAAAAACATAGTTATTTTTAAGAAAAAAATATGTAATTTGCAATTAACAATTACATTTTTTTTTTAAAACAACTATGTGTTTTCTTTACATCAATTGATTCCTCTCATTATTTTGTACATAAAAGTATTAAGGTAAGATAATCGAAAAATGAATATTTTACTAGATATTTTATGGTTTATGCAAAATTAAGAAATGATTTCAAGCCTCATAACTCGAAAAGTACTCAATGAAGAAATACTTTATTATAGTGTTTTGGAAAGCTCTCGAGATAAGCTACACGAATATGTAATAAAAAGTAGGGAGTTCCATTTAAGAAATTGAAGGTGATCTTTACGTCACCTTCAAATGACTCTCCCATGTCAAATCATTGCCACTATCCGATGGTCCCCTTTAAGCCATACAATTTTTGTCTAAAAATTTATTTTTAAAGTGCATAGTTTATGAAATATTCGACCGGTGCGGGACTTTTGGGACACTCTGTATATATTTGGATATTTTATTAGTTGAAAGTTTCAGAAAAAAATACTCTATTACTATTTTCTAAACATTCGCGATTTAATGTACTGTTGACAACGTAAAGATTGTAAAGTAAGCAATAAATAAGTTGTACCTAAAGTTTCAAGTCTAAAAACAAATAATATTTTTAGAAAGGATAATTCATTTTGCGCTTGATTAAAATAATTTTATTCGCGCAATGACATGGCGTGTTTCTCAATCAATTGAATCTCGAATAACATTTTTTTTGCGTGCGTTTTTAAGTGTCGCTGAAAATTGCCTCGTTGATGGATCTGTTTATCACAGATGGGGCACCAATGTTGCGGAGGTTTGTTGCACTCCTCCTTTTGATGGCGGTTTAAGCTACTCCTATTAACATAGGATCTATTACAGTGAAGACATCGATACGGTCTTTCTCTACCTGAAAACATAATTCAGATGATGATTAATACACACAATATATAGTCGGAATTTGATTGACTTGTGATCTTCGTGATGCAATATTTTCGCGAATCGATTGATCCGATGATTTATTTTATCTTCATTATAAAGAAATCTTGATGATTCATAGAGAAAACGATCTTTCGTAAATTTAAAAACTTTTTAACTTTACAAAATTTTTGATGGACAATTTAAATCAATATATCAAAAGCCAAATTATAAAAAATTGTTTGTGATATCATAACATCTAAAAAAGAAATTTTAAGCATTATGGTCTACTAAGTTCTTGTATGTAATTTTCTTTATGATTATATCTTCGAGAGGGAGAATAATATTGCCATTCGCAAGTTATCTTAATTATAAAACATCGATTATGCAACAAATTATGAAATTCATATTTAATCGTGCGTATTAATTATAATTTTATTCATTGTAATATATATTTATAATATATCTATAATAAAATTATTATTACAATAAAACATTGTAAACGGAATCACTATAACTAAGGCCTCGGTGAATATTTCATTTAATGTCCAAAGAATTAGTCAACTTATCACAGAATTTTATCACTCACAAAATCGAATTTAGTGAAAAAAAAAGATCTTCAAATGATGCGCTATAGTTCTTCAAAAGCCTCGGCTTATTTGCAATGATAACGATTATAATTTCCTATTTTCATCATTAGTGTCATACAATCAATGAATTCTTCATAATATTTTTATATACATATCAGCATATCCTAATAACGTTACATAACAATTCGATTGCGAAAATCCTCTATCAGTGATATTATAATATATACTATGCAATCAATAAACTGATATCTTAAGTTAAAAATATAATAGTAGTGACAGATTTACATATATAAATATCTGATGCTAGTGTATTTGAAAACTTTTCAAAAAAATTATTATAATAAGTATTTATTTATTATTTAAGAAAAATCAATAAAGAAATATATGTAATTTTTTCCTAAAAGACATACATAATATGAAATATAAAAAATATAATTAATATAAAAATTTAACTTTTTATGATTATAATTATAATTATTATCTGAATTTGAGATCCAGCAATTAACATAAATTTTATAGACCCAATTAAATTAAAAATATTATAAGAGAAAATTCATATTATTAATCCTTTCTATTTCATAAACGAACAATTACAATTTTTATTATTCAATAATTTAAAAATATTTATCATTTGATAAAAATACAAAAATTTCATAAAAAAGTATTAAACAAATTTTTCTACATGGTGAAATAAATATTAACTAACTATAGTTAGAAAATAATCGAACACTTAACTATATTGGCAATTTTAAAAAAGAATATTCTCTAATAGTGTTTAAATATGTAATTAAATTGTTGATAATATAAAAAGTAAATAAAAGTAAATTTCTTAAAATTTCAAGTTTCAAAACAAATAAAATGTTTAAAAGAAATAATTTATTAAGTTATTAAAATATAATCCCATTCGCATCATTGATACATATTTGTGTCAAGAAGATATTTTAAACTTTCTCAACTTAATAATAAATCCGTCACTATACACACTATATATAAGAAAAAAAGGATAAATATTCAGTAAAAATTAATCAAATATAGTAGCATTGTGGAGTAAAAAATTTAAATTTTACGAAGAGTCGCCTTCTCTCTAGATATAAATTTAAATTAATGTTTTATCTCTTATTAGTTTTAATTAGTTCTAATTCTCATGCATTTAAAAGCTCTTCAAACAGTTTCAATCACACAGCTCTTCCCATACAATCACATGTATTTATATGATTTTTAATTATATAATTTTTAATTTATCACCAATATTCTTCCTATCGATGTATAATTTCCATATCTTGATAAATCATATGAAATCTCTTGTGCTCGTAGTTTCTCAGGTATTTTGAACTGCAGATGTCCACAAAAAAATATATTTTGCAGTTTTTTCAAAATATGTTTTTCAATAATGATAAGATCTATTAATAATTTCTTTAAATAGAAATTTTATCTACTCTGTAACTTTTTTAGTGTCTATATATGTGTGCCTATATATATATATATATATATATATATATATATATATATATATATAGACACACTATTAAAGTAGTATGTACACATTTGTGTAGAAAATTCAAAGAATATTTCACTTACATTTATACCAAAAACACAATAAAATATGGCTTTCAATAACTCAAGTACATATTCTTCGAATTACATCTTTGCAATAATGAAACATATTTCTACAAAATTCTGGGAAAAATTATTTAAAATCTAATCAATTCACTGTCTATAGCGTACGATAGATCTTTTAAACGATCCATTATTGGATTTTTTCTATATATCTAAATCGTACCAAAGAAAAATCCATATCAATAAGCAAAAATTATCTGCCATTTGACAAACTTCCAGGTTGTTCGTTAATCTTCATAAGCGAGAATGATTCATGTAATGGAAATTTATTATCCACGGGAGTTTTGAGATGTGTAGTGTATATTGCAGATTTTGTTACGCGCGCGCGCGCGCATTTTTCCTTTGCAGGTTTTTTCACGCGACCATTCTTCGCAGGTTCTTTAACGAGAGTTGTGAGATGTTTAGTGTATATTGCAGATTTTGTTACGCATTTTTCCTTTGCAGGTTTTTTGTGACTGCTCTTTATGTGACGGTTGAGGATATGACGTTTCAAATTGTTCTTCTGCTTACTACGATAGCGGCACTCGGAGCAAAAGTATTTAGGAGGTTTACCGCACTCGTGCTTCGTGTGTCGCTTCAGGCTGCTCGTACATTTATAACCATTGCCGCATTTCTCGCAACGATATGGCTTGGTATCTTGATTAATCGTATCTGGAATTTAGAAAACGAAAACGCTTGATTACTGAACGTAGCTAAATAGAAATAGCGAAAGATGTATGCGTGATCTTTGAAAGCATTAATGAATTTCTTCAAATACAAAGCTTGACTTGAAGCAATTGCTGGTATCTATCACGCATATGTACGCAAATTCTTATGAATTAAAAATATCCGCGTAAAAAATATCGATAAAAATCTCCATTTTGTTAATATTGTTAATTTTTTATATAAATATCACGGTGTTATTAAAAGTTATATTAATAGGAAACGTTTGAATATCTTCTGGATGATCTTCTGATAAAATTTCATCTCTTGTCGCTGCAAAATCTTCAAGTGATTAGGAGAAAATAATAAATGATATATCATAAGTAAAATGTTATTATATCTATCATGCCTTTATTTACAAAATTTTTTCAGATATCTCTTAAAATTCATACAAATGCAACCTGTTACGATTTTCGTTAAATAGATTTGTGATTCACCTCAAAAACATAAGCTTGATGCCTCTCTAAGACCAAGGTACAATCTTATAAAAACAAAAAATCAAAATCGACATAAAAAAATCAAAATTCGTCAAAGGATAATGATTTACTTTCTACGTCAGATCCGCATGTGCACATGATAGGTTTATACGGCCACGCAAAACCACAAAAGCAGCAGATATAGTTAGTGGATTTATGAATTGTTGATTTTGAAATTGTTTTATCTGCAACACTGTCTGTAAAAACCATTGAAAATTGCGATTAAAAATTGCTCAGTAAAAAATACGCGACGAAACAAAAATCATGATCATCAACAATACACATGTGATGACAATAAACAAAATACAGATTTCAAAGCGATATAAGAAAGCGATATGTTTAGACGACATAAGAAGTACGTTCCACAAAATCTAAATTTATGAAATCTTATTATTCTTTTTTTTCGGAGTGTGTTCACAATCTTTGAAAATTGTATCTCAACTATCGTAACGAATTTTATAATTTCACGAAAACTTGAAAAATGATTTTTCTCTGTAGGAAAAATGTACAGATATAAATATATTAATCAATAAATAATAATTCTCATATTGACGAAAATTATTTTCGAATATCTTCCCGATGAATCTTCTGGCTGTTTCATGAAATAACTGATTTATATGTGACATAAAAAAGAATTAGGCAAAATAAATTGAACAATATAAATTGAAACATACAATTTTATTATAATTTCAAAGATTTGCTCAATAAGATATATTGAGAGATATACTGAAGATGGTTAACAAAAATTTAATTCCTCCAAGAATTAATTTGATATTAATGTTGCTATGAATCTTCTAGTGATAAAAAATTATTTTACAAAAACCACAACAAATAGAAAATAAATAAATATAACAATTTTCTATTAGATCATTAAATTCAATTCTCTATCTCTTATTGTTAATAAAATAGTTAAGAAAATAAAATACATAAGAATAAAAAAAACAACCAAGTTTTAAGTTTTCAAATTGTTTATGTCGTAAGATTCCTATGTCCTCTTTGCAACCATATTAAATTATGACGTCAGAAATAAAATCATATTTAAATTTTTAAATGTGACCATTCATGTATGACAAATTAGTAAAACGAAAAGTTTTTTATTTGTTATCTTATATTATTAAGTGCATATATAACTCATTTGTATATCTCATATGTGTATCTTATATTTTCCACGAAAATAGGTAGTTATGATCAAGACAACTATTTATTAATTCACAAATCAAAAACAGAGTTTTCGGCGTATTTTACTAATTTACATTATTATATTACATTATATTTTACATGAGATGATCGACAGCATTGAAAACGTGATTAAAAAAAACTTATTTATTTCGATGTATTCCACAAGAAAAAAACTCATAATATCTTATGTCATAATTCAGTGTAATAAGTTAAATAAGAGGTATCAGAAGTCTCACTAAATGCATAAGAAGAAACGCAATATTTTCTTTTATCTTCATCTTTATATTTAAGGAAACAAACATTAACATCCATATTTGATATCCTTTTTTTCTTATTTTTAACACTGTATACTTTTTCTTTATCTTCCTTTTTTCTATGTTTTGCATTTTATAGATTATTAAGATCCTTTTATAGCAAATCATTTTATAAAAGAAACATTTTCTCAATTTGCGTGTATCAGTAATAATTAAACATTTTTTCCGAGTTTTTTTTCAGAGTTGATTTGATTTTAAATAATTTATGTTTTGTATATCATCGTACACGTCTTTTGATGGTCCTTAATGCTATGTGTTTTCGGAAGCTGCTGCGCTGCTTAAACTTTTTTTCGCAATAATCGTATTCAAATTGCAGCATTTTATCATATTGTTCTCGTAAGTTGGCGTAGAGAGATCTTCCAAACGTATCTCTTGCGACAGCGATAACAGAATTTCTGGTCCATCAGTTTGCTGATTATTATGTACTTAAAACCTAAAAAGAACAAATAGATTAATGACAATCACGCTAAAATTAGAGAAAGAAACAAAAAGATATTGGATCTGTTTGTTTTTAATATTTTATTATTAAATTCACTGATCGATGAACATGCTTTTACTTTGATAAATATGTACAACTTTATCAACATATTGAATTAATATTAATTTTTCATTTTAATTAATAAATTATAGATATTCTCGATTGAAAATCATGAAAAGAAAAAGAAGTAGAAATTTTGGCAAAAAATTTTGAAATTTTATGTATTTTAACATAGTCTAATATTAAGAAAATAAATATTTGTTTTACTTAGTAGATTTCCAAATAAAATAAACTCCCATTTAAAAAAGATAAAAATATTTATATTTTAATTTTACAAGATAATATTTATATAATAAAAATAAATTACTTAAAATTTATTATATTTATATAATTAAAAAAATTTCTACAAATTTCTATCTTTTTGTTCTTTCTTTATCGAATAATTTTTATTTTATTTTTTGTACGAATGTATGTGATATAAAATTAAAACGGTAGTATTAAAATGTCAAAATAAATAGAATATCAGATTAACATATTCATTACAAGAAAATAAGCTGTTAAAAAATTGTCTATAATAAGCTATTATCATATCCTCCACCATTTTAATCACCGAAATCATTAATTGTTTCTAACATTAACATATTCTTTCTTTAATTGTGCATTTTATAGCTGTCCTAAAAATGTGTTATTTACAATGTTTTAAGCACCATATATTGTTAGATTATATTTATCTATAATAAATAATCATATAAAATTAAATGAATTTTATATTTAAACATATCAACAAAAATTAATAAATACTCTCTATTTCTTTTCCTTTCTCATACAGTCTGCCTCTATTTTAATTGCGCAAAATTATATTTCATTTAAAAACATAAAAATTATTAGAAAAATAAGTCTTCATTTTAAATTTTCGATCAAGAAATCGATCACGTACGATCTTGATCACATTGTCATAGTCCTTACATAGATTTATGTCTTCTTGATATACTCAATTTTATGCCGGGTTTCATCACCACCTGAAAAAGAGATGATAGATCAATCATCTGGTTACTTCGCATTTTTTGTTCTACTTACCAATATTATATATATATATATATATATATATATATATACAGCATGACGATAAAAATCACCACTTTAATAAAATCTTTGTATCGTGCAGATACATCACGATTTGCAATAGCATATCATTTAATAATCGCATTCATAAAAAAAGTCGAGTTACCGCTATATAGAAAAGAGTCGCAGATGTAAATGAAATATAGAACAAGGAAGTTACAAGAAATGAACTATAACTACAACTGTCACATAAATAAAAATAAATTAAAAAAATAATTGTTACATATAGTATTAAAAATATTGGTTGCAACATGTCTTTATTTTCATTTTACAATCGCCATTAATTATATCTAATATGGTGATTAAAACCAGTACAATTCTTTTTTTTGTTAAAGTGATTTAATGATTTTTATAAGCCATATTTCATCATTTGTACGTCAATACAGTTTTCTTTATTTTATGTTTATAAGAAAAATTTTCTTTAAGATCAAAAGTATAATTCTCCTTTAAACACTATTGACAACGTTTAATTTCGAGCAACTGCTCCCATATAAAAACACTTTTCTCGTATCCACTCGATCATCAAAAGTGGTGACGGTGTATTCGCCCGATGTGCCTTTGTAGATGATGTTTGTACATAAAACGAGTGTCACACTGTTCGCAGACAAATTTCCGTGGCTGTCCACATTCATATGTTCGATGATTACGAAGAGAGCGCTTCGACAGGTACGATTTGTCGCAAGTGTCGCACGCAAATCGTTTTGTTGTCGCGTTTTCATCCATCATATTCCACAAATTTGTGTACAGCTCTTGCGGCAGCCAAAAACCTGCAAATGGAGGAAGTAGAAAATGATTAGAGTAGGTTAACGTCAATGACGACACATTAAAAACACGTCACAAAATTGTTGAAATTTTTGATAGATGAGATAAATATGAAAAGTTTGTGCAAAATTAAGCAAATAATTTTGCAATGTATGGAGATGATTGAACATTATAAATGCAACAACAAAAATCTTAAGAACAAATTTATACTATACATTTTTAAAAATTTATACTATACATTTTTAAAAATTTTTCTATAATTCTTCATAATTTGAAAAAAAGACTATATTTTTATTTAGTATATAGATCTCATTTTTGAAGACAATAAAAAACTGTGCCCCTAACACAATTTTACAGGAAAATTATTATAGGAAGAGATATAAATCAGTCAAATTATTATAGGAAGAGATATAAATCAGTCAAAGTAATTAAAATTTAAAACATGTATATAGATTACAGCTATTAATGTATGTTTGTATCTTTGACAAATCTGTAAAATAATAATGAACGTTTGTATTATTAATATTCTATGAACTGTACAAGACTTGCTTTGCGAAGTATGCGAGCGTAATGGTCACCATCTGAAATAACAAAATACATTTTATTAATTGTGCCATATTTTTTTATATAGATTTCCGTGAAATTTCTATAAATATATCAACAGATATCAAAAGATATCTCAATGATAAATATTGTTTTATTTAATGCAAATTTTTAAAGTGAATAAAGAAATACAATCATTAATTTTATCTTATCATTTTACTTACAAAAATCTTAATATACAAATGATATTATGAATTACAAATTAATTATTCACAATATTATATTATTTGTTAAATTACTATGTGCGTATTGTGATTTGTCAAATTAATATATAATAATATAATATAATATAATATAATATAATATAATATAATATAATAAATCTGTTACAAGAAAAAGTTTTGAAATTCTATCATTTTCCATAATTTATACGCACACAGAAATATTTTCAAAAATATAACAATATTTTCAGAAATATGAACAAATAATTTTTAATATAACAAATGTTATATCAGAACATGTTATAACAGAAATGTTATATCAGACAGAAAATAAAATAAATGAATACTATATTCTTTAAAATTTTTTGTATTTAGAAATATCTATTTTTATCTTTGTAAAAATAAAAATAAATGTATAAGATCCATTTTGCACACAAATATCATAAAGTCGCGAGTACATTTTGTGTCTCAAACTATCTTAATACTATTCTCTATTAATACACATGATAAATTGAGAAAAAAATTCTTATTTTCTCCTTTGATTTAAGGAGTTGTTTGTTTTAAACTATGAATATTTAATCTAATTTGCTTTATTCATATTTTATATTATGCTTTTATATTATATTTCTAAATCTTACATCTTATCCCAGTAAACTTTGGCTTATAAAAATCAACTTTGATCTAATATTAAAGTTTCATACAATAAGTCATATTTAAATTAAATAAAATAATTCTATATATAAACATGTTATTGCAGAAAAGGCCTTTCAATTTGATATTTTTCAAAAAATTTTATTTTAAAATAAATTTTACGGAATATTTCAAATTTATTTTCATAAGCTAATTTCAGATATATGTGACATCATTACTTTATAATGCACTTAAACAATGTACGTAATTTTGAAAGATATACTTTAGAAAGTATATATATATATACTTTAGTATTTTATATTAGAAAGTATATATATATATTGGTACAGTTTCTTCTTCGTTTGAAAGTCATATAAATGATTTTAGTTCTTTTCTAAAATATCATGTTTATAATAAATAACACTTGTTATATGTAGAAACACGTGATTCTTAAGAACAATCTCTCTTTAATATCAAGATATTATTCCTCTCATGAATATTATACATGATAAAATATGCATTGGTTTCTATGAAATCTATATAATAATTACATTATTACAACATATTTGTTTAACCTGATGTTATAAATATATAATTTGCGACAAATTGCGGATTAATTACTTTTACAAAACTTTAATAAATAAAAAAGGGCATTATCATGATATATATGATAATGCCCTTTTTAATTTATTAAAGCTTTGTAAAAGTAATTAATCCGCAATTTGTCGCAAATTATATATTTATAACATCAGGTTAAACAAATATGTTATAATAATGTAATTATTATATAGATTTCATAGGAATCAATGCATATTTTATCACGTACAATATTCATGAGATGAATAATATCTTGATATTAAAAAAATAGCCCGTATCAATTTCGCTCCAATGTATCATAAAGATTACCAATGTATCATTAAGATTAGAACCTTTTTTTATCTCTCTCTTGTCATTATTATTCTTGTAATTATTATTCTTACTTTAACAGTTAAATAAAAATTGGCAAAGTTTTATTTAGACAGTACGATTGAAGCGCAAGGAAGAAACAATACTTCTTTCTTATAAGACTTTGTTAATACTTGTTTCTATAATTACTCATATATTTCAAAATTTTTTAATCCATCTTCATTATTAATGTCACACTAAGATAAATCACTGAAGATAAATCAAAAGATGATCCGTTTGTTTTTATTAATATAATAATTTAATTTGAAATATATAAATAATTAGAAAGAAGGAAGTATTGTTTCTTCCTTGCTCTTCAATTACCGCGCTATGGTTCTAATTTGCCGCTTTTTATTTAATTTTTACTTATTATTATTCAAATCAATTGCAATTTTATTTAATTTTTATTCTTATATTTTTACTCTTCTTCTTCTTCTTATTATTATAGGAAATTTGTACCGTAGCAATGTGTTCAGCGACAAAAAGATCTTACACATACATTTTACAAATTATTGCTAAATTAGATTAAAAATAAAGAAAAAATATATGTTTATAAAGAAGTAATAAGAGAAAGAAATAATATATTTTAATTTTTTTATATTCGAAATGTATAATATAATATTTTATAATATATTATATCATTTTGAAATGTTGTAAAATAGAAAAATAACAGCATTTCGCAAAAAAATTAATAAATATCAGCTATAATAATTGCAACTGAAACATTGTTACTAAATTTTTAACGATGTAAGTATATTGGAAGACGTGCGATAACGTTTCGATAATAAATATATATAAATCAGTCTGTTATACGAGATTGTTATCAATTATATATTTGAAAGTCTTTGTGGACTAAACATATTACTTTACTTCTATAAGTCCTTTGTCAAAAATCCTTTATGAAATCAACTTTCAATTACCGTACTAAACATATTACTTCTAAGTTCTTTGTCAAAAATCTTTTGCGAGATCGATTTTCAGTTACCGTATCTTACATATTTCAATCAATTAGTGACAATTAACAAAATAATAGATGTCATAATAGATATACACAATATTCTGTAAGAAAATATTTTATGGTTTTATATGATTTACGAATGTCTTATGTAGATGCATAAGTGTTACATATAGTCAAACACATTTCACTGTTTTCACAATCCAAAACTACACATAATCAACTAATAAAGTATATTCTATGCTTTTTATTCGTTGCTCACGTAAATTCCTTCGGCGCGGTTTAATGAACATTTCGTATATATACTCAAAGTACAAATAAAATAAAAAATATAGAATGATAAATACTGTGCACCAAACAGTTAAATGATTTCAGAACGACTGAAGAAAGGAAACTTTAGAATTGTGTTACTATTCTGTCGGATCATGATCACTATTTACATTTCTGTAGGTTAACCGATTATACATATAGATGTTATGATTTCTGTCTTATAAACACAATTTGATTAGAAACTGTCGAATAAAAACCTGATTTGATTTTATATTAATATGGAACAAGTATGTTATATATAAAACATAAATGCCGTTTTTTTAATTATATTTATATCAATAATTATGTCAATTATAGCAATTTTACAGAATCGTATCTTTTTGTCGCCGAATATCATCGTAGTGCCACTAGGGAAGCGTTATAGCTCTTGTTATTTCATTAGTGTAGAACAAAAATATAAGTCGAGTTTTAATTCATTACTATCGTAATTATAATAATCTTAAGCATTTGTTGCATTTCGATAATAAAGAAATAATTATTAATAATTTTAATGATACATAATTTTTTGAAATAACTGAAATAACCAATTATTACATTTAATACATAATTTTTTGAAATAATTGAAATAATCAATTATTAAATTTAATTGCAATTAAATTTAACTAAATTATAAGCATTATTGTAATATTTATAAATTTAAGTGATTATCCTAGCAATTATAAAAATCTGGATTAAACAATAAACAAATAAAAAAATGATTAAAATAATAAAGATAAAAAAGATATAACCACGTAATATAGCAATACAAAGAATCATAATTATGATACAATAAAAATATACAATATATATATACATATACATACATACATATATATATATATATATATATGTATATATATAATATATTTAGGTTATATATATATATATATAACCTAAATAATACTTAAATCTTTGGCCAAGTTTGCTTTGTTTCTGTAAATTGACTTAGAAAGAATCGTGTATATTTTTAATTTTAAAGTTCTGATTTTAAGTTTAATAATTTGAATTATAATCCTAATTATTTGAGAAGAGGAATAATTGTTCATTCATGTACATCTATCTCTAAGATATATTTTAAGATATATCTCTAAAATTTTTTTTAAAGAGGTATGTTTATAATGATATAGATATAATAATTATACCCTGTGTAATCCCAATCTTAACTTGAAAAAATCTTAAATATGAAAAATTTAATTCATTCCAATAATATTAATGTTGCATGTTTCGATACACAATGTGTGAATATGAAATTGAATAATTAATAAAAATGAAAAATTATAAAAATAAAAAATAAACAAAAAATTTAAAAATAAATCAAATTTAAAAAATCATGTTTTTAATTACAATTTCTTGACGAAAAGTCTAAAATAAAATGCGGAATAATATTTTGCACTTAAGCAAAACAGATATTAGATTTTTAACATATAAATATTATGAAGAAAATATACCTAAAAATTTAAAAATATCTACTTGTTTTTAAATTCTTCACTGGCAAATGTTCATATATTAAAACTGATGATAACTCATGCCATAATCAAGACAAATATATTGCATGTGTATGTTATACAAGATTTTACAATAAATAATCATTTTTCGTTATTTTTTAATCATGTGCTAATATTTAATACAAGAATAAAATGTAATAAAATAAAAATCCAATATAAAATTTTATTCTAAAAGAAATAAATTTTATCATAAGTCAAAATTCTCAGCCATGCGGCTGTCCAAAAACGGAAAAAATTAAACAAAAATGAAATTTATATGAAACCAGAAAAATGTATCTGTTGTCATTTAACTAATTTTTTCTAAAACTATTTCAGTAGCATATACTTGAAATATTCTCTAATTGTTCATATAATTAATGAAAATCTATCGCAATTAATTCTTCATATGCATCGTTGTTGTTTCTCAAATTACTACAAGGGAAACACATAGATTTTGTTTCGAACGAGATTAGGACAAAGGATTCAAGAATTATAAAACTGGACCCATTTGTCATGATATTTCGTAAGTCTTCAAAGCGTAGCTATGACTCCAAACGCTTGTTTACGCCCGCGTCCGGGATTTGTATGAGTTTTCTCATGGCGAATCCAATTCGATCTTATTTTAGTCTTGTAATTGCAATAGTAACATTTATACTGCGGCTCCTTGCCGCATTCATCTCTTTGATGGCAATGCAGAGACGTCTTCCATTTATATTTTCTGCCGCAGCGGTTGCAAGTGAAGGGTTTGTCCTGATGATGGTACTGATGATCGTGATGATGACGATAATGTTGGCGGTCTACAATCAAACAAGTCCATACACGTGAGAATAACTGTTAGATAAATTTTAGATACGCGGAATAATACTGAGATTTATTATTCGAAGATTATTCCTAAAAAATTGATGCACTGAATCGCATAAGTTGTCGCATTGTAGAAAAATTATTATAATTGATACAAAATTTTATAATTGACGAAATTAATCGCAACCTGTACATAAATATCTTTATTCGAAACATACATATACACATAAATATTTTGTCGCTGTATTATCTGTGCATAAAAATTTATATCTAACAGAAATATTTTTATTAAAAATGAATATTAGACATTCAATTTTTACAATCAAATATCATTGCTGAGCAAAATAATCATGTAATTCAATCATTTTTCTTCTAAAAGATATGTCAAAATATAAATGAATATTATGATAAAAAATATTCACATTTAAAACATGAGTATTTTTTATTTGTAATTTATTATTTTTCTCTAAAAATGTAGATTGTATTTCTATTGTCGACATTTCGACAATAGTATAGATAAAATAACGTAAACATCATATTTCAAATCTAAAATAATCATATATAAATATAAGATATATTAATATAAAGCTATTGAAGAAATAAACTTATGTTTCTTCAATCAATTAAAATTTTATAAAGTCTTAATTTAAATCGCTTGGAAACTTATCGCTCGAATTCGTAAATCTTAATATTTTCTTATTAGAATTTTTAGTTTTAATTAATTTTTAAAATATTATATGATAATTGCAAAACATTCTGTGTATGTATAAAAAAAATTTTGTTATTCTTAAATATAATTAATCAAATATCTTTTTAAAAATGAATTCAAAAAATTACGAAGTATACGAAAAATATGTTTACTTTTGTAAATGCTATAGCTCATATTTGTCGTAGTAAAAAATTAGAAACAAAAAATAATTGTTGCTTAAACATTTTAATAAGCATTTTAATAAGCATTTTATAATTAGCAAATATTGTTAATCATAAGCGTGGCTCTGCTCGTCATCATATGCTTTTTTATGGTATAACCATAAACTAATTTTACAGATGTGAAAAAACAATAGTATTTTATTTCACATTTATTTCGTTGATGACAGATTATAGAAAAAATTTTGAAACGTCATCCATAGGTGCATATCTATTGATCTGCAAAAAAATGCAAATAAAAGAAAATGTGTGTCAACATAATGACAATGGGCAACCAGAATGCAAATCAATTAATATGTGTTATATAATAAATGTTTTTATAAACAAATAATTTTATTAAAAAATATTTAACATATAAAGATATCTGATTTACTGATACACTGATAATATATATCAAATCTTTCAAAAGCCAGACTAATCAATTGTATTTTTTCTACATTTCTTAATTTAAAAAAAATACAATTTATTAATGTGGTTTCTGAGAGACTCATATATTGATCACACATAATATGTTAAATGTTCATATATTAATCACACATTACATGTAAAATAATTATACAAAAATGTACGTTGCTTAAATATTACTGATACACTAAATTTTTTATACTATCAAACATTCCGTTCTCAATAAATATGAAATCTCCAAATCTTTCTAAAAGAACGGAATTTAAAGGTCAAATTTTATTCAGAATCTTTATCTATAAAGAAAGATATAATTATATTTATTTATATATGTTTCGAGTTTATACATTGTACGTTAAGCATATAAAAAACAATATCGTTCAAATTCTACAATCAAGGCAAATTAAGAAAATTTAAAATCACATGGACATATGTAAAATAAAATTTATTTATATTTGAATAATTAAATTTACTTCTTTATTATTTGTCGAGTATTCTCATTAACACAACGGTTATCTGTGATACACTCACAATTATAATATATTTAAAATACGCACAAAAAATCAAAAAGAATATCATATGTAACACGTATATGTTATATACATATAGTTTAACATTTGCGGATCAGTTTGATGCCCATAAACGATTAAATAAAATCATAATTGAACAATTAAAACATTTAGAGATAGCATAAAATATAAATAAGTACTTAAGCAAATATAAATTGGGATAATGTTAATCGTGTTGATTCCTTGATTTAACGGGATCGTTATTTAAATTGTAAATACATCTCGCACGTATTACATTAATGAGTAATATTACGCATTATTTTCTGGGCCGTTTATTCAGTATTATATCGCCATTCTTTCTAACAGGGATTCCGTGCAATACACGCGCTATTTATATTATATATTTCTTAAATATTATATATTTTTTAAATAAAAAAAGAAAGTACGTAGAAATTATTTATTTTAAAATAAATATGTAAAGGATATAATGAAATAGATTTGAAAAAAATTATAATATGCAACAAATTATAAACATTTCGCAATGCATTGAAATCAATCATTTGCATATCAAATACTGCGTTTGTAAAAAATCATTATGCGTGAAATTACAAGAAATTCCCGTTATATATTCTTTTTTATCCTCTATTCTTACAATTATATATTCGGAAGAGCTCCCACACCACAAAACACGAGAAAGGAGCCAAAACGCTTACGTACTAATTATTATCATCGATCATCTTAATAGCTAGAGGTATTTCTTTGGCTTTCGCCCCTTTAAACTTGTTTCATTCACGTGTTCGTAAATCATACACGTATATATATATGTATTATAATGCATATTTACATTTATAGTTTGTGTGTATATATGTGTTCCTACGTGTATGTATTTATATATATATATATATGTGTATATATATAATATATATATAGAATCTTTGTGTTTTTCATCTCTCTTTGTATATATATATTTTTTTACTTTTTTATCTTCTTATATATTTATATATAAGGTGACTTCAAAATAACTCTATAGGCATCTCGTGTACAGCCATTCGTCGGCTTGCACGATGACTCGAGTATTGCATATTAGCTGGCCTCATTTATATTGGCACAAAAATCGCAAAATCAACGCGAATATCGCGTGGATTAATTACAGTTTGTTCTCCGTTTACGAACATTACACTTTGCACGACGACAAAAAATATTACTAATCGCAATGATTCACATTATTATAAATCACTATGTTTGTTAAATTTATGATGTTATCTCGCTATCGTATTTTATTTAGAAATAATTAAATTTGAAGACTTGCATAATAATATATTTTATTAAATATATTATATATAAATATAAATAAACTAGAATAATAGAGAGAGAATAATAGACTGACAGCATTATTTTTAAATTATCAGAGATTAGTACATATAAATGAAAATAATCAGAGTATATCAATGATTAGAAATTAATTCCAAATTTCTCGTCGCCGTACAAAAAAGAAGTGCAATGTTATCACTTGCGTCTGTTGAGATAGTCGCACGTATGTTTCATTATCGTTTACGTGTTATATAATAACAAATGTATACCTCTCACTTCGCGCAACTTCCTTCTGTTTTTATCTTCAGTCTTTTCGTTCTGTACATATTTCTGTTTCGCATCATTTAACGTGAAAAACAAAATTTTCTTTCCCCTCGCGCTGTACTTCGACTCATCCCTGCTTTGATAACATGGAAAACTTGGAAGACACATTCCGTTCGCTTTCACGTTTCGTACGACGTCGACATTATACTATGAAATACTGTATATATATATATATATATATATACGTCGGTTGAATTCTGCGTACATACAGATATGAAAAAAAATTACAACGGTTAAATACATAATTGTTTATCTCTGTAATTATTCGCTTATACTTTTTCTGCTAAAAGTATTTTGCTGTAAAACATAAATTGTAATAAAAATAAAAAATCATCTATTTTGAAAAGAACACTAGTTAATAAAGTTGTTGTCGATGAATTTATATGTTATTTTTATAATATGTATAAAATTTCGTAGGCTTGATTTCCTTTTATATTAATTTAAAAATTTTCACAGTATTTAATTTCACTATATTGCATTTTTTTATCAATAATAATAAGTAATATTGTTTTTCATGCGTTTTTAATGCATTTTTGTATCATAACAAAATTATTATTTATCCCTCATATTTGTATCATATAAATATTCATATATTTTCTCACAAAATAATAAATTTGTTCGTCCTATATCAATTATAAAGATTTATCTGTAATGATAATGGAAGTACTCTATGAATTCTAAAAAAGATGTCAAAAGTATAATAACTTTGCGATATTATAGGTGATAAAAAATTACAGTTTTTTGATTATTGCTGAAACATAGATCCTATGATTTGCTATTTACTCCTAAATTATCATGCCGAATGTCATAATCAATATATCGCTTGTCTTCACCGAAAACGGAAGAAGATGACAATGCATGAGGATCGACGAATCCCTGTTAAACAACAAGAAACTAGATATTAAATGCGATGCGCGAACGTGTCGCATTTTTCAACAGCTTGTTTTGATCACATTTTTAGGCACATAGAGTCGATTTGGACGACACATGAGAATCTTCTTACCAGTAATTTGATTTTCGTAAAGAAGGAGAGAGAAAATACAAGACGATACGAGTCAGCGGAAACGCAAGATCGCACGGATGTGAGATCGAGATCCTTTCGAAATTTTCGAGGAGAGCACGTCGAAGCTGAGAGGTTCGCAATCACGTCCGTTTTCACGAGCAGATCCGATCGATATTTCGCGTGAAAAACTTGCAATATTTATTACTGCTCGTCAAACCTTCCATCGCGCTTTTAATTATTTCGTATCAGATATAAACGATGACTTGATGTTGATTTAAAAATACCGATCGGACAATCATGATCATAAAATATCGGACATTCAAGCGAGTTTAGTTTACAGAGACAGTACTCGATAGATGCAGATTGATGCGACCGTTTAGATACATATCAATCGTTAAACGATGTTTAGATCTAAATCGGGATTATTAGAGAGCTTTTTCAAGATGTCTAGAAGAGCTTAATTCGAGACTACAAATTTCTAGGCTGAAGAGAAAAGAGATAACACGAGAAGATAGATATGATAAGAGACAGAGAGAAAGAGAGAGAAAAAGAGAAAGTATAACATTCAAAGATCCTTCTAGATTTATAGAATAAATACGAGATCTTTTTCTTCAACATTTCTACAGTTATCCTATAATGTTCACTTTGTGCTTTGTCGGGACAAGGCTGTTCGGCGGACTTGACTAGGATTACGACAGTTATTCGTCGATTCTTTGGTCCTTGATCGAGTAGTTTCTCGAATTCGTTGGATCTCGAAGGAAGCTCGTATATCAGACACACGCGAGATAAATTACACATCTCGTAAATATTGTTTCTTTATCATAATATCTGAAACGATACTTGCAGTATCTCATTTTCTATATCGATCGTAATTCTTTCGACTAATATTTTTATTATTGCTTAAAAATAATACATGCGGAACTTAACAAAATAGAGAGCTAACATTGATGATCTTCATCGTCATGGCACGTAAAATAGACATTGTATTCATTTCGATGAAAGAAAAAAAAACAAAAGTCTTTATCTTTAAACATTTGTCGAATTTCCATCCTGTATTTATAAGAAAAGAATTATTTTATCCGTGATATGACTTTAATTAATTTATAGAAAACAAATTTTATTTTACTATATATGAGGAAAATCGAATGAATTTAATTAATAATTGATTATATGTATACAAAATCACTTACGATCAATATATGACATATGCTCACGCAAAATATTTTATTGTATAAAACCGAACGCATGTATTTAATTGCAATATGTTATTTATGTTAGCGGAAATATGTATGATATTTTTAATCTTTCGTTGAAATGAAGTAGAAATGAGTTTGATGGATTATTTGTCCCGACCAAGCATGAAAGGGTACCTTTCCTTTTAAATTGCAGTATATAATCTATAATTCATAATATGTCATAATATACAGCGATGGCAAATAATTCCGTAATGATCAATTATTTTCGAAAATAGTGGTCTTATGGGAAAATGTTTCAAAACAAATGTTGACAAAAGTTGTTTGATTCGAAGGGAGACATGTCATTGCTTTGATTTTGGGTGGCATCATCAAGATCAGGACAAGCTCACCTTAAATCTTTTAAATACTTAAGGCTTACCACTTAAGAAATTGAGGATTACCTTCGTGAATTTGGCACGTTCATTCAAAATTAAACAAATGACACTATTTTATTCTATAGTCTCCCTTCGAGTCAAACCATTTTTGTCTGAAATATTTTCCTATACGACTCTTTTCGAAAATAATTGAACGTTACACAGTAATTTTTGCCTAATCACTGTATATCATTGCAAATTATCGCTATTACGTCATATACGTATAATATATATATGTGTGTGATATACATAATACATATATATAATATATACCTTTTGATTTAAATATATTCTCTATCTTGAATCTAATAATGTAGAATAGTTTGCGACCTGTTTAGGCCCTTCTCTAGACTAGACAAGACTTTAATTCAGATCGAAAGACGTGAACAAGTCCATTAATCTCCTACGTATTATATATAGTATCAGCTTCATCCCTATGTTATCAAACGTCAAATCGACAACGATTATATCTTTGCACTGCAAGAAGATTTGTTTGATGCATCTATATATTTTTCGCAATCTACATATAACTTTACGATAGACGAGGAATAGTTTAACTTTGTCCCAAATAATAACGGATATCTTTATGTTATAAAATAACGTAGAAAACAAACATCACAATAAAACATTTTTTTCTTTAATTATGGATTGCAGCGTGTTTTATAACTTTTCATCTATCTTTTTTACTGTATTTACACTTCATATTGTGACAGGAATTTTTATCTCCAAAAAATTGAAATTATGTTGTAAATAATATCATCTAAAATTTTAAGATTAAGCTACGAAAATTGCCATTATGTGTGCCTGCGTGTACAAAAAAATAATTAAATTAAAGAATAACACTGTGTTTAATATATAATAATTATATGGATTTAATAACCGTTGATAGCGTCAAGATCTCTCTTCTTCATCCGTAAATTATCGAGATTGCTTTATTTAAAAATATTGAAAAAACGCAGACTGATCTGACTAGATTTGACAAACAGTCCTTTTTAAACTAGGCTGCACTAGATAGCTAAAATCTATCTGTAATCTACGTGTATCGGAGATATTTCGTTGCGCTGAAAATTTCGACCTTCTTATGACAAACGATCAAGGTGGAGTCTCCTACATCATTCAGATCCTACTAGAACAATACTCGTATCACTTATAATTAGTATAAAAATAATTGGGCAATATTTAGCAGTATCTGCAAACGACTCGGAGACGTCCCAAAAAAGTGTCTTCTCTATTTTTTCTTAGTAAGGTATCTCTTAGTCGCTGCTTTCATATATTTTGAAAAAAGTAGAAAGCGCACACAACAAGAAACGCTCGAAAAATGAAAAATACCCGTTTTGTGATACTCGGCAAGATATTCAACAATAAATCGTACACGGATTCGAAATCGACAGATGGAACAGCGCGATCTTTTTACACCTTTTTGGTAACTTCTACAAGTCTGAAATATATTCAACAATGTTTTTATTCGATTTTTTATCCATTTATATATTGTTAAATGGGATCCAACAAGAGTGCTAGCTTCGCGCCATGATATGGCGGATCACTAATGTTCTTTTTTTTAACATTTACTTTATTGTTTTCTTAGATAAAACGCTCAGTTTCCTATCCCCTCTTCGTTTTAATATCGTACAAGTGGCAAATAAGCATTGCCGTAATCTTACTCCGAAAAATAAAAGTTAAACGAAAAAAATTTATTAATTTAATTTTTAAACATTTAGTATTTAGCGGCTAAAATATACATATTGTCTTATGTAATGCACATCGCTAATGTTTAAGTGCCAGACAAAAACGCATCTTTGGTATATGTTTCTCAAATATCCGTCTTCCCTTACTCGTTATACAGAGTGAGATCTCTATATTATAAACAATAAAAAAAATCAAAGGCTAAAATAAAACGGAAAATAAATATAAATAATTTAAAAAACAACTAAACTAATTTTTGGCACTTGTTTTGATTGTAAAAAAAAAATCAATGGTCGGATTAAATTAAGACGTTTTCATGATTATTTTAGCAACGAGATGAAATTCCACATCCTTTGTCTGTTGCACAACTGGGTATAGAAAAAAATAAAAATCTTCACATAAAAAAAAATATTGTTTCTCTGTTTTTTTTCTTTTTTGAAAATCTTTTTGAAGGTTTATCAAAACATTATTTTGTAGCACCTTTCTATGTCCACAGTATAAGAGACCCGACCATTTCTGAGAACTTATCAGACATTGATAATTTAAAGCGACGTATTGTTTAAATATTCACATAAGAAATGTATCCCTCTTCGCGTCACATACCTAAATATCACATACCTCTCAAATCATCTTGCGAATATTTAGAACGATAGTCCCCGACTAAATTTGACATAAAATTGGCACTCTTCGACATGTACGTTCTCAGGATGTACCTGATCCGAATCATAAAAGTCGCGAGATTCTATTGAAAATGATCGCTCCTATTCTTACGTCGCCACCTCGCAAATCACGGCGAGTCACTCCCTGCCGTGCTGATGACGCGTTTCCCGCTGGCCGACGGCGATGCCGGGCAACGCCGGCTGCAAATCGACGTGCCGATGATTGATGTGCGCCTTAAGATTGCGCTCATACTTGGAGCTGAAGGCGCAGTGCGGACAGCTGAAGGACGGTGCCTTGCCGCATTCGTACAGCATGTGTCGCTTCAAGATGTACGCGTTCTTGTAGCTCTTGCCGCATCTCGAGCAATTGTGACGACGATCGTGGTGCGTCAAGCCACCCCCGCTGATGCCCGGATGATTGTTGTTACGGCTGGCCGAGTGTCGCGACGGACAATGAAGGCGGGGACGACGTTGCGGCGTCAGCGGAGCCGGCACTTCGCTCGTCGCTGCCGACGACGACGACGACGTCGTCGCCGCGGCGTTCGCACTCCTCGAGGCGCGACGCGAGCCGTCACCGCTCCAGCCGAGGCCGGCGAAGAAACCTGTAAAAGACACAAGCAGACGGGCCGAGGGCACGATTAGTATTGCGGGCTGTACGCGTGCGATGCCCCCGCATTTTTCGGGGGGCCACGCGTGTATTATTGTACTCTTTACAACGGCGCGGGCCATGCCAACAAAAAAAGACATTCAGGATCTCAAGCTTTAGCAACAACGAGCATGTGACGTCAGGGGTGGGATCGAGGAATAGACATGATCCTCGGTGGTGATGATTATCTACTCGTTAGAAGGGAGGCTGGGGACCTTCTCGCAGATCTCTAAGCGAGAAAGTCCCTTGTCGAACGTGTATGAAGTGTGAATCGATATGTCGCGGTCATTTGTGAATCCGTTGAAAAGTAACGCATCTTAAAATGACATCAGCTTTGACGCAGGGAAACATTTTATATCGCAGGGAGAAAGAAGATTTTAGAATCAGTAAATTTATTCGAATTATTTTTTCGAATATTCCATGATTCTAAAACATTCTCTTTTATTAAGATACAAAGCTGAACATCTGTTATCTTATCACACTGTAACAAATTGAAGACATCTAGATTAATGAGCCAATAGTCGCCAGTTTTCTTTGATCGTATTTGCCATCTGTAATGCAAAATTAATTATGACAGTTTTCAATGACATATAATGTGAAAGATAGGAGATTAATATATGCATCCCAATTTTTAATTTTTTATTTCTCTAAGTTTTTCTTCGAATCACATGATATAATGCTTCTTAGATCTTGTCGGTCCGTTGTATCCAAATAATGATGAGATTTCATGAGTGTTCCTGATGATCCATACAGAAACTTCCATCGTTGGCTGCACCTGTGAAAAATAAAACTAGTCAGTATACGGAAATGATAATTGAATGATTTCCATAAAGATTCGAATCATGTCTCTAGAAAAGTCTGAATTCTATCTCCTCGTAGATATCCTGCAAAAGTATTTTAAACATTATTTATTTTGGATATTTTAAATTCATATATATTTTACATTTTAACGTAAAATATTAAAATTTTAGAAATTATTCTCTTGACATATAGTTTTATAAATTGTTCTGCGGTAATGTTTTTTCCCCAAATTAAAAAGATTAAAAAACATAAATTTTTAACAGAACTATAGAATTATCGTTTGTGAATTATAAATGAGAAAAATTCTCTAATTTTTTTAAATCAAAATTTATAAAAAAACCATAAATACAATATTAAATTTAAATAACCTACGCGTTTTTTGTCTCGATTACTGAGCAATCTATTAATAACAAATATGCTCGAAAGTATGTATATTACTGATTATAAAACTTATCTGATATTACTGATTATAAAAATTATAAAAAAATTAAATACTGATTATAAAAATGTTGCCAAAATTGCTTCGAATGTTACTTGACATAAAATCTCTTTTTATTTTTTCTCAGAATTTTAATTTTCCTACGGATAAGATCACCATATCTCAATCTAACGAAGAAAGAGACAAGAATTTCGGGGATTGAAAAAAACGCGGCAAAGTATTGCCTTTCTAGACTTTATTTTGCTCTAAATCGAATACAAGGCGCTCTACAAATTGACAAAAAAAAGAGGGAAACAAGCGTTTTGGAATGTTCGAAAGGTCCAAAAAAATGATATGCGTAGACAGAAAAAATCAACGGAAAGGAAGCACGGTGATAGAAAAACAGAATTTGAACGTTCAGTCTGTCGCGATCAACGCGGGAGATCTCGCGAGTCTCTCTTCGCGCCTCTATGGATTCTTTTGATTTCTTTACAATTCATGCGATCGAGAGATACGAGTTTCGACGCGAGTTCGAGACCGACCAAGCGTTCCCTGTGAGAGTTCTCCTTAAACAAACGACTCTTCTTACGTGAAACAAAAATGAACGCCAATAAACGGCGACGCGACGATGAAGTTTGCGCTCTGCTAAATCACGTTGTCTCACCGCGAATAAACGATCTTCGTATAACGTGTGTGTGTTCTTAAGTATACACGTGTACGTATTTTATATGTGTATTTCGCTGTGGATTTGTCGTAAGGAAACAAGCAAAAAAGTATCTAGAAAGATTATCATTATCATAGCGTAGTCGTTAATAATTGTTGCTCTCTAAATAATATTAATATAAAATGAAAGCAAAAAGAAAAATAATAATTAATAAATCATCGTTCGTTGGCAAATACATGGCGACAAAGAAGTTACGATTACAAGTAGTATGTTTTGCATTCGAGGCGCTGAGCGGAAATTATAGTTGTGTTTTTTTATTTTTACGTGTTCTCTTCTCTATCTCTCTTATTATCTTTCTCTCGCTCACATTCTTGCTCATTCGCTCTCTCTTTCTCTCTTTATCTCTCTTTCTCACTCTTTCATTCTATTTATTTCTGTACAGTCGAGTACTGTGCTTGTACTAAGAGTATATCGTACTTAAAGTCGAGTGCGAGACGCTCATCGAGTGTCTTATAAAATAACGGCATTTGTGATACTATCTGTATATAATATGGTATGTTTTACATATAATAGATATTTTAGGCATTAATGATCGTCGTTCGTTATTAAATCGAAGCGAAAATAAGAGAGATTTTTGGATGCAGATCGAAGCGACGTCTCGCACTCGACGCTCTACTCGCGCGCTCGTGGCGCGAGAGATTCATAAACTTTACTATTATTTATTACAGATAATTGTACTGTTAATTAAAATCGAACGAAAAAAAAGATCGAAATGTAAAGGAACCGGAGGAAAGTGTTGCATACTCGTGTCTCCCAGAAAATAACAAAGACAAAAAAAAATGGAAATGCGAATATGAAGTACGAGAAATAACGTACGTATGATCTACATAGGAATATAAATACGGAATTGATGTATAAAATAGTATGCGCAAAAGATCACATATATTGCGGTTATTGTGTGTCGCTGTCGATGAGGGAAGAAAAATGTCACGCAAAGGGCAATTATAATATGGATCAACAACGAAGGTTGTAAATACATTCTAGCGGATATATTGGCAGTATAAAGGTGAGTGGTTTGAGATTGAAGTCCGTCTGCTTCGGCGTAAATAAATAATTTCTAAAAAAATATCACTGGTCTCTTCTCGAAGTGTACGCGGGGTGTCACCTAAGATTTCGGCCGATGGAGCTACTCGTCGCAAAAATTCTCAGCTGTTGTACTTTCCTTTCTCAAAAAGTGTATGTCTTCTTCTTGGAATAAATTTTTATTTCAAAATGTCATTTTTGATATTTATGGAAAAAATGATAAACACAGAAACATGTACTTAATAACTGTTATAACAAAAAAAATTATATATATATATATATATATGTATATGTTTATGTAGCACGTTTGTTCATTTAAATTATAAATCATAATAATTAAAATAATTTGAAAAGTTAAAAATAAAAAATCGAAGATTATTATTATTTTTTTTTTTTTCGGGAATATATGACAAATAGCTTGGCGTGCCGGAATCTTGCACATACAAATTGGTGACACCCAGCTGAATACCATAAAAATCCGTTCACAGCTGGACGCGCCCAGCGCCTCTTTTGTGTTTCTTCTATAGCCTAAAATCTAAGTCATACTTGAAGGCACTTAACGCAAGGCTCTCTCAGTTCAAAATCTACTTGTCTCGACTTTCTCGTCTCTCCCTCGTACGCGCTATTTGCTCTTATTTCGCCATTTCTTATAGTTGCTCGCTTGATTTCCTGCGATTATTTATTTTCTTCTCTCTTTTTATTTTCTTGTGAAATGTCGAAAAATCGCTTATGGGGGTTTTGCGATGAGTGGTCGAACTATAGCCACAATCTTTTTCGCGTTCATCTTCCATCATCGTTGCCCCTGCATGTTTCCCTCTCATTCATACAACTCTCTCTCTTTCTTTCTTCCTCGCATACACTGTAGACATAACACACCTTCGGGCCAATTAATAATTTAATTGCAACGCAATCTTCTTTTAATGTACAGCGAATTAGTTGCCCTGTGAAGATGAATCATCACAAAATAACCGAAAAAGATTAAAGCGTTTTATACAATCTGTCATTTAATATTTATATTTTTCGCGAAGACCGGATAATTTTTATTTTTCGTTAATATTTAGCGTCTTTATCAGTTGATCGAAAAACGATCAAAGACGTGTGTATTTGTACGTGCATAGCTGATAAAATGATAAAAGTATCTTGGTTCCGAAATTCTTTTATCATTGTTACTTTGCAGCGTTAATATATTAATTTATTAATTTTGACTAGATCGAAACAAATCGCAATACAATGATGCACACTCGAAAAAATAAAGAATTTTGTCTTTTTTATCCGGTCTTCGCATCCTGCGAATTTGATCGTTCTTCCGCGAGGGATATCCAGTGGCTGATAATAAAACTATATAATTGACAGAATAAAAACGTATAATAAAAACGAAAGCTCTTTTTATCGATTTTCCGTCACGCAGAAACGGCAAGCTATTTATTACAGGTGTCACGCGCGTTGTCCGGCATTACGCGCCCACGCATGCTTTCAAAGACATGCTGTTGTTCACATAAATAAATTTTCTTTTACATAAATAAATTTTCTTTTATCTATACAATCGCCTTAAGATCTAAGTGCCAATCCCGATCGTTGAAGAACGTCGATTCTGGATCACAAGGCCACGAAATTCGCCTTTGATTTCTCACGGATAATTCCACATTCGAGCACGTGAGTTCCCAATTAATGTATTTGTGATAATATTATCTAACAATAACTATATATCTATTTCAAAATTACAACTTACATGATTGATAGCGTAAAATATTATATCAGGAATTTTCGATGTAAGTGTTTACCTAAAAGCTTGATTTCTTAGAAAATTTAAAAAACATACTTGTACATCACGTGGGAACTAAACAGCTCGCTCTTCGTACATTCAGTAAATTCACTCTACACATTCTTTTTTCGATATATATGTAATGTACATATCTATTATATATATAAACTTTTTGAACAGAGAATCTTATCATTTTGTTAATTTTCTTCTTTCGTTTGTTTCTTATCTTCTTATATATCTTTTTCTATATATCTCTCACTTATCCAATATTCGCTTTCGCGCTAAACGTAACAATAGACTCTCCAAAAGTAGTACGGCCGAAAATACGATAAAGCTATAATACGATCGTCTTTATATTTATATATCAAAATAATGTGCACGCTTGATTTAACCCTAGAACGACACACTGGGTTTAATAAATTGCTGTACTATTTCAATCGTTCGTTGTTATGTACGGTTTTTTTATGAATAAGACTATAGATTTAAGATATATACTATAATAATATGTAGAGAAGAGAGAGCTGAATCTCCTCTTCTCCATATCAATGAAAGAAGAGTATGTAAAATTAATCTCATTTGCGAATAAAATTTTAATAGAAGAAATATTTCGCATAAATTTAAACTGAATTTTTCTTTAACGAAAATTCGATTTATTTGCTCAGAATTAACCAAACGATATATTTTATTATCTATTTGTATATATAGAATTTATAAATATATATAATTATTAATAATTTCCAGAATAAAGCCTGCTTTATTTCTGGTAAAAATAAAATTTGCAAAAAACCCTTTATTAAAATTTTATTCGATGCTGACTATACAATTGGCAGAAAAGTGTATATGCAAATTTCGAGGTCATGAGGACCTCAATGTGCAGCTGAGGATTTTGTTGAGAAGGGTCTGCCGTTCTAAGGGTTAAAATTTCTCGTTCATCACAAGCTCTCACCGGGATATCCATTCGCGCCCATTTCACAACATAAGCCAGCATCCATTCGCATATTTTGAAAAACGTGAATGCGTGATAATTGTAAAGTTTCTTATTCCTGCTTGCAATTATAGAATAATATACTTTTCCATATCTTTTTACTAGTAGTAGTAATTTAAAAAAAAAGAAAATAAAGAGCGCTGTATCTTCTAAATACCTGGATGGCATACGTTTAACACTTTATGCGTCTCGTACTATGCTTCGTCATGTATAAAAATCTCTCTTTTCATCCTTCGCTTTGCTCCTTCTCCCTCCCATTATCAATCCTTCAAAAATTTTTGTTCTCCCTCAAAAAGTGCAATATAAAAGAGGTCGATCGTCTGAGAAACTACTATAGAACCGAAAATTCCTACATCCTAACGAGATATTCTTATAGTATTCTACATAACTTTTCATATAAACGCATTGTTAAATAAATTTCTAACGATAAACGCGCCGCGTTGAGAAAAAAATAAATCTTCTTTTAACTCTCACTACATAACGCCGAATTATATTTTTATTCTAAAATCGCTCTCGCGGCTTCTTGTATTTCTCGAACGATCGACCTGAGAAAGAATTTAGCGTCTAAATATCACACATCTCATAAATCATCGCGAATAACGTGGAACATAATCGAGGCTTCCTGCCTAGACCGATTATTAACAATGGTTATACGATCGAGCAATTTAAATTGAAAGCGAAATATATTGAGCGCACTAAAAAGAACTTGAAACGATCAATGTCATTCTTTTGCCTGAAATCGAGCGATAAATGTCATGTGTCAGTATATCGAACATGTCGTTCTGATTTTAAATCAAAGAATGATAGACGTTGTTGTAGAGAGTTCCTAGCTGCAAATATAACATACCATCGAATATAATCACGGATGTTAAAAAAATCGAGTCACTGCAAATCGTCGAGATCTTGGCGCGATTCTATTATCGTTTGTGTAGAAGATGCATTCATTTTTTCGTCTATTTCTTTTATATTTAAGAAGATCATCGTCAAGATATTTTTAATTAAAATCAGGCAATCTATATGTCAAAAATTATATTCAATATATAATTTCACGTACTATGAAGTGTCTTCTTTCTTGTGACAAAAAAGCGATAATTAAAAGCAATAATGCAATTATCGCGTCAAGATCTACAAATTCAATAAAGTGTTTTCAATCAAGAGACAGAAAAATGAATGTCAAACTAAAATAGCCGATCGCTTTGCTTCCTCTTGAGCTCCACCACGATACTCTCTAATCGATCATTTTGCAACTGTTTATTCGTTTCGGTTAGAGTTTTCCCAATCTCCCAAGCCGACACCAAAAAGAAAAAGAAAAAAAAATACATTATACATACATATCTAAACGCAAGGAATTCCTCGCTTCATATGGCGCGATCGCCGTAATCGCAATATATAATCTAATTAGAAACAGATTAATAAGCCCAATTATTATACGCGCAAGATTCGAGTTAGACTTGATTAAAAGCTGTGTAAGTAACACAAAAGACCAATTCGTAAAAAAAGCATTTACGACGCTTCACCTATTTACTCTTGTGTATATCCATATATATATATATCCACGTATGTATATATATATAATATTTTTTCACTTATACATATATATATATTTCAAATCCTACGAAATTTTATCTCGTCTCTCTTGTCTACTCTTACGCTCGTATTTTCTCTTATGGTCTTATAATTCTTAATTTTTCTTCTTGTTTTTTTCTTTTTTCTTCTTTTTTTTTCTCAAAGCTTTTCATATTCGACGGCAGGCACGCGAATCTACGCGTTTCATACGATAATTTCACGATTTCCCTTTTATTTCTCGAAACTTTTTGTTCTTTTTATTATCATTACTTCTTGATATATATGTATATATAATATATATATATCCCTATCTGTGTGTGACTCGTTGTGATCTATAATCGTGGTAGCCAGCCGAATGATTTCACGTGGACGCTCTGCGTCGCCTTCGTTATCATCGCCGTGGATTCCGCGATATAACAAATCACTCGGACGATTATAAAGATCCTTTTCCTTTCTCTCGCACAATCTCTCATTCTCTTTCGCTATCCGTCTCTGTCCTTTCTCTTTCAGTTTCTCTTTCGAGTTTTGTTTCTTTCGAAGGCACATGTATGCGGAATTACAAATATCGTTAACGTGACACGATCGCGCCGTTTTACGCCTCTTCTCATCGTCGTCGTCGTTGTCGTTCATCGTTTTTCTTTTTACATATCTTTTTGTCTAAATTTTGAACAGAGCTAAGCGAAAGTGTGCAAGCCATCATAAATCTATGCAGACATATCAGATAAAGAAAAACTAGTCGAATATCTTGCAAGAATATTATAAAGGAAGAGTATACGCGGCTCAAACAATAATCATCGTGTTCCCTATCTCTTTACTTTGTTCACTTTAAATCATAACAATTATATTCATTTCATTAAATCCGATTAACAAGAGAATCAGAATTCTCTTTCCTCGAAATCGATCACATGATAACGTTTTTCTTTTACGTAACAGAATTTAATTTTTCGAAAAAAGTTGTCTTCGTGTTATAAAATTAACATTATTTGACAATAAAAAGCTTGCACAATACTTGTAAAGAAAAAAATCTATGTTTTTTTAAAAATTGAAACTCTTAATGAACTCGTTATTTAGCGAAAAAAGCTTTTAATTGTTTATTGCACATTGATACATAAGCAATACAATTAAATCCATATCAGAAAATTATTTTTAGCAAACATATTTTAAATTTTGAACAAATAAAATGAATAATATTCAAAATATATTACATTAAATTCGGTTTATACTCATTAATTGCAAAAAAGAAAACATTGGTTTTAAAGTTATAAAAAAATATTCATTTTAAAAGTTGTAGAATCAAATAAAAAATTAATCTGAATGTAAAATTAAAAAAAACATAAAACATGAAACGTTATTCATGGATCGATATATTTTCGATCAACGAGCGAGGAAATAAGCTCGTAGAAGAAACCTTGGCACAGCAGTTACGATAACATTCCCTTCATTTCATACATTTCGACAGATTTGATTTCCAATCATTTTCATAAGAAACCGTAAGCCTCGAAACAACTTGAGAATACTAGAAATTATTATCTCATTATATCTATATTTCATAAGATAATGCAAATTTATCAAAATCAATCTTAAAATATAAGAAATGTATTTTTTTCTTTATGTACTTTCATTGTTAAAATTAGAATTAAAAGAATTAGAAAACTAGGATATTTATACGGAATAAAATTTAATATTGGTTAAAATAACAAATATTTTTTCGTTAAGCAAAAATTAAGTTAAATTCTTTATATTTGAAAAATATTTTTTTTTAAATATTTTTTAATTTTTTTAAATATTTTTTTTAAGCTTGATACGTTGCTTACGTTTGGTTTTACAAGTTCTCAAAGCAATTCTGATATTCTTTTTCATTCTGAAATTTTTGAATTTAATATTAACGAAAATTTCTTTAATTTTTAAATGTACACTTAATAATTTGAAATGGGACAAAATTTTGTATAAACATTTTTGATATATTTGTAACAAGAAGGCACACACTTTCTTATGAAAAAGTTTCCTATGAAAAAATAGAATTTCGATAAGTATGAAATTCGCGAGATTCTACGTGTTTTTCTAAACCGTCGATTTAATCATCTCAAATGTTGAAAAGTTTCTTCGATTAGCCAAACAATAAAAATTATTTTAATTTCAGAATAATCGTCGCATTTCTTCCAATTGTTTCTTCATCCTTCTTTCTACCGAAAGGAATACGTTACTATCTCTCCCAATTTTATCACTATAATTATCACTTTCATTGCTGCCTATATAATAATTTTTTTTGCTGACACTCACATTCTAGCCTTCGATCTGCCCTATTTATTTCCTTCTTTCTCTTTCCCTAGTTGTCCTTTACACATGTCTTCGGATCGGCGCGACCACAGATTTTCGCGGGTAAAGAAAAACGCTTTAGGCGCGCACTTCCTTCCTTTCCTCTTAGAAAAAACATAGAAAAAAGAGTCGTAAAGAGCTACAATCTATTTAATAGTACTCTTATATACCTAATAATCTAGTAATCTCCGTCGATGACGGCGGTCCTTTGACGTTACCCTCATGAGAATTATCTCGATCACTATATCGCTTTATATAATCAACTCCACGTCTATATCCTAATCGTCTCTCTTTCGACCGCCGCCATTCATCAAGGCCTCGTGAGGCAGTAATATTATCAATTATCAATAACTATGTATCATCGATCCATAATCGTATTTATCGATTAACTTTATCGTCTACCATGTCACCGCATTCTCTCTTTAAACTACGTAACACCATCGTCATCATCATCAGTTGACAATTCTCTTCTTCTCTCATTGTCTTCATCAACATTATCGTCAACATTGTACTCGTTCTTGTTTTCATGCATTGCATTCTCGTTTTTGCATCTATCTCTTTGATTTCTTAAACATCTTTTCTCTTTTTCTCTTCTTCTCTTTAATCAGCATGGTGAACGAGTTAATGTCAATATCCTTGATCTGGTTTCATTCTAAAATCTTTCTCTTTTTCTCTCCCTCACGAAAATCTCTCTCAATCTTTCTCTTCTATTTTTCCCTCTGATTCCCTCTTTTGTTCGCTTACTATATGATACGTACCAGCGTGCGGCCACTATCGATCGATCGGACGAAGCCTAAAACGATACGTGACGGTTTTTAGAAAACCATGCGAATCGCGTTGGTTCTAGTAGGGCGGGACCGAAAGGATAGATTATCAATAGTTATTGCACTTGGACGGAAGACGAGTCCTTCTGGCCTATGATCTTGCTCCGAACTGTGGAGCTGATACCATCCAGGAAGTCAAATCAAAATTTTTTCAATTTCGCACGATACCGAAAAAAAAAATAATTCTAAATAATTTTTTATTTTTCTAATTAAATGTATCGATAAAGAATCGAAAATTTCTATCCAAAAAATTTTATCCATTTTTTTATTCTAAAAGATTTGTCGTAATAAATTATAATCATTCTTGTTATTGTATCTTGTTATCAAAAGAATTTCTAAAGCAAAATTGCTAAGTTAACGTGAAGAAAAATAATAGTTTTGAAAAATTTTTTGCTAAATTAATGAAAACGTGTAGCAATTTAATATAAAATATGAGAGAGATTTTAATGGTAGTATCGCATACATTTATGAAAACAAATTAATAATTCTCTCTGTCATAAAGTAATCACGATGAATGTATATTTAATTGTGATGATTAAGAGGAGATATCTCATTATTAATTAATTAATCGCGCAGTGTAGCAAATTTGGAAATTAGACAATTTAACTTCATGATACACTGCTTGGTGTCTCTATACTTTGTCGAAAATAATTTACTCGAAATATTCCTTACAAAATTTCAAAGAATTTTCAATTCAAAAAATTCCACAATTGAAATCGTATCGTATTCAAAAAGATGTTCTTTGTCTTTTATAATATTGTCTTGTATAATATAAATAGAATCAATATTCAAAAAATTTTTTCAAAAAGTCAAAATATACACAACATACTTCCTGGATGTATACTATTGTCTATAAGGATTCCTCCGTTTGAAATAAAGGCTGCAAGAACTGTAACTCATATTATTCATAATAACAAGAACAAATTTGATTTCCATAATGCATCATGTAATATAGAACAACCGTGTTCTCTCTTCTCTAATGTTTTACTACGTAAATCTAAATATGTTTATAAATTTTCAAAAAATTTTTGTAATGAAAAGAATACAAGAATGCTTTAAACTTCAAACAATTTTACATGCGTTTCAAAGAAAACAAGAAATCTATCGAAACTAAGAAATTTCTCAGCTAAGATCAAAAATTAAAAATGCTTATGAACGTACGATTAATTTGTTTACTACATCAAAACATTATTTTAAAAACGATATGAGAATGCATTGTTCCTTATTACAATTATAATTTTTTCTAATATTAGTATTTTCAATTGATGCTTTTCATATAACACGAGTTACAGTTATGTGAGATTGTTCTTGCAGCTTCGTGTGAAATCCGGAAAATTTCAAGGGACGGTACTTACCTCTCGGAGAGGTAAAGTTCCGCCATTTGGCTGGAGTCTAGACTTCGTCGCGAGTTTTCGAGGATCGATCGCGAGCACCGCTCGCCGAGGAGCGCGCGATCGCTCTCGCGCCTCCAACAAGAAAAAAAAACTAAATCTACCGCTTCGTTCGCGTTAGCCGTCGCGCATACTTAACTGTATACATGAGTTACGAATAGTAGTAGTAATAGTAATAATAGTAGCAGTAATATAATAGTAGTAGTAGTAGTATAGTTTAGCTTGTCTCATAAATATTGTCTACAGTATGGAAAGTCGGGCGGCCGTGACGCGCGTATTTGGCGTGGCGTAGGAATATGGGACCTGGTGCCAGGTAGTATCCCGAGTACGTGTACCCTTGAATCCGTCCGAAATATCAGATATTTTACTGCAGATTTTAATGGACAAAAACAATCGATGGTATTACTAAAAGTCCGATTCGCTAATAACTCAATCAAATGCACAATTAGATGATTATCTTTAAAGCTGATTATATAAGATCAAGTATCAATTAAAGCCGAAGCTGATCTAGTTGTATGGATTAATCGACACAATACTAATATAAATGTGATTCGTAAAAATTAAATTAAATCAATTTAATCTCAATTAAATTATATTGATTGAATTGTATAAGAATCTTTGACAAATTAAATTTTGAATAACAAATTTTGAAAATTCTTTTAGAATCATTATCTCTTTTTAATAATCGATATTTTTTTTAAATGTATCAATTATACAATTGGTGATTTGATGAATCTTTTTTATTTAATGAGAAATTTAACGTGAAAAGAAATATTAAAGAGAATACCATTTATATTATGAATGCTACAATTTAAACAAAATAAAGTTTAGTGAAATAATTCACACAACTTATTAGAATGTATTCTTATATTTAAATTTGTCTTGAAAATATACTGTAAAAATTTTAGGGCACATCGTACTCGGTACGCGGCCATTCGTCATATCCATCGATCCGATCGCGCCTATCGAAATGCGAGAGGAGAAAATAAAGACTCGTGTGTGTGAAAACATACGCGAGGGGCCTTAACGAGGACGCTTAATTAAAAGAGGAAATTAATTATACGCTTTATATAATATAAATATATGTATATACTTAAATGCATCGTATAGGAATCTACGTTTGTGTATCTGGCAGTCTGACGATCACAATGCTATAGGAATACCTCGCGGTAGTGTGTACGTGCATACGCATATGTATATATGCATATGTATATAAATATATATGTGTGTATATGTATGCATATATTCTCATTCACGCGCGAGTTGCGTGTATATAAATACGCATGTAAATGATGCGTAGATGCAGAGATGCCTCTCTCTCCTTCTCTTCTAACTGTGTCTCTTTATCCCTCTTTGTAGCATGTGGTATGTCGAGTAGGTAAATGTATAGGAAGCATAATGAAATGCGGGAGACGATCCATGCGATTGGTACACGCGCGAATCTGTACTTAATACTGTGATTGCTTGTGTGATTGCTTGCATCGCTGCGAGGAATACAATGTGTAAATGGCTGTCTTGTTTGACAAGACCGTGAAAAACTTTCTCACCGCCTTCAGACCGTACATGGTTTAACGCGTTTTATTCTCTTTTTTTTTTTTTATAAGCGTGAAATTTTTAGAATAATTCCTAGCTCTAACACATTATGTAATAGTACGAGTGATTAAAATTATGTTTAGAATACGAATAAATTGTAAAATATCTAATTTTTTAATAAAAAAAAAATATAATATAATATAATAAAGTCACATTTTCTAGAATTGTAATAATAATTTAGTATACATAAAGATATTCTCCAATTTAGATATATTAAATGAATAAATTAATAATATTTTTATGAAGAATTTTTGAAATAACTTACGGAGTATATACCTCCAATAAATATTATATACGAATATTTACACATTGTACAAAATACATTATATACCAAAAAATATAAATATAATTTCATAATAAATTTTGTAATAAATTTTGCCGTGCATTTTTTGTAATAAATTTTGCCGTGCATTTTTAGAATAATATAAAAACACGTTCTACTCTCTAAATATTCTAATAAATTTAATAAACTTTTATAAATACCTGCCCGCAAGTTTCAAATAACTAGAATTTTTTAAATAAAAAGATTACATACATTTTACCGAAATATATATATATTTTTTAAATATCTCTTTAAATATATATTTTTAAAAAATCTTTAATGAATTTCTCACTGATTTAAATATGTTTAGCAACGGCGAATGAATTAGAAGGTAAACAAAAGATTCGAGAGAAATCCTCAGATTCTATAATTCATAAGAGTCACTTTGGATATAAAATCATATATTACTTGTACTGAGAGAAAGATGTAAGATTCATTATATTCACACTCACCCTGCAAAAAAACAACAAAAAAATTCTCTATCGACCAGAAGACTTCATAGACTAAATTGAGATGACTCTAACAGTGTGAATTAGCGAACAAATTTTCTTAACTCGTTTCTGTATGTGTTTACCTCTAATGTCATTTACATTCGCATGCCACAAAATTTATAATGCGATCACCAGTCAGGTCTGAAAGAGGTGAAGTTCGGACTCGTCTTCGGAGATCAGTCTCCGAGGATCTATATATCTTCCCAGCGTTCTTTAGCGTCGATGATATTGACGTGTATGATATCGAAATATCGCGCATATAACGTGTATTGGATCGACAGATATTTATTGACGTGGCCGCGTTTTTGATATCCTCGGAATATTCTCTTTCTCTCTCTCTATCTCATTCACCTTCGCTATCACCTTCCCCTTTTCTTTCCCGTTTTTTTATGTCCCCAGTAAGCCACACGCGCACGGCTACGCCCGTTTAAAAATATGGAACCAGTGTGACCAGAATGGTTGCTATGGAAGAGCTCCGGTTTACCGGACGGTCTCAATCCGACCCGAGGCGGGCCCTACGAGAAAAAAATTCTATCTAACAATCGCACCTTGAGCCCGCGTTCGTTCGAACGAACATGTATCGTATGATAGCGTTTCGTTCTTATCTCGATCCCATAGATCGCATCGATGTTACGATCTTAAAGGTAAAAAAAAAAAAGTGGAATCCATCAGCGATCCTGGGCGCAGACTAAACTATCTAACGGGCTCGAAGATAAAGTCTCTGGGCCACAAAATACGCCCCGGGCGGGAGATCGACGCGTTCTCTTGTTTATACGCGGCATATCTCGTTACATAAAAATAATAATTAATTAATAATCAATCAAAATTGATTCATAATAATAAACCTTAAAAAAGGATAAAAAAATATGCATCCAAGATCGAGAAGAGGGATTGGGCGGCCCCCTCTCTCAAAAAAGCAGAAGACTCTCAGTTTCGATCGTCATCATAATCATTATCCTCAACATTACTGTACATCCGGCATATCTCTTCACATTCTCCCTCTTCTCGTTTCTCCATCTTCGACATCGTGTCGACTCCGTAACCGGAAGTCATGCGCAAAGGAAATATGTCCCCTCTTCTCCCGCTCCTTTTCATATCTTCTCTTGATTCTTCTCTTCATCTTCCCGCACGTTAATATTCTTCACGCATGACTGCGTCCGAAAACGATGCCGACAACGAATATACCCGGACATCCACCCTTCCCTTCTTCTGACTACCCTTACACGAGCTCCTGTTTGTAAATCTTCTCCTTGTGCATTCGCTCCATATGCCGCGCGATGTGCATCTTCTGCTTCGCTCTGTAGACACAATGGGGACACTGGAACTGGGGCTCCTTGCCACATTCCCACTTTTGATGATTCCTCAGGCTGCTCTTCAGCTTGTAAACCCTGCCGCAGGCCGGACAATTGAAGCCCTCTGGATTTGACGAACCGGAGCCGAGACCTTTCCCGAGGCCCGCGCCGGATCGCCACATGATCGACGGCACGCTCCATCGCTGCCAGGCCGCCGCCCATTTAAGACCAGTGATGCTGAGGTCCTCGGCTGGAACACAAGATCCCCGGCTTTATTAGTATGTGTCCCGCGGGAGCGAACAATCGATTGTGAGGCGGAATCTCTTTATTGCATTTTCAAGCATTCGAGTAGGAAACGCGGCCGACAGTGTCCGACCGTCATCCCCCGCTTTCGGCTTAAGAATTAAAGCTTAGCGGCTAAGGGGTCGAAGAGTTTAGGGGGTGATCGATGGTTCATTTGACTCGGTACCTCGACGTGTCTCTTCGACGTGCGCTTCACGCCCGTCTCTCCTTCCCTCTCTCTCTCTCTTTCTCTCTCTCTACCTCGTAGAGACCTCCTACTTCTAGACCTCCGTTCGTGTATCTTTAAGAAATAGTTCGGAGGAGAGTAGCTCGAGATCGCGAGGTTGTCGTCGAGAGCGAAGGAGCACCATTTGACGTACCCTGGAAAAAAAGCTGTTTCGAAGAGAAGTCACACTCGAGGATCATCGGACCTATCCTGCGAGCCTCGCGAATTCATCCTCGATCACAGGTGCATCGATGCGACGATCGACGTTGATCATTCGTCAGAGATAGAGAAGAAAAGGAAGGCGTGTCCTTTCGTGTCCCTACTTTCGAGCCCCAAGCAACTAATTATGAATTTCGCATACGAGGAAGGAGCGGTAATTGCGTGTTACGAAAGGAACATCCACAGATTCGCGACCTAATGTTCGTTTCAAGTAAATATTCAGATGTTGAATGCTGGTCGACCGGTGTATGTTCCTCTCGATGCGCAAGCGATGAAAGTTCGATAACGTAAGTGGCATTTCTATGTACAATACTCGAGAAAGGTTAGTGCGCATGCTGCTCCCCTGATATCATACAGGTGGAGAAGGCAGGAGAAAAAAGATAAGAGATGCGAAGGATACTCAAATTGCTCAAATAGCTCTCGCAACGATGCTTAAATCAGCTTAAGAAATTTGCGATAAAGGTTATTTACAGAGGAGAAATTGAATTCATAAACTTGGCAGAACTATGCTATTAGGATTTGTTTAATTTTCTTGTGTTTCTGGTTGACTAATTCATTTATCTATTCTTATGAATGCCAATTGCAGCTTTCGATTCAGCCGCCAATTAATATAAAACAATTCAAGTTTTAATCGTTGTAATTGAAAATCTGCAGGAGATTACTTGCGGGAGTTATTATCTATTTTTTCAATCTACAATAAGTAATTTAAAATATATATAGAGTCTTCTGTCGCCAATTCCTAGAAATGAATATTATAAAATTTCATGTATTTCTATAACACATAATTAAAAAGCAAGGGTAAAAAAACTGAATGAACGAAAATATATTAAGACGCATTTGTCGATTTTAGACATACAGCCACTATTAATTACTAATAATCGAATTGTGGAATCGCAGGAAAACAATTTTTTTATCGCGCAAATTAATTATTCGTAAATGAGCTTTGAGTAGTTGGTGATGAGATGGATGAGGTAGCTCGACTTGTGATGTTCTTCGTGTAATAATTTTATTTTTTCCAAACGCAGCGAGCATACGATAATCTTAATTATGACGTTATCATTTTAATCTGAAGCATGATCAGATGGTGATCAGATCGGTAACGACCCACGCTTCTTGTATATCAGTCTTAATTAAATTTATTCCAATTGATACTTTGCATTCTTTTCTTTAAAACAATGTAAAAAAATATTATATAGTCACGTTACACACACTTATAAACTAACGATTTTAAACCTAATCCCTCAGCAAATTTGAGCCTGATATTCTTTATTAACTTCCTCTTTGTTCATTCTTCAAATAAAATATAGATAATATATATCCTCTTTTTTTCTTATCGGCGCAAGGAAAATCTTCGTTTTAACTGGCACTTATTATTTTGATAACTAATACTATTTTACGCATCAGTAAGGCACTTCGTTATATAAAGGCTTAAAATACAAGAATCACTCCTAACCGATCGATTGATAAACCGATCAAATTGTTTCTATGAACTAAAAAAAAACACAGACTTTATGTAATTAAACACAGGCAAATCGTGTTGCCGTGTAATAAATAAGATCAGTCGAATATCTTCGGATGCAATATTGAAGATATTTTTTGTGCATTTAGCTTACACAAACTTATTTACCTAGCTAAAACTTATTTTCTATGTATAAAGCTGGTCTAAATCTTAATTTCTAGCGAGTATTGAATATTACAATAAATCCTCACACCGACAAGTTATGTACATGAAATGAAAAAAAAATTTAAAAAAGAATCTTAATAAAAAATGTACTTCTTCACAATTCTTGAAATTTGAATGTTTCATAAATATAGTGCATGACAAAAGATTCGATTTTTATATCTTAAAACACTAAAAAAATAATACAAAAAATAGATGTGAAAGTTTTACACTTAAAAAGCGACTTTCAATCAAACTTTCAGAGGATGCTTCATTACTTCGTTATTAAGGCTAAAAGTTTCATCGGCAGAAATTACGAATACAATTGATTTATATTGTTTTGATTTATATTATTAATTGTTATTTAAGACTTTGATTTATCTTTCAACTTGCAATGTTTTAATCAGAAGTAAAATATCTACTGTAAAATGTAATAAATTCGTATTATTTTTTGTCATTCTTTTTTTTTGTCTTCAAAAACGCGTCTTCGATAATATATCTATAAAGGAATCACTCAAAAAATATCGTGCATCCATTTCAAGTGTATGCAAATCTTTCTTGGATGCGACTTATCATCATTATCGACTTCGCTCTCCGATTCTTATAACATCATTGCTTGATTTAGCGTCATCGCTTTTCATCCTGGCGTCGAGGTGTTCCTAGGAGCTTAGTCGATCTCTACTTTTGGCGTATAGAAGTGCAAGTATTCCTCCAAAGAGTCCATACTCTCCTTGTGTTGGCGACGCATGTGACGAAGCCAGTGTGCTTTGCGTTTGCAACGTTGTGGGCAAAATGGGCATTGAAATTGCGGTTCTTTGCCGCACTCCCAGTGTATGTGACGTTGCAGCGAGTCCTTTCTCATGTACGAACGACCGCATCTGGTACAGGTGAATTGGCCGGGCGACTTTTTGCTGACATAATCGCAGGCTTTAGGTATCTTCAATTCGGCGAATGGTATCACCGAATGTTCTTGCGCTTTCCAAGCCTGCACTGGTAGATCCGCCGATTCCTCTATGGATTGCGAATCGATTGTGCTCATATGTTCGTTCGCCGTATCTGCAAAAGGGAAAAAAATAGCTGTAGATAAGTTCTATAGTCCCGCGTGAAGTTCCGTGCTCCTGAAATCGAACGCGCGATCGACATTTGCCTTCGGTAAGTCCTGGGATCTCGTTAAACAGATGGGTCGATGGGATCAATTCTTAACTTAATCGAGGAGTAAATTGAACGCTTGAGAACAAATCTTAAATTAACTATAAATATCGCATCGATTTCGGAAACAATTTCCATAATCTTGTAATTTTTTTTAAAGTACAATCCAAAGATTTTTAGAAAAATCTTTCGGAAGTATAAACGTTACATTAATTTCTAAACGTTATGCATATAATTAATTTAATTAAATATATTAATTAAATTAATGTATAAACATATGGCAATTTTTCGATAATTCGAGGATAAATTCGATTCTATTTATAAATGGGATCTCTTAAGGTGCACAAGTCTAATAAAGAAAATTATCATTAACATATACAAAAATTATAAATAAATAGCACTTTTTTCATAACTCGTATTTTTTAACGAATTATAGGAAGTTTTATCTTGATAGATAATAAGGATTTACAAAAATTTTCGACACAATTATTTCTTACTCATATAAAATAATTTAGTATTTTTTATTTATTCATTTACAAAATAACAAAATAAATAAAATACAGTTTAATGTTTACGCTTTTATTTTCCAAGAAATTTTATTTAAAAATACTAATTAAATAATTAAAGGAAAATCGATATTCATTTCTAAACAAATTAAATTTTTCTGTTTACGATTCGTCTTCTGTTTACGATTAGTTCGCATTCTTTTTATATAATAAACCTGCGAAAAACGTTGTAAAGTATATTATGTGATAAAATAAAATATAAATGCGTAAAATTGACTGATGATGTAGCATCTTATATCTCGAACATCTTTTACATTATTAATACACGTAAATCGTATATTAATAACATAAAAATTAAATGCGGAATCTTTTTCTGTGATCAATTAATGTATTTATTATACATTTAATATAGAAAAAAATCATATGAACGAGAATAAGATCATGAGTTGAACTTTCGTTATCACAGAACAAAAAGAAATTTTGACATATATAACTGTAGATAAAACACAATAGATTGATTTATTGTAAGGTGTAATAGATGCATTTATGTCAGACATAATTTGCTTTTAAATTAACTCAGTAGATCTAATATCTATTTGACATAAACAAGGAATTTTCCGCCATCAAAGATTGCGGAGGTTTACGGGTAATGATTGTTAACGTGTGCTTGGGATTAATTTCTTAAATCATTATTTTATTTCCGTAAATCGACGATCCCATATTTCTTATTAGGCATTTCTGGATGCAATCTATTGATATGTCGAAGAACATGAGCTTTATTGTGAGAATGATAGTAGCAACAAGCGCATCGAAACTTCTTCGCTTTGCCGCATATCAGGCGATGATTACGGAGCGAGCCGGCCGTTTTAAAATACTTCAAACATCTTTGACATTGATACGGCGTCATGAGGACTATTTTTGCGATTTTCTTGTGACAATAACCAAACGCCTCACCTGAAACAAGCAGAAAAAGATGAACTACTGTTCAATTATCTTTCAGGCGAAGTATGGTACCAATGACATGGCAAAAGTGTAGAAAAAGATACGATTAATAATCTGTTTAAAAAAAAAAGCTACATTTTATATAAGAAAATTTAACATATTTTTTCTCTTGATTGCTTCAATAAAAAAAATTGTAAAACTACATTAATAAAAATAAAAATATTAATATTAATAAAAATTAATAACAATAAGTTAATAACTCAATATATGTTAAAAGTATATTTTTAACCGATACTATTAAATTACATATAAAGTAAGTATAGATTAGGTATTTATTTGAAAATTTGAATAAGATTTTATAAGATACAATAAGAACAGTTTTTCCAAATGTTCAAGATCCCATTCGAAATATATAGATTTTTTTAAATATATTATTCACAATTCCCGAAATTTCAAACAATATAGATGTACGAGTATGTATGTGTTAGACGTTATTCAATAAAATTAAATTCGTAAAAAGAAATATAAATAGAAATATTTTACTATACATTATTTCATGATTAAACTTTAGAAACTTATTGTTAGAAAGCTTAATTAATTCCGAAATTTTTTACAGGTATGAATTTAAAATTTTTTTCAATTAGGTCGTGCAAATATCTATATCTCCCGACTGCCTTCCAGCGACTTGTCCATAAATATTCTTGTTCACAGATAACTGAAACTCATAAAATTTTGATAATTGACATAACAGAATAAAGAATATGACATAATAATAAAACATAGTAAATAAGTAATACCATATTTGTCCATAAAAGCTTTATGCTATTTTTCCTTTATGATTTTTATATTGAAATGAAGAATAAATCATATCTTAGCAAAAAAATTAAGAAAAATACAATAGCGAATTATGAAAATAATATCTGGATTTTATCAGTCATATAGATACAATCAAATACAATGAAAATAGCAAAAAAAGTATGTCGAGATACCCAGCATTTTGTTTCTGCGATAAGAATCTGCGAAAATGCATTAGAAACACAATACGATTATAAAATATAATTATAAAAGGATAATAAAAGAAAATAAAATCATCCTCTTAAGAAATCATTTCCACTCGAAAAAAAACTCTCGTACATCAATTATTTATAGTTTATTAAATCATCATAAAATATTTACATAAATTGATCTATAAGTATCCTTCACTATCAATATGCATTCGCGTGATAATATTTAAAGATTATATTTATTAATCGATTGTACAGATATGTTTTATGCAAGATATTTCGAATATATTCATGTCACATCCTACATATCTATAATATTTATAAGATTTGTTATTTATATTTGTTATTTATTATTGTTATTTATAAAATAATAAAATTCGAAAAAAAATCAAGAGAAAAATATTTCCTGCAACTTTAAAAATATGATTATAACACATTATTTAAATTAATATAATAAAAGCTATATTGATATATAGTAAAAGTTATATGAATATATAATATATTTAAAAAATATGATTAAAATAATGATTAAAATATAAAATATAAACTAATTTAATTAAACTATATAAATCGAAAGAATTAAAGAATGGATAGCTGCTCTGCACATTTCTTATAGTTAAATTATTATATAGATTTTTTTTATTTTTCGTATGTACACACACACACACACAAACGGCAAACACCAAAAAACAAAAAATAAAATAAGCAAAGGCAAAAGATCAGAATGAGACCAACAAATAAAAAATGTGACAAAAAAAATAATATAAATGAAAACAATAGGAATCATAGAATAAGAAAACATTAGAATTTTCTGTTCGACTACAATGAATCGTCTACAATGGCTTCAAATCAGTTTCCTTGTTAAAAATGGAATTTCGATGCTCTTTAATGTACTGCTTGATTCCATTGTTCGAATTGTTTCCTAGTTGTCACATAAGTATGAGTTGTAGTTTCCAAATTATTTCGACACCTCCTTCTGTACATACGCTGCGCATGTCTGCGCAGAAGGTATTTGCGTAAATAGATCACCTTTTTAATCTTGAAAGAGCACTTGATGCACGTATACTTCCTTTTTGATTCCTTGTTGATTCCCCATTGCTATGCCTCGATTGTAAGCTGATCGGTAGAGCGCAAGTATTGACAATACGTTTGATGCAACATAATTCAAGTAATGATATACTGAAAGAAACATACATACATGAGGATAATTATTAACAAATTGATGTTATGAGTACAATTATAGAAAGCAGAAATCAAAAAGACATTTCGCAAAATAACGTCTTCATAAAATCATAGGTAATTTTGTCGTAATTGGATTGGATGGAGTCGGAATACAATTTTTATATTATCACATACGTATGTGTGTATTATTTATTTTTATAATGTTTTTATATATTTATTTTATATATAAATAAATTTTGTTAATAGTTGGAAGAATGTTTTTATGATACTATTCGCGTCGTTTCCTACGCTTTTGCAAATGATTCACTATAAATAATACGACAATGCTAAAAATACAAAATATAATCGAATTGTTAGGGATGTAAACATTTTTTCATATTAATATCTTGCTTGTTACAAAAACTAACGCTTCAACATTAGAACGATATCACGTTCTCACTCTTCTCAGCCCCAATTCTATACATGCAAATAGAGATATAAACAGATTAATTTTATTAATTCGAATTTTGAATGATTAATGTGTGATTGAATGATTATACGTAACATGAAGACATATTCCTAATATTTAGAAACATTCATATTAAATCAATAACAATATGAATCAATAAAAATTGTTTTCTTCAATCCAACATATCGTGTCATATATATGTCAATTTAAAAGAATTGTAAATATAATACATAAATAAATAAATGATAATAAATAATAATAATAAATAAATATTTATAAGTATTTGATCTGTGAATTTTGCTAAGTATATTTTATTATAAGCAAAATTTTATACTTATAACAAATTTCATAAGAATATAAATATAATATATAAATATAAGTATATAAATATAAATAATATAAGCTATATATTGACAAAAAAAATATGAAAACGATTTTCATTATTAAGTTACATATTCATTAAGCATTGTATTACGCATATGTTATTTGGATACTACAATATATATCGTGAATGTGTAATTAATAGCATTTATAGAAACTATTTTATTCGCTATTATTTGGTATATTGTCGCAACAAATATTTTATTATTGATATACACTTGCAATTAAAAAATATTATAAATATAAATTAAACAAAATTTATAACCCCGAATAGCATAATTTTTCTAATATAATCTTTAAATACAATTCATAATTTTCAATATTATTTGTAATTTTAGAATATTTTCCAATCTTTTAAAAAATATTAAAGAGACTTTCTTTCTACAATCGTTTCTATTTCGAATCATGCACATGTCAATGTCTTTAAATCTTAGATTTTTATTGTGCATAAGTTTCGAACTTGCACTGTTTAATAATTTGAAAATCTCTGCCATTTCGTGGTTGCTTTTTCATGGCTCTTTTCCATCTCGCTTGTCAAGTGAAAGTGTCCTGAAATTCGTCCTTCATGACCGTGTGAACATTGTAATGCCTTAGTAGACTGTGCTTATGCTTGAATTTCGCGTTACACATCGCACACTGGAATTGCGCCTCCTTGCCGCATTCGAGTCTTTTGTGGCGTTGCAGGGAGATGATTCTTCGGTATTGCCTCCCGCAGGTGTCACACGGAAATGTTTGGCTGCTGGCACGTTGCTGGCGGATTGCTGAAAACAAACATTCATTGGTTAGAGCGATGTTTGTTAGAACGCTGATTACCAGTCGTGAAAGACAGTCGTACATGGGGAGGCACTCTGTATGTCTGTTGTGTTCGCAAATTCATGACCGCACATACAAAAAGATGAACTAGAAAAGTAAACATAGAAATTGCCAATAGAATAAAAATTATTTAATATTTATATTCTACGGCAACACAAGATTGCACAAGATTCCATCAATTAATGCATTAGTTGCAGAATTACGAGCATTATATATTTTTATAGAAATTAATTAAAAATTTTTAACAGATTTTGAATCTTTAAAAAAGTTGTAAATCTGGATTTCACAAAGATTTAATCAATATTAAATTTATATGTATTATTTTTTTTATTATATTTTTGTATTATATATATATATATATATATATATATATATATATACACTTTTTAAAATTATTTTGTTTTCAAAAGAAAGATTATACGGTAAAGAACAAATAAGAAACATTAAACATTTTTTAAATTTCATTGCATAATAACATTGTCAATAAAGAGATTCCTTAATATAAATAATATATAAAATTATTATTGCTAAAAAGAATGAAAGGTGAGTTTTGGGTAAAAAATAAATGAACACATTGAATTTTAGAAAATAACCCTCAATAAAGAGTACCTCTTTATTGATAATATTAATAATTATTATTATAATTATAATATTAAGGATAATAATTGCGCGTGCAATATTCTTAACTTCGCTTGATAAACCAAATTACCAAATGAAAAAGAAAAGAAAAAGAAGAGGATAGAACATTAAATATTGAAAATATCGAGGTGCAACGAAGGGGAACGATTCTTAAGGTGTTTTCATTATAGCATGAAAATCTTCGCAGTTTCGGTCGGAATTAATTTTTAGCTCGGGAATTTGATCATTTCAGATACTAATAAAAAAATGTATCGATAATATAATAGAATGAAGAAAGAAGCGGAATAAAATTTCAATCGAAAATCTCTTCGAATAATTCGATAATTCTTCTGATCGTCCCCTTCTTGCTTGATAAGCTAAAACCTTAAACGAGGACTAAAAAGAGAGACGGAAAAGTTAGCGAAAAAACGTGTAAAACGTGTACTTAAATATTAAACGGTAAAAATTCGGTAACAAGGGTCTCGGAATAATAAAGTCGATCTCGGCATCGACTTCGCGGTGGCGGAAAATCGCCAGATTGGACCGGCATTCACGACGAAGATCATGATTAAGAGCTATGATTAGAGATGCAACGAGTATGTCTTACATCACATCTCCTAGGCAGGCAGGTAGAGACGCGAACGCTGATTCGCAAATACTGATATCAAAAATACTAACGCGTCCTATGGCCGGACATATGTCGATTTTCAACTTTCATTTTCATTCTTTTTCTTAGTATCTCTCTTTCTTTCTGTTGTATCTCTGTGTTTACATATATATACTTGGGAAATATTACCATTTCTTTTGGTATCTGCGGATTCTTGATATCTGCAATTAATTAAGAGAAATTATTAGTCGATATGATACTAATTATCATTTCAACTCTTTCGAGATTTCATTAGATTAACGTTTATTTCGAATTACCGGAAGAAAATTAGGCTTTATCCTCTGCTAGATCTTAAAATTTTTAAGAATAAATGTTCCAAAATATAAATGGCGTAAAATTAAAAAATTTTGAACATCTCTATTATTACTAAAAATTGAAATATGATAAACAAAAGAAATGGCAATAATTCAATGATATTTTATATATATATTTCTACATGTATGTATATATGTATATAAACGTGTATATGTATATAAAAATGGAACAGACATTCGTATAAAGCTATGAGTATGATTCTGCACGGCGCGATAAGATTGATCTTCTCGATCCGTACTGAAAAGTTGTGTGAATCATTTCACATCACTATAAAATGAGTGAAATAAAAACGGAATGTAAGTAATCTTATGACAATTGTAATCGCATATATAAAGAACATAATTCGTCAATATATATATATATATATATATATATATATATATATACTGACTTATTTTTTATATATACATATTTTTTGTATATACATATAAAAGTGTATGAAGCACGTAACAATTTTTAGGATCGTAAGATAAACCCGTTCGCGCGACCGAACCCTTTGCAGGTTCTCATTAAATTGCTTAAAGGTACAAGTGGTCCTTAATATTATACGATATGTCAATCGTGTTTTCCGATTATCGCAATTTCCTTGGAAAATTAGGCAATCGTTTATAAAAATATATTATCGGTCCAAAAAGACATATACATATATCGAAATAGTAAAATTGACTTTTTTTTTCTATACATATGGACAATAGCAATAATTGAGAATTACGTGTCAAATGCGATCTTAATTAAGATATGTACTGTTCGTTAAACTCTCGATTCTTAGAGAGCGAAATAATTTTTTTTTAAATTGATTATAATATCGTTTTATTACTAATCTTCTTTATGCTATCTGAAACACGCGTGAAGCGAAATACGACTCTTTGTACTTTACTCTGACACGTAACGTATAAATCTTTCTATTATTTCTTGGTTTATTTTTTACATTACATAAATATATTATATGAAAATATTTTGGTTGAACATTTAATCTATCAGCGCATCATCTTGTTAAAAATGCTAAAAATGGTCAATGGAGTAATCTACGAACGTATGCGCGAAAGAATTTCAACGCATTCGCATTCGCGATCACAAACCCCTGGAAGAACAGAGATAATTATTGTCTCGTAACCGACTGCATAAATGTTCTCAGGTAACCGATCTTCTTGAAGATTATTTCGCAAACATCATCAATAATGAGTGCGCGTGAGTTCCGGTTCGTATCTCCAGCTGTCGATGATTTCTCGTGAAAGGCACTTTGGAAAATTTTCATCGATTATTCGAATAAAATATATATATATAATCGATATAATTGATCGATAGACTTTCATTCTGAATATATCACGCGAATCGTCACGTTGGATATTTTGTTAGATTAAACAATAACTGTTAAATGACTGTTATTTATAAAAGCAAAAAAAACCGTTCCCATAACTCTCACAAATATTTATATAGCGTATCTATTTTTATAGAATATCAATATATCTAAAAAAATTTCCTAATACGAAATAAGCGCTATGTGGAGTTCGATCTACGCGATCGTTGGAATGTACTGATCCTTGAAAAATAGATCTCATGGAATGTCTTGTTCGCACGATCGTTTCCTCCAACGGCTGTAAGTCTTGCGTAAATTGCGACGAAAACTAATAGTACTATTAAACAAATCCTCGATGACAGATGATCGACTGTGCGCGGTAAAAATCTCATCACGTTACGAATTCGAATTAACTTACGAATTAAAGCAACAGTTATGCGAGCTACTAGCTACTAGATTTATCACCGACCCCAGCAAGTAAAATTAAATCAATAATATTATTTATGATTCCTCAAATAATTCCTCGTTTCTTAGAAATTAATTCAAACGTCATATTCTCTTGTCGTCATATCGTATTCTTCAATACGGTTGTTCTCTTAATCGAATACACGATTTATCTGTTAGAAAAATAAAGTTGATCAAATCGGATGACCACATCTAGCACTAATTGTGCGATACTAAGTAAAACTGAGATTACACTTCTTTATCGTTATCATTATCATTACATATGAATTTCGAGTTTTATATGAGAATCGAATGCGAGGCATACGAACCAAAAAGATTCTCTAAGTTATTTTCGCGAGGCCCGTTTAATAATTTTGTATACGTTTTTCATCATAAATTTTAAAATACTAATACTTTTCAATGTGACATGTTATTACAATGTAATGACTTTAAACATTAGCAGATCTATTATATGAGAAGCAAAATCAAATAAAATATGTCATTAAACTTTGTAAAAAAATTGAAATTTTTTAATCATATCACATTTAATACATAGCTTTCAGACATTAACCCTCCATATGTCAATAATATCGCGCACGATAAAAATATGGAAGTTGAATAAAATAAAATGTGAATATCACTATAAAACATTAATTATATAGATTTATATTTTCATATAAATTAATTGTTTATAGTATTAATTAATTTTACTTCAATATTCAATATTTCTTGTATATATTTATGTATGTAATATATTACTGACATACAGAGGGTTGAAGTCTGAAAGTCTATTGATTAAATTTGACACGATTAAAAGATCATATATACACAAGATTTGAATACTAAAACAGATGTGATATTAATTTCACGAGGCACAGAATGGTTAATCTATGCTTTCTCTTAGTAAACCGTTTAAAAATCGTCATGTGTGTCATGTTGTCCTCTCTAAAAGTCAAATTAAAAATTAAAAATGAGACATGAGTATTAAAATTAAGTACACTCAACTTTGAAATTAATTCGTTAGAAATTTAGTATATCGCCAATGATCGTGTGTACGAAGTTAAAATCATATTAATCGAAACATCGAAGAATCCGCGAAGCGGAGTCCTCAGGTCCCGGTTCGATCGACCTTCAAGAGGGTCACGGAAGAAAGCGGACTCGCCGCAAGGATCGCCTTTTCAAGACGCCTTGATAGGAAGACCTCGCACAACGATCGTTTTTCACCGAGAATGTCACGAAATGTCCTAAGCGACCTCGTCGTAACCCATCTTTTGATGATGCCGTTTGTAGTGCACGGTAAGGTTGCCACGCTGTCGCGCCTTGTACGGGCACTCCGGGCATTGGAAGGCCGGCGGTTTGCCTCCGCACTCGACCATCTCGTGGCGACGCATCGTGCTCTTCCAGCGGTAACCCTTGCCGCAGAAACGACAGCGGAATTTACGCTGCTGCTCGTGCGGCACGCCCGCCATGTAGACGACGCTGAGGTCGTGCGGCTGCGGCAGCACCTCGAACGAATCCGGGAACACGACCTCGCGGGTGGAAGCAGCGTGACCTCCGTTGTTGTCGTCGTCGTAGCTGTCGCTGACGCTGGCGTTGCTGTTGGCGATACGCCTGTTCGCCATGGCAATGTTGGCGCGCGTCATCATCGTCGGCGCGGACGCGCGATGACCTTTCTTCGTCGTCGCCGGGAGTTGCTGTTGCTGCTGCTGCTTGTAGGAGCTGTCGGAGCGTAGCAAGGACAGTAACGCACCCATGCCTGTAACAAGTACCCAGCGCCGGCGGAGGCGCGAAGGTGGTAAGGAGATTAAATCTTTGAGGAAGATGTGGTTAGCTCGCTGACACGCTCGCTCGCTTGATTCCACGGTTTTACACGACGGTTTTCCTCGTGGCAACGCCACGCGGTATCGGGGGAAAAAGTGACTTTGTTATTAATAGATACGTGAATTAATACGACGAATTAAAAGCAAACTTCCGCCGATCCCGCGTGTCGAGTTCGAAGTTATTATCGTCGTCTGTGTGTCTCGTCAAGATCGTGCTCCGAATGACGTGGCAAAGTTGTTCCGCTTTTTTATCAGAATTCTTCCGATAGATAGTTACAATCTAGTTCCTAGTTGCTTGTAATTGCTTTGTAATATCTTATGCGTTTTCTTGAGACGATAAACTCTGATTCTCGTCTTCTTCCTTGGATAGCTTTGCCACAAGCGGAGCACGATTTCATTCGGAGAGCTTGGAAATGTCTCGTAATGGACATCGATTTCACTGAACGACGACAAAAACGCACGAAAGGAAGTAAGAGGGTAAGAAAGAGGACGACAAGGACACTTGATCAATATGCGAATATGTGTTTGACAAAAGATCAGTGAGATTAAAACCCGTAACCAACCCAACACACAATGTATCAGCCAATAGCCCCGAAGATCAAAGATAGGTGCGACCAGGATCGATTTTTACCAAGGATACGTGTCCAAATGAAGAGGCGTGTAAATAAACTGCATGAGGTAGGAATGATGGATAAAGAGGAGGCCCCGAAATCTTTTCGAACATTTTTTTCATATAAATATTTTCGAAAACACATATTTATACAAGTGATTTATAAAGAGAGTGAAACTTAATATCTATCAAACGAGAAAATGTGTTACGTTTTATTTTCGCGAATTATAGACGACACTCTCCTCATGCTCCAGCTTTCCTCCTCGAGTGAGAAGATACCAATTTCCAAACCCTTCAAACAATACCCCCAAAAAAACAGGATGCAACGACGAACGTAGAACGACGTCATGTCGAATCAATAAGAATCAAGATGAATGAAACAATTTTGATATACTCGGAGATTTATATAACGGTATATAACAGCTATATGTATACAAACATATATGTGAGAGGTATATCGACATATATATATGCATTATATACACAGATTAGAATGCCCGTGAGGGCAAAACGATGAAGTGATAAATCGACTAAAATACAATCTATTTATTCAGTTCGCTTCCATCAATCAAGCAAATATGTCATTGTACATATTCGTCGATATTGCAATAATATTGCATTCCTCAATCCATAAGTCAATAATCCATAAAAAAGAAAGAAAATCTATTGCGAAAAGAACACAGAATAATTATTTCGCACTCAAATCCCGTGAACGGCTAGCATATGTTTGTGCAGGGTGCTCTTCTGGATCAGTCTTTTCTGGCAGATAGGGCAGCTGAATTGCTTCTCCTTGCCGCACTCGTACTGCACGTGACGATTCAGCGAGCTCTTATTCTTATAGCTGCGCTCGCAATGCATGCAGGGAAAGGGCTTCTTCAAAAGGACAAGAGGTCTGATTAACTCGGAACGACCTGAAACAGAAAGCCGCAGACGATATTTTAGTATTTGCTCTAATGATCTACAAAGAGCGATTGTATGAGGGATGTATGGTTACTTCAGCTAGATTAATTTTCGGAATGAAACAGAAGCTAAGCCAATCCTGGATCATTGATTTAGGATGGTAAAAAGAGAAGAGGAAATCTGCATTCATGAAAGGAGGAATACTTACGTCAAGTGATTCGTGCCAAGCGTAAAGATATCTAGACTCGAGCAATCTGTGAAAAATCATTGTGTCAACGAAAATATATCTTTAATTTCATTATGTCAAGAAAAATGATGCTAGAGGATATAATAAATATTTGCAATCTTCAGAGAGCAAGGGATTCCTCTTACGATTGCCCATCTTGCTGAAAATGAGATTTTTCATTGTATATTATGATTGTTAGGAATATTATGATTGTTTAATTTTAATTTTGACGCATCAAAATATAAAATTATCTATCAAAATAATAGATATGACGAAAGTATTTGTACGTTGTTACATATAATATTTTAGGACTTTTGAAAGCATGTATATGTGGGACTGTTTCTGATAAATTTAAACAGATAATAGTAAAATCGCATTCATTCCAGGAAAAAAAACGGTACAAGAATGTCAGAATTCAAGCTAGTTCTGCGATTTCATGCATTATTTTGCATACAGCAAATGAATAGCATGGTGATATGATTGGGAAAATGAAATAAATAACATAATTTTTCGGAGAAATCAAATTAAGATTAATATAAATTCAAAATACATATAAATTAGCAATAAATAAAAATTTAAAGCAGAATCCAAAAAAAAAACACATTCTTGCTTTACGTACATGTATATGGATTAATAGCATATATTAGAATATAACAACATTTATTTTTACAAAAAATATTCCAAATGCAAAAACATAATAAATAATTTTGTCAAGTTTTTTTTTTTTCGCAGTCAAGAAAATTTCTCCAATAATCGCTCTCCTTTCATTCAATTCTTGGTGTTGTACAACATCTTGTAGTGAATCTGCCGAATGAACTCGCCGTTGCCGGAAGTGAGCAGAACCGGCCAGCATTCCGGGCTCTCGCGCACGTGTCGATGTAGCGACTTTTTCCATTTGTACGACTTGGAGCAGGCTAGACAGGTGTTGTATTCTGAAAAAGAAAGCAACACGTGGACTTGTCAGCGAGAATCGAGAATCAAATTCGATCAGAACGAGGAACATCGATGTCTTTCGAATGAAAACACGAACTGGTCTCGGTTAGGTTTCTAATTCTCGCCCGTATCTTCCTTACATATCATTTAATCTCTTTTGCTCGACAGGCAGATTAACAATCTAGATCACAGATTTAATAATATAAACGAACGTTCTCCATTTTCAAATGTTCGATGCATTGAAATTTCAATCTTAGCACTGTGGGATTATGCAATTTTAAGAAAAAAGAATTTGAGTAATGGTAGCTTTAAAGAATAATTAAATCCTTTTAAATTAAAAGTACATTGATAGATATACATTAATTTAGTAGATTACAATGACAATTTAAATAAAAATGATATAATTAGTAAAATGAGAGAATATATATGTAATATATTAATTTTATTTTGTCTTATGCATGCATAATCCCGCTTTTAATGCCGCGAATATATAATAAATTAATTATTAAGAATATGTAATGTAAGATAAAAAACATTATATTCAACTCTTTCATTTAGTTTGACAATTAATACAAAATGTATATTTGGTATCTCACGCTAACGAAATAGTATAGTATATAATATACAAGGAAAACATTATGTCTCGTAATATCTCTATTAACAATTATTTTTTTGTTCATTTTTCAAGCGTAGATCAAGCGTAGATTCATAAAAAAAAGCGTAATCGCACGATACGCTCTTTTGCACTTCACTTAAAGATCTGAAACGATCAAGATTTTCAAAGCTTAATATTAATGACTTCTATAACATTAGATGCTAGATATTTATTTACAAAAACGTTTACGATACCATTGCGAGTATGCGATGATGTAGAAAATTATACTATTTTATAATCCGTATTTTTCACGTACGACTGTTGAGAGGTATTAATTGCGAGTATTTATTAGGAATCTATCAAAACGCAATGTTTTGCAAGTCTACATTTTTATTTGCGATATAAAAATTATTTGCGATATAGATTTTTGTTGATTCTTTTGGTAAAACTACTAAGTAAACGAATAAAAAAATTGTTATCAATCTTGCGTATTGAAATTTCGTCTTCATTCGCGGCTCCACGACCACCACCAGACAATTTCGATACTCTCAGCCCTGCTCAAAACCGTGTTTCGTTCGCATATGCTTCAGCAGGTTGCAATGTAATTTCGATCTCTTTGGGCAATATAGGCACTGATATTTCGGCGACTTTCCGCACTCCTCCCTCACATGTCTCGTCAACGAGCTGTAATACACGTATACGTTTCCGCAGTTCTTGCATGTGTGCATCTGATTTCCGGAAAGACCGCCTGCAAAGAGAAATAATATGATCGTGTTAATACGAATCGCATAGCTTGGTCGTTCATTTTCAATGGTCGCTGATATTATACAACATATTATTTTTAAATTGTTCTCGTGAATTTGTAGACAAATAATCACAATTATGTTTTTTTCTCCGAATATATACTTGCTATAATTAGTGACAATTAAAAATAAATATATGATAATCTTTTACATGTTATGCGCAAAGGATAGTTTGATCAAACATTTAATTTTTTTTATATTTAGCATAACAATATAGTATAAAAATAGTAACTAAATGATGACTAGAACTTAACCGAAATAATGTAATTTTTTTCTGTTTCGAATAATCTCTACATCTATATCATTTTATTAATATCTAATTTTAATTTTGATCACAGAGATATTTTCCATCGGAATAACGTCAAAATGTTTCAAGCAATTATAAATTGAACATCAACGACCTTTTTATTCAAGTTAATATCCGTCTTGTAGATACACACTAAAAAAATGCACGCAAGGCAGCTTAAATCTACGCACCTTTCGTACTTTCTTCGTATTCTTCTTGCATACAGTCCAGCCGTTCCTATCGGCGTAGACAAGAATTACATATTGCAATTGTTAAGGACGAAAACAGGGAAAGCACGAAATAAAAAAGCAAAATATCAAATTGCGGCGAACATAACCGAATTTTCATGCACTCATTAGTATTTTTCTTAATATTAATATTGCCAAAACATCGCATAATTGCTATATATGTCTAAACATTTTAATGTGGTAATACTTATTCAACTAATTTTTTGTGAAAGCAAAATTTTCGTTACGATTTCCTAGAAAAATGAAAAGTAGATACATATGTTTGGGCGTTTTTTTATTGAACATTTTTAATTTTGCAAATTCTTCTCAAATATTTCTTTTTTTATATTCAACCTAGATGAAAAAGCAAATTAAATTTTATGAAAAAAATAGTATAGTAAAGATGATATGTACGCAAATATCACGAACTGATCACAAAAAATCTTTTGAAAGTATACAAATAATAAAAAAAAAAAAACAAGTTCTCTTATTAATTCTTCCAAGTTATTCTTAGTTGCAAAACTTTATATCAAACAATCGCTCATGATCGATTAAAAAAATTTAATAAAGAAAAAATTTAATAAAGAATAAAAAGGAAACACATATGAGTCACAAAATGAGTCATTATATATAAATATATATAGTATATTAACATTCAATATTCCAGAAAAATGCATTTATGCGCATTATAATTTCTACAACATTTGATCGTTAAAAGATACAATTTAACATTTACTTTCGCTTATACAATTATATAACAGATGTAATCTATTAACATCACATATTTTATATGTTAATAATCAATTTACATTATATACAGCAAAAGGTGCGCCAAAATATATAAAATTTCATAAATTGTCTGGCGTAAAGCATAAAATATCTTTCGAATTTTCCATTCTTATATACACAATATAACAATGCAACGCAATAAATGTGATTACAAGTATTGTTCTTAATCGTAATGTTGTACTGCAAATAAGTCTCACGTTTCACAAGGACATCATCGTCTTGACATCATAACTTTAAAAGAGCACCGTTCGTTCTAGCACGGAAAAGTACCGATTGTCAATCTCGGGGACGTTCGCGAAGTGAGCAACCTAAGTGTCTCTTCGACAATTAAATTTTAGCAACCGTGTTCCTTCTTCAGGTGATTCAATAGATTGAACTTCATCGGCATGATGTTGTGACAGTATGGACAGGTGTATAAGATCCTGCCGCATTCCTCTCGCACGTGCCGGTTCAGCGCCATCCGCGACCTATATGTTTTCCTGCACTCGCAGCACGTGTGCAAACCTGAAACGGAAGGAAGAGAGCCAAGTTGAATATAATCGCCTCGACACGCGACTGACGACAATCAAAAATGCTTTCAGTGTCTCCGCAAAAGCATTAGCATCGACATTAGTAATCTGTGAACTACATATCCAATCGTTTTCCTGTGCCATCGGGTAGCTCACCGGAATCATGATGTTCTGTCGAATCTTTCGAACGATCTGAAACAGGGAACGCATTTAATGGTCTTAATAGCGCCCCGAAAATCTTCGCGAAAAAAATTATATTTATAGAAAAGAAAATATAATAATAGATGATGTCACTCTGAAAAAATAGCGTTATTAATAAATAAAATAAAGTTTTACATTAATAAAGATACTAGGATCTTGTAGAGGATGCCCGCTTTATTTATAAACGAAGATTTATTAAATTTTAGAGAGAAAGAATTTATATTGTTTGTCTATTATTTGGTAAAACTTCGGATCTGAAGTTGTTGAAAGGATTCAGGAGAAAAATATTATCGCGTATAAAATATTTCATTATACTAACTGAAAATGAGAAAATTCTTGTTTCGCTTTTGGTATTTTTCTGACACTTTATTGTTGGTATTATTACGAAAATACATGCATTTATAAATATTATGGATTATACGGTATCTTTATGTGTGTTCGCATTAAGCGGCTGGCACTTGGTGCCCAGATAGAATTTTGAGATTGATATATGCAGCGAGAGTGCAATCAATAATATGTATAGCATTGGCAACAATACTTATCGTCAGATTCCAATAATGATTATGGGACAAAATATTCATTTATAGCATACTTCATTCTTTCTGATGCAATGACGGATAAATGTTTTTTGATATCGTGTCCTTTCGATCACGAAGAAAAATATGTGTGTGTATGTGTGTGTGTAAACATGTTTACAATATTTAAAAAAGCGCAAGATGAATGAAATAATGCATCTTGTATAAGCCATATTATTGTCACTCAGTCTTTTTTTATAGTTTACTATAGATTAAATTACGTTATTCGTCACTTGATATATAAACTTTTGCACTCTCGGTCATTATTATATTTATGTGATTATATATAACGAAGCGTCAAGAGAAAAAAAAGATATACTACAAATGATGACTTTTCCGATTCTTCAAACCTCTCAAAAATTTATGTGCATTGACTATTCATGAGATCCGAGTTTCCTTTTACCACGTGACAAAATGCGTTGATCTAATTATTAACTAATACAATACGTCAGCCTATGTTAAGGACTCGAGACTACATACATCATCGTCTTCGAACTTACAAGAGTTTACGAAAAATATATTCTTCGGAAAGAGAATGCTTTTTCGGGGTCTCTAATCGCAACTACTTAGAAAAAAAATGGTCGTCGAGATCTCGAAACGAGTTACTCATAGATCTTTTTATCGGAGCTGCAAATCCCCAGTTGACAGTCACGACAGTGTGGCGGACCAGCCACGAAGAATCACAACGACGACTAAGGCAATTCGACAATTTCTCCCCGATCCGCACCGTCGTAGGACGTTTAAGTGTTAGGTGAAGTGACCTTGAAGTGCTGCTCGGCCTGATGAGCGTGCAGGATGAAGGCCTTGAAGGCGGCGAACGGGCAGAGCGGACACTTGAACTGTGGCGGCTCGCACTTGTGCTTCAAATAATTGCTCCACATCTTGTAGAATTTGCTGCACATAGTACAAGTGTAGCCGAGGACCTGATCACCCATGTACATCTTCCGATAAGCTGGAAACAAAGAGACCAAGTTAGTTACTTGAGCAGAAGTCAACTGCGCTATTCAAGCCTCGCGCACAAGAGAAAAAAAGGATTCAACAGAAACAATCAGGATAGAGCCACGGAAAGCATTTTATCTAAGGCAGCAAACAGTCCGACTTATGAGATGTATTCACTTCACGTTAATAAATTTACTCATGTAATATTCGGATGAAAATTTAAAGAGAAGAAAATTCGAATGGTTGGGCGAACATTGCGTCTTACATATATATGTATTGTAGTATTGATTAATTTTACAACAATTAGAACACATGAAATTTCCCAAGTTTATATGAATCACAGTTTTAATATTCTTTATCAGAGCTATACACATAACTGAATCAAAGATTTCCCAATCTATTTTTAATGTACAAACATCTGAATTTTTTCGAATTTATATTCTTCTCTCTCGAAAAATCACAAAACATTTCTCACAAATCTCTATTATAGATTATTTCTATCATATGTCGAGTATCAAAATCTCATAAATTGAACTTGTAATCTTATTTATCTCAGATGGATATTTCTTGCCGCGACAAGATCCGCGGAAATTTGCTTTTTCTGAAAGCTTGGTGCGTCTCTCAGAATTCAGAAGCCATCCTAAAAATCAATGAAAGCTTGGAAAACTTTGCAAATAATTCACACAAGAATAACTACTCTATAAGTTCTAATAGAAGCCTGATTCGGAATCAAAAAAAATTATGTAAATTAAGCCGTCAGATATTTTTTTCTCTATCAAAACATTCACATGTATATTGCTGAAATAATATATACAGACATTAATTTACTTTTGTACTAAAATATTTGTCATAAAACATAACGATTAGAATTCAGGGATTAAAGTAAAAACGATGTTTCCGTCTTAATAAATTTAGTGATTCTTGAATAACTATTTAGCTTGTTACATATCTCCTCTCATCACTTTTTTTCCAGTGAAAAATCTAAAGTTATTTTCTAACAAAGTCTGAGTTCTTCAGATTTTCTTGAAAAAAAAAACTAACTTTTAGATGAGAACAAGAAATATCTTAAATCCCCTGAAAATCGTATTTTATTATACATATAACGATAATCCAAAATTGAAGGATGATTGATTTATTATTACAAATAATATTTTTTAAGTTAAGTAATAGTTTTTAAGTTTATTTGCCTATAATTTAAATATACAGAATACTCTAAAAAATACATTTGTAACAATTTAATATCATTATATATGTTTTGTATATTTAGATCTTTCACATTTTCTCTAACTATTATTTACATTCTTTTTAGAGCAATGTTCGCATCGATATTCAGTCTCTTCTTACAATTTTTCGTTATTTTCACTCAGTTGTCTCGATTCTATTTTGAGACGTCTTTACTTGTTATTTGTTAAATATATAAAAAACTTAAGATTCTTTTTCTAATCAAATAATTATTTGTTAGAGGCTTCAAGAATTAAAAAAAAAAACTTCAGTAGTATAATGGATTTAGTCAAAGAAGCCTTCAGAAAAAATTTATTTCGCTTTTAATACTATACAATCATTTACATAAATATTCTAATGTAAAGTAAAATATGATAAAACATCAATGAAATAATAATAGAAAAAATTTTTATAAAAAACAAAATTTCTCATCCATACATTTTAGTAAACATAATAATATTTTTCTAAAAAAAAATTAAAATTTTATATATATATATAACATAAGAAAATAGCCTAAAACTTAAATTTCGCAAAAATATCGTAAATGTTTTAATTAAAAAGCGCTTGTTTTCTTCGTGTCGCAATAAAATAATAATTATATTATCGAAACAATTTTCTATTTGATTAATATTAAAATGTTAAGTATTTTATGCACTTTTACAAATACAATAGTTGTTGTTATCGGTGATCAGTATAAAAATCAGAAAAGTATAAAAGCGTTCCACAATTAGAGTACCACTTGGGACCAAGTCATAGGATAAAAATTTTTATCTTATTCTTATGTGTACACAATTCCATGCAATTTTATTAAAAAAAAATTCTATTTTATATAAAATAAAAAATCGCACAGAAAAATACTAACGATCAAATAGAATTTATTCCATGGGTCAATATTGCTATACCAAATCCTCCACTCGGTCTATGTAAAATAAATGTCTCAACGAAGAACAGATCATTTTATTACGCATAAAACCTCAAAGACCGACTGGACGATGTTAATTAATTGGGAAGTGATTTTATAAAACATTGTGATGCTTCTTTTTGTGCCTGTCGATGCACCACTTGTGCGGACTCTTGTACGGACATATTCCGCAGTTGATCCTTGGCTTCGCGTTTACGCACTCGAACTTTCGATGCCTCCAAAGGGATCTCTTTACCGCATAACTCTTGCCACAGTCTGCACATATGTAAGTCCTCTCGTGTGCTTCGATGGCGCTTCCTTGTTGCTGTTGCAGCGCTTCACCGGTGTTATACTCGTACACTCTTTTGTAAGGCCACAACAAGGCTGAAACATTAAGATCGTCATATCGATTAATACGTGCAACCGATCATCTCAGGCGCAAGCATCCGGCAATTATCATTTCTGAGTGAATCTCAGACAAGAGAGATCGATATTTCAATCTCGATGACGTCGTCAATATAGAAGGATCGCCGATAGCTATTGCTGGAACAATTGATGAAAAGCGTCATTGGGTCAATGAGTATTCGAATCAAAACCGATCGTTCGAGAGCAATGTTTGAGTCCAGTTTGTCAACAGTACGAAATTTAAGCGGTCGAGAAGAAACCGTGAATTGTCTTTCTATGCGTGTCCATGCGCCACTTATGCGGACTCTTGTACGGACACTTCTCACAACTGAACTTCGGTCTCGCATTCACGCACTCGAACTTCCGGTGTCTCCAGAGGGACCTCTTTGCCACGTAGCCCTTGCCGCAATCCGCGCATACGTGAATCTTCTCACGCGTCTCGTCGCTGGTGCTTCCTTGGTATAGTGCGTCACTGATGTAGATCTTGTTAGGCCACAACAAAGCTGAAACATCAATGTCAGATCGGTTAATAGGATCGGAGACTTTAGGCAAAAGCACGGTTCTCCATCGATTCTCAGACGAAATATCGACGATGTCGTTTTAATAGATATATTGCTGAGATTATGGCTAAAATGTATTATCTTGAGTAAATATCGAATCAAAATTTGATCGAATTGAATGAGAGCAATGATTAAATTCGACTCGTCGAAAATGCAAGAATTAATTAACTGAGTTTGGAAAGTCCCTCTTCCTGTGCTTATCGATGCAACCTTGAATATGCGTATAGAACCCATAATAAAATGTTTCGATTTCACACCTTTATGTACATTCAAACTTTTGACTCAAAAGTTTTATCGATATATAACCATTAGTGCAAACAGCGCATACGTAAATCTGTTTTCGTACTATGGCATCTCTTCTTTGTTAATGTAACGTATTGCTCTTGCCGGGATCCTATTTATCTTTTTGCAAACAGAGCAATGTGTGCCACGATAAAGCTGAAACAATAATATCAAGTCGATTAATAAAAGCAATTGGATTATACACATACGAATACAATTTAAGTAAATTATAAAATTTATTCAAATTTTAGCAAAAATATTGTGCATATATAACTTAAATCACAGAAATTATATCACATAAATCTTGAAAATAAAGTAGATATGAAATGTAAAAAAAAATCATTGTAATAAAATATAACATCATTCTATTCCATCAATTTTATTATCGCATATTACAAACTCTGAATTAAATATCTAAATCTATTCCTCAGGATTTTTCTGCTTAATTTTAATATTATTAAGAAATTCCTAAGCATAAAGCTTCCTTAAATACAGGATTGAAAATTGCCCAAATAGCTCGAAATAGATCCAAATATGAATCAATAGAAAAAAATAGGAGAGATATAAAGAAAATATAGAAAATATTCTGGTAGGAAAAGAATAATAAGTGCGTGTCATTTATAATTGTAAATTTATATTTATCGTAAATTTAACGTAGTTATACACCGATCATCGCAGTTATACACTGATATAAGTATCGGTGAAAACAAGCTCGACGATGATGACGCACAGTAAGAGTATTCCTTTTTGAATTCCATAGCACTAAGGCGTATCTGCAGTTAACAATAAAGACGATAGTACCCTGTTTGCATATGAAATAACTTAGTTTCGATGTAGGCACAATCGCTTGTATGATTCCGATAAGATTCTAAAACTTAGAGATGGTCTTTCGATTATAATCTCACGTATTCCATCGCTCTAATTTTTCAATACAGATTTCTCATATGTTTCAAACATGTAATATGATTTCCACATTTTCGTGTGGAAATAGAAAATAAAAAATTGCACATTAAAAATGTAAGAATCTTGCAGGCAGCTGAAATAATGTTAGTTATAAAAATAATTTCATCTCTATTGTCGCGACAAATGTAAAGCGGATAATCGGAGAAAATCTGATGACATCGATTGAACTTGTAAAACATTATTTTTTATATAATTTCACAACATAATTATTCTTTACATAATCTCATACGCTCTTTTCTCTCAGACAATTTACAAATTCAAATGCTAAAGCATCATCTTATCGCATATGTATATGTCATTGTAGCTATGCGCTGTAATTGATTAATTATCATTAAAATAAGTTATGGCAACGAGAATAAATGGAGAAATATACGTATACAAATGTATCATATAATATACACAATATATATAATATATAATAAATATATAAATATATTATATATAATATATATTTATTATGGAGTCTCTCTTTGCTTAATAAATTTAAACAGGCTTGATCTATGATGTTGTTGGTATTGGCAGTTTTTGCTGATCCTGATTGAAATGATGGCAAAATTATAAAAAAAATAATTTTTGTTTATTTTATTACACTGTTCTGTATTCTCGGTATATCGTTTGGCATACATCATAACAAGAGTGAAGATAGTATGAAGTAAAGTGTAGAAGTAAATATAGTGATAGACTATAATATTAGTAGATTAAAAAAAAGGTAAAGTTATTATTTTATTTTATTTATTTGTCTTCTCGACCAATGTAAGATTTGATTTGTATTCGCGAATTCGAAATTTTTCATAAACACGAGGAGAAAAAATCATTATTAGAAAAAGAGATTAAGATAATTATTATAATAAACGTAAATTGCGCAAAATAATCAAATCGAAATAATTTAAAAAAAAAATCAGATTTTATTAATTAAACAAGAAATTATCAAAGAAATAAAATTTGTTACATTTAAATTAAATTAACTAATACTAGGAGTAGAAGAATTCAATAATTATATAACTAATTATATAACTAGGCTCTAATTAATTCTTCTATATTATGATTTTATGACTCGTACGTAAAATCTTTCCAGATAAACTATATACACGTAAACTTAATTTAATATACACTATATGTATATTAAATTAAAAATAAAATATACCTCTATATAAATACTATTATTTTCATATTTTTTTATCCCATATTATATTCGTATAAAAGATAATATGTCAAATTTCAAATTTTATCATAGTTTTCATAGTTAAAATATGTAACTAATATTAATTTCCGTTACAACAGTCTTCTAATTCGTTGAGACATATATTCTCAAACATTTATATCGACTATAATATAATTTTCATCTATATTTATTTGTATACTTATAAACACCTCATATCAAGCCTTATATTAATTATCATAAAATTATAAACCTTTTGATTGCGCTTCAGTCATTAGTTGAAAAATAAATATTAAAATTAAAAATAAACGTCTATCCATTCTTATGATATAACGTCCTAATAATTTTCAATAGGAAATAAGGAATCCATTCCATATATCAGAGATAAAATGAAAGGGAAAGATATTGTCATCTTACTGCTTAGATTCATCCGCGATCGCGCGATGAAAGGTCCTTATGTGTCTACGGACGCAGAAAGAATAATTGCTGCGAAAATTGCAGAGCTCGCAGCGGAATTTGTGGCTACCAGTATTGTGAACATTTCTTACGTGTCGCTCCATGTTGGCTTTGTACATGCTCTTATAAGGACAGAAAGTGCAGGCAAACTGGGTGTTACGCGGATTCATTTTGCATCCCATCTGTATGTGCTTCTTCAGCAAGCTCTTCGGGGCGTAGACCTTCTTGCAGAAGGGACATACGTACCGCTTGTGCATGTGATATGTGGTTGAATCATAGTTGTTCGCGTCATCGCGCACGTTCCAATTGGCAGTGCCTGAAACAGACGAAGGAAGCTACGATGTAGCCGTGTTCGCCTCATGAGGACAATCGCGAACGTCGTCCGCGTAGAAGAGACTTACGATTGTTCGATCGCCATCAACTGTCACGTAACATAATACAATCGAAGACAGTATATTATATATGTCGATTGATTAAATTATTTTGATGATGTCACATACAAATATTGATTTCCGAATATTAACTTCAGAATGTGTGATTTTTTTTAAGCAACTTGAACTGCTTCTTCGATAAAAATGAAAAAATAGATCGAAAGCACTTAAATATAAATACATTGCTGTCAAGCACCCAATTCATATTTTTTGGTTCTTTTCTTATAAATCAAACTAGACAAAAATTAAAGCTTTACAATACGAACTAATATCGAATTAATCATTGCTTAACAACAAAAATTATTAGAATTCCATACGTTACGTGAACAATGTTTCGTAAAGTTTTCATTATTTAAGGCTCTAAAATCGTATGTTTTTATTTTATAAGAAATTATCTCTACTATAACATATAACTTACACATCGTTCCACATTTTTATATCTATTACGAAAACTCGACAATATAAATAAATATGAAAATAATTAATTGAAAAAAAGATTGGAAAAAATTTCCACTTACTAAAAATAGTTTATTATCCATATTATTTATAATACTGCTTCTTATGCTTAGTCGCATTTCGCAATTTTATTTTATCACATTTCACAGGATACAAAGTTAAAGTTCAGAGTGATGGCGCATCGTGCGAATATATGTTACAACTAAATTTGTGAAATGCGAAATGTCGAAAAATGCATCATTTATACCGTATACGAGTTTGCGTATCCGAAGGGATTTTAAGATCAACGCAAGATATTCGTAAAAGATCGAGAGGCACTCTGTTTCGCGTTAAACACGCATTTCTTTTCATTGCCGTTTTCGTTTCACTGCCGGAACACACGTTTCGGATGATGAATATACCGCATGTGCCTGACGAGAACATCCTTACGATTAGTCCTGTATTTACAGAACTTGCAGTAAAACATAGATAACGTGCCGCACAAGGTGCTCTGAAGATGACGTTGAAGACTCGCTTTACGAGCGTAATTCTTGCCGCACTTGAGACATATAAAAGTAGACTTGTCCCCATATTCCATGAAATCCTCGTGTTGCTGCCTCATCAAATCGAATCCTACAAATTAGACATAAGAGCGTTAGAGAGATGAAAAAGTGCTTAATATAAACTTGTGAGGTATCCAGGAAATAGAAATTGGATTATCTTTAAGTCACTGTCTTTATTGATAAATCTTACCAATGACAATCGGCATTGATTACAAGAATAAAGCTGTGGCTAGAAAATATAATAAATTTAAAAATATCCCTAGAGACATATTCCAATTTCGCCGCACAACGAACGTAGTATAAACATTTAGATATATATTTAAAAAAAAGTCCTGTTTATAAACCACCCCGAATGTATTTTTAACAAAATAATAAATTTTCACCTCACTCGTTATGCACAAGTGACTTCAAAGATATCTTATATGTACAAGATAACAGATAAGATAATAAAATAATGATCAATTTTTGCATAAATCGACACATGCAAAAATATCATATTATAAATTTATATATATACAAAGTTTTATAAAATATCATATAAATAACAATTGTATATGTAAAATTATACATTATATTTATTGTCAAATCTGTAATAAAACTAAATTCGAATCATTTACTAAAATTAATTTGCAATACATTTTATTTGGCTGCGTTTGTATAAATTACATTTATATTCACATTCATTGTTTTTAATTGCACATATCAAAAAAATAATCTGCGACAATTATCATAATACATATAAGGTGGATAATATTTTTCATGTTATAACAATAATTTTAGACAATTTCCGTTCATAAAACAACAATTTAAATTTAATAACTCCATATAAAATTTAAATCGATTATTATGATTTAATATCTAATAACTTAACAATAGGAAAATTAAACATTTCTTGCATTCTTGATTTTTTAGAAAGCTAAAGCAAAGATTGTGAAAAAAGTAAATAAAAATAAATAACAAAAATGTAAAAAATTTCGCAATATATCTCTCTTGATCACATTATACCCTTCTTTGATTCGATAAAAGGAAGTTTTTACATATTGTTCGCCTCATAGTGTTTTCCTAAAACACTACAAAGTTGCTAGGCCTAAATAATTTTCAGTAAAAAAAAAATACATTCTCGAATTGATTTCATATTTATCGAAAACACCGTTCAACGGTTTCTTATTATAACTAAAGGAAGTCAACGTATCTCTTCGACTGACGCAAGAGTTATACGATGTTCGCGATTTACGTGATACTTCAACAGGGTTGGTATTCTGGCTCTATGGGAGCAGTACAAGCAGGGAAAGAGCGGCTCCATTTGACAGAAGAAATTCATATGTTTCCGCAGGCTGCGCCAATCACTGTACCGCTTGTTGCACTTGAGGCAGCGCAGCTCGTTCTTGCAGCGTTTCCAAATGTCAGGTGGCAATCCGTTGCAGAACAATCGCAGCTTGGCTGAAACATGATCAGAATCTCATGTAAGAAGAGTGATAAAGATACGCGAGAGGAGAACATTGATCGGGCAACTGTGTCATTGCCTCTACCATATCATCGATAGAACTTGATGGTCCCCTTCTAGGTCACCAGAATTGAATTCCTCAATTTCAATAATCCCTTCGGCCAGAAAAACAGAAATATCTTAATTGATACCAGAGTATACACGATTACAAGCACTGCTAAATACAGCGTGTTTTGAGAATCTTAAAGACAAAAAAAAAGAAATGTAATACAGCAATATTCATTTATTGGAAAAAACAGATATTTCTTTCTACATCAATGTTTTTGATGGATACTTTTTAATATCTGAATTAGATGAAAACACTCTGTATGTAGCAGATGGAATTTTATCGCTGGAATTCAGGTGCTTTTGGAGAGATAATTCGAAGATTTTTTTCCCAGAGAATCATGTTGCCTGTTCTTAGACACCTAGGAAGAATAACGACTATGTAAACCAACAGATTTTCTTGTCCCTGCGCACCATCTGATGAGATGTATACAAAAATAAGTTATCCTACACAACGTGGAAAGAGATCGAAGATACTCCGGTTGAAACGTATTGTAGTTCGTAGAGTGTCGTATAAATCTATTTTCTGACAATCGAGGCAATCGGGACTCAATGAAAGAACAGGACGTATATAAATCGTATGATTTTATTATGCGTATAAGTAACATTTTACAGAACAAGAAAATTTCATCATAAGTTGTACTCCCTTTATATCGAAAGATATACATAGATATATCTCTTTAACATATATAATGTATTGATCAATGTAAACGAACGTTCCGCGAATTCAGATCCATATGCGACAATTGTTTTTTTTTTTTTTTTTTTAAGTATATTTAAAATTAATTCTTTCATTCTTATTTTTTTTTGTATATATGTATGTATATCTAAACAGACGCATCATAAGAATAAAATTCTAAAAAGCCCACTCAAAAAACTTTACAATTTACTTTACACTATATAAACGCAAATTGAAAACGATTACAATTATTGCTAAAAATTGAAAATGATGTCAACAATTTTTGGATAATAATCTTCACAGCCAAGACATACAAATATAGCCAATAACTTCCGATTTATCGCAAACATACAAAAATTAGATTTAGCAGTCTCAAGTAAGTAAACCTACGCGTTTATCTCTGTTTTCGCAATTTCATTCGGTACTTGAATAATCCTTTATCGAGTTTATAACTCGTATCGCTATATCACCGAAAAAATTTTCTTTAAGTGCACCAGTGTACATTATCTTAGCCTAATCCTTCTCGTCGTGCCGATAAAATAAGTAAGTCATGATAAAAGTATAACCCAGTAATTAATAACAGTATCAAGATAATATTTGAGTATGCAAAAAGAAACGCATATTCTAGTTTTATTCTAGCGGTATCGTGGGCGACGAGGAAGCTCTTCCTCGGCGTTACAAACTCAGATTCGCGCAAAGTGCTTCATATATCGTTACTTGAAGCGTATCTGCGTGAACCGCACAACAGAAAGCGAGCAAAACATAACATCAAATGTCTAAGTTACATATTGACAGACACATGTGATCTTCATTCTAACAATATTTTGGAAAACCAATACAAAATGTACTTGTATTATTGCATATATCATCGACGTATGCATTACAAATATCTATGAAATTTGAGAGAAGTGCATGCCAATCGTTACCAAATAGCTAACATAACATTGTCTTTTCATTTTCTCGTTATCATAGTTTTTTTTCTGGAGGTTATACAACTAAAATAAATTGTTATCTTAATCATCTTACCCCTCTTACGTAAAACATTACATACATAATTTATATTTTAATGATTGAGGCCAAGAGTTCAGAGACATCGGAGATCATTCGATATACAATCCAGTTTTAAAAAATGCAATTCATTATCAACAAAATGTACAATTTTGTTTGTCAGAAAATTAAATCTTTCGCAAATTTATGCGAGCGTTTGTTAAATTACATCTCAAGCTATTACTTGTACCGAATGTACAAAAGCTTCAAAGTTCACAAAAAAAGGGCTCCGAATAATCGCGCTTTAACATATTGAGGAAGATTATAAATCTATATGTGGCATCAAAAATACAGTAAAACATCATCTAAAAATTGTTACATGCAACTTGTTGAAAAGAAATTGCTGAGTAATTGATTAATCTGGACAAATATCAATATATATAATTTTTTTCTCTTTTTAACAGCTCTCATAGTTTTATTCTCTCCTTAAAATCTTTTCAAATAATTCTCAATTTGTTATTCCTTTCATAATAAAAAACATTTATCGTTAATAAAAAAAAAACACATAATAAATATCGTAAATAATGTAAAAACTGGTTATAAAAAAGTATACATTAATCAATAAATACATTGTTTCATTAATAATCCTTTTTTTTGCGTTTTCTTTTACGTTTTCTTGTATTTAGAAGAGATTATAATAAAGTCGAAAAAATTAGTAATGCATACAATAAACAAAAATTATCCACATTAAAAATAATAGTTGATTTTTTTACTAAAGTAAATTTAAGCGATATTTTGTTTAATTTATATTTCAGTATATAATAAAATTATATACTGAAATATATATATATATATATATATATATTCAATATATATTGATCTATATATTGATATAATATTCAATAAATAAATTTTAAATTTAATAATTTTTTCTTTTTAATATAAATTTAATATAATGTTTAAATTTAATTTACATACCGTACACTCACACACGCTAGATAAATAACATTGATATATAAAAATATATATATGTACGTATGTATGTATGTATATATAAATCTTATTTTTTAATTTTTAATATAATAGCATAAATTTAACGCTTTTCTAATTTATAAATTTTGAAATTTTTCATAATTTTAAAAATATCTGTAACCTCATACATTTCTTAAAACAATTATATACACTTCATAAAACAATTATAAACGTGACACAACTAAAATTAATCATGATCAAATAAATTTTTTTTCACAAATTATATAAATATAGTGCTAACCAGAAGTGGAATTTAATTTAAATGTATATAGTTTTACAAGTCAATGAATATTTTATTATAATTAATTGTAATATATTTACAATCAAGTATAAAAAAATTAAAATAATTTTAAAATGTCATAAAGTTAATCAAAATCAATAAAATTATATCTTATTCTCTATTAATAATCATTTAATTTTGATTATAAGTTATATAACTTATAGATTTAAATGTTTTATTAGATTTCAATGTATCAGTATACGATATGATGTATCAGTATATGATAAAAAATAATATAACAATAATTAAATATAAGTTATAATATATAATATATATTATATAAACACACAAATTTTTTAATATGTAAAAAATTTTAATATATATTAAAATAATTTTTATAAATATCACGGCTATATTCACGAATGATTAATATTTTATGCTATTACAAACTATTAAATGCATTTAACTGTTAAAAGCATTTAGTCACATAATTTCACATTATTAATTATTATTTATATAGATTTATATGAATAATTTATATGGATTAAATAATACAATGCGATCAATATAAAAATATACATTATAAGAAAAACTGTAATTTTGGCGCAATAGAATTGAAAATAATGTACATTGTGTTGAACAAATTCGATACGCATATTATATATTTATATTTATATATATATATATTTTTTTGATATTTTGTTTTCTAAAGAAATTGTTTTCAAATAAAAAACGTAATAGTCTTTAACATATTAATATTGAATAACGAAATGAATATTCCTTTTCACGTACGTGAAATCTATCTTTTTGTGAACCACTAGTAATCTCCATAAGAAAGTATTTTCGAATAAAATTTTTTCTATTTATTACACGGATTGTAACAAAAAAAAAGGAAAAATTATAATAAGTACACTTTCATTATGTTTCAGTATGATACGTAACAATATTAAAAAATAAAAGCTTATTTATATTTAAATGTATTTAAACGCTCACTAATGCTTTCTATTTTATATCGTAATAGTAACATTAATATTATTCAGAAATTTACAAATATTGATGATTTATTTATGATTTTAATAAATTTGGATGACGTGCTACTTTTTTCTTTCTCTTTTTAAAAAATCGAGTGCTGAACACCAATTTCCATAACATTTAACATATTTTTTAATCTCAGACAACTTCTCAAACAATACATATTCTTTCCTTCTAAGCCGATGTCTGAACTCTTGTCCTTGATGAAAAATATTCTTAAGAATGAATTTTTCCGACTTTCCTTAAAAACTAACTTTTTGAGATCGTCCCAAGGCGATAATTTAAGACAAAAACCCTTTTTTATCAGTAAAGATGTACGATGAAATAAAAATTGTATTATATATACTTATGTAATAAAAAAAACATTTTATGTATGAGATATTTCTTCGCTTTAGAACTATCCAGAGTTCTCACTTTTTTCTCAAGCAACGAAAACTTCAATTCCTGATCGATATTAAGGCCCATTTTGTCGATAGAATTTATTTTTCTCAAGGAACATTATTGCTTGTAATTTGAAACTAACTTGAAAACTACACTACTTTTCTACTGTTCTTTCTCCTCTTTCTCAATCTAAAATGATGATTAGTCTTTCATTTTTCAAGGATACTGTTCTTACGAGCAATTTTCTAAAGTGGACCCGATTAGGCAGGAATCACTAATTTATTTTATCATAGAAGTGCCGATTATATATTTATTGCAAACCTGTCTTTTTTTCATTCTTCCGATCGATCTACGAATTTGTTTGCAAGAATAAAAATCACAATATTACTTTTGGCGCGCATCTGCACTGGATGCAATCGATCACTTTATATGCGAATCATGATTTCAATGGTAAAACTGCTATTGAGATCGACCAGATGGATGAGTATACTGATTTCAATGTTCAGTATTTGGAATCGTTAAGATTTCTTGATTATATTTTTATCATCTGGATGTAAAGGCTTTCCCGATGTAGATCTTAGTATCTCCTTGCAACTTTTCTCGATATGTCTAGTAACGCAGGAATTCTGTTTGAAGAGGCGCCCACAATACGGACAGGGTATCTCAGACTCTTTGCCGCATTCCTTTTCTATATGACGTTTGAAGCTGCCTTTTATCTCGTATCCTTTCCGACACTTCTCACACTTGAACGGGGCACCTGAATAATCTTTCATTCCACAAGTCTCAATATGACGTTTCAAAGTATATTTGTAGCTCAATTTCTTAGAGCATTTGGGGCATGGAAATTTCTGTTTACTACTCTTCTGTTTACTATTCTTCTGTTTACTATTCTTCGTAGAAATAATGTCTGAATTTCGGTTGGTGTAGCAATATCCAGTTGCGGTAGATTTCAATGAATCCTCCGATAATTTGTCATCTGAAAATCAAAATGGCAATGTTAAGGAAGATCGTGATAGGATCGGATTTCAAGGCAGAATGTGAAAGAAAAAAAAATGAAAGCATTATTATACTCAGTCAAAAGAAAATTCTCAGGATGAATTATCAACAGGATGAATATGGAATGTATAAAAAACTTGAAGAATCGATAAAATTGACTTCGATAAAATTGATGGTGATTAACTTAAATAGTTATAGTTGTTTCATACAATAATAAAGAATTGCGATAAATTGTATTTATAAATATACTGAGTCTTCAATAAAAACTTTATCAAATCGATAATAGAAAAGACAATCGAAGAGATGGAAACACATATTAAAATGAATAAAGAAACAATTAAACAGAATCAACGCGGATTACCAAAGATAAGAAAAAAATCAGAAAAAAATTAAATATAACGCATATAAAAGATCAATGATTTTGCAATTTTATTCATAACTAGAATTGAAAAAATTACGCGAATATTCGGAGAGAAAAGAGAAGGGGCGGGAAAAATAGAGGAAATGATGTATATACATATATGTATTCCAGTAATAATTATTAAATACATACGTGATAGCGATACGAAGAATGTACAATTCCCGGCATAGGACGACGAGGAGAGTATTAGGGACGATAAGAATAAATATGTCGTAATAAGAATAAAACAACTTTAAATGCGTTAAAAATATTAAATGATTTAAAAAATATTGCGAAGGTTGTAACAATTCAACAATAGCTATTTACAGAGACTTTGAGAATTATCGAATAAAAATTTTAAAAATATTTTTGCAAAAGATCGTAATCGTTCTTTAAAAAATAATAAGAAAATCAATCTTCAATGTGGAAGACGACGATGCTCGTTGCATCGAGCGCGGTTATAATCAAAGATTGTCGAGTATGGAAGCAACAATCGTGGTGTCTCGTTGTGACTGATTATGCGTAACTTTATTGTTACATTTCATTATTATAGATAATATGTATTTCTATTCTGGATATAGGCACAAAGTGTTAACAGCGTTTACAACAGTTTTATTAATGGATCTGGTTTGTAGTGACCGGATCGTGTGGACATATATACGGTATACTATTATAATTATAACGTGTATAATTGTAATGGTCTTTTTTTCGAGTGATGAGCTTCAGGTGTGCGTACAGTCGCTGCGTGATACATGTATTACGGGCTCCAACTAATCTTCTAAGGGACGTTGAATTTTCTTCTAGGCTAATGGATAACCTTCATCGGAAGTCTTCGTGGAAAGACGCGGAGTCAGATATTGCACAGTTCAACGAATTAATCTTCACGAAGACAAAGTTTTCCAAGACAACGATTGCATCCGGGACAGTCACATACTAGCATTTATGGACGATTTTCGATGATAATGGCGGCGTGTTCTTCATTTGAGAATCTTCCGAATGCATTGCTTCTTCGGCGGTTGATAGAAGTTGTGACTCTGCATCAGATGACGGCGTAAACTGACGTTCTGCGTGAAACTGCGTCCACATAGGTCGCAACAGAAGTTCCTGCGACCGCCGCATTCGTATTTCACGTGCTTCAACAGGCTGGGCTTGAACTTGTAACCACGGCCACATCGCGGACACTTGAGAGCGAGTTCCTCGTCCTTCACGTAATTTGCATGTCGCGACTTTCGAGGCGGTCCCGGTTGAATCCCGGTCGTCCAAACTAGACCTGGAAGAATACGAAGATGACAGTTGTGTTAGTCATGAATTCATACTGTTGCGACCATGATCGCCAGACGCGAGTCTTGACGATCGAGACTTGACCCGGCGCTATTTCGCGATCACGGAAGTTTCGAATTTTTTTTTTTTTTTTTTTTTTTCCGATAAGAAAGGACATGCGGACGGAAAAAATATTGAAAAACAGAGATGCATCGGAAGCGCGATTCATAAATAACAGAATCTCGTCTAGCCGACGATCGTCTGAATCGAACAAGTCGATAATACACTTAAAGCGCACACTTCTTACTCGAATCACCTTCGATGATCGATGTCTCTTTGGACGGAGGAGAGATCAAATGGAATATTTTGAATTAAGGGGACGGGATGATTATTCGCGCGTCTTTGCACTACACCAATATTATTCCGATCAGGATGTTGAACGTTATGAACTTGCGTCAAGTGCCGTGCCACACTCGTTTTCTGAGTGAAACTATTGAGGCAGAGCTTGCAATAGAAATTGCGCTTCCCACCGCATTCCCACTTGATGTGTCTACGCAGATTGCACAACAGTGTGTAGGGACGTTTGCAATTCCGACAGGAAAAAGCCTCCGTAGCACCTGTAGAATCTGTCAAACGAAAGAAAACATTACTTTGTGTGTGTCCTTAGGCATATGTGACATCAATGACGTGATTTTCATGGAATTAAATTTTTTTAACGTTCTGAATTTAATTGGTCAAGATCAGAAATAAAATTGTGTTTACGAAAACATGTTAATTATCGCAACGTTTTGGAGAATTTATCCAATATTAGCATTTAGTGATTTTATCGACAATAAACGCTTGAGATCAATCTTATTTGATTTTTTTCTCTGATATAAACAAGCATAGAAATAGCGATTCATTTATCAAATGCAGATCACATGCTTTTGCTCTGCAAGCATTTGTCGCCGATAAAATAAGCCTCTAAGGTATTCATATCTTAAATGACGAATTAAAGATTTTAAAAAAGTAATATAATATTGAAAAATATAAGAATTATAGTAGAAAAAATACATATATTAATAAGTTTCTTGCTAGAGGATGAAATACGATTACAGTTGCGACATTTATTTTTAAGTATATTCACTATAACTTATATAAGGAGAGATCAATATATATTATTAACTGATTATGAAATTATAAAGATAATGTTCAGAAAAGTTTGTTCGTACGAAACACATTTTTCATATCGCTTTCATATCGTAAAATCTTCAACTAGATGATAACTTTTGTGTTGAATAAGATCTTTGGCACAAGTCTCTCGTTCCTCGCGATACAATTCGCGACGATTCGACCATCATCTTCCGGCGAAGCTTTCTGAAAGCCAGTCGCTCTCATTGATAAACGGCACGATCATACATCTTTTTCGGGCCGTTGTATCTCTTCTTTACGGGCATGACGACATTGTGATGGTGCGTCAGGTGCCTACGTAAACTGACGTTTTGCGTGTACTTGTTCGGGCAAAGGTGGCAGGAGAATCTTCGTTGACCGCCGCACTCGAAGCGCACGTGTCTTGCCAAGTTGTGCTTCAACGAGTATTTCTTCCCACAGGTGGAACATTGGAGAGCCTGATCTTCAGAGTTGCCGGGATACTTCGCGCTCGTTCTAATCGATGTGTCCGTCTTCGCGGGCCAGGTGTGCGATGCCTTCTGGTCGTAAACCGCGAGAGTTTCCCGGGGACAAAAGCTCTCGTAAAAATCTGAAAAACAACATTCATGCGTTGATTAGTACACAATTCGCGAAACGAGAATCGCACAACGATCTTCTCATTGTTCTACGTGAGTTATGGAGTCCAGTGGGTGACCTCGGAACAGTCAGTCTGGCAAATCGCGTTATCCTCAAATACAGATATTCCGCCTTGAAGAAAGATATCTTGCGAAGTGCTACTTGCGTGTGACGAATCATACTTACGTAACTGTAACATTTCTTGCACAGTTTCAAGAGCTACTTTCATATCAATTATCTTGGGAGAGCAAGATTAAATTTTTGAAATAATTTATACTTCATTTTTTTTCGTAACGAAAATCGTAACTTATATGTATTAAAAAATTGAAAATAACAAAAATACTATTTCCGTTTCGAAAAAAAATAGTTTCAAATTCTTTCAAAAATATAATCTTATCATTAATATACGATTTTTTTTATTAATATATATATGTATTTTATATATACATGAGATTTTCATTCTTTCTCATGTCTATGTCATGCATCATTTACTTTATATTCCGATGGTCGTTTTAAATACAAAAAAGAGGATGCTAAAAAATTTTTTTTTAAATACTTAAAGGAAAGATTTGAGATCTTGACATAAAAAGAAAATAGTGAGAAACATTTTATAAATATCAATTATCTTTCAGACTAAATATCTAAATAACTTTTATTCAGAACATTTACCAATTACATTTTGGAAACTCTCATTAGGACTCTCACTAGGAACTCTGGGAAATTTGAAGGATTATAGGAAAAGTATTCATGCTGCTAATGTATGTCAACCTTTGTTACAAAAATAAATCTTAACAATAAAGTGTCATGTTAGTTTGTCTTGTCAACAATAAAAATCTTTCATACAATAAATTCTATTTTTCTATTTCACACCGACATGCATCGAGCTTAAACAGATCCGTTGCACTTTATTTGAGACACAATTATTTATCTTTTTTTCTAATTTATCGTAATAATTATATATAATTAATAATTATATGTACTCAATAAATGTAATAAACGAGATAGCGCGCAATTCGCAACCCATGTTCATTTATTGCTACTGAATTGAGACGGTTAATTGCGCGACGACATATATCTAGATCTCCAGGCTTTTCGCGGGGGTACGAAGATGTTATGAGTGTTCAACATGTGCTGTCTCAATTTGCCATTCTGGGTGTATCTAGAGGGGCACAACAGGCAGGCAAAGTGCTTTTGCCCGCCACATTCGAATCTCAAATGCTTCACCAAGTTGTGCCTCATTTGATACGATCTACCGCACTGATGACAATTGAAGACTCGATTCTTCTTGGAGAATTCGCCTACGAGATCCCGCGATGCGACCGATGGCAAATCTGCAAAAGAGGAATGATCGGTTAGTATTGGCCATAAATCCAATCATTAGTCTCTTGATACAACATCAATAACGTGTGGAAGTATTTCCTTCTGGCGCCAATATCCTTTCCTTCGAAGATGAAGGTGAAGAGGAGGGGAATCTAAATGTACACAATCACTTATAAAAGTTTATTTCAGGTCAGATATATATTACAGATATTTTAAGAGAAACATTTCTCGAATAACTGTATTAATCAATATTTCATTATACATTTTATAGTTTCGGAGATTTTCACGGTTTATTTATTCTTAATTTTTTAATGGTTTTACATATATCTACATTTGTTAATACATTAAAGTATATACATTTAGATATTGAAATTATCATCTTGCAATCATCACGTAAATGCTATATTAATGGAATATTTTAATTTTCTCCTCGTAAAAAAACTTTTGCTCTGTAAATTAATTGAAATAATAAGCATATACTTCTAAACTCGAGCTTTACAAAATATTAACAAAATAAAAAATTAATGTATAAACGTTTAAATATAAAAAAAAATATATATATATAAAGTAATTACTTTTCGGAGTCATATATTCTTAACTTTCTATTTTATTTTATATGCTTTTGATAATTGATCAATTACATATCGATTCGCATATAAATTAACTTCCTAAAGTTCTTTACTCATCAAATATTTGCCATAACATCATTGGCGTTCTTCGCATCAAAATCCGAAGGAACTATAGATAAACCATCGATCATTGCAGATCATCCGCCAAGAATGCCGGTCCTAGTTGCGGATTATTACGATTATTTGGCAAAGATACGTTTAGGTACTGAGAACTTTGGCGGCAGATAGATATTGTGTCGTTGCAGAAGATGACGACGTAGACTGATGTTCTGCGTGTACTTGGACGGACACACGTGACATTTGAAGTTTCTCTGGCCGCCGCACTCGAACTTCATGTGCGTCTTCAGGTTGCGCTTCATTTTGTACGTACGTCCGCACTGGGGACACATTAGTGGCAGCGAGGTATCCGCATAATCCTGAAATCCGTCCTTCACTCCGTATGCGTGTCCTGCAAAGGAGAAAAGACAGTGTTAGAGTATTACTATGCATTTTCGCGCTTCCATACGAGATGCGACTGGGAAAAATCGATTCATCTGCGAGGCTGAAGACAGGATGGATACCTTGAAGTTTACGCTGAAGGACAAGACCAATTACATACACAATGTGACGTAACTCCTCGCACACGCGAACACTTTCTTACGCACATTGACATAGCGTGTGTTATACTGTATTAAGAATATAATAGAGAACGATGAGTGTGGAAATACACACGTAATTGTCACAGATTGTCAGAGTAAAAGGTCTCTTTCTCCCTGTGTATTACAAGAAATAGACGATTTATTGCACAAGGAATCTCTCATTCTCTCTCTGTTAATTGAATTAAATTTATTTGACATTTTATGTACAACTAATATTACTAAATACTAAATAATATTACTAAATAATTAGTTGGTAAGCAAAGAAATAGTAGTCGTGTCATCAAAAAAATTTTTTTTCTTTGGTTTGACAAATGAAAATATATTACATCGCATTCAAGAACAATTTTATGTATCTTCTTCCACGGCTTATCAAACGAGAAAATAATTCATATGGATATTCATTGCTTATATTAGTCTATTCCTAATTGAGAATATTCTATTATTGTATCATATAAGTTAGTTTCACCTGATACAGACGATCAAAATTATTTATATTTTTATTTCTCTTCTCGTATAACAGCTTAAAAAAGATTTACATAATATATTTATATAATTATATATATATATATATATATATATATATATTTATATAATTATATTATTATAGAATTCAAATTTTTTCAGAAATCCAGATTTAAAAGAGATAATCCCAATTTTTCCAGAAATCCAGATTTAAAAGAGATAATGAAAAATATAAACGGAATTTTGATACAATTCCGAAAAACGCAGGAAGATGACAAACATAAATAATAGTTCTTTCATCAATCACAGGGAAATCTAAGGAAATAAAAATTACAATTCTTGATCATTATCATTCTTAATTATCGCACACTGATTATTAAATAGAATTTAATATTTAATAATACTTATTTTCTACAAATTATAAATTATAAATTTCTTTTACTCCGAAATTAAAACAATGCGGAATAATGTATAACAAGATCGTGATATCTGAAGTCTTCTCTGATCAAGACCATTATCTTGGCTTATCGGTAGATACTAATTGGTACACGCTAATCGCCGTTGCAACTATCAAAATGTGATTCGAGAACAATAAGCGCGGTTTAATGCTTCGATCGCACGTGACGGTCCAGATTGCTCTTTTGAGCGAACCGGCCCTTGCAGATGGGACAAATAAACTTTGGCTCCACGCCGCACTCGTACTTCTGATGCCGCCACAACGACGTGAAAAACGTATAGACACGATTGCACCTGCCGCACATGTGCTTCTTCTTTGTCTTCCTCGATTTTTCGAAATCGTCTTGAGACTGTCGCTCGTACGGTTGTCGACCCTTGTTGCACTCGAATGCCTTGTGACGCAGCAACGAGGCTTTCAGGGCGAATGTCCGGCTGCAATCGTTGCAGAGATACTTACGAGGACCCGAACCGCATCCGCTACTTTCCGTGGTCATCGAGCGAAGGCGTCTCGTGTACATCGCGATGCGCGACGTTGACGGTAATGTGGGTATCGTCCAGTTGGCCGAACTGTACGTTGTACCTACGAATCAAGAAGAGAAGAGATGAAGCTTAGTTAGCGTCGATGACGTTGACTCGCACAAGCGACGTCAGTTAATATTTTGGAAAGCAACTGAGATGGATGTATGATAAAAGATAAGACATAACGTGTGCATAAAATCACAATTCTTAACAGTAGACATATGTACAGGTACATACATTGTCTTTTTAAGATACATTTCCTTATATTAATAAGGGAATCAAAAGGTCAGGAAAAGAGAGTAAAATTTATTTTAAATTTATTTTAATAATAGCAAAGAAACTTCAATCATCATAAATATATATATATAAACATATTTTATCAATACATCTTTCAATATACATATCATAATTAAACATGACAATATTGTACAAAAGTCATTGTGTGTTAAAATTAAAATAAAATTAATTAAATTATATCTAACAATGTAATTATTTATTTTATGACAGGACTTTGATGTCAATCTTTTAAGATTGATGTTTTCAATATAAAAATTATACTATAAGTAAAAAGTTAAATTCAATATTTATCTAAAAAATATATGTTGCTATTAAAATATTTCTGTAGATATTATATATATCAAATAATATATTATAAAATATGTTAAATTAATACAATATTATAATATTTTAGCAAGAAAATATCACATAAAAAGAGGTTTATGTACTTCTATTATACAAATGTTCAATTTTATATTAATATATCAAATTACATTTTTTACCAGTATTTCAGAAAATGCGGAATTTGAATTATTTTTATAGTTTACCCAAATATTAGAAATAATCAAATTTTTAAATAACTCATACAATATATTTATAAGATTATAATTATATATACGTAACCGTAAAAATTGTACAATTATTCACAAATTATCAAGACAATAGATAACAGACAATACATATGCTTGATCTAAAGAACAATTTGCGGCTATCGTGTATTTAAAATTTTTATATTTCCCTAATCGTATCTCTCGCCGCAATCTACATCGATCAAGTTAAAGATTTTGCGTGAAATCGGTATAAGCATTGAATATATTAGTCCCTTGCGCGTGAAAACTCACTTCGATATCGGCAGGTGCCTCGAAAACCTGTTGATGACCACCGTATACCGAGTGTTGCTCCAGGAATGCTTGTTGATGCCGCGCCAGCATGTGTTTCGTCAGGCTGTCCTTGTATCTGGTTCTATGAGGACAAAAGGCGCACTTGAATTTAGGATCGACCCCGCACTCGAAGTCGTGATGACGCTTCAAGTGGTGTTTGTGTTTGTAAGCCTTGCCGCAAACGATACAGGTATGCTTGAAGGTCGCGACATTTTTTGGATCAACTGAAACAGAAAAAGATTTGCCGATGGTTAGAACGCGTCACTAACAACATGATGATTCGGGACTCCGGTTCTTCCAGGAGTGCTCTGATCGAAGGTAGACGCTTTCCGCTCTCTCCATCTCGCATCATTCCATTTCATCTTCTAAATCGAGTTTATTAGCGTGAACGCATAATTTGTCATATAAATATTTAGACAATAAGAACAATTGTAGATTTTTTGCAAAAAGAAACCCGACTTACCTTCGTCGTGATGGTAACTAATCGAGAATTATCTTTTTTTATTTTTTATATTTAATTAACAATATTTTATTTTTTTATTTATTCGATACTTTTTAAGTTGTTAATTTAAAAATTTAAGACTTAAAAGCTACAAAGCGTGAATAAAGAAGGAGAATATAAGAGAACATGTGAGAGAGGCAGTATAAAGAAAATGAAAGGATTCAAGGAGATCGAACTGCAAAGAATTTCAGATAGTCTTAAAATGAGTAGCAGGCTTTATTATCTCAGCAGGCATTGTTAAAATCTGTTTTAGATCTAATTAAGTAATATTCGGATATCTATCTTAGCACAGCAATTTAAATATGGAATGCTTTGCGAATGGAACGAATGAAAAAAGATAGATATATCATAAATTTCATGCACATTTCTTTCCTAGACACGTCTCCTAAGTTCTTCATTTCCTAAAAGGTTCACAGATTGTCTTAATGAAATCATTTCATCTTGCCTAGACACATCTCCTAAGTTCTCCATTTCCTAAAAAGTTCACCGACGGCTTGTCTTAATGAAATCATTTACATATTCTTGTGTCACGATCTTCTCAAAGAACCTAATAAGCAACTTTAAGCGCTCGACCGAGCCGCGGATTGACATTACTTAGCAGGTAACTCGAAAGATCTCTCATGGATCATGATGTTGCTTGAGGACGACCGAGCGAGGTATGAAGCCCTGTCTGGTGTGCTTCATCATGTGCACCTGAAGATAGGACTTATAAGTTGCCCTATACGGACAGTAGGAGCACTGATGCATCGGCTGTTTGCCGCATTCGTTCGTCACGTGCCTCCTCAGATTCTTCATCTGATGATATCGACGATCGCAGTTGTTACAGGCGAAGCGACCTTGGCCGCGACATCGACGCCGATCTCTCATCGTTCGTGTCACATAATAGTTCATCTTCACGTAATCTGCAATCACGAAGAGCACTTTATTAATATCGGGAGAATATCCTGATGTGACTTTTTTGTCCTCGCAATTTAACAGAGAAAGACAGATCATTAATCACATCCGCATCTCATTCTTTAAATGAGGCAAACTTTGCTGCCAAAATCCATCGAAAATCTGATTTATGTAAGTAGAGATAAATGATTAAAAACGAGATATAGAAAATGCGCGATATCGCGACAGGTATTGGATCGTGTTAACGTTCTCGAAGAATAATAACTGAAAGAACGTATAGACAGATAGCTATACTTATAGACAAGAAGAGATGGGCGCGCCTTAAAAGTGTAGTACAGAGTATCGTGAACATGCAAATATAACAGAATTACACATTCTCCCTATGTATAACATCTCTAACACAGAGAGAGAATATTTAAGTAAATTTATTTAGAGAGAGAATTTGTTTCATACTCACTCTCTATATTTACTTATCGATCAGTCACGAAATTCTCCTCGTTATTATCTTCCTAAATAGTGAAAAATTTGAGCAATATACTTTGATATATTTTCTATAAATTTTAAATAATGCTAGAGTGACGAAGAAATAATAATATCTGCAACGTTTTTTTCGATGTTAACATCGGAGAATAATTTGCAAGCAACTGCTATGAGTGATTTTACATAAAAGTCGATTATTTTAATTGAAACAAGCCTGATTACGACTGCCATATTTTTTTATAAATCTTTTAATTAAATCTTAGCTCTGAGATCGATTTTATTTACACGTTATACAGGTGGTTTTTCATATAATTTATATATTATCATGTAATTTTCACATATAATTAATGATTTTTCACGAAATTAATAGTTGAAACTATCTTGCTGTATACGTCGATGATTTTATACAATGTAAAAGATTGAACAATCAGTCTTTGTCAAACGATTGAAACGCAATACCTATAAAAAAGTGAATAAATTATTCCATTCATATCATCTTAAAAGAAAAAATATAGAATATATCAGAATGATGTATCAGACAATGATATTGTCCTACTTTGCAACGTAACAAAGAGACAAGTAGAAAAAATAAAAAAAAAAGGATATCAAAATATGATATAGAAATTAAACAATTTTAATAAATAAATAAAATTATATTACATAATAATAAAAATGATAATAATAATAATAATAATAATAATGATAATAATAATAATATTAATATTAATATTAATATTAATATTAATATTAATATTAATATTAATATTAATAATGATAATAATAATAATATTAATATACATGTATAACGTATAATACAGTGTAAATATAAAGATTCGATAGAATCATCGATTTCGACAATTGTATTGTCCTTGACGTAGATCGCGTGAAATCTATATACGATGGGATAAATAGAGAATTTATCCCCATAATTTATAAACGATCAATCGATGAATTCCGCTACGGATACGGTAGATTCGGATGAATATGAATGACGTGCTTCGATATGCTGGTCCTGTATTTGCTGCGATGCTGACAGTAAGGGCACTTGTGCATGGGCGCCTTGCCGCACTCTACCATGATGTGTCGACGTAGTGACTTCTTGACCTTGTAGCATCGCCCGCACCGAGGACACCGAAAGCTTTTCGCCGTCACTCGCCTGTCATCCGTCTTGTCGTTCTGTTGCGTAATCAGCGACAGGGGATCGACCTCCTCCGTAGCGTCGAAACGCCATTCTGAAAGGGTTCGTGTGATCGTTAGATCGACAAAATCAAACTATTTATTATACATACACAGATCGCAGACCCGTTGCGATCAAAACGTCTTCGTGGGTATTTTTTTGACAGCAACAACTGAACGAAATTTCCGGACGGTTGTTTATTCGAAGCAGTTTTTATCAGAAGTCTCATTCTTCTTCGAGGAAGCACGCAGAAAGTCTTTCAATCATAAGCGAAGTGAGATAAATATGATAAAAATTGAGAGCATTATAAAAAGTTGTATAAAAGTTTTATATCAATCTTTTCAGAACTAATTACAATTCGGATCGATAATACAAATAATACATTTGAGCATTAAAATTATTGATCAATCCGAAAAATTAAAAATATTATTGGAAAAGTATACAATTCGCGATATTATAAGATATAAACGCTTTATATTTATTATTTCAGCAATTACTTAACAATTACTCAATAAATTCTTTAAATACCGCTATCGAAATAAAAATATTATTAGTCAGCTTTACAAATCGAATCTCATTAACAGATAATTGCACTCTTCTGTTTGTCTTCGATAATGGTAAAAATATGTTCAATATTTTCATAATATTATATTATATATAATATTGTGCGGAAAAATATCTGATACATTTACTTTAAAAAATTTATAGATTAAATCAAATTATGGACAATTTTTTTCTGTTCAACTTAAGAAACTATAATTATATATAAAAGGAAACGGATTTATTGAAATTTTTATTGCAGTAAATAGATATATCTATCACATAATAATGTTTCATATCGCGCAATGAATGATATATATGTTCATATGTACATATACAATTATTATATTATGTTTCAAAACGTTGGACATATAGCAAAGAATATATTACGTATTCTATTCTATTATTATGTGCATATTCCTATGTCTTATTTATTGTCAATTGTAAGTGAAAGATTACAAGTTCGATTCGTATCTTCTTGTTATTTATTAAGCGTCATTATTTAACTACATTCAACTCTGTTAAGTATAAACTTAAATATATTACGTGTGTGTAAATATTATCATAAATTAAATGATTAAACAATTAAATAGTTTTGGGTATATAAATTAATTACGTGCATTGATTTGTTTCTCTCTGCTTTATCGTTAACATATAACTTTGGTAATGGAATCTTCGATCTCTGCTTGTGCTTGCATCAAACAGATATAATGCTGTTTTCTTAACTGATTTAAACGCTTATATCTTACATAAATGCATGTCTTTTTTATGTATAAAATTAATTTTTTCTATTTATAAAAATCTATGTCGTATGCAAGGAAACAAAAGTATATATGCGCTAAATCTAATCTCATTTTTCTATAAATCTCTTGTCTTATCTAAAAAAAAATCCTAACAAGCAGGTGTTTATATAATTTGTACATTACAAAAAAATTGTTACGTGTACTTATTTACAGTTCTTAACGTATTTATTAATTAATTGTATCCAAAAATAAGTAAAAAAGAAAATGAATAATAATCACAGAAAAAAGACTACACTTAATCATAAATGCGCTGCTACATATTTAGCTAAGAGTCAGGCTCAATATCTGTCTTCTTCTCTAATGACATGACTATATCAAAAGATATGATAATGTATTATAAAATGCAGCATAGATTGTGATCTTTCTTCTTTAAAAAATACAGAGCGGTCAACAAAATTCCGATAATGTGCGTACTCGCACAATGTATATCGGAATATTTTATCGATTGACGATGAAATTGTTATTGCTTATAAAAATATAGACTATTGGTATGTGATTGAAAAATAAACGCTCATTAGCGGTATCCTTATGAAATGTTCTCTGCTCAAGAAATGGAGATAACACTGAACGGAAACATAGTAAATATATGTATGCATGGTCGGATATTAGGAAGCAGTATATAACATCAGTGGGCTAAAACTCAAATCACAAAAGATAATTCAGAATTACGCAATTAGTGCGCCTGTGAATTATATATATATATATATATATATATATATATATATATATATATATACACATTTGATATATATCAAATAAATATCAAAAATAATTAAATATCCAAATTATTAAAATAGATTTTAATTCTAAAATTATAAATATATAATTTATTTTAAAATCTATTTTAATAATATTAACTAATTATCGAAAGTTATTATTGCGCTACAATATTATCATATATAGTTCAATCACTAAACATTTATTGTTATAATTATAAAAAACAAATACTCTTGTTGCCTACGCATAAATAGCGTGAATTCTGAATCACCTGAAGCATCGTGCATGTTATGCTTAAAGTATCGTCAGCGCGTGAATGCGAACGTAATTCAGTTTCCGGCGTCCGTCGAAGACATTTTGCTGAGTAAATTATATTTTTCGTTCAGCAGCTTCATGTGTCTGCCGTTTAGGTGAGTGTTCAGGCTCGATTTGTGCTTCGTTTTATAAGGACACAGAGGGCAGTGAAATTTGGGCTCCACGCCGCACTCGTGCTTCAGATGCCTAGCCAGGCTGGAGTAATAGCTGTATTTCTTGCCGCAGTTCTTACAGGGGTAAGTAACCCTCTGACAATTCAGGTAGCCTGCCGCGTGCGCATCTGAAAAACAGAAAAACACGGAAGCGACCGATTAGAAAGAACATGTTCGTGAACACGCGACTCTTCCTCGCGAATTCGTGCATAGCGTGCGGATAGAGCAGAGTGGATTCCTCGACCGTGTTTAGGATCTAGCTGGATCTGCTCGTTTAAATCTCGTCACTTAGGTTGCCTCCAAGGGAGGTGCACATCGCGTTAAACGAAAAGACCACTCTCTTTCTGCACAAGTTCTCACAAGCATACATCATTAATGATGCATTTCATGCTAAGTTACATCGGGAATATTGCACGGCCATCACACATTTGTCAATTACTATTATAATTAATTTATTTTTTAGAGATGGCTTCATGTACAGTATAAAAGAATTATATATATATATATATATATATATATATATATATATATATGTATATATTCTTGCAGGACTTAAAATGTCACGTAAAAATCCTTGAATCCCCCCGCCCCCAGTATGAATAGTACAATAATATAACAATATAAAATAATATTTCTAAATATTTTTTATCTAAATAAAACCTGCAGACGATGAAATTCTTTTTTGCAATACAAATAATACCAGCGTTTTTATGCAACAAATATAATATATCCAAATCGCATTTAATAAAGGTAAAATTATCATCAAACATTTGTTTCATAAATCTCTATTTGATAAATCAAGATTATGTATGTGCATATAAAATGTATAAATTTGTATTAAAAATCTGTATAAATATAATTTATTTTGGTATTATGAATATTGATTACTTAATTTTTGCTGAAAGTAAATTTCCATAAAAAAATAACATGATAAATAAGAAGAAAGTCGCGAAATCAATAAGACATTTAAAATTATCAAAAAGTGAAAGAATAGCAAGAGATAGAAGTTCTGTATAAAATAATCTTTGTATTTTTTAATTTACATATTATGTACATATATTTATCTCTCAATATAGGAATATGCAGTTGCCATTGAAAATATTCCCATTTTAATACAAAAGATTATTTTATTGCAAAAAATGCTTTGTATTTTATAATTTTCAAATATCTTAATAACACAATTTTCTAACCCATATATATACAATGAAATAATAGTAATAACATGTACTAAATACGAGGAGACGAGACAGTATAATATATAGAAATAAAGGTCTGTTAACAATTTTTATTAATATTCTTTCACATTTCATCTTAATATCATCTTCGTTCGCTTCATATGAGAATCATTAACAATTAAATCGTCGACATTAATGAAAAATACATAACTTACTAAGTATAAAACTGTAATTTCAAAAAAAAGATTATTTATGTAATAAATTTTTTTTCTGAAAAAACTCCTCTGTTTTTAGACTACGAGAGATGATAATAAAAAAAATCGTACATTAAATCGATAAAAACCTAGTTCAGAATATCAGTATTTTATCGAGATTTATGGTAAAATAATGTTGCAAAAATGCAATTACAACATTTTTCATTGATATTTCTCATCATGGTATTACAATGGAGAGAGAAGCATGCAATTATGAATTATTATTATATTCGATAACAACAATATTGTTTCGTACAATGATTTAAATCAAACATTAACTTTTTCATTGATGTAACAAGGTGATAAAAAAAGAGATAGTATTGTTGAAATCGAGAAAAACAGAAGCATTTTGTTATCTTAAAAATTGTCTGATAACTTTTTATCTCATTTTAAAATTAAAGAGTTTTCTTGCATCATTATTGCAAACAATCATGATTGTCTTTGAAAGTTAAAATTCGCTAAAAATTCGCGTATGTCTTGTAATGCATCGCGTTAAATATTCGTAACGGGATGCCATGCTTGCTGTATCGATGTAGAACTGATTTAGACATGGAGTACATCTTCGCAGCCTTCCTCAAGGACATCCCACCGGCAACAGCTTCAATGGCTCTCGTCACCTGTTCCGAATTGTGTTTAGATCTTTGCTTCATCATATATCTCGTGTTTCGTAAACAGGTCTCGTAAGCAAATGATTCTGAAACACGAAAGAGGCACGAATAAAGCACACATACTTACATGGACTCAACACCTTCACGAATTGGAGGTTTCCTTCTCGCGCGATATTTTTTGCGGAGAAAAATTGATAAAAGAAAAATAAATACATTGTGACATAATTAAATATATATTTAAATTATGTGAGACAAGACTTCGTTCATTTTTCAAATAAAAAGAGTGACACACATTCACTCATTTTTTGCATTTTATTAAAAAGATATGCGTAAAAGTGTGAAGTATCCTAGAAAAATTATACAAGGAATCTCATAAATCACAAATGCAAACGATGTGGATTCATTAAATTCTGGATTAAAGCAATAATCGGGAAATCAGTGAGGTAAACAGTCATTTTTTATTGAAGAACATCAAAATTGAAACATGTATCGCGAAACACTGTGAATAATTTCTTGCGGAAATTCGTCTATCATACGCTCGCGTGGATCCTCTTCATGTGCGACTTTAGGTTCCACTTGCGATTGCTCTTATAACTGCAATACGGACAGCACTCTGCCTTCTTCTGGCCGCATGAGGCCTTGACGTGCTCCACAAGGTGATGCTTCCATCGATATGACTTGGCGCACTTGGAGCACTTGTACCTACCAATGTGATCCATGTGTTTGACTCTAAATTTGCGCTCGACGTAACTGCTAGATCTGTTGGCCGTGCTTGTGCCGAGTACTTGATAGTCCTCCCAAACGAGCGAACCTGAAACACAAGAGCCAGCTCGTCACGTACGCATCGACGACATCTAAGTTGTAAGAGCGACTGTTTGAACGTTTTGAGACGCAGAGATATCTGTTTACTTAAAACATCTACACCTACAGCATGCGATGAACATTGACATTTTCAGACATTTCATACCTAGGTTCAGAAACTGGAATTACTGCGCTCTGTCTCTGTTCATTCTTTATCGCTCCATGTGAGCCAATTCTTCATGTAAGAAAAAAAATACATCATCGTCAACAGTGAAATGAAATCGGTGGAAGGGTTATCGTAATCTGACGTGAAGAATAGATAACTTAAAATTTATTAAATAAATTTTTCTTAATTTCCGTAATTTATAAGAATTAATGATAATTAAGAAAGCTGTAAAATAATAAAGCTCGAATTATGATGTGAAAATCTCATTTAGCCAATCTTTGACAATAATCATAGCAAGTGAAAATTAAGGAGGAATATTTCATACAAAGTAGTAAAATCGTGAAAAAATATTCGACAATAATTAAAAAAGATTAGAAGGAGATAAAATAAAGTGTTAGGAATACAATGTTGTATCGATGGAATTTTGATTCTGGAATTGAAACAATTCGTGATTTTTTTTCGCACGCTAAGAGAGTTGCAAATAATTTTTAATCACGTGTAACGAAGACAAAAGGATGCAGTTCGAAGAATATTCTCGTGACTGCGAATATGTACATAGGTATTTATTTAGAAAGCAAACGAATGCGAAACATCGTTACACAAACACTTAATCGCAGGGCGATTTAGCCGGCGCGATGTGTGGGTCAATCGATCTACAGATCTATCGATTGGATAAAGTACATTAGCGGTGTGTCTCGTAGATAGAAGTGATGTGTACGTTATTTGTCTCTATTATTAATACTGTTATCTGCCGAATGTGTATCGTTCACATACATAAGAGAAATTTTGCGACAATAATAAATGTTTTCGTAACGAGCACCTTGATACGAGTTTCCTCTCTCTAGGATCATCAGAATTCTGATTTTGCTTCTGATTTTTTCCGATATGCTTTTTCAAACTATTTAACTTCTAACATCTGTTTACGAGGCTTTCGTGTAAGATACACTTCGTTACATTCAGTCGGCTGAAGCATATTATGTCAAAGTATTATCTTCTTTCTATAAAATGTTAAAGTTAATCACAAATTTAGATTAGTGATTAGTGGGACGATATGGCGCTTTTTTTTGAATACCTGACAATAGTTGAACCTACACTCTATATAATATTATTCGTTCCCGTTTTATTATTGCACGATGTAGAAAAACAATCCAAAAAACGAAAACGCAGGTTTACCCGATGTGCGGTACAAAGTCCTAATATATCAATGTTTATGTTGGATGAAATCGTGTATACTGTAATAGAGGCCACGGATGCATGCTTATCCCTACCATAAGTATGCTCTATCGTAAAAGAAATTACTGGATGTCGCGGAATTACGCTTAATTGTCTCGGTACGTTAATAAATGTACGTAATTGTCGTCTCTAAAATCCGCTACGCCACATGGCTAAGTGTAATTGGAGCTAGCGTAATTTACAGTCAAATTGCACTCTATATATATATGCATTTCTCGAGCAGTCTCTATAATGCACGATTATCGACGGTACAAGGACATATTACTAAACGCGTTAAAAAATGACTCCCCATCGACATCTTCTTAAGTTTACGCTCACTCTTAAATCTACTGGTTTGACTTCAAGATCAATATATAGTCTTCGATGATCGCCGTTCTTCAACATTTTTCGGCGGGTATATACTTTATAATTACGGGACTATATATTCACGTTTTTTAGATAATAATGTCACGTTTTTTAGATAATAATCAGACTTCCTCCCTCGCATTTTATACACACACACACACACACACACACACGCACACATACACGCACGAGCGTACACAGTGGTATCGAAGCTTTTTCAAATTTAAGAAAAATGATGATTTTCAAATATTACCAAGCGCACTAATAATGAACAAGTTTTTTTTTTTTTATAAAAATACGAACAAAAAATCTGCGGCAACATTAAAAAACGTTAATTGCAACAATTCTTATTTGTAAAAATCATAGAAATTTTTTATTTAAACTGGAAATTATATAAGTCTTACTTATATAGAAATCTTATCTTATCTTAGGAAGTTCTTTTGACAAAAATTTTGATTATCTTTGATGCGAGCGTATCTGAATCTTTTCTAATTAAAGTAGAAATATTTATGTTTGTATATATATATATATATATATATATATATATATATATATAATCTAATATGTTATTATAATTGCACATTTCAGTGTTAAATAAAATTCCTATAAATATATCGCTCTGTTATAAAAAAAAGAATATTCATGTTATATATTATCTCCAAACTGCAGCTGAAATCTTATAAAAGAAACAGCCTTTAGACTAGAATTTGTTCATTCAATTAGCTGTAATTACATCTACATGTTCTCATTTTCACTTTCTTTACAACTCACCTATTCTGCAAATGAAAGAAATATCTAGCCTCCATTTACGACTTAAAAAATAATATAAAGCAAAAATAATCTCTCTCACATACACAGATACAAATCCACGAATGTTGCAAGCGTAACTTAGACAAGCTAGAACAGTCGCAGCTCGCTCTCGCAAAGTCTTGAACTCCAACGACTACGACATCACACATAGTCTATAGTACGACACTTAGACCTATACAGATCATTGATATGAATGTGTCATATTACTACTATACGACTATCTTACGTTTTCTTCGAGAGTCGACACTTCGCTAGTTTCAAAGCAATCGGACATAAACACTGTACATACTCGCTGCATTCGGTTAGTTTCGTATTCACGCGAGTCAGTATTGCTCTTCTCGTTAGAAAGCAACGCGTCAGTTTCGACTTGGACTTTTTATCAGATAAGAACATAGCGTAAGGAAACTACGGGAGAACATTCTCCGCACACAATATTATCCGACTAGCTAATGATTATCTTCGAAAAGTCCGTAGCGTGAAGTATCTCCTGCGAGAAGACTATCGAGAGATCGATGAATCCACTAACGCCACGTCGATTCGTATCGCAGGAGGAACTCGCAGACGAGTTGCTTTCGCAGAGGCATCGCGATTACGGAAGAACTGAGGACGTCGGGGTCTACTTGATGTTGTGCACCGACAGTAAGTGCTTGAGGAAGCTCGCTTCGATCCTCGATCTGTAGGGACAGTACTGGCAGGAGAAGTGCGTCTCGAAGGTGACCATACCGCAGCCCATCTTAAGGTGTTTCCGCAGGTTCGACGCCCATGAGTACATCTGACCGCAGCGGGGACACACGTGCAGCCGTGGCCTCACGATCGGAAAGAGGGGTGCATCTGGAAAGAGACCGTCCGTTAGAGAACGCGATCACGAACGTCCGCCGAGAGGATCGGGTCTCGTCCCCGGTTGGGGACGAGCATCCCGCGAGGGTTCACTCTGCCCTCCCCTCCCTTCCTACTCTCTCCCTTGTGTCGAAGGAGTCGGGCGATCACAAGGTAGCAAGCGTCGAAATGCAACCAAAGTAATCTCTATCAACATCGAAGCGCATGCCCTGAGCAAGTCGGGAATGGATCCTCCGCAAAGTCATCCCCGGGATGATCCATCTAGCGAGACGGCGCTTTTCGAGCATCGCGCGCGACAATTGTTCTCATTCTCTCTCCCTTTCTCTCTCTCTCTCTCGGATTCGGAACGCTTCCAGAGAAGATACTTCCGGATCATCGAGAAGCGAACGATGAAGTTACGTCGTGGATAAGTTCGAGCTTTCCAAGATTCGTAATCGCGTGCGACCAGTCGTCTCGAAAAGCGCTTCTTCGATCTCGAGGAAGAATATTAACACACGTGCGACTGTCTTCCTGTGCAACGTACTTACTTCGTCCGTTCTCGTGCTTCTCGATACTTTCAACACACCTGAAACAAAATAATCTACAAAAAAAAAAGGCAACGCGAGATTATTACGGTCGAAAAGAAAATTAAAGAAATTGTTAGAAGATCGGAGAGGGAAAATTATTGTAGGAAACATACGTTGCAAGAAATATACTTTATTTTAGATACGAGTTAACGAACGCACGAATTGATTGAAAATCGCGCGAGTGTCAATACAGGTCTATCTTGTGCTTGCAGTACAGGTGTCTCTTCAGATTGCCCTTGAAGTTCGACTTGTAATCGCAGATGGTGCAATGAAAGTTCGGCGGTTTACCGCACGCCATTTTTTGATGTAGACGTAGACTCGACGGCCAGGCAAAGTGTCGTCCACACCATTCGCACGTGTACTTGGTACCTGCAACAAAAATATTAGTCAGTGAGAAAATCCTTTCACAGTTATGCGAAACCGGAGGATTCCCCACGATGCGAACAAGGACGCCTTCCACAGGGTGTCTTTCTATTCACAGAAAGCTTTAAAAGTGCAGTTTTTAATTAATAACAGCATATGATAAAAATTGTCTCTCTGAAGCACTTTCACGCAAAAAAGATTCTATTATTTTAACTGGCATTTTCTCATAAGTTGATGTGCATTTGCTTCTTATCCAAATCTAAATCTTTTATAATAATTTAATATGTATATAAGGGATTATAGAGAGAAGCGGCAATTATGATACACAGATTAATTACATACAATTAGAGAGATGGCAGGAATCATGTCATTAATTCATTACATTTAATGACATTCATATTTGCTTTTTTAATAATTCGGTTTGTAGCAAATGTTAGAAAATACGTGCGTATGATTTAACAAATATCAGCAATAAAGTGTCTTGTGCAAAGTGCTTAATAACATAAGAAGACAAAGATAAAATGAGGTGAAAACAAGTAAACTGAAGATATTAAATGACTGTCTGTGATCATTAAAGAAATCGAAGCTTCATATACGAGTCTGTAAGGAATAAAGATGATCCCACTTGCATTAATAATTTATGCGATCAACACGCGACATTTTTGGATGGGGAATAAGAGTAAAATCTTTTTATGTATGTGCAAAATGTGTCAGATCCGATAATTTATTTGGATATTTTTAAATTAACTGATATTTCAAATTAATTATAAATAAAATAAATATAAATTTGTACTTTTTAAGGATAACTTAGAGATAAATAATAATCAAACTTATATCAAAATTTTTCTTTCAACAACATATGCAAGTGTTTTCAGAAAGATATTTTCAACACACATCAGAAACATCCAGATATGCATAAATTATATAAATAAAAAGAAAGCAAAGTGGGAAACCTGAAATTAAAGAAAGTCTGAAGATTTATTCACGAAAGAATAACGATTTATAACGAAAGAAGAATGCTGGCTCCTGATGTGTCTTGTCATGTTTCCTTTTCGCTTAGATTTATAAGGGCAATATGGACATTGCTGTCTCGGTGGTAAACCGCACTCCCAGCGTAAATGATATTTCAGATTTCTCAACCAGGCATAAACTTTTCCGCATTTGTAGCATCGGCAGTCTGAAAACATTATCATCAGATATCCATTAAAAATAAATGACGATCAAAATGATCTCGTAATCGATCGTGACGTATACGGGTCACAAGAATATTACAAGGACACTAGTCACAAGGACATTAATCGAAACACAAAGCATGCTCGACGAATTGTTCAGAGAATTATTTAATATCACTTTGATTTCAACTGACTCTGATTTACAATCAACAATAATAATTACGCTTACGAATAACGAGTAAATCTGCTTTATCAGCGCAACGTCATCATCATTAAATATAAATAAATCATTCGATGAACATTAATTTACAAAGATCCTAAAATGCGAATATGGAATATATTTCCATCAAATATACATATATGTATGTGCGATCAATAACTAGTGCATATAGATCGCTGCCAATGACTAGAGATTCAATGTAACAACGATAGAGATGATAAAAAAAATATATATATCCATGAGATTTAGCTGAAGTGGATCCTGATAATGTGTTTCTGCAAGCTACTTCTGTATTTGGTGCGATGTGGACAATAGGGGCAGCATTCTTTCGGTTCCTTGCCACACTCGATCTTCAAATGATTCTTCATGTTTCTCAGCCAGCGGTATTCCTTGCTGCATTTCGGGCACTTGAACGAGCCTGGTTTCTTGTCGAGGTAATTGCCCGGTCTTTGGGAAACCTTCGGATTCGCATAATTAGAACTGCACGGCACTTTGTGCTGATTGGCTCGTTCACGATGATACTGACGGTAACTTGGCCATACTGCCATCATTCCTGCAAGAAAATAAAACGCGCCGGTTAGTAAACGGCCACGGAGATTTCGAACCGAACAAGTTTTAGCAACAGATGACTTTAAATCGCGAGAATGAGAACGCAAAATAATGTAAAAGACGCAGCATAATATTTTTCTCCCTTAAAATTAATATTCATCGCTATAATTACTCTTTTAGCAAGTTTATGCCATACTTGTTCAAGGGAATCAAGTCTCCAAAATAATAATTAACGTAAAAAAGAATGAGCAATATCGATAAACAAATTTTTATATTTAATATTAACTTTAATTAATGCTAATTAATTATCTCCGCATTTCGTGAATAAGCTTCCTTCCTCTTCCAAGCAATTACAGACTACTATTAATTTTTAATAGATAAAATATACATCTATAAATATTTTTATATTATATACACACGTTTTTGTTACATACAATAATTGGGCTCGTGCAGGATTATTCACATAAGTACAGTAAAAAATGTTCTAGCTTATTTATTGTGTAAAATTTGGCAAGTACTTACAGATTCATCAATAATAGTATTAAATTATAGAGGAAAAAATGATAAAACAGACAAATTTCGCATTGATGTTAAAGCTAATTTATTTGAAAACAAGATGAATCGAAGAGATAAGAGTCTAGGAAAAAACTGTTCAACTCTCAAATCATACTATGTAAAAACATATTATCTATCAACTACGCTTACAATTAATATAAATAGTCTAATACTATGGGGAATGTCACTGCACGAAGAAATTAATAATAACCATTGACATCTGAATAGATAGATGATAGGATCTGGATAGCCTTTTGAGAGGAGTAACTGATGTAATAAGGAAATGTAATAAGGAGGAAGTGCATGAACTTTGGTTAATTCCGTCAACTATATTTGACACAATTTGACATTACATGACGATTCCATTGACATTACCGATTCAAATCAAATCTTCACAGAAATGTTTAAAAGTGTTTATATAGAGAAAATTTCTAACGTCGCTTAAATAATTTTATATATATCTTAAATAACAGTAAGAAAGCATTTTCGCAAAGTTGTTTCGCAAAAGTAATGCATAAAAATGTACAAAAAAAAATTATATTAGTATTATTATTTTATTTATATACTTATTTATTTTTATAATTTTCATAATAATAAAGTTAAAGTTATATATAAAGTAATATAATAATAAATAAATATAAAAATAATATGAACAAAAAATATATACATAATATTAAATAAATAATATATAAATATATAAAATATATTATAAATATATTATAAATATATTATAAAATATATTATAAAAATAATATAATAAATATAAAATAATGGACGTTTTTCAGTAAGCGACACAGAGGACACTGTAACATAGTGAATCATTTCATCCTTGTTTACATTCGGCAATCAAAAGAAATAAAGTGATATACATTAGTCACAACACAAATTTGACTCCAATCATTGACATTTAATGTTGGACAATGATTGGAGTCAAATCATTCACCAATCATTATCGAAAATAACTGAATTAAACCGAAGTTCATAGAGTCCTTCCTTACCGCGAATATCAAAGTCCTCCTCGTCCTAATCGATAGCTCCGTCTATCAATTCAGATGTCAATGATAATAACTAATGAATAGCTTCGTTAAAAGAACGATTTGTTCGCGATTATTTTGCTTTAATATTAACTTATCATGCGGCTAACATACAAGACTTTGATAAATCTGAAGTCAAATTTGAAAAACTCGAAAAATCCGCAAAAAAGTATACTATCGCAGAAGACGCAATATTCTATGTAGCTTCTCGATGGTAACTGGATGATGGCTCTCTCCTTCTTCCACGTCAATGCGCATATAAAGTTGCCGAATAAAAAATAAAAATCAAAAGACTTAAATCGGAAGACCGCGTAGGAGAAAGACAGAGAGCGCACGTGCACTACGACGAGCACTAAATGGTGCTAGAGAAAACGTTCCTTCCGGGATGATTAGTGCGAATATGCTGGTACAAATTGCCACGTTGCTTGGTCCTATGAGCGCAGTACGGGCACTTGAACTTGGGTTCCTTGCCGCACTCGTGTCGCGTGTGTCTCAGCAAAGTGGCGCGATGCTGGTAACCCTTGCCGCATGTCTCGCAACGATACGGGAAAAGTGTAGAACTGTCGCTCTGGTCGGTCGTCCACAACGTGGTCAGGTTCTTGATCAACATTGGCATTGTCGGGAAGAGGCAGTTCCGCTGATACAGGTTCTTGGGCAGAATCGTGCGCGGTACCGATCGGCCTGGAAGCGAGAGGAAGAAGAAAACGGGGGACGTTAGTTGCGAAAAAAAGATGCGATGATTGCGTTCGTGAAAATACAAGTAATACAAGTAGGTCAGAAAATGAAATAGCTTTTCGCTTTTGCGCTTTTCGTATTGAGATACGAAACATACGATCGCGTACGATTAAACATGAAACGAGTGATAGGTTCATCGTAATTTTTATACATACGATAAAACATTATTTCCCGGAAATCCGCAAAATTATCTATACTACGATTTCCTAAATTTTGAATATTCAGATGCTCGAATCTGTAAAAAATCCTCGAGTTTTCGATTCCCTGAAAGATCGAGACCTTAAATCATCCAATTGTCTCGCTTTAAGTTTCATCGAGATTTTTAAAAATCTAAACTGCTAATTAAAACTCAGATATTCAAAATAAAAATTTAATAAAATAATTAAATACCAAAAAATTTTAGAGAAAAAAATTGTATATTAATATTTCCTAAAAATTGTATATTAATATTTCCTAAAATAAATTAAAACAATTTATTATTTTCAATTAAATTAATAACGTTTCAATATTTGAAACAAATAATTATTTCAAATTGCATAACAATTATATAGGTATGTTTTATTTTATATTATATCATGTATAATTTTATAATTACACAGTTCGTCGAAGTTTTATCGATTTTAGTTTTAATAGCATGCAATTAATTATTTATAAATAAAATCAAAATAAATTTAAAAATCAGCAGAGAGATCGAACGAACGGGAGATTATATAAAATATTTATTTAATTATTATCATTATTTTTCAATAAAATAATCAATTTAATATAAAAATAAATCTATTTTATATATTTATACAGCATAAAAATACAAGAATGTAAACGCATTATATCGTCCATCTTTATTCTCTTTCAATTTTGTTCACTATTAGATCTCGTATTAGAGATTTCCAACACCGTCAATTTTTGTGCTAAGTAGCATCGTCATGTTTGTCTGGTTTGAATTTATAAAATATGTAACGTGAAAAATGTATTATTCAAAAAATTATTATATATTTAGGATATCATTGTATGTCGGCTGATAAAGTACAGCTAGTCGACTACACAAGTTGCTGATCTGTAACGTAGCAGACGTTGAAAGAAAGTTCGAAGAACCTGAAATCGAACAGATATTAATCAAAATAATCATTTTTTGAAAGTAATAAATCACTGGAAAGCTTATATTATTCGATTACAACGACGATATAAGTTGACGATAATGAAATAATCTTAATCTAAAAATGATTTCAATTCGATTAAGAGAAAATATCGTATTTTATTTATTTTATTTTTTTTAACGAAATAAGACATAAGATATAATATAAAGTATGTGTAAAATCAATTTGGATGTCCTACGATAAATCTGATTGACGATCTTTATTATTCAACGGTTCTTTCTTCATATCGTGATAAATCTCTCTTCGAATTCGCGATGACTAGATATCGATACTATCATGTTGGGGCATTCATGTTAACATCTGATAATCGTCTTTCCTCTACTATAAACAGTATCAAGATTTCTTTGTTACAAAACGCATTATTTGAAAACCATATAAAAAGTGTTTCATACAAATATAATCATAATATAATTTTTCATACAAATATAATCAAATAATTCAAATAGAAAGTTTTATTTTGTCGAGATCCATAAAAATAGATGAATGATATAAATAGCCATGATAAAAGGGACGAAAAATAATGCAACGTAATGTACGAGAGCTGTTTTAAAATTGTATCGATCGGCGAAACTAAATGGCCGAGGAAGAATCGACGAACCAGCGCCAGCGTGAGAGGTTCAAAACATTGGTACCGACGTATCATAGTGGCTTTCCTTGTCTCAACAAATCCTCAGTTAAGATCGATGACGTAGACCATCCGACCCTGATGACACTGACGAATGTGTCTGTAGACGTGGCCGCGTTGTTTCATCTTAGCAGAGCAATATGGGCACTGGATCCTCGGTTCTTTGCCGCACTCGAACTTTATATGCCTCTTCAGGTGCCACGCGTGTATATAACTTTTCGAACATTGCGAACAAATGTGTCTCCTCGACGTCGACTCGAGCGGCTTATCATGTTCGTAGTTAAAATTCTGCAATTCCTCTAGCTTTATCAAGTGCATGCTCTCCGGATTCACCTTCAGCTCGATTTTCTTCGTGTCTAAAAAAAAGAAATCAACGGAACGCAAAATTAGTTGAGTGAACAAAATACGCACGTACCGAGCAGGAAGAAGAAAAAAAAATGGGAAAGGCTTGCGAATGTTACCGCGAGTTATTCCCATCACCTGACCACAAATTATGGAGAACCGCGTTCGATAGGCTCAAATAAATCTATCAATATAGATATCCAAAATACATAAAATGGACATAAAATGGTGATCGTGAAGATCAATGTTGGTATCATGAAAAAAATGTTTTATTTTATCAATACAATTAACAAAATGATATAATATCTTTGTTATAAATTATCAAATGTAACTTTGTTACATCATCATCGTCCCATCGATATCGCTCGACGACAGGCAGACAAGCAAGAGCAAGAAAAACAGTGAAACAAAACTGTCGATGTGCGCGTCACGAGAAAAGAGAACATGAAGAACGAGTCTATCGGACTAGAAGCCATCAAGGTGAGTCGATGATGTAGACGCGCTGGCCAGAATGCTTCCTGCGTATATGCTGGCTCACATGACCCCGCTGCTTGCTGCGTGTGCCGCAGTAAGGACACTTGAATCTCGGGGTCTGGCCGCATTCGTAGCGCAGGTGCCGTTTGAGACTCTTCATTACGGTGTAACCGTTACCGCACTTTGGACACACGTGATTACGTCGACCGCTTCCACGTCGGCCGCGTCCTCGTCGTTGTATCCCTCTAACGCTCTGATTCATGTCGGGCTTCGAGTCGTACAGACCGACCCCATAATTTCCATACAGAAACACTGAAAGCAAAACAACAAAACGATTAGAAGAAAGAACGCAACTGTTGATCGCGAATAATTAAGAGCCGACAGACTGTAGAAAGTATGATCTCTGCAATCGAGGGTGCAATGTTCGTTATGCAAAGCGAATGGTCGATGAAAAAAAGCCATGTTATTTATAATACATTTTAACTAATCGAATTGATCCGCATGATTAAGCCGTAAGCTAATGTTGTATTGAAAGGTTCTGAAACAAGATACATATCTGAAATGTTTCAAAACCGAGATATTTCGTGTATAATAATTATTGCGAATAATAATTTAATTTTTTATATATTATTTAATATTTTTCATTTTAATATATATTTTTCTCACATGATTTAAAAATTTATTCGATCTTTGGCATTAAAGATATTTTTTTGACACATCGCTTATATCCTATTATTAAAATATATACCGATCGTTTTGATTTGTACAAACAAAGAATAATACATCGTGCATGAATACAATTTACATATCACATCACAATAACTGTTAATCCACTTCAAATGTGTCATCGGCATGTAAATCATTAAATACAATCTTATAATACCGTGCGACACATTCGATAAAGGTGTAAAATTCACACAGCGACAAACATCCAAAGAGACACGAAGAAACTTGAAATTCTGATGAAGAATTTCTATATTGTTGCGCATGTATCCCTACATAAATGATAATCAAAAACATCAGAGCTAACCGTTGCGGAAAATGGAGTTCTCAAAGCACGAATACATGTTAGTGACAAGACACAAGAGCGTAATCAGAATTCTCAAGACAAGATACATCGCGCAGATAATATTTATTGCTGTCAGAATAATCGTAATAATACATATTAACACTGCTTGTTGTCAAAATAGTCGTAGCGTTCGTTAGGATTTTAAATTGACGACCCAGACTCTCTCGGCGGGATGCTTCTTCCTAATATGACAATAGATCTGCGACGTTTGCTTGCTACGCAGCTCGCAGTAAGGACACTTGAATCTGGGCTCATGACCGCACTCGTATCTGAAGTGGCGGTTGCGATTACTCTTCAAGGTAAAACCGTGCAGGCACTTGGGACAATAGTAAAGAGTCTTCTGTGCTCCGCAGGGTGCAGGGGATTGCTCGACGGTCACCTCAACGCTGGAACCTACGGAGCTCATGAAGGAGTCCATCATGAGAAGATCTGAAAAGTAAAAATCGATTTGTGAGACTTGATTCCAGATCGTCTTATTTCTGGTAACTTCTTCGGGCGCATGGACAAGTTTATCGTTTATCTACAGATTTATCGGCAAGCAACTGACATTTCTTTTACTTCGAAAAAGTAAGAAAAAAAGAGAAAGAGAGAAATATACATAGAGAGAGAAAGATAGCCGATCCGCGATCGACGGGAGAATTTTCCCGACAACACTTGTCATTGGCCCTGGAAAACATTGGCTCGTTAAATGTCAAGGTGCAAGGATCATGGATGTAAAGCATACAGAGAATGCGGCTAGAGAATTACTGGCTGTGGATTATTGTTCGTGATATTAGTCTCGTGGCACGCATATGGAATAATCGGGAGTAGTCGGAGTAAGGAAACTTGTTCGCGAAATGACAAGCACGTTTCTCACACTCTTCGATGCGCACGAAAAACAAGAAAAGACATCCATCGTTAGTTTCGACCGTAAACAAACATCGTACGTAGATCATCTACCGTGCAGCTATAATAGGTTCATCCTGGAGGTTTCGGCTCAAGTTGAACGGGAGACTCAATCTGAGGAAACAATCGAAGGCTGGAAATATCAAGGGAAAAATATTGAGGCATATTCGGCAGATTACATAGGGTGTCCAAACATCAATTTATTTTTATCTTATATTTTCACAGCGATGATATACGATCATAAAACATATCGCGGAAAATCGCTATCGATAAACCGACAGTGAAAACATGTTGCGTTTCGAATCGGCCAGGAATTCGTGGGGTATTCCAACGTTCGCCATGTCCTTCAATCAAACTCGTCACGTGTAATGTCGCATAAGCTCTTGAATTTTGCGTCGTCAAAATACCCCAAACAGATAAGATTCCTCGCTCGCAAATTCTAAAATCTCATACGCAAAGAAAACTTAACGGAATGTAAGAACGATCACTTCTACGTGCGACAACGGATTCGTGTCTAACACGCGAATATATTTACCGAATATATAATACTTATATAGCTACATGATCAGTAATTATATCACAGCAACAAAAACAGTCGGCCACTAACGTATTTCGTGTCTCTAAAAGACCTTTCCATCGCGTTGACTAGATAATAAATGCAAATGAAAAGGCAGGCACGTGATAATCGAATCTGAATCAGTGTTGCTAACTATCAATTTTAAATTCCGCTATGTTCTTCATAACAAAATTTTAGAAATAAACCAAATATATATATATATATATATATATATATATATATATATATATATAATATAAGCAAAATATAATAACAGATATAAATAATATAACAGATAGAAATATAATAAATATAAATAAAGTAACAACAAATAAATATAAATAAAGAGAAAACTTAACTCGAAAACTTGACAGAATGTAAGAATGATCATTTCTACGTGCGACAACATGATTAATAATTATATCACAGAAAAACAGTATTATATCACAACAAAAAATCGACCATTAACGTATTTCTCTAACATTACGCGACGACGACATAAGATTTTCTATAAAAATAAATGATTAATTGACTATTCCATCATTTTTTGCGCGAGCTTTCTAGTATGCTACATGCATATATTTTTAAAGTTTTTGGACAAGTTGACCATTCGTGTATAATTAATTAAATTCAATGAAAAAATCAAGTTATTTAAAACAAGAAATTATTTATTAACCCTATTTTAATTTTTTAATGACCCAAAAAATCCCCTATCCAATTATAAAACCTGATTTTTGCACACCAATTGATATGTGATTAAGCTAAATTCGGCGGAAAACAAGCTAAGCTAGCAACACTGATCAGAACGTGTGACAAACATGTCTCCATAACACATGAAGAACAATATCTCGATTCTATTTTCACGATGTTGATTGTTATGATTTTCTCGGTATCCCGGATGTACATTACGATGCACTTTCGCCTAAAAACTGAATCGTGGAGAAGGGCAACACGTGATTCTATATTAATTAACAAACAAAAAAATGACTACGTTCGTTCCGACCGCTTAAAAACCCTGTTCTCTCTTTCAGACTTTCTGCCGTTAGTAACAATTCAGTCTTCATGACAAGTACCTCGTGATCGCCTCGATCGCGTCACGTTGTCTATAACAATTCCGATTTATCGATTGTAAAATCAACAACAATTCTTCGCTAATAATAATATATACACCGGTCGCTCGCTTCCCGGTGTCTTACATTGAGCCTGATCGATACATTTATACGCACGCAAATGTTTTCTCGTGTCCCATCGTCAACCTCACAACCTGAATCTCATTAAAGATATACAGCTATATTTTAAAAAACATACGGCTCTTTTAAAGCTCCTAATAATCGAAAGATTGCTTATTGAACAGCGCCGGAATTCCGAATGTGCTCGCATTAAACGCTTACTCTATTTTTCTTTTCGCGTATGTCAACAACTTCGCATTGTCGAGTCCGCGCCAAGTACACCTGGCTATAGTATACTCCATCGATCATATCGATAATCTTAATTTCACATCAATCACATCGGGAAGATCCGCGCGCCGACTCATTAACTGCTAAGCATGGAGATATTTTTTTTTTGATAACGTGTAAAGACGGAGAGAATATCTGACGTTAATACGAATCCCACTATACCAGCCGCTACAAATCTACGATTCGTCGTTCCTTCTTAGCAGCAGACCCCGGACGTAAATATAAATTTTGCGCGGTGCGCAAAACATCGTCCGACAGACGACGTAGGAACCGCACCGCGCTCGTAAAACTCTTAAGTTAGGGACGTTCGCGAGCTGCTGCTCCTCGCGCAGAGTTGCGATTCGCACGATATAATCGCGAGACGTAAGAATCTTTCTCGATGACGTCACATCGTGTCCCGAATTCAACACAATTCCTGAATAACGATCATATGATCAACAACTCGCGCGCGAGAAGCAATTATTACATAAAATCTATCTATTTGAGAATTTGAAAATCCTGTCGACGACATACGCTCGGGCGTTTCCTCGTGATGTTGTCATCGTCTCGCGAGGTCGCAGCAACGCTCCTCCTTACTTATCCTCCTACTTGAGATGCACCACGTAGACCGTCTCACCGGGATGCCTGGTCCTAATGTGGGACATTACATTGGACGTCTGCTTGCTGCGGAATTCGCAGTAGGGACACTGGAAGCGGGGTGGCTGGTTGCACTCGTACTTAAAATGCCTGGTCATGTTGCCCTTGACGGTGAAGGAACGGCCGCATCTGGGACAGCTATAGGGCTTGTTGTCGGCGTTTTTCGGATAGTAAATGTTCCTCATGCGGTTGTGAGAATAATTCGTCATCGATACGGAGTCCTGACCAGGGTCTTTCTTATCGTTCTCGGTCTTAAAGCCTTTGCAAGACTGCAACGCCAAGTTCAGATCCAGCAGTGGGATCGTCGCGTAGAAACCTGGAATTTCAAGATCGCCCGATTAAATCGGACGAAACTCCTCGCCGCGGGGCGAGAAATAACGGAGAGGATTCGAGGGAGCCAATCCGAAAGTCGTAAAGAGCTTTCGGACTCCCTTCAATGGAACAATTGGAAGGTTTACCAGATTGATATTCATGCTTTGCTGCATTGCGTTAATAGCAAGGATACCTTTGAGAACTGTAGGAGCATCTTCCTGACGAACCTGTTATTCAGCAACGCCCGTTGCACGGACTACGGTGACAGTAGAAGCGCTCTGTGTGACTTTACGAAACGCTATTTGAAATCTAAATCGCTAAATCGTGTGAAATTTTACCCCTTGTGAGAATCTATAATAACTAGAGATCTCTATTTGTAAAATTGTAACGCGCCAGTTGTGCAGTCTTCAAGTGATGAGAGATCCGTCCTGCCCGCGTCTGGTCGTATACGTGTAAAGGAATGTGAACAAGAATGGCATGAGTGTCTTACCGCTTTGCTAAGTCATACGTCTCAGCGGTAGACACGATAAAACTTTATTTTACAAAACAACGTACAAGCGAATCGTAACTCTCTTACAAAGTAGAAGCAACGATATTTCTCCGGAGATCTTACATTATAACATTAACTATCCCAAAGTTATAATCTCTTCCGATTATCCTTGGCTTCGGTCTTCGCTTGAGTCTCCGCTTGAGTTTGCATGTCGAAGAACAGTGTTTCTCAACACGAATGCAGCCACTTATGAATTTTTTCCCTAATCATATAGACTTAAAATATTTGAGCAAGAAAAGTTCAACTCTTAATTGATTTTTAGATAAAAAATTCTAATAAGGTTTTATTATTTATTTTTTTCTCCTTTATTTATAAACGAAAAAAATTTATTACTTTTAATATACAAAGATATCTTTAATACAAAGTAAGTTTGAACTTCATAAAATAAGCTAGAGATGATAGAAATACAATAAAAAGCAATAAAATAAAATAAATTCATGAGAAATAAATACCTGATTCCAACGCAATAATAAAAATAAAAAAATAAAGAGCGAAAAATTAATTCAGTAAATTCAATTACATTAAGCGAAAGAGATTAGTATAACAAATTTATAGTATAATTTAGAGTCAAGTCGCGTGAAAGAAATCAGGTTGTGTACAAAATTCATTCCGCATATACACGTAGTGATTTGATATCTTACATTTTTCGTAGAAACTATAATGTGTAATTCGACTTTTTTATACATCGACTTGTATAAAAAAATTAATTATTTTTTAATCAATTATTTGTAAATCTAACTTTCTCTGGAATAATTTTATCTATTGCAGCAAATCAGAATAGATAATTCGATAAGTTTTTGAATTATAAAAATAAAAGCAAATTTTAATTAATCGAAATCTTTAAAACATTATAATTATGACCGAAATAATTCATAGGCCTGTGAAAGAAAATTCGATGTTTTAGACCCGCTCAATTAACGTACATTTTAATGTGAAGCCCAAACAATTGCAGTACATTTCAGTATATTGCAATCTAATTAAAATAAATGGTATAACAAGTTCAACAGTACAACAGTGTAACAAGTTAATTAAAAATAAATTTATAATGATAAAATATTTACAAAAACAAATAATAAATCGTAATTTAATTGCATTAACAATATTTTAACTCGAGAAATGCGAATCTCATATTTTTTTTTATAATTATAATTTGAAAGAAACAAATTTTTTTTTTAATTTTTCCAAAAATTATAATGCAATATTTTATTTACAGTTTAAATTTTGTTATCAACCGAATTTCATATAGACAAATTATATACTTAAAAAACAATTAACATTATAACAAAGAATGACAAGTTACTTCTTACAAAAATGTGGCGATAATAAACGATATTGAGAAATACTGGTCTCCAATAACGACATACGAAGATCGCGGTAGAAAATGAGCCCAGTGGAAAGACGAAATTCCTTGGAGTAGTTTGAGATCAGGCATGGAACGGGAAACACGCGCGATCTTCGTGTCGTGCTCAGAGCTTCATGTCGAAGATAAAGACCTCCTCTTCCGGATGTTTCTTCCTGATGTGAGCGTAAACCGGGGAAGTTTGCTTGCTACGGAGGCCGCAATAGGGGCACTGAAACCTCGGCTCGTGTCCGCACTCGTAGTTCACATGGCGGTCCTTGTTCCTCTTCAGGGTGAAGCCACGCCCGCATTTTTGGCACTGGAACGGCTTCATGTTGTCGGAGCTGATCTTGCGCGTACGTATCCTCCGGGACGATTTCCTGGACGCTTCGGAATTAAGCTTGCCATCTGTTCCCGGTCGATACTTGCAGATCATATTCGGCCCGAATGGCGGCAACACGTGGAGCCCTGAAACACGGAGACGAAGATGCTGAAGAGCATGCTCGAGTGCGCGCGAGAGAAAAAAGTTTTTTTTACGATGGCTACATCATCGGATTCTCCACACAAGCGGCGCATAAAAATTAATGATTAAATCTGAAAGATGCTCCTCGCGACGTGACCTTGTATGTACTCAGCATTTCCGTCTTCGTCTACACGCATTGTAAATAAATAGCTTACATCAAACTGCGTGCATATAACACAATATTGATCTTACATTGAAAAGATCGACATGTGTGATCGACACAAATCTTGAAACATCAAGATGAAACGCTATCAATAATCTTTATTGATCGATGAACGGATTCATACACCTGTAAATAGAAATGGCGACAATTTGCAATCGATTATAAGAATTTGATGTACATTCGCATTTCTCGATAACACGAAAATCAGAAAATGTTATGTATTTTTCATAGGGCGTTGATAAGGTGTTTTTTTACAAATGAGAACCATTCAGTTAGAAATCCAGCTACGCACTTTATTAGGCATAACAATTGAGATTTGCAGGGGCGAGCGCCTACTTAATCAGAGTCGGAAAGTGGCGTTATGTTTCCGATCGAAGAACATCGGCGAAAGATGCGAGTGGTGCACGTGCAAATGACGAACGATATGCGCCTTTTGATAATTCTTTGCCGGGCAATACTTGCACTCGAATCTCGGCGGTTGCTTGCACTGATAACGCAGATGCGTCAGCATCGATTTTTTCCACTTGTACTGATTGTAGCAACTAGGACACTCGAACATGCCGTTTTGCTTACAGATGCTGCGTTCCCGCGGAACCCCCTCGAGTCCCCTCTTCCGTCTCGGAAGAGCATCTGAAACCCATGAAAAAGAGAAAGCTTTTTAATAGCGAGTCGATTTTCGGCTTTCTCTCGCAAAGGACGCGTCCTGCAAAACGGTTCTCGCGTGTCATACCTTCTTCGTCGATAAAATTATGAAAATCACGGTAAACATTGTCATTATAAAACCATAACCACCACATAGACGTCAGCAATGGATGCTACGGGACGTAGAAGAAAGAAAAAGAAACGAGAGGAGAGAGTGAAAAGGTCGAATCGATCGAACGATAGTTATTTTTATTGGCGCGCAGATCAATAAACATTTTATTATATTTTTCTGCTGTGCTTAATAATTGTCGTACAAAATTTCTAGCATGTAATAAAATCAGTTTCGTTCGATATATATATTTTTCTTTATAATTCGAAGATTCTTAAGTACATAAATTGAAATTTTAAAAACGAACGATAATGTCGTCAGGTAGGTACGAGTTTTCTTATATATTTATTGATAAGGTAAGACATTATTTGTTTTATTGAGAAGCTAATCATTTGTAAAACACGGTTTGACATATTTTATATCAATATATACGATCCAATTATAAAAACATTAGAAATATATCAGAAAATTGTCAGGAAGATAAAACTATCGATTGTTTTGTCTGGATTGATACAGAATTATAAAAGATATATGTACAAGATAATGTGCGAACAAGATATGCATGATTACTATCAAAATAATCGAGATATTTTCTTCTTAATCACTCATGAAACATATCCGACATCTAATATAAAAATTCGTTTTCTAGGAGACAAATAGAAAATAAATATTGTCATTATATATATCGAAAAGACGAGTTAATAAAAAACTTCTCAATTATATTATTATTCCTGCGAATATTTGAGAACAATAATTTGAGCTTAGAAACGTATTAACGTAAATACCGAAAATTTAAATAAAATATATATACACAACCTTTTTATAAAATATTATCCATTTATAATTTACAAATTCTTCAGAGAAGTTCTATTTCATTTAATTGTTATTTCTCTCGTTTTTGAAAGAGAATCTGATAAATAATTAATTTGTTTTATGTTCTGTATAATCATAATTTCACCGATATATCTGTTCAACGATATTAATTCACGCATATATCATATATTTTATAATATAATTTTTATAATATTGTATATATTTATTAAAAATTTATATATATATATATATATATAATTTTTAATTAAAATACACAACGTTATTAAATTTACATTATAAAATTCAGGAGAGACTTGCACCCTGTAAACATAAAGAATTAGCTTTCGTACGCACAATGGAGATAAGTTTAAAAATATGAAAAATGGATATAATTAAATAAAAATATCAGTCCAATTCTCTAATTCGTTCGAAACAATTAAAAGGGCAGAACGACCGCCTTAGTCATTTCGAGGTTCCTGCCAAGAGAGCTTTGAATTGGTGACAATGTCGATGCAATAAAGCTCGCTGTCCGGATGAAACGTGCGTATGTGCGTCCACACATGTGTGCGTTGCCGCAAATGGTGCTTGCAATACGGGCACTCGAATCGCTGAGGTATCCCACACTCGTATCGATAATGTCTCGTCATGTGACTGCGATGCTTGTAGCTGCGGTGACACTTTGGGCACGGGTGGCGATATGACATGGTCTTCTCGTCGTAGTTGATGACGCGCTGCTGCTGCAACGACCACCTCAGGAACGAATCTGGAAGAAGAAAGTTGGCAATTGGTTAGTCAACGAACGCGAATCAACGTATTCCTCGTGCTCGTCTTCACCCTCGAGGACTTGTCGCTCACCAGGATGGCGGAACGAGCTTCGCGAGCATCTTTCTCGTGAAAGAGCGTTACGCTCGATTATCCTCGAAGATCCCTCATGTAATCTTGCGCTATCGGAAGAATCGAGGAATTTATATTATCGGAAAATTAACGCGAAATATCGGAATCATCGCAATGACGATTAATGCACACACGCTCAAGGATGTAACACATGATGGAGATAGAAGAACATAAAGAAGTAAAGGTGGAGGGAATATTTCGACATAGGCTAGAGTTACATTTATATAGAAATGGAAATACTTATATTATATTTTTTTATAGACAATGCGTTGCAAGTTTGATAAAAATCTGAATTCTCCTAATGATGCATAATTGAAAACTATATACATCGATATTCGTTGATTACAGCATTAAATTATTTTTTTATTGGCAACAAAATACGAATATTTACAATACTGCAAATTATCTCTGAAAAGAGTTACAAGTTTAGGTACATGCTTTTTTAGCATTATTAACAACTTATGATAAGCATCGAAAGAAATAGAATCGTTTATTGTATAAATTGATCTAAAGGGTAATAAAAATATAGACAAACGATGTATATAGAATACATTATTAAAATTTATAGAGCGAAAGTCAATTTGCGAAAATTAATTTGCCATTCCAATTAACTGAATTGATTGTTATCACAAATAAACACATAAAAGCAAATCATTGATACAAAATTATCAATAGAGAATAAAATATAACAAACACTTGAAAATTAAATTATTCGTTCGCACACGGACGGAGATCACAGATATTAGTTAAACCGACCAAAGTATCTAAAATCAAAACACCCTTAACGTTCAAGAATACTTAATCTTAGAAATCCTCAAACATTTACGCCGACTTAACAATCCCTACGTATAATTTCACTGCTATAAAATCCATGCATTCTTTATCAAAAATTCTATCAATGTCCCATTGATCGAGGGAAACGCGAGAGAAGAGCGCCAATTCGCTTGCGCAAGAACACGATCGAAACTCTTCAGGTCTGCTTGGTGTCGACCGCGTAGACAGGTCGGTCGTGATGATTGCTCTTGATGTGCGAGTAGACGTGCGACCGGTGCTTGCCGATATAGACGCAATGCGGACACCTGAAGCGCGGCGCCTTGCCGCACTCGTACTCTAGATGCCTGTGCAGTCCGTGGTACCACTTGTAGATCTTGCGACACTTGGGACACTCGTAGGTGCCGAGCGACGAGGTGTTCGCCGTCCCGGACGGCCCGATGCGCAATCGGCGTCGACGGGTGGTGACAGGAATGCCGGCGCCGTAGCAAGAGCGATTGTAGAGAGCTGTAAAGCACAGGTCAGTTCGTCAATCGATGGTTCACCGCGACGAGGGGGGACTGAACGGTAACACTTAAGAGCGACAATCTTTCAAACACGTGTTCTCTTTCGTGCGCTGCTTTCGTTACCCGCTTTTTTTTCGCGGAGCGACATCCCAATCTTGCCTGCGGCAAGTTATCCTGAAAAGTAATGGACGAAACGTAGGGTTCTATATGTAGTCTCGGACGCTGCGATGATGGAGGAGACAAACTCCGAATGTAAGAAGAGATAATTATAGGCTTACTAGGTTATTGCGAAACGAAAAACTATATAGTGAGGATTACGAGCGGGAAATATACATTTATTCTTCATTAAATTTTCTTACGAGATAAAGAAATGATGGAAGAAGACTAGCGCGCTCTAGCACGATAATATATACATATCATAATTTATGTTTCAACATGTTAAACTTCAGATCACATCGTTGAGTCTTATCGATACAACCGTAGACACAAAGTAGTAACGAATTAAGCACCACCGCCACCCATCTCAAAGCGTCCATGCCATTTTTCGCTCCAGGACAAACAACGGAATGAAACGCACAAAGTATATTATAGAAAAATTCACGCATAAACTAAAACTTTCTTTTCCTCTCCCTCTGTTTTTCATTTTCTCCAACAAACAAATAATAACAAATTTATACATCCCTGATAGAAATCAACTCGTCTTTAAAAATCAATATTACAGTAAATTTCACGTTTCCTTCTCGGAATAAATGTCGTTTACGCGGAATAGACGTCACCACCGAGATCCATCGTTGTCATGTACATCCTGAGGTGTCTCGCACGCACGTGATTGTAAATGATCGAGCGATACTTTGCCCGCTGGCTGCAATAGGGACACTTGAAGCGCGGCGATTTGCCGCACTCGTACTTCTCGTGCCTCTTCTAAATTATTTTTTTTATTAGCAACAAAATATTTACAATATTGCAAATTATCTCTGAAAAGAGTTACAAATTACATGCTTTTTTGGCATTCTTAACAACTTATGATAAGCATCGAAAGAAATAGAATCGTTTATTGTATAAATTGATCTAAAGGGTAATAAAAATATAGACAAAAGATGTATATAGAATACATCATTAAAATTTATAGAGCGAAAGTCAATTTGCGAAAATTAATTTGCCATTCCAATTAATTGAATTGATTGTTATCACAAATGAACACATAAAAGATCATTGATACAAAATTATCAACAGAGAATAAAATATAACAAACACTAATCAAAAATTAAATTATTCGTTCGCACACGGGCGGAGATCACAGATATTAGTTAAACCGACCGAAGTATCTAAATCAAAACACCCTTAACGAGGATACATAATCTTAGGAATCAAATGTTTACGCCGACTTAACAATCCCCACGTATAATTTCACTGCTATAAAATCCATGCATTCTTTATCAAAAATTCTATCAATGTCCCATTGATCGAGGGAAGCGCGAGAGAAGAGCGCCAATTCGCTTGCGCGAGAACACGATCGAGACTCTTCAGGTCTGCTTGGTGTCGACCGCGTAGACAGGCCGGTCGTGGTGATTGCTCTTGATGTGCGAGTAGACGTGCGACCGGTGCTTGCCGGTGTAGACGCAATGCGGACACCTGAAGCGCGGCGCCTTGCCGCACTCGTACTCTAGATGCCTGTGCAGTCCGCGATACCATTTGTAGATCTTGCGACACTTGGGACACTCGTAGGTGCCGGGCGACGAGGTGTTCGCCGTCCCGGACGGCCCGATGCGCAATCGGCGTCGACGGGTGGTGACAGGAATGCCGGCGCCGTAGCAGGAGCGACTGTAGAGAGCTGTAAAGCACAGGTCAGTTCGTCAGTCGATGGTTCACCGCGACAGGGGGGGGACTGAACGGTAACACTTAAGAGCGACAATCTTTCAAACACGTGTTCTCTTTCGTGCGCTGCTTTCGTTACCCGCTTTTTTTTCGCGGAGCGACATCCCAATCTTGCCTGCGGCAACTCTTACCCTGAAAAATAACGGACGAAATGTAGGATTCTATCGGAGTCTCGGATGCGATGATGAAGGAGGCAAGCTCCGAGTGTAAGAAGAGATAATTATAGGCTTACTAGGTCATTGCGAAACGAAAATCTATATAAGAGGATTACGAGCGGGAAATATACATTTATTCTTCGTTCAAATTTCTTACGAGATAAAGAAATGATGGAAGAAGACTAGCGCGCTCTAGTACGATAATATATACATATCATAATTTATGTTTCAACAACATGTTAAACTTCAGATCACATCGTTGAGTCTTATCGATACAATTGTAGGCACAAAGTAGTAACGAATTAAGCACCATCGCCACCCATCTAGGACGTCACGCCGAATTCACGCATGAACTAAATCTTTCTTTTTCTTTCCCCCTGTTTTTGATTTTCTCAAACAACAAACAAACAACGAACAAATAATAACAAATTTACATATCCCTGATAGAAATCAATCTCGTTTTTAAAAATCAATATTACAGTAAATTCCACGTTTCCTTCTCGGAATAAATGTCGTTTACGCGGGATAGACGTCACTGCCGAGATCCATCGTTGTCACGTACATCCTGGGATGTCTCGCACGCACGTGATTGTAAATGATCGAGCGATACTTTGCCCGCTGGCTGCAATAGGGACACTTGAAGCGCGGCGATTTGCCGCACTCGTACTTCTCGTGCCTCTTCAGGTCCTTGCCGTTGACGTACCGTCTACCGCAGCGCATGCAGACGAACCGCTTGTGTCGGAGAGCGCAATACCCGTCGGTGACATCTGAAATCGAAACGACCATTACGATTAGAAGAGAAAGACGAACGACGCGCGACGGATTCATCGATCCAAACTGGATATCCCCCTTCCACAACTGATAGTTCAGCTTCACCTACCACGAAGAGAAGCGGTTCCTTTACTCCGTCGTGAAAATGGATGGGTCAAAGGACACTCTACGGTAACTCGACTCGCAGGTATTTTATTGAGCTTTCCTTCATAGGAACGAATGTCACTTTCTGTTATTTCCTGAGCATTGACAGAGGACGCGAAATGGAACGGAAGCGAACGAAAGAAAAGCGAAATGATGACACGAGCGGCGTTGTGACATAATCGAGCTCTCACCATGCTCGAAAACGTTTCAATTGGGTTATTCAATACAAGCGCCTGAAGCATAATGCCTGACCGGGATGATACTTTCGGATGTGCGCGTAAATGTTCTGGGTAAACTTGGAGGGCTTGTCGCAATAGGGACACTGGTACTTGGGCGCCATGCCGCACTCGTGGCGCAGGTGCCGCGTCATGTTCTTCTTCAGGGTGAAGCCGCGGTTGCAGCGCGGACAGTAGTGACTCTTGTTCACGGAGTACACTTTGCGCCGCCTCCTGGCGATGTTTTGACGAGCACCTGAAAAATTCGAAGAGCCAAGTTAGCGGCGGGGCGGGACTAGCTCTCGTCCTCGCTCATGATCCGTGTCGCCGAGAAGTGTCGGGTGGATAATAATTAACATAATACAATGAACGCAATCTCGCGTTCTTTGAAAACTCTTGCAAGCTGAATGTATCAGTAGCTTGGAACGAGAACGATCAATGCCAATTTATGGTCGAATTATCACATGATAAATAAGAAAGAATCGATTTCAATTTGATGATTGGAAGAAATAGAAAAATGCAAATTTTTTAAAAAGTAACAATGATTGTTCTCGTTCCTGGATATCGTTATATATTCGCAACAAACAAATGCGACGGAAGACAAATCATCGGTAAAGTCACCGTGATTGGAAAACAACATAGACGAAGCCATACGATTTATTTCGCACAACATTCGAAGCTCGAATTATAATCGCGCACTCATAATTTCGTACACACTAAATACACCGTGATAAATACACGCGTGAATGACCTGTCTATCGAGTTCCATTTGTATTACATTTAATGTTATGTCGATCATCTACTTTTATATCTACGATAATATTGCATGCGAGCTTCGTGTGGAGTTAGGCTGCTAAAACTTAAAAGAAAAAAAACCGTGTTTAACATGAATACAGAATATCGTGCGCAATAATTCCCATATAATAATTCCCATATAATAATTCCCATCGATAATTTTTCATCGTGTTAACGTTGTATCCCATATAAAACGATGAATATTTTACATGCTTAATGAATGCTGAACGAATAAGAAGTATAATATATGTGACGTAATATATGAATGCTAATAAAGAGTAACTATAAAACTCAAAGATCACGGAAATGTCTTATATTATGGTTTTCTTCTAAATAGATAATCTTCGTTAAAACATCAATACTGCCCAATCTGAAAAAGATGAAAACATAATCAGTTCGGAATAAAGTCAGAACTTTGAAAAGAAAATTCTTGCGAAATAAACAATGCACTTGTCGATAAAACTACAAGCTAATCGAAGAAAAATAGCACGAAAGTTGAAATTTTAATTAATTGAAAATCAAATTTTAATTACATAATATCGTCTTACATCTTGGCAAGTTATAGTGATGAGAAGATAAACGAATATAAAGAATTATTAATTTCCGAAATATGAAACAAAAATATTATTAAATTAAAAATTAAAATATCTGTAAGAAATAATGGAGAATTTTAATGATGCAAACGCATTAAACAAAATTTAAAAAATCTCCAAGATTTAACTTCTATGTTCTAGGTTTATGGGAAATGGATCGTTTCGTGAAAAATTACATTACAGATTGCGTCCAAATTTCTAAAGTTTTATTCTCTACATGTGCATGTGAATAATTCGAGATATATTTATATTAATTAAAGAATATACTGTCTCTTAATTTCCCATACAGAGCGAGATACGATACGATACGTGCTATCGTTCAAAACATTCTGTTCACACCGACCGGATGGTTCGGATGCCATCGTCTAATGTGTCTGTAAACGTTCGAGGACGAATTATCCTTTTTGTGACAGTAGGGACACGCGTATCGTGTCTGGCCGCATTTGTGCCTAAGCATGTCCCACATCCTTCGGAAGCCCGCGTTGCATTTCGAGCAGATGTAGCTGCTCATGGTTCTTAAGTTGTTCCACTCCGACAGCTGTGTATCTGAAAGCAAGCCAAGACATTAGTATCAAAGAACGATCATTTTTAATTGCAATCCTTTCTGAGACCGAATGACATTGTAACGCAGCCGAGCGATACGATTCCGATGTCCTATGTATTCAAGTATAAAAAAAATTTATCCAAATGTAGCATCGTATTAAAAATCTAATTAATTTGCGTAAGAGATAATTTCGATATCGATATCGCTCAGTACGTCCCGCTGAATCTTATAACTTTGTCTGATTATAAAAGAATGAAAAATAATAATAAAAATTGATACATTGGATATATTATAGTGCGCCTGGATTACAGATGCACGCATTTGGTACGTATAAATGCACCTTGAAGGGCATTGAATCGCGATTATTATCCTTATTGCCATTATGTTGCTTTAAGGTAACAAACTGACATGCGCAATAAATACAAATTTTATTCGCTATATATACAAATAATTGTCAATTACACGTTCGTAAGAACGGAATATACCTATATTTGGATTATGAGAAATTAAAAGCTATCTCTATCTCTATTTTATAGAAAACAATCGTCCTAATGTCTCGTACAAGATTGACTGATAAAATGAACCATTTTCATCATGGATTACTTTTTTTCGAAAAAATATATGTAACAATACATAAAAAATTGATTTCATAATTATGCGAGAGCGATGATGAAATATGCTATGATATGAAGATACATAAACGTGTTTTCTACGATATCGTCGCGTAGTTAATTCTTATCCTGGCTCTTTTCTTTTATTGAATTGAGGTAAATGATGTATTCCAGCATTGTTAACGAATCGGATTGTCAATTGTACATAGTTTTGTAAATGATACACTTTACAATGCAATTGAAGAGCTTCTTTCCATAAGAGGGACCTACCTATAATCTCTTTTCTCACAAATATATATAAGCAGAAATATATTTCTCATATTACACTCTGTACACATTATTAAAAAAAGACAATTTGTTAAAATTATATATTTAAACCTCTTCGAAAACATACTCTTCAATTCTTCTTGTCACAATTTTTACTTACATGATAGGAACTCACAATTGAAGAGAAGTCGAAATATATTTTTTCGTACTTTACATAATGCACATTCATCTGTTTTGCATTTAGTCGCATTTACAAGCATTTCGACGAAGTAGCCATTGTATTGTAAATGGGCATTCTTTTCACTAAAAAAATTAAGCGGACAAAAAATTAAAGCGGGTAAAAGATTAAAACGGGCAAATTCTGGGGAAAAAAAAAAAAATTCTATATGTTGCTTTTATTCTCTTGACAAACATTGAATTTAATAATAATGAGAAAAAATAAATATAAATTTATATAAAGGAAATAAAGGTAAAAAGAATAATCTTTTTTTTATTGATTGTAAATCTAGACATAATTCTTTATAAAATTTATTAAAACACTCCATTCTACTTAATTCCACTCTATTTAATATGTTCTATATTAATGAGCAGAAGGGTCAATATTAATAAATTTATATTAATATTTATATTAATATAATATTACATTAATATTTATATTCATATTTATATTAATTTAATATTATATTAATATTCGTATTCATATTAATATTCATATCATTTCATTCAAATTTAAAAAGATATAAGCTTAATTAATCAAAAATGCCCAAAAAATTTTCATTCGCATTTAGAAAGAGCGAAATTAAGTTCATCGTATGATCAGCTTTAATGCGATCTAAACAATAAAAATGGAAGTTGTGTAAACAATAAAGGAGTAAAAAGTAATAAAATGATGAAATGATTTAAAAAATCCAAAAATTTCTTACTTTCATCTTATTTTTAAAGCTACTCACGTCACTCACAAAAATCTCTCTTCATTTAGTTTATACAAATTAAGACGACTGTCCTATAGCAGACGGCGAATCGCGTAAGGAAGAAGTACACGAACGAGACGATTCTAATCTATCAACGTACACTGGTTTTCCATCGTGCCGCATTCTAATGTGTTTGTAAATGTTCGACGAACACTTGTCCCTCTTATTGCAATAAGGGCACTTGAATCTCGGCTCTTTCCCGCAGTCGTACTTCATGTGGGTCTTCAGCGTCTTCTTATATGTGTAACCAGCGTTACACCTGGGACAGTGGTAGGCCATCTTGCCGGATTGCCAGAAGGGCCCGTTTTCATGCTTGACCTCGTTTCGGCTACTGCCATAGTTTGCTCGGAAGATGTCCAGTATACCGGCATCGAATGGCTGCAGAAATCGTCCTACAAACAGGAAGAGGGGGAGTCACGGTTAGTCGGGATCGCGAACACAGAATGTGCGCGATGTAACTCGACCAGAACGGAAAAGAACATAATGGGAAACACGATAAAAGAAAAACGAACGAACGAAGGTCACAAACGCGAAGAGACCCACGATGTCGCGAATTCTTTTACAGGGCGAAAGGTAGAACAACAAGGATGAGGTAGAACGAGGATGAATTCTGCAAATCTGGCTCACCAAGTGGCTGGGTAGAACGAGGAGAAGTGCCCTGAGATAGAAAGGAGACAATATCGTAATGTTAGAAATCTTATTATCGTGATCGAATGTCGCCCTGTCCACCAGAAATTCTACATCTGCCGGAAGACAAGCGAAGATGCTGAATGCTGAAAATAGGCTTTCCGCTATACAGATTCCTCGCGTTTCATCTGCTGATCCGCCGAAGTAAGATGAAGATCACGAAATAGGGAAGATCGAGGCTGCTCATAATTCAGTTGATTGAGGGAATTCCGTTTATTTTCCGCGCGACACATCAACTTGATCGTTGAAGCGCTCTTCCTGATTCAGTACAATCGATATGCTTGGATGTTGCTACCCTTGTGATAGAGTCGGATGTGCCTATAAGTATTGGAAGACTTCCTGTCCTTCTTTCCGCAGTAGGGACATTGGAATCTTGGTTCCTTTCCACATTCATGTCTGAAATGTGTCAGCATGTTGCCCTTTTTACTGAATGAGCTGCAGCATCTCGGACAAGAATATCTTTGGCCGCGTTCAATGTTCTCCACGACTCGGCGACGACCTCTACGGAACACTGAAAAAAAGAAACAGATCGAGATCGAGGTCAGTAAAAACATCTCTACAAAATATGTCGAATAACTGAGGTAAGATTTCAAGAGGAAAAAATCAAAGATACTTAGATTCAAGAAAAGAAACTATAGCCTTTCGTTATTAATACTTACATGATATCAAATTGTGTCATATTTGACAATATGTTTTAATGTATTTATTAAAATTTTTGTTTTTTTTTCTATTTTATGAAGCCAGCCAAAAATCTTGTTTAATATTTGGCTAAAATATTAAACAATAGTTTATAATAGTTTAAATATTTTTAATATAAGAAAGGAATCGTATAATTGATATAATCTTGAGAATCTATAAAAAGAAAACATGTTTAAATAAGAGATATATTGAAATAAGACACAATTTTTTATACTGCAAATTAGGCAAGAAGCAAAACAAATAAAATAAATAATATAAAAATAAATCAAATGTTCTTATTATGGATATGATTATCTTAATTAATACAATTATTTAAAAACGTAAACGGGATCAAATCTCTTTTCATATAACTCAAATTAATTAAAAATATATAAAATGTAAGAATAAAATATAAAATATAAAAACAAAAAAATTAATGATTTTTAGCATTTTTAAGCATTTATAATTTTAAATTTTATTTTTCAGAAAAACTACTTATTTATACCATTAATAAAATGAGAATCATAACTATAAAAAGGAGATATATATAATAAACATATATATGTTTCTTTGATGATTTTCCACGAATCCAACCATCAAACCTGAAAAAAAGTAAAATTTCCTATCGCAGAAAATTACAATTTGAATATTTTTTTAATGAAAAATTGAGAGGAAATGCAAAAGGGTTAGATCGCTATCTCTTAATATATAAACAATTTTTATTGTTCAAACAACAACTTTAATTTCTATGAAAGTGTAATTACAAGTTCACAGCATCGTACTTCATAATGCAATTTTATGAAAAACATACACATAAATCAGAAATTTCTAACTTATATAGAAAATTTTTTTATTCTATAACATCTGTAAATAGAGAATATCTTAGTGCAAAAAATAATACAAATAATTATATATAATCGAGGAAAAAAATAATAGTTACTATAACAGCATCTTTGCAGCTTTTGTCTAATTAAAGAATTAATAGAAGCATCTTTGCAGCTTTTGTTTAATTAAAGAATTAATAGAAATTCGTGGTATGTACGATTTCAAAAGAGATACTATAATTTCTTTCATTTTTAGTTTAAATATAATTTTCTTCGATATATAGCAATTTGAATTTAATATAATTAAAAAAATAAAAAAGAATCACGAAAAATACGAACAATTAAATATGTTATAATATAACACGTTAAACATATTATATGTTAATAAAATATGTTAAAAAATTAAATTAAAGAGATAATATTATTTTTGAATTAATAAGTAAATAAATTAATAAGTAAATAAATGAACTTAATAATCGCTGATCCTGATATCAGTAGCATATAAATGTAGTAATATATTTAAACTATAATTACTATAATTAATTATTTTGTCCACAACAAAGATGTATATTTCTTTTGAAATGCCTGTACATACATATCTGATATTTTAGGGTTGAAGCAAAAAAAATAATAGGCATTCATAAAACTTTTTCTCTTGTAAAAAAAAATCTTTCAACATCGTCTGTCGTATCTCTCCCGTTTCTATTGTAATTTTGGCTTGAAGAAAGGCATGTCTTTGTGAATCCTTCGCACGTGCTTGTACACGTTCGAGCTGTACTTGGATTGGTAATCGCAGTAGATACATCTAAAATAGCGACTCTCGCGAAGATCAGTGTGATGCCGCACCATACAGTTCTTCGACGGAAAACCATGGGATATGCTCGAACCAGTATAACGTGGACAATCGGACCAGCCATCTCTGTAGAGCATGGATCTATCTGGAAGAATTGTTACAGGATCAGAAGAATCGAGCGAGCATTTTTGTCTCAAACTTATAATGCTCTCATAAATCAACGTCTAGACATTTCAATAATACAACACATGTGATTCAAACATATTCCGATTTGGCCCACACAACACACTTTTGATCTGGAAGATACATTAATCATCGTTACACACACACACAAAATACGCTTTTCGGAAATATATAAAAAATTTAAAGATATCAAGCAAAAAACACAAAAAGCAATTCTACACTTGAATCGTAGGTGTATCTCGAGGAGCGAAAAAGTGATATCGTTTCATCAAGATTAACAGATGATTTAAAATTGAAGCAATTCGAAGATTCGTCGAAATTTTAATTTGTCAAAAATGTCACTAAATGTGCGATTATTTTCGTCGCAACTCATATTACTGCTCTGTGACAATTTATTTCGATCGGTTCAATCTTAATTAGGTGCAAAAATGCATTCAATAATGGATGAAGAATTAATCATAAAAATGCAACATAAGAAATATCATGCGCCTTATAATGTAATGTTTATAAAAAATACAAACAAATCTCAAACGATTGGTTAACTAAACGTCCTTTATCATCATTAACTAATGATTCATTAATTACAAAAAACATTCGAATACATATATACTTATATACATTTATACTTATATTTATATTTATATATATATATATACACATATTAATATAAAACGTTATTATAGCATACATACTAACATACTAATCAACAATCTTTGCACTTATTTCTAAATGTATCTTTGGTCGCAATTTTTTGTATATTTTCCATTTTTGTTTTTCAAGTAACACGATGAAGAATGAAAATTAATTTTGACATATAATATTATAAGATATATTGCATATTATTAAATATATGCAATTATTGTATACTAAATTACGCATACATTTCAGAAAATATAATATAAAAAATAAAATTGTTTAAACATTCACGCTTTCAATATATTTGTCCGAGAGAAAAATGAAATAAAATAAATATATAAAAATTCAACATTTAAGTTTCTAATATCCAGGAGATATGATTATTTAAAATGTAGAATCAAGTACAATAAAGTGCAAAATAAAACGTAGAAAATATTAAAGAATATATTAAAGAAGAATAAAAGATAAGAAAAAATTTAAACAATTTAAAATTGTTTTAAATTAACAGAATCAAAAATTTTATATCTCGATTATTTAGAATAACAATAAAATCAAGTCTTTAAGAAAGAAACTTTAAAAAGAACTTAAAAAAACTTTAGCAAGAGCTTTTATTTTATAATCCCGGATATAATAAAATTAGAAATTTACTTTCACAAAATGTAACCTCAATAATTCTTTTTAATGATACTGTCGAAATAATTCTAGAATATTGGCGAAGATATTCTTATATATTATTCGCGTATGAGTATTCAGAATTGTTTCTCATTACATTATCATACGCACATTTCTGCGCATAAATCTATTTTTAATATCTCAATCATCACAAAATGTATCGATACACGTGGATAACGAAACGAATAGCAAATCGTCATAGTATATATATATATAACGCAACTTGCACATTCCGCAGATGACTAAAAACTCTTTTTCATCAGTTATATTGATTTCGTCATATTTCATTTATCTAAACAAAATTTTTAAAAAATTATCAAAGAAAACATTTTCTTGAGATAATATTACATCGATATGTAGGAAAAACTGCCAATATCTATCCTTACAAAAAAAATTAAGAATTTTTATAAATCTTTAATTTTTATAAACTTTTAATTTTTATAAACCACGTCACAAATTATAATATCATAAATAAAGAAAACTATAAAAACAATTTTTGCAATTTACGCAATAAATTAACGAATAACTTTTTCAATAAATTAACGAATAACTTTTTCAACCAAACAGTTTAGATAAATAGACGCACCAACAACTCTCTGTGTTATTAGCATGTAAAAAAATGAGAACTGATCAAAAAGAAAATAATTAGTAATATAATATGATAGGCAATATTTTAAATAAAAAATATAAAATTAAAAATATACACGCCTTTATTATGATTTATATTTTATCAAATTACAGTTTTATTGACGAATAATTATTTATGTAGATTATTTATATGAAAAAATTGATTGCATGTTTTTTTTGCTTCCCACAACATAAATCATGATTATATTTTATAATTCGTAAATATTATTAATCCTCAATAAATACATATACAAATAAAATATACAAGAATTTAGGAATGTTAAAGTATCACTCTTTTCATTTCTCTCTTTTATCGCCTGTTTGATGACAATTTAAAAAATCGGACATATTAAATTGAACACACAAATTAGCACATAATTCCCTGACATATTAAGAAAGATCAGAATTACATTATTAGTGTGTAACAAAAGCATTTATATCAATTATATTTCAGCAGAAAAAGGCTTAATTTAAAATAACAGATTTAAAATAATATGGCGCGTATATATATGTTTTTGTTTTTACATTAATTTATATATAAAAATAAGTCGTAATATGGAGATCAACATTATTTTTCTTAAAAAATATGTAGAAATGATAAATAAGAAAAAATTATTTCCTAGTTTTAACCTCTTTCGATAAATATCAAATCTTAAACAAAATTAATTTATTTATAACTGCTCCAAAAAAATTTAATATTCATAAAATGATAATACGATGCTGTTCATAATTTACTTGCACATATTCATAAACAAGAACTAAATAACTATATTGTACGTTTCTGACAGATTTACAATATATCACATATCTATACAAAAAATGTAGGAAGTTTATATAATATACGTGAAATGTCAGAGAGACTCTCAGATTTAAAAAATTCAATTTTTCTTTTTTAGCTATGATGTTTCAAATAAATAAATAATTTTTACTTTTTGTGTTCCTAGTATCTTAAATAACTAATAGAAAAATCGTTCAACAAATAAAAAAGAAGCCTGAGAGATCCCTCGTGATTTGTCAATTATGTCAGATTATTAATAATAAATCAAATTGTTATCAATAATTAGTTAAAAGTAAATTGCAGAAAATGTTTTAAAATATTTATGTTCATGTTTAATGTATTAAAAATTACAATTATTTTCTTTTATACACGTATTTAGTTATCATATATATTAAATATAATAATTATATAATTTCTCTGCAACGCAATGTGATAATAACTTTCTTGATTTTATCACAAAAAGTCTTGCATATATTTTCTATTATGTATTTTTCTTGACAAGAATAAAAAAAATTTGGATTCTTCCAACAAAAAAACTCAAATAACTGTAAGTAAAAAATTCTGTATGTGTATGTGTGTGATTAAGTTGTCAAATATAAAATACATTTCTTAATGTATTATAATTTCATGAAAATTTAATAGCTAGCTATATGTATAAGGAAGGAAAGAATCTTTTCTTATCAGGAAGGATATAAATCCGACTTTCTTCATTCGTATAAATGCTACAGATTCGATCAGTCTCCGTTTAGTATAATTTTACAAATTTCAACTCCATGTTGTGGTGCTTCACCCGGATGTGCCTGTATACAGCCTGCGTGTACTTGCTACGCATGTCGCAGTACGGGCACTTGAAGCGTGGCATGTCGACGCACTCAAGTCGATAATGCCGACTCATGCCGCCGGAAGTGCGGAAGGTGCGCGCACATCTGGGGCAAGGAAAACCGCGCCGATTCAAGGAAGTCTGAAGCCTGAACGTGTGCCGGGAATTGCGCACCGGGCTGTGATACTTCTCCAAGACGATCGGTCTGAAGTCTGCAAGCACAAATAAAGACGGAAATCGTATATTAGAGCAATGTGATGCGCAACCGATCTCTTAACAGCGGGAAGAATTCGAGAAGATTTCAACGGGAAAGATGGGAATGCGCAGAGGAACTTTCGAAATTTTGCCTCCTCCTCGGGAGCGATCGAAGATTACCTTGGTCTGAGCCTTATCTAAATCGAAACGATCAGACTTATTAAATCATATCGAGCTCGGTCACAATCATAATGATAAAATGCCGTAATTTTTTTATTCACACCAAATATTCGATGCATTATTCTCTCGGATATAATCGATAGATTATCGCAATCTTCGTGCTGTATCTCGATTTAAGAAGAGACACGTACGATTTCATCGATCAAACCTTCGATAGAACTCCGAGGGGCAAAATGCCGTTTAAAGACGAAAATATCTCACTCTTCTCAGAGGACGCAAGTGAAGAAACGCGCTTTTCGCTTTCATTTATTGTGAGACGAAACGACGAGCGTATCTTAACATCGTACATATCATATACGAGCATTTCCCCACGTGAATTACGACACGTTCGACTGGACTAGTAGAGCTTGTTCAGCGTGACCGCCTGTCCCGGATGGAGCTTTCTGATATGATTGTAGATCGAGTGAGACCACTTGCTGACGTGGCCACAATAAGGGCATTGATAACGCGGCAACGAGTCGCACTCGTATCTATAATGCCGATACATCGAGTAGCTCTGCGAGAAGGATTTCTTGCACTTCGGGCACTGATACTTCCGGGTGTACGAATCAATCGCGTTCTCCATCGTCTTGTGTAGCTGCGGCAACATCCGGGATCGGTCTCCCTCGGTCGGCTCGTTGCCCCATAATTCTGAAACCGATATCATCTCGTGTTAATAATCGCTCGCATTAATAATCGTTGACACGTTAATTCGCGACTACAATCGCAAAGCACTCTATGCGGGAAAACACAAGGAATAATCCCCTCCATAAAAGCATTTGTACATTTCAACACAAACTGTAATTAAACTGTGATAACACGAGATTTATGCTGTTTGACGCAACAAAGGTTGCACTCTTTCGATCAATTAATCTCTGTCTTTCTCTTTTTCCACACTTTTTCCAATACTTTTCATAATTTTCGAAAATTTATAACAGCAAAGTTGTTCCAAAGCCTTAAAAGACTAACGAATATACTTATTATCCTAATATATTTGTTGCAATTGATGTAATCGACATATTTAGGACGCTCTTGACTTCTTCATCGTTGTATTCATTTATTAAAAATTTTGGAATCTTACACCAGAAGATTGCCTAAAAAGAAGTCTGCAACAAGACACACTTATATAATCAATTATTTTTACCAGTACTTATTTCTCGGATTAATAGTGACAACTTTAACGAATTTACCTCAAGTTTGTTACAATATGCCAGAAAAATAAACACCGGTGCCCAGACTACGATGAAAATCTATTATTACAATACATTATACGCAGCATTATCGTTAAAAGCTTGTATAAATAATGAGAGATACAAGAGCTTCTTTTCTTCATATTCTTTATTTCTTTACATATGCCTTGAAAACACTTTATACAATGCAGTCTTGAATCCATTAAGATTCGTCGAATTTATTTTCTTGAAGAAAAAATTACAGGAACATGTAATTGCATTTTGTTAAAATTTAGAGAAACAATATTTAAAACATAATATTAAATAAATATTGAAGCACAATCACAAACCAAATGTACAATGGCATAACGTGTAATAAGTCTTTTCAACGCATAATTCGCATTGATTTTGTAGATCTTCTGAATATTCTCTGAATAGTCTTTCGAGACGCTGTAAGCTCAACATTTGTACAAGATATAAGTGCGGATGTAATTCTCTCTCGTTAGCCGTCAAGAGTCGCATTCGAAAAATTTTCACAAAGAGATAGCACGAACCTGTTTACGATACCAGGAGAAATAAAACTTCCCTGAGACGCTAGAAGCAATCCGATTCGACAAGTAGCTCCGAAAATTTCAACCCGCTTCGCCGCCAGCGAGCTTCTTCGCGATAATCCTTGTGACTCATCGCGCAAGTTTCAGTTCAATAGAGCTTCACGAGAGTCACCTGCTCCTTCGGGTGCATACATCTGACGTGCTGATAAATGTTAGAGGTCTTCTTGCTGCAGAGGTTGCAATACGGACACTTGTACCTAGGTGCCTTGCCGCACTCGTATCTGTAATGGCCGAGCATGGTGTCCCGTCTGCCGTAGCCATTGTTGCAATTGGGGCAGTGGTACTTGCCCGTGTCCGAGTTGTACTGTATGTCCCGTTTCTTCATGTACTTCTTCCGACGCATTGCGTGAAGCTGGACTAGTCTGCCACCTACAAAAAATCGTGTTACGGTCAACATCGTGATATGCTCGGGAAGTGTCACGGAAACGTATCCTCTGTTCGAGAATAAAGGCATCAGAATTCCATGCAGATGGGATATTCGCAATAAGAAATAAGATAGAAAGATAGGCAGAGAGAAAGAGAGAGAGGGAGAGAAAGTAAATAAGAAAGAAAAGTATAAGAGAGGCAAAAAATTACGCAGATTTTAAGTCACACGTGATTTTCTTAAGGGCAAATCACTTCTCTGGTAAAATGCTTTTATTCAAACTTGAAAACAGACGTATATTCGATAGCTTTACATGACTATAAGTACGTTCTCAAATAATGAGACATATCTTTGATATTGTTCCATCTATCGCAGATGAAAAAAATACACCTCGAATATCGTGGCTATTTTTATTTCAATATAATTTCTTCCTATTAATATCGTCACTTTGGAAGATCGGCGATCGTGTAAATTCAAATTCCCTTTGAAAAGAAGCTCATCATTTTCCAATAAAGTTTATTTTATGCTTTCGAAATGCGGTTTGAAACTCGAACAAACTATTTCATGCGCTTGCCTGAATTTAAGATGATGCGCAATCTGAAGCACAAAATATCTACATTCAAAAAGTATATTAACTACGTAAGTACCGCATTACAAGAAGAAAATAAATTCCTATACAGAATATAATAATCAGTCGTATATACATATAAACGTTTTAAAACTAGATGAAGGAAAGGAACAAGAAGCTGCGCTACGATTCAAGATGATGAACAAGAAGGAAATCTAGAAATCTAATCTCTTCAAATCTCTGTTTCAACATTCAGCGAATACAAGCGTTTTCCTCAACTCGCACGCAATGCACAAATTCATCTTGATACGTGAGAATAAAAATAATATTATATATTCTATATACATATATAATATTCAACGATTGCACAAAACACAGGTACAAAAGGGGCGGCGTTTTATCAGGATCGCACGCAACCCCAGGAACAAAAATCTAGAAAAGAGAAGATATTCCTTGTCTATCTTCGCTGGTCTATCAGGTCAGGAGGGAGAGAGAGGGGGATGAGCAGGGGAGGGGGGAATGCGGAATACTTCCGCGGGGCGGCGGATCACAGGCGTTGAAACGATGTTCCCGTGGAAGTTGTCGTTCGCTCGCGCCGTAGCCGGCCGCGGGACTTGTCCTAGAAGAGCGTGTTGCAGATGACCTGCTTCGACGGGTGCTTGTGCCTAATGTGATCCTGGATGTTGAACTTCTTTTTGCTAAGCTTGCCGCAGTACGGGCACTCGAAGCGCGGCGGTTTGCCGCAGTCGTACTTGAAGTGGGCCGTGACGGCGCTCTTCGTGGTGTAGCTCTTACGGCATCGGGGACACGGGAAGCGAGTCCTCGTTCTCCTCGGGCTCCTGCCGCCTGAGTAGGTCCCGTCCGGCCAAGGCAGCGGTAACATTTGTAGAAACGCTGAAAAAAACACGGAAGTGCGCGGTTAGCTCGCTTGGAACTCAGTTCCTTCGCGAGAGGTAAATCACGAGATTAAGCGACCCGTGATTTCTCTCTTTCTCTCAAGCTCTTTCTTTGAAGCAACAACACGCAACGCATTCGTAATTCGAGGAAGCTGTTGCCATAAAGTTTCGGGAGTTTGGAAAATTCCAACAGAATTGAAAATCATTTTGTTTGTTACCAATGAGTAATTTCGGGAGCTGATTAAACTCGACACGATAAACCACTATGTAAATTGGCTCGATAAAAAAAAAACGACATCATAGAGGATAATAATCTGAGTGATTATCTGATTTCCATTCTCATGTGTTTGAATACAGGATGTGTGGCTAGCTTTGTTTAGTAAGGAACGAACAAATAAAGCGGTTAAAGGCATCTTTAAGCTGTGCACGAACAGAATGATAATTGATCCATCATATATCGAATGAGAAGACGAAAAATCGGGAATGCTTTACAAAAATAAGGGAAAGGTTAATTTGAAACTATTTTAAAACTCACGATAAAAGTGTGATCATTTCTATCAGCGAGTTACTATCCAAATAAGAGATCTATGAAAATCCTACTCTGTAAAGAAATATGTTACTAACAAAATAAATCGTAATCTCGACAAAAGTCACATAAAAAATCGGGCTGTGTAAAATATATACGAGAAAAATAGCGTATAGATTTAAAGTATGTAATTATAAAATCATTTATCTATATTTTTTTTTTCAAACTTCCTCTGTAAGAAATACATAATTCATGAAGATAATTTTTACGTTTCATTAAAAGTATAAAATTAAAAGTAGACGAATAGACATTGGTCAAAGGATAGGGAATTAATTACATTCGATAAGCCTTATTTGATCTTTTTATTCAAAATAGACACAGGCGGAAGTATTTTTATTCAAGATCATTCGGGTTTCTCTTTCGTTAATTCAAAGCGTGAGAGAGATTTAATGTGAAAAAACGTTGTCACGATTTATTCCTGTTCGTAATGGAGTCTAACAATTTCAAGCTTCGAACCGGGATGCTTAACGCGTATATGTTTATAAACGTTGTTGGATTGCTTGCTCTTCATGCCGCAGTAAGGACATTGAAATCTCGGCGGACTCCCGCACTCGAACTTATAATGGCGCAACATATGATGTACATGACGATAGCTCCTCTGGCACTTCGGGCACGCATATCTAACAGAAAATTTATTACTCCATTTAATTCCAATGTTCACTGCTAGAAGAAACTAACAAAAGAAAAATTTATTAATGCATTATAATTAATTATAATAATATTCATATAACAATATAATTAATTATAATAATATTAAATGCATATAAAAGCAGAAAAAATTTAATTCTAATTATAACTAACAAGATTTAACAGTAGATTTTTATAACAAGTCATACAATTCATGAATTGTTTTAAGAGTCAATGTGAAATATTATCAATATTAATGTAGTAAAAATTTAAAATTATGAAAACTAGGTCAGTAAGCAAAAGGAATAAATGTAAAGTAATTTTAAAAAAGTAATTTATATCACTGTTTTTTTTCTAACTCACCTAGTATTATCCGAGTTTCGCGATGATTGTTTCTGTCGTCGTCTGTAATTCCATGACGGTTGTCCTTGAGTTTGATGATGAGATGCATTCGAGGTCGATGACATAAACGTCGGATCTGAAAGCAGAAGCGAAAAATCACGGTGAAAAGATAGCGTTCGTATGACGAAACATGCCGAAATTCTGCAGGACAGACCGAAAGGGAACAAACAAAGATCACAAAACACACAAAGCTCGTGGGGATACATTGATTTCGATGGATCGGTTTTATTAGTTGATTGTAAACAATGTGTCATTCGTATCTATCGAACACTTCGTTACGAAAACGATTAACACATACTCTCACAAATAGATTAATACAACCAAAGATGGCAACAAAAGTGTGCTCCGAGATTGAAGAAAGAAATTAAAGAGTCACTTCAATTTGCTAAATTTCTTATGCATGATGAAAGTTCCTTTCCCGAGCTTTACATATACATATATATATATATATATATATATATATATAAATTGTTTATAAAATTTTATAGAGAGAGAGAGCATCAACATAAATCATTTTTTAGAGATGCAAGGTGAATCCTTTTAAGAATAATTATTTGTTTGTTGCAAACAAAGATAAAATCCCTGAAGATTATATTTTGTTAATATTGTACCTGCCCGATGTAAAGTGTCCAATGTTATGCATTTTTATAGTTGCAGCTTATGCTTCGTTGAGTGAATAAATTCACTTACAAATTCATTTACAGCATTCTGCAAATTCTGCAATTTTGGTGCCACATGTATTGTCGCACTTCTTATATTATCTTATTATTATATATAACAATAAGATACAATCACATATAATAATAATTATTCCTGGCTACATATGTATTTCATATGATGATGCAATTTTGTTTAAATTACATTATTTATTGCAGGAAAAAGAATGACATCAAATAAAATAAACGATAAAACAAATAACTGAATAAATTCGATATTTGCACGAACATGTTAAGATCATGCTACGAATACAATTCAACTTCGTTGAATAAATCGTCTCGTACAAACAATTGTCGATGTAGCAATTCATCAGAAGCACATCGAAGTTAAGGATAATTTCGAGACGCGATTGAAACCAACTTCCCTACCAGTTTGTCAATTGTTCTCATCAGCTGATTAATTCCTTTGCGCGTAATGCTTTATATTTGAGGCGACGTCGATCAGAAAAACGCGCATTCCACTATGCAGCGCTCTGATATGTCTATACACGTTCGACACCTCTTTCGAACGCATCTCACAGTAAGGACACTTAAATCTGGGCCGCTGGCCGCAATCGTAGCGCACGTGTCTGTTCAGATTTGCCTTTCTGGTGAAGCCGCTCGGACAGTTCGGACAGTAAAACGCCTTGGAACTCCTGCGACGTGACAGACAGTCCCAGTCGACTGGAACAAAAATCCACCACGCTAATTCAAGATTGGATACAAACGCATAACAAACACTGACGCCGATTGATGCATGCAATAATGAGAGCAATGAAAACTTGATCTATCTATATAACATATTCGGAGGAAGCCGTCGAGGACCTTGCGAGCGAAAAACTATCGAAAACGTAGCGCAATATGACAAGTCTGAAACAGAAGAAAGATTAGAAATCTTTCGACAATAATAATCTGCGGAGAAGAGAACGAGGGCAATAGAGCAAAACAATGGTCGACGAATAATAGAGAAAATGCATTTTAATATCCTGTCCATCGTATAACAGATGTAGTACAAAGAATTCAACATCGAGTGTGGTCAACAATGGTTGAGAAAATTGCGCTAAAGAACGTGGAACTCCTATAACGATGGAAAAAAAAGTTCGATAAATGTCAGATTATCCTGGGGATCGTGCGAATCTTGGATCGGAGATCTCTCAAAGTCTAGTTTATATCGCGTCAGGATGCTTGGGGATACAGTTACTCATATTTAACATGTCGATGGCGAAGACGTCGTGATTCTCGTGCAAGCGCTTGACGTGCTTATAAGTGTCCCAGGAATACCGCGACATGTACGTGCAGTAAGGACACTTGTATCGCGGCTCCTTGCCGTTGCAGGCGCTCGTCACGTGCCGCTTCAAGTGGGCCTTCTTAAAGTAACTGTTGGGACAGTTCAAGCACTGATACGGCCTGTCGTTCCAGGGACAATAGGAATACCACTCCTGATACCCTGAAACATAATCGGCAGCACCATGCCATGACTCGTCAATGTAAAAACGCAAGATGCGAAAAAAATAATCTTCCATACGAAGAAAAATTCTTTTCTTCTTTTACAGAAAGTATGATATTTTTCATAGGTAGAAATTATTTTATACATAAACTTGCAAGGATACGCGATGTAGAAAGATGAAAAACAAACTGCCACAAGAGTGATATTGTATTCGTCCTTTTATCGTGCCTCATTGTATTTAATATAGAAATTAGATATTTTGCAAGTTTAATACTAATGTAGTATAATAATTAAGTAACAATAAATTACATATACATTTTATATTTTAAATGCACAAATATTATAGAGTGTATGCATGATTTTTTTAACAATAATGTCAGTAAATAAACTATTTATTTAGTCTTGTTTGCTGTTTGTACACCAGGGAAAATAATAAAAAAATAATAGAAATTAATGCATACTTATATATATATATATATATATATATATATATACACACATACATGATACAAAATTATCACACAGCGAATTGAATAAAAACACACATAATTGAATATAAACTTAAGGTTTCAATTCATAGTAATCCATATTTATTTAACTAAATAGTCATATTTAAATAGTCATTTAACTCTTTCGGAACAAATCGCATTTATACATCGTTATTCCATGTTTATACAAACCGAAAAGCATGCATATACAAAAATTCGCTACAAATTTTCACTAATAAAGATCGGCTTATTAATTAGCAATTTTTTATCTGTTTCTATATAATACATTCGATCAATATCCATCTTCAATATAATTGTAATGTGATTCATAATAATTTATAATTTATAATTTCGACCATGAAAGGCACGCAGTGGATTCATCGCATTAACTATATCGATTGTCTCGCATTTTACATCATCATATCGCATAAAAAAACAATAAATTGTTAAAACATTAATATTGATAATCATTCTGAAGTAAGATAACCGAAAGATGTAAATATATATTATGTATTTTAAACATAAAAATACATATAATGGAAAAACATACTAAAAACATCATAATGGCAAAATCTATTTTTCAAAGACAATGTGTGTTATGGATACCAATAAATACTTATATCGGTCATATCTTTGGAGAAGACTTTCCTGTTCTTATGCATCTGCCTCACGTGACGGTAAACTTTCGATCTCTGTTTATTAAAAAGGATAATATGGACACTTAAAACGCGGTTCTTGTCCACATTCATACTTCAGATGATGGATTAGGCTTGCTTTGTAACTGTATTCGCTCGAACAATTAGGTTTTGGACATTTGAACATCTTTTTCTTAACAAAATGCCTATAATTGTATATTGTTGACTGATCAAAATCTAGAAAAAGAAAAAAATTAAATAATCAATATTGATGTTTGAACTGGATTAAGCAATTAAAAGTATTAGTATGCTTTTATTTTGAAAGTAACAAATTGCTAACAGCAATTTGTTAATAACTTGTGTATAAGTAATTATTTTAAACTAAAAATAATTGATTGTTCTCGATCTGAATGTTTGAATATTTATATATGATATGAAGGAATTTTATTGATATAAAATTCCTTCTCTTTAAATTATAAAATATATAAATTATTAATTTCAAAATTTAAATGATGGAATATAATTGCATAAATGCAGGCCCATTTTCTATTAAATAATAAAAGTTAAATGAAATTAAACAAAGTAATTTCGGAAACAAATAAATAAATCTCGTATGTGTAATAATAATAAATCTCGTATGTGTCTCGATGTTGGCTTTATTCTTTACATCTTTTTATGATATGCACTCTTAATTTCCAAAAAATTAATTTTTTTGTACATATCAAAATGTGTATATATATTTTTATATTTTAGTAAATATGTATAACTATCATTTATATAAATTGTCATGCACTGTAATTCAAATGACTGTGTTTTTAAAAAGATTTGTTAAATTATAACTGAATTATTTTTTTATTCGATAAAAAAACATAAACAATTATTTAAAAAATATATTAGTAATAACCCTCATTTTTCTGTTTCAGATATGTATATATAAATAACTTAAATATTATATTTCAAAAACTTGGAAATTTCTTACAAAGAATCCACATCAATCTCTAATTTGCGCTGTTTCCAAAGACAATCTCCTATCATTTTCAGAGATAAAATAAAACATCTTTTTATATATAACAAAAATAAAATATTCTCCGTTCAATATATTATTTAATCTTCTATTTGTAACATGCACGCATGTTTCAAACTTTATATATATATCTGTTATCAAGCACCCTGTATTTTATCTTTATTATGAATCGTGAGTTAGGAAAGGATTCTCACTGTGTGAAAGTTTGCGACTGTTGAAAGATATCGATAACATAGATAGCGTAATCCTGGTGTTTAGCACGAATATGCTTCCGTACGTCGGGCTTGACCTTGCACACGTAGTAGCAGTAGGGACACTTGAACCTAGGTAGCTGACCGCATTGGTAGCGCAGATGAGTCATTAGATTTCTCTTCCACGTGAAGACGCTCCGACAAGTCGGATTCGGACACGAAAACTGGCCTGATTTGCACCTCGGTCTATTAGTCTCAGGATGTCTTGTCCAACACGCGGATTTTTTGTTATCTGAAAAAGTAACGACTCGTTCGCGATTAAAAAGTTCCAATAATATTCGTCGATACGTGCGAAAAGACAAAGTGCATTCCTGAGACAAGAGAAACAAAAACGTCGCCAAAATTGCGAGTGTATAATCTGGACACTCTGATTAGAACGTGGTTCACCTTTTTACACGAATCTCTTTTTTTCTCTCTTTCTAAGCTGAAATTGCAATTTTTGATTGCGTCCTTTTGATCGACTTGTTCGTACGATGCATTTCATTTAATAAATATTCAGAATTAACAACTTTATATTTAAATTAAATATTCACTACACTTGTGATTTTCACGAAGGCTATTTTTTCGAAAGTGAATAAAGGCGATAACATTAAAAGTATGTTTCCATTAAAGAAAAAAACGATAGAATACAAAAAAGTAGAATTTAATTTTTATTTATTTTTGTAAAATTAAGATGTCACTCTAATTTAAAATAAATTAATAAATTAAATATATTAGATAACTTATTCTTGAATTTAGAAGTCATCTATTACTAACATGACCATACGTCCCGCTTTGAGCGGGACGGTCCCGCTGTCCCCAAAATACGTAAAAATGTTCCGCTTTGACAAAATAAAAGCGCAGCAAACAAGCCTTGTCGTGAAATATTCAAACACTTCCAAACTAATAATCTCAAGTATATACGAAGTATTATACGAATTTTCGTATAATAATCGAGTACATTTTATGTCTGCCTGCCAGTAAGTTCGCTCCAGTCGAAAGAGTATTTTCCCATATAAATAAAATATGGACCAGTAAAAAAACAATTAAGAGTCGCAGTGTTAAAAGCCATTTTGATAACAAAGTCATGCCAACAGTTCCATTTATATTTAAAAACTAAACCTGATATATTAAAGCAAATTTGCTCATCCGAAAAATATGAAAAGCCAGTCCACCAGACTGCACAAGATTAGTTCTTATTTTCATTTTTGATCATTAAACATTTCATAACTATATTATAAACATGTATTTTATTTTTAAAACAATAATAATAATTTAAGGGCGTCCCGTTCTGAGGGAAAAAATAAATAGTCACGTTATCTATTACATATACACAGCATCTTCTAGAGAAAATCAAATTTCTTTAAATTTAATTTTTTCGTTTTGTACCAGAAACAATTTTAAATTTATAAAAAACGAATATAAATGATTAATAAATATTTAATAATATCTTAAATCTTAAATAAATCTTAAATAAATAATTATATCGCAACTTTATTTTAAAAATCTGTGTTGATTTTGCATTTTGATAGTTGTAGAATTTTAATCGATATGACCATCGTAAGGATGAAAATAAAAGCCTCGATTAGCTTTGTTGTTCTTCCACCTCCATGCCGAGTGTGGAGCAAGAATTCTTGAAGATGTCCACGACGTAAACTCCGAAATCCTTGTGTCTTCTGATGATGTGTTTTTTAACATCGTATTCGAATTTGCAACAATACTCGCAATAAGGACACTTGAAGCGCGGCATAATACCGCATTCATATCTGAGATGCCTCGTCAAATTCCTCTTCCACTTGAAAACGCGATCACAATTATCATTCGGGCAACGAAATTTGCTTCTATTGTTGTTGGAGAACGATTTATTGAAGACTTTAAAAGATCCATTAACGTCTGGAAGCAGAAGAACAAACGGGGAATTCCCAATTAGTTTCGGTGCAAAGTCTTGAATCTCCACAGGTTAACATGCAAAAGAAACCCAATCGCTCGTAAGAGAATTATTTTCCAAAAATAAAGTGCACATCAAGAATGCTGAAAAATAAAGATGTGGCAACGTAAAATATCCAGATATCTAGATAGAAGCCACTTAATACATGTCTATGAAATTTTGCACGTCGTAGATATTTTTAGATCAAAAATGTAATATGAAATTAATCATTAATTAATAATTAAATATTAATAATTAAATTAATGCGATAAGACATTAATAATTAAACATTAGGAAATCACATTTCATTAAATCTCAAGAACATCATACAACATCAAACAACATATCACATAATCCAGATAAAGATCATATGTTATATTTATCTTTCGTTATTTGACACAAGAGAATAAATTATTATTCACTTGGCAATTGCTACAATTATATTTATAATATTAAAAACAATATCGTTGGAAAGATAATTTTATTATTTTCACTAATGAAAGAAATACAAGAATGTGAAAATTAATAACTTTATTTAGAATAAATATTAATCTTTATTTCTGTTTCTAAAATTAAAGATAGGATAAATCTAATTTCATTAATAAATGAAATACACCAAATAATTCAATTGTCTTAAACATGTTCAATTAAAACATGAATTGATATTTTTATTCTGTGTTTCACAGATAAACATATCATATAATTCCTTTAGAGAAAAATCTTATTACATATTATATATATAAATATTTTTTATAAAATATTTGTTTAATTTTTTTTATCAAAGACAACTTTAAATTTGCATAAACATAAAAAACTTAATTTAACAATTAATAAATAATTAATAATAATATTTTAGCAATCTAAAAATAAAATAACATCGCATAAGTATTTATTATCAATCTTATTTTTTAAAAATCATATTCAACCTTGCAGTATCTTGATTATCGTAAAATTATAATCGCGATACAATTAGTAAATCACGTAAAAACAAGCTTCGATTAGCATTTTTTATTCGTCTACCTAAGTGCCGAGCGTGGAGCAAGAATTCTTAAAGATGTCCATGACGTAAACCGCGGAATTCTTGTGTTTTCTGATTATGTGTTTTTTCACATCGGCTTTGGCTTTGCAGCAATACTTGCAATAGGGACACTTGAAGCGCGGCATAAGACCGCATTCGTATTTAAGATGTCTCGTCAAGTTTCCCTTCCAATTAAAGGACCTGATGCAATTGGAATTGGGACAAACGTAGGATCCGCCATAGTGCTTTCTGATTTTTGTTTTCATGTCACGAAGTCTTGTCGCGAAGAAGTCTGAAAAGAACAAGGATGTCGTTGTGAGCAAAATGACCTGCAATTTGTTTAATTAATTGTATATCACAAAGATAGCAAAACCCAAGGATTAGTTTTGATCTTTCTAAACATTGTTATATTACGCCATAAAAAAGTATATATATATATGAATCCATATATTGTCTGATTAATCCAACCTGATTAATCCAAGCTGAGAACATCGAGTAATCATACTTTATTTACATTCTTACATCTTGAATTTATATGTATAACAAATTAATCGCATAAAATTTAACATATAAATTCCTAAAAGAGAATATAATTTTATAAATCGGTAAAATGAATTCATAGAAAAAAGTAAATATGATATTATACAGAAAACGTAATTGCATAATAAATAGCATCAATGTAATTCGATTAATAAAAAATTTATCTTCCATTTCTTTCCAAAAATATATTTCATTCCCTAAAAGATTGGTCCTTTATTTTTCGATAAATGTAATTTCTATTAATTTCTAAGAACACACTTCTTAGCTTTGTTTTTTAGAATTTCAAAATTATTATCAAAACTTTCATTCATTCTTATCTCTCCCTTTTTTCTCTTAGGAAAATATTAATTTAAAATTTTATTCTCTTTCATCATATATTTTGCTTCTTCTGTATTTAGTTTCATTTTTTATAAAGCAACAAAATTAAAAAAAAGAGAAATTGTCTATTCAATTTACTAATTGAATATTCTATTCAATTTATTGTCAATTCAACGTAAATAATTAATTATTATAAAAATAAACTTTTTTTTTTATGCAACCACATAACTTCAAATTAAACAAAAGAAAAGAAAAAAACATGTTACTTTTTCTAAGTATCAGTTCAAGTTAAATGTCGTATTTGTATATGTGATTTTTTTAAAAATCATTTTCTCATTATAACATTATTTTGAAATAAATACAATATGTATTCGACGATATATCTTATATGATTGTACCGAAAAGTTTCGAGAATCTGAAGAGCATTTTAAAAATCGCACATCGGGAGTGAATCGGGATCATTCAGACGGTATTGGTAGTCAGAACATAGACGCTGCGATCCTTGTGCAATCTTTTGATGTGTCTACTGATATTAGCCTTCCACTTGCCACGGTAATCACAATGGGGACATTTGAACCGCGGCTCTTTGCCACACTCGTTACGCAGGTGCCTCTTCAGGGTGCATTTCCATACGAATATTCTGGGGCACTTGTGACATTGGTACCTCTTGCAATTATCATCGGCACGTCGATTCTTCCTGTAGAAATCCGCAGGATAGATATCTGTGAACACAGAGCGATTCCAATAGGTTATTAGACGTCGAAGTAATCGTGTGAACGTCTTGACTTGAATATTGACTCCCATAGAATTATTCGAACAGAAGGAAATAATTAATTCCAAAATGTTTTATAAATTTAGCATTAAGCAGTAGTTATACGATAAGTTATCTATGCATTCGGTGTAAAAACGATGATGAAAATGATTCATTTAAAAAAAAATGCCTATGTGTAAGCAATAATATAGATGATGATAGAATATGTTTTTAAAAAAATGTATTGTAATTTAATTATTACGTATTAGCGTGTAACAGATGGGGGAAAATTATTAGTGTATCAAAGAAAAATATAAATTATTACTAGCCTATTGTATGCGACATTAAATGTATATTCATTACTTAATATATTTATTTCGCATAATCTATGTAGAATTTAGTACAATAACATATAAAATTATTATTATTATTATTTATGCAAATAATTATTCGTATAATTTTTAGCATTATTTATTTCTTAACGCAGCACTTGATCGCATCGACTTAGTCAATACTTCGCTCTCTTGCAATTGACGCGGATGTTTGTAAATGTCACTGTACATCTAACTTCCATCAGTAATCGCAGTACATTCCAAGCGTGGACTGCCTACATATGTACAGGAAATGTCGTGTAAAGCTCTTCTTCTGCTTGAAACTATGGTGACAATTCAAATAACGATTGGACAGAGGATTTCGAATGCAAGATACGATTTTAAACATCATTGGAACAATGGAAAGAGCGGAACATAATGACTAGTTAGATCTGGCGCATATTATTTATATAGAAGCCAGTAATTGAGATCAAAAGTATTACCATAATGCCACATATTCGGAGACATTACGTTCATTATTATTGAGTGGCTTTCTTGAAAAAAAAACCTGCTAAAAACATTATAAATATGATGGAGAGTGACAATGTTCGATTATTGCGAATATAATGCGTACCATTAGTATCTTTAATATATATATAGGGATATACATATGGGGATATATTAAAAAAATTTGTAAAATGCTTATATATTTTAAACGATTTTTATTTAACATTCTGCAAACGATAAAAGAATTTTTCTCTATTGTAATGACATATAATGTAAAATTTATTTCCGTCATATTTCGAAGGAAAATTATCATATAATAAAATGAATAAAACACAGCTTAGGGATAATTAAATTATAATATAGGATATAATATAGGATTTTAAATGTGAGCTCCATAATTCATCACTTGTTCTCGTATTAATATATATATATATATATATATATATATATATATATATAATTAATATACATTAATATAAAATTAATATAAATTAATAGACATTAGTACATTAGTATATTATTATCAAATATCAATCGTGTGATTAATTGAAAAATTATTAGCAAGTCGGGAATCACATCAAAAATCTTTGTTAATTTGGTAGTTCATAATCAGTGATACATTTCATGTCTAATGTATCATAATAAAATGTCACATTAAAAAATGTTATTTGTTTTGTTAAATATTTTATTAATAATAATAATAATAATAATAATGAAATATATAAATTGAAAAATATCCAAAATTAAAAATTAATAACACATTCTTTTTAAGCATTTCCGCTCGAACATACTCGCATGTATATTTTCACTATACGCTATACGGATCTTAATAAATCTGTAAATAAATTAAATTAAAATAGTTTCAATCATTGGAGAAATTCGTTAATATATTATTAATCGTGTATAAAAAATTCCTCGTGTAAAATATTATCAATATGGCTTGTGAAATAATGTCTAACAACGCACACGCACCTCTCTGTACTTATGCTTTTTTGTGCACGTGTTTGTAAATTGCTACATAAATTGTAACGACACTGGCAATACGATTTAAATCGCGGACTTTGTTCACAAGCAAATGCCTATTAAGGCTGACCTTTTGAACGTGCGATTGCATGTGAGATACAGGTACATCCTCTTAGCGGAGGAGGATTACAGTTCTGTCACCAGAAACTTCTGGTCACCTGAAAAAGTCACAAGCAAAGAGTGCGCGATCAGTAATGCGCAAAAATTTCTACTGAAAATTTGTTTTCTATTCAATCTTGTTGTTGTATCTTGATTGTGAATGAGAAGCAGAAGTAATGAATAATCTCTTTAAAAAACAGTAAAAAACGATTTGTTTGTTTATGTGCTCGATCAAATTATAGTTATGAAGAAAAAATATTACCGTAGCTGTTAGAATAAGAATACTTCCTTTCTGTCGAGACATTGCTCTTGTAAAATTTGCATTAATTGATGTCTGAAAAAGAATTTAAAAAATCTCGATCAAGCGATCGTTGAAGCTCCAATTTTCAATAGAATTATCAGAGATATAAATATCAAATAGATAAATGTCGTTCCGATGTTGAAAAAAAAACACCGGATCATAATTAATGCTGCATTTATCAATAATAAAAAAACGATATCACACTAACACATAACGATTAGAAAAGGAAAATCAAGCAGTGTATTTTTTCCAAAAAGATAAGGCAAAGAATAGATGTGAACAAAAATGAATTTTTAATAACAAAAGGTTACGTATACTTTCAGTGATTATTAAACATCTTGCTTCTATAAAATTTATAACATAATAGATAGACAATGTATTAATTAAAATGCATTCATTACTTATTCAAAAATTTCTTTTAAAAATACATTTTATAATTGTTTTTAGGTTGATACTTCTATTAAATTTGTTACAACGAAAAGAAGATATATATTTTTTATAGTCAATAATAGTTTTAATAAATTATATATGGTTTTATATTCAATAAAAGCTTAATTTTTAATAAATTCTGCAATCTAATACAATTTATACAATTACGTTATTTCACAATTTTCAATAAAAATTAGCATGCATAACATAAACTCTGATGATATGTTTATGTAGAAATTATCAGTAAACTAAAGAAATGTCAATCATTACAATTAATAAAATTTACATAGATGAACAAAAAGCAAAAAGCAAGAGCCGATTAACAACAGAAAAGAAGAATTTAAAATACAAATTATACTACAAAATACAAATTATAATAAAATACAAATTATACTACAAAAATTATACTACAAAAAAAGTGATATTAATTCACCGTTATAAAAAATATTAAATACAAACACAAAAATATATTAAATATTACATACATAGTGAAAAGGATGGAAAGGATGTGATTACAGCGTGATAAAGCAAGACGAAGAAGTGCTCTTTATTTAATATTAATTTATTATCATATATATATATATTAATGAATTGCGCAAATAAAGGACGAAAGGGAGAGAGGAATGTACTTTATCAATTTCTGCCGATATCAATACAACGAACGACAGCGCCCTGGTGCCGCTTGCGTACATGTTTATAGACATCGGAGGTCCATCTCGAACGAAAATCGCAGATCGGGCATTTGAAGCGTGGATTCTGTTGACACTCGTAACGCAGGTGTCTCGTCAGGGAACCGCGATGGGTAAACGAGCTCCCGCAATTGTTGATACAAAGGAACTTTCTGTTGCGAGTCGGTACTTGGACGCGATGTTGAGGCAACCGGCTGTATCCCGGCGGAATTGTAGGAAACCAAACGTAGCAAGGATTAATGCCTGTAACAGAAGATTCCATTAATTGATAGCGCGTCGTTTTGTCAAGATATAACACTAGCCTATAACTTGGCCGTCACAACACAGAAATCGACATAAGAATTTTTTATACCAAACAATTTCCACATAAGATAAAGCGAAGTAGTAGATGATCATTCGTTTTCCTTGAGATTTATTCAAAGTTACATCGAATTCATGTTATACTAAATACAATGATTACAACATCAAAATTCGTAGCTCAAAATTATTTTTGTTCAAAATGATTTTTTTTCATTACGCAGGTTCTTCTCTGTTAATTTATTCGACATTATGTATAATCTTGATACTGATTTTTTGAACAATACATTATTTTAATTCAACAAAAAAATATAGCGTTGAGCTATAAAAAATGCAATTTCTCGTAAAAATGCATAAAATTAAAATATTCTAACAAACGGAAAAATTTATTGTTGTAATAATTCTTCAAATATTTACAAAATTCGCATTTTTCGCAAATTACGTGAACATTGCTTAAACAATAATGCCGCACACAAACAAATATTAAATATCTAAATAAAAAAAATCTTCGAAAAGGAGATAAAAAAATTTCACAAAGAATGCTCGTCAATCAATATGCAACGTATGGATCGATACAGTTGTGCAATTTGCGCATGTGTTTATAAACATTGGAGCTCCATCTCGAACGAAAATCGCAGAACGAGCATTTGAAGCGAGGATCCTGCTGGCACTCGTATCGCAAATGTCTCGTCAGGGCAGTCCTGTGAGTAAATGAGCTTCCACAATTATTGACACAAATGAATTTTTTGCGCGTAGATGTTTTAACGCGATGCTGCTGAGGCAAGCCACTGCATTTCGGCGGGTTCAAAGAGGGCCATATGTAGCAAGGATTAACGTCTGCAACAAAAATCCATTAATTGATGAAGCGTCGTTTTGCTAAAATGTAACACTAGCTTATATATTAACAAAAGTTAAAACCACTCAGCAATTTTTTATATAAGTAATCTTAAACGACTATTTAGACGGAGGAATCTCTGTAAAACGAAAAAGTCTCTGATAAATATACATTTTCCTTGAGATTTATTCAGAATTACATAGAATTTGTTACACAATCAAATATTACAACACAAAAATATATAGGCTATTTGAAGTGTTTTTTTTATAATTTCTTTTTTCTGTTATGTCATTAATGCTCAATTTATTCAATACGAATTTGATTTTTTTAATGATACATCATAGATCCTCGAAATATATTATCATATTGCATGGAAATGGACAAAATAGTTTCACATCAAAATAATCGTCACTGAGAAAAGATGTCGCACTATTTTCGCTATTGCAAGATGATCATAATTAATAATTTTTCCAACTATGTAACGAGATTGCATTTATCACTAGTTTTTATTATTATATCCAATACATTAATCTATACTTACAAAGGTATGATAACATAAATCCGATATAGATACCGAATAGATATGAAACCGAATCAGGTAGCAAGAACACGTCATTTTGACGTTTCAAATTGGTCATTCACTGACTATTCTTGACGTCACGAATTGACGTTTTTATGACGTAAAAGTGATCTAATGTCACAGATTTTTGACATCATGACATGTACCGCATTTTAACGTCATAAAATATACCATATTTTGACGTCTTTTTCTTAGTATAATAATATATTTAATAATGTTGTCGAATAAAGCATTATCTAAAAGTGAATTAGTATAGTATAAAAAATATAGTATAATTAATATAGTATAATATAGTATAATATATTAATATAGTATAATATATTAATATAGTATAAAAAATTAAATCAAAGTAATATTTCTAATTTTATCTGTCATTCTTTGCAAACTTTAGATATGTGCTCATAATTAAAACTAAATACGAGAGAGATAGCGATCATAGCGATAAACGAACGAACTAGCGATTATTGGTTTTACAATGAAATTTATTGGTTTTACAGTAAATTTTACTTTAACAATTGTTGAAGTCTGATCGCGAAAGTCATGTTATATAAAAAATTTTAAAAGATTTTTTTATGGGATTGATGTACTAACTAATGATATTAATAATAAAATAATCGTCACTTCATGAAAAATGACGTCAAAATAATGTTATATCAAAACTTTATATTGTTATATCAATATAAAGTCATGTAACAAATCAGTCATTTTGACGACGTATGACCAAAAATGACCAGTTTTGAACGTCAAAATGACGTGTGCTTGCTACCTGGGTAACATTGTAAAATATATGAAGATAAATTTAAGATAATATTTTGTATTTTCTTGATTCTTCAATTTGTCAAACATTTAAAAACATGGAACATTTATAATATAAAATCAAAAACTCGTCAAAATTCATGCGAATTAATAAAACGATGCTAAGCTAGAGTGTCTACTATTCAAATGTGATGAAAATATTTCCTGGTATATTTGTTTAAAATTTCAAAGTAAAGAGAATAATTTAAAGATTTCTTGATGTAACTTGTAAAATAAATTTTGTTATTGCTAATGTGTGATATATGAAGGAAAAATACAGAACTTCTTAAATTTCAAATGTTAGATTTGTTATGAATTAATGTACCGAAAAAGCTGAATAACTTTCGTAAGATAAGTATATTTTGTATAATATTTTCATTTCTTTATCATTAAAAATTATAATAAAGAATATATCTTGTATATTTAATACTTTGTCAGAACATTGAATATACAGACAAGAATAGATTTATAATATATTTTAAATATAATTTGTTTGGCTTACTGACGTTTACAATATGAGAACAAAATTATTAAAGAGATTAATGTATATTTAAAAGTAAATATATTTTGGAATAAATAAAAAAAGAAGGAAAAAACATTCTTTTCTTCTTCCTTATACTCAAATTATCACATCTTGGATCTTACTTGCTAATTTTACCATTTAGTAATAATCAAAGAAATAATTATATTTTTAAATTTCTGAAATTTCTGAATAAGATTTCACAAAAATTTTCTGATTTTTCTGAGCACAAAATAATTCCAGATTTTTCATATTTTTCCAAGGAATAGACACCCCGCAAGCAAAAACTAACTCTAAAAACTAATTTACAAGTATGGAAAACTTTATGAAGAACAACGTTCTTTAAATAATATTCGGCGTAAATTGAAAGTTTTACATTGATGTAGGCTGCGCGTGTGTTTATATACATTGGAGGACCATTTCGACCAGTAATTGCAGAGTGGGCATTTGTAAAATGGCGCTTGCGGGCACTTGTAACGATGCTTCTTCATTTCAGATTGCCTGATAAAGGTAATTCCACAGCCATAAATACACATATTCTTCTTCTTCTTGTGCGACGATAAGCTGCGTCGAGTTATGCGATTGTCCGATGAAATTGGAGACAGCCGAATGTAGCAAGGATTAACTATAACAAATGATTCATTATTGATAATGCGTCGCTAATCGATTATTTATTGTGTCAAGAATGAAACGTAATCAATGAACTAATGCGCTAATTTGTGTATCAGTAGAAAGATTAAGGTAAGGAAATAATTACATCTCAAAAATTATTTCCGAGAAAGAACACTCGTTAAAATCATAAGACAAGATAGACAACGATATACTTGGAATTTTTATTCAAAGATTTCGATTCTACATTATCAAGTCCAACACGAATTTTGTAAAAATATAATAAAAATGCATTTTATTCGAAGGAACAATTTCTCGAATACCCTGCCACACCAGAAAAGCACCAGAAAACTCTTATGTCTACAGATTCAGTTTACATGTACCTACAATCAAATACGTTGTCAAGAATAAAAAGTTGTTAAACAATTAGATATATAATTAGGAAACGGAAAACAGGAAAACGGGGAAAACTAATAAAGATGAATTTGTATAAATCAATCTATATATTACAAAATGTCTATTATTTTCCTTTTTATAACATAAATAATTTAATTAATATAAATTTTAATTTAATATAACATAAATAATCTAATTAATATAAATTTTAATTTAATTTCAATTAATATAAATAAATATATAATGATACATATAAATATACGGAACAGCGTTTATCACTCGATGGATCGATATCTTTTCGATTACATTTCGCATGACTTCCTTGCACGGATGATTTTCATTCGTCAAATAAAAAAAAAGATCGCGAAACTCTCGTAACGTTCACATCTCAGTTAACTGTCTTGCTTGATGCGCATATCGAGGACGTAAACTCGCTGATCAGGGTGTATCCTGCGCACATGGGACCTCACGTTCGACGAATGTTTGGTTCGATACGAACAATAGGGACAGTTGAATCTCGGTAGCTGACCGCACTGGAACTTGAGGTGATTATACAGATTGTTCTTGCGTGTAAATACGTTGCCGCACTTGTGGCAAGGATAACTCTTGTTCTGTCGGCGTGCGTCGTCGGGATTATAAATGCACTGGGCTAATTGCGTGTAATATCGTTGCGTGACAGCCGGTCGAGTCTCTGGAAACAGAAAATTTCATAGCGTAATTCGGGGCGAAAACTTGAAACGTGGATTAAGACAACATTGCCGCAACATCTTACGGCGAAGAGAACGTTTCCATTTTCTTCCTAAGTCATCCTTAAGAGATATATCCCGGTACAGCTAGAACTTCTTATCGATCGTATTCGTCGTGCGCGAATGTGAATAAAATATATTTTTCAATATTAACAGAGCTATAGGGGAGGAACTTATTACTATATTATAAAAAACCGCATTATAAGTAATCGATAAAATAAATAAAAATATGATTTAAGCATTAATTTTTTTATTTATATACATAATTTGATTATATTATCATGGAAAGGATATAATAAAGTGATACATTTTTTAGCGAAATGATATTTATTAGTACATATATATATATCTCTCTCAATTATTTCTAAATTATATTCTTACTACAAATAAAACAATATAATTTATATAGGTTTTCTCGATGATTCGTTGAAAAAAATTTAAACAATTAAAGCATCATTTATTGCAATAATTTATCATTCAATAAACTTCTCAACATGTAACATTCAATTGAAAATTTCTATTTTCCAAGAATTGAAAAATTACAGAAAAAATTATCAAATAAGATAGACAATATATATTTACAAATTTATTAATTACTTGCTTAAATTCTTTCTAAACTAAAATTATATATATTTTATCCTAATGATGGCAGAAAAATAAGAAAGAATGGAATAACTTGGCACAATGTAAAGAATAGAAATAAAATAAAAAAATGGTTCTTCTTTTTTTAAATATACCATAAGATATACTTTATAGGAGGAACATACAAGAGTCAGTCGATTCGAATATAGATATGTCGAATAAATGGAGTTTAGAACTGGAAAGAATTCAAGAAAGCTACGAGACTTTGGCTTTGCGAATGTCCACCACGTAGACCTGATTCCCAGGATGTATACGACGTACATGGGCGCGCACATTTGACGGATGCCTCGTCCTGTAGATGCAGTAAGGACAATTAAAACTTGGCGGTTGGCCGCATTCGATCCTCAAGTGATAATTCAGATTCTGCTTCATACTGAACACGCTGTTGCAATTGGCACAAGGAAAGCGCTCATCGCTTCTGTATCCACGCGATCGATTGTAGCTTTTCTGCGTGTGCCTCAGCACCGACTTAAAAGCTGCAAGAAGAAATCACACAAAACATCATTTATAAAGCCCGTAAAATTCATCATGTTCAGCTTCACTAAATCTCTATGCGGACCTTACATCCGGCTATTTCAATAGAGAGAAAGAGAAAGAAAGAAGGACACGCGAAAAAGTAGTCTCTCCTCGAAATGATTAATTTATCGCGGTAAACAAATCCGATGTTAGATTCAATATTACACAAAGAGATCAGTCACTGACAATTATGCTCGGCGACAATAGGAATAATCAACGACATGCTTTCAATAACAATGGATCTTCCGGGTAAAGGGGAAGAGGAAAGAAAAGAGATATGCGAGAGGCATCTCTCACGTCAGAACTACCGTGCTTGAGTGGCCCAGTTATTTGTTAGGCGACCTTTATTCTGGGAAACGACACATCTTTACGCGAGCGCCGAACCGTCGTCTTCCTGCCAGCTGAGAATGTCGACGACGTAGACCTCGCGATCGGGATGCTTCCTGCGCACATGGGCCCGCACGTTTGACGTATGCTTCGTTCGGAAGGAACAGTACGGGCAGTTGAACCGCGGCGACTGACCGCACGCGAACTTCAAATGATGCTGAAGATTATAGCGCCAATTGAAGGATCTGCCGCACTTCGGGCAGAGATACACCTGTTTGCAGACCTGCCGTGGATGCTGAGGATGCCTACGGACCGATTGCGGATTCGCGGACCTACGTTGCGCGCTCGCCGAAGAGTACTTGTCTCCTGGAAAATTCAGACATCCTATCGATTAGTCGCGTAAATTGTTAGTTTTTTTTGCAAACGCAAATAGACAAAGTCGATATAGAGGGATAATTCATCGCGGAAATTTATATTATGTGACAGCGACGCTAGCTGAATAATTTTAAAATTAATAATTGAAGACAGATCACCTTCGACGACAGATACTTCAACGTATACTCGACTGCTGATGAAGTAAAGTCGCTATGAACCTCTTATTAAACACAACAATGCTTACAGTTATTATAACACGATAAATAAAAATATAAAAAGATTGCATAAAATATTGCAACAGATATTATAATTTGTACGAATAATTTATGTAGATATATTTGTCTCTCTCGAGAAATTGTTTGGTCTCAAATCAAAGAATACTCTTTATGATTTTTTTCATATATATATATATATATATATATATATATATATATATATCTTTTTTCAAAACTAAGAAAATATAAAAAAACAGAAATCTTTTTGTTAATAAAAAAAAATAAAAAATAAATAGATCCCATACTGCATTAAAGCCTTGATTTAATTACGAATCCATATCGATAACGTAAACTCTTTTGCCGAAATGTTTTTCTCGCACGTGCCTACGCACGTTCGACCTGTACTTAGTGTGATATATGCAATAAGGACAATTGAACTTGCGCTTCTCAATTAGAAAATTGTTGTCGACAGCGGCTTGCTGGTACATTTGCAGATGTTTCATCGAAGATGGAATACAATCTGGAACAGATGCGAAAGAGATGTCCTGTTAGAAATCATCGCCAGTTCGCAGTTCAAACTCAAGGAGATGTCGAATACGATTCGAAATTCTCAATCTGATCATTTAAAAAAAAAATACGATACATATATACAATATATATATCGCAGGAGTCACCAAAGAGACATCAAATCTTAAGATTGTAGTTTAATCCTAAGCTTCAAATGCTTTTAAAGCATTTATTCTGTCCTTTTAAATAAAATAAAATTACTTTATTCGATATCAAATAAATATCATCTCTTGTAGAAATAAAATTTTCACTTGCTTAATTATTAATGTTATCTATTTACAAAAGACTCTAGCATTTGATTCAATAGAATTACACTTGATATTTTAAATACATTATTAATAAATAATTTATTATCAATAAATAATTTATTATCAATATATAATTTATTATCAATAAATCAATATATGTATAAATTTCCATCATTAAAATTTGGATTGTTTAATAAAAAGTTGCAAGCATGCAATCTTAATTAAATATATCTATACAAATTGTGAATAAAAATAAATGTAAACATGAGCATCTAAATCGGATATGAAAGGTATATAAGGAATACAAATTTTTAAATTCAAAGGCGATTTTATTTGGTACATACATGTGTATATTATCACAATTTGCAATACAAATAAAAACAAAATATCATTAAATAAAAAATCATGTTTTTAAAAAACATTAAATAACAAAAGCTAAAAAAATATATAAACGCCTTTAAAAAATTCCTCTATAAAGTTTATGATAAACAATATAACAATATAACAATATAATCATATTTAAAGAAAATATCTTATGTTAAATTGAATAATACTGATGTGTACTATACATATCATAATTATTTAGTTCGCAAACTCGTATACACGCTCGTATACACACATACACAACATATACTCATGCACACAATACATATATATCAAACGCATATAATCTGACAATGAGATATATGTTGCGGAATATTTAAATTAAAGTGAAGGCATGTAATTAAGGACTTTATGCAAATTTTATAGGCTTAATTATTGCGGTACGTTATCATAAACATACTATTCAAATATACTATTTTATAACTATTACGTTATAATATAAAATTTTTTCAATGCAAAAAATTAGGAATCTGACGTTAAAATGCCAATGTAACATATAAAATAAATGAAATATTCTTTAAAACTCAATTGAAAAAAAATACGATAATCACAAATATTGTAGCGATTGTTTGTATATTGCTTTTTCATCAACTAAAAAAAATATCTTTTGCATCGAAAACAAATGGATATTGTCTGTGAGCAATATATTAATAATTTTATAATTATAAATTTAATATTATTAATAAAATTATAATATTATTAATAATTTTATAATAATAATAAACTATTTAATAGTAGATGCAACGATATAAAAAACTAAGTAATATAATTTTAGACATTTATAAAGTAAATGTTTAAGTGATATAATATAAGTGAATTATATGATGATAACCAATGGTATTGTACATTTATATTAGTAACACTTGTACGATGTGTCAGAAAAATACAGTGATATCCTATACTGCTTATAAGATGATTTTTTCAAGTTTTTCAACATCTCTAAAAATTTCTTTATGTGACAAAAAATTTTAATTACATTTTCTGTATCTAAAGAAAATAATTATCGTAAACTTAAGGAAATAGTAACGATTCGCTGCGTTTTCTAGTAATAAGACATATTTTCAATTCTTTTTTACAACTCCTTCAACTATCATCTGCAAGTGAATAATGGATTAATCATGACTAACCGCATTATAAAAAGACACTACTTTTGTTGGCACTAATTTTCCATACTCAGAAATCGTCTTTAAATCACTAAATTTTCTTAAGTTATCGGAATATGCACAGCCACTTCTGTTTTCCATACTTGCAGCTTTTAGTTCGAGTCTTAACGAGTCGACTAAGGAAATTTAAGAGGTTGTATGAATACAGTTGTACGAGTACGGTTGATGTTGACAGATGCCGAAGGTGTCCTGCGTTCCTGAAAAAAAGAAGAGAACATCCAGGTCCATATATTATAATCCGCAAGCGAGATCTATGGGGATGTTCTTACGGTATTCTTCGTAATCACGAACAATACTGTATATCAATAACAGAGGAAAAAGGACTTCGATCTCTACCGTTCTTCCTAGTTGCGCTTCAACAGGAGAAGGATCTTCTTTCGAAACGTGAACCAGCTTCTTTGGTAGCTCGTTCTTCGAAACAAGGAACGACGCCGATCTTCCAAATCGATGTCTCTGGTCTAAAGAGTCGCGCTGTTGCTGCTGCTGTTTCTGCTTGCCCAGATCGACAACATACACCTTCTGATCGGAATGACTGTTGCGGACATGCCGGCGCGTGTTCGAACTGTGCTTAGTGCGATAATCGCAATATGGACATTTAAATCGTGCCTCTTGGCCACACTCGTACGTCTGATGGTAGGTCAGACCGCCTTTGTGGCTGAAGGCGCTACTGCATTTCGTGCAGGGATACTTCTTCTCGCTCGCTTTCTTCTTTGTCGTCATTGTCGAGGCCGTCGTCACCGTTGTTATTGTCGGATACGGTGGAAAAACATAACCTTGCGTGACGTCCACGAATCTATAGTAATTCTGAATTTGGCCTGAAACACAAAAAAGACGCGCCGCTCGCGTCAAAGCTCCTCGCGGCACGATATGTCCAATATACAAATAGCGGGAGAGAAAGGGAGAAAAATTAACTCTAATTTACATGTATCAAACCTTTTTCAGTCGCAGTCGGTTATAAGCGAGACGGCGATCTTCATGAAACTGAAGAATTGTCGAAGATCGAACGGAAATGTATGTTTTCCCGTTGGAGGAATAATGAGAGCAAGCAATAAATAAATGATAGTATTGATCTAGTATTATACATTCACATTATTTTATTCTGAAAGGCAATAAATGGATGCATGCGATATTTCGCGTGTAACAAATATGAATATAGATAGCAAAACAAAAAAAGATATATATATGTAATAAAAAAAATAAAATTATAATAGTAAGTAGTAAAATTATTATAATATTGAAGAATTAATAATGTAATTTTATATCAAAAATTTCAGTTTTCATAACACTTAATCGCTAGGCCGCTAGCATGTACTTGAAGTGAAAAAAACGGAGATCCAGACTCTGTAATTGTAGATATATTATATATTTTTAAAGATGTGTTATGATTTGATAGAGATCCAAATCATCAACAGACGAATTAGATCTTCATGCGGCGATGTCCTTGTGTATCACGTTGGTCTCATCATGGCCTTCGTGTTTTCTTTTTATGTGAGCAGATACATTGGACTTCTTTTTCGAGCAATAACCGCAATAGGCGCAGAAGAAGCTTGGTGGCTTCCCACATTCGTTCTTCATATGCGAGGAGAGATTGTTTTTCCGATTGAAAACGCTGTTGCAATTCGAATTCGGGCAAATAAACTTGGCCGGTGGATTCTCTTGATTGAAGCTCTTCTGACTGAAGTATACGAAATCTGCAAGAAAACGTTGGGAACTCATCAGAGTTCGGCAAGAAATCGCGGTGGCCATCTATCGATATCGTTATCATTATCGTACATTACATTGGAACAGAACGGATAGGTCATCGAAAGAATACACCTCACAAAATCAATCATCGATATGGTTACGTTGTGTATAATAAGTCGAGAAATCGATGTGCAAAGTTGATTTGAATATATCTTCTAGTAGTGCGTAATAAAATCCATATGTAAAAAAAAAATATATCACAAACTCAATTTATTTATATAATTCTTAAATTCATGTAATATATATCAGAGAAAAACGATACATGTTTAAACAGAATCTTAAACTTTAGTATTTTTAACAGCTCGTATTTCGGGTTTTGATTTTTTTTAATTATCGCTCAATATAATAAGCTATCAAATATATATCAATTATTGTTTAATTAAAGTTCATACTTTGACTTCGGATAATTATCATGCAAAATCATCCGATTAAATATATCCATCTTCAGATAGCTCATTAAACCTCGCTGTTGAAATGAAATCCGTGAACATTTGAGATCTTCTTCGAGACGTAAAGGCAGTAAGGACACTTGAATCTCGATTGCTGGCCATATTCGTAGATGCTTCAACTGTTCTTCCGGCTAAAGACGCTGTTATAATTTAGGCAGAGAAACTTAATTTCTTCATGAAGCGCATATAACTTGCACGTGTTCTTGCGTGAAATAATCTTGCAGAAATTAATCGATTGAAGGGAAAAAATGGTACGCAAACAAGAGAGGATTGCGAGAGCGCGATAATACTATTTTTAATTTTTGCACGCGATGCATTCTTAAGTTTTTATTAAGTAAAAGCAAAACAAAATCAGATCAGATATAAATGTATTAAAGAGAAATTACAGTTTTGTCAATAAAATTGGTAACCAAACAACAGAAAAAAAATTAATTTTAAACGTTAAACATATATGTACGCTTCGCGATAGATTGATTAGAATTATTATTTCAAGGAGAAAAGTTATTCCGTGCGTTATCTTGCGTGTCAGTTTAAAAGTTCCATTGAATTAACATCGTTAATTCAGAGCAATAATCCGACGTTTTGAACGTTACTTTGAAAGAGATGCACTTCGCGGACGTTTCATTTGCGCTTCAGATCGATACACCAGACTAATTCGCCGCGGTGTCTACGGCGCACGTGCTTGTAAAGATTCGAGATCAGTTTCGACCGATGATTACAGTAAGGACACTGGAATCTTGGTGGTTGACCGCACTCGTAGATCAGATGTTCCCGTAGACCCTTCCGTCTCAAGAACACGCTCGTGCAGTTCGGACAGCGGAAAGTCCGACCGCTCGCGTTTGTCCTCCCGGTTGATCTGAAAACTAAAAGTACAAGCCCTCGTTAGAGGCCGCGTGATCGCGAATATCGAACGAGAAAAGCTCGATTCCCAAGCTTCAACAAAACGCCGACAAAGGCTGTTAGAGCCGTAAAGACTCGAGAAGGCGTACAGATAGCGGAAAATCCTTGATAATTGGATTAGGCTTGCATTGGCGAGGCAGCACGTTACGACAAAAAATAATTTTAAATTAAAAAAATTGTCAAGAGAACTCTTTATCACGAATTAAAACCCAAGGGAAAACAATCTCGAATCATTTGAAATACTATCATCTGATTCCGCTCAAAAGAGCGAATGAGATTGATCGATTTTTCAATCGAGGCTCATCGTATCGAAATCGGGATCGAATCGAATCGATAATTGGGACAATTAATAATGGCATCAAAAGGTTATTCGAGGATTTTTGAATTTGGGATGAAATATTGCGTTTATTATTGCTACGGTCGACGATAGACACGTGCGTTATATTGGAAATTGGACGATGAATGCCGGATATCCTCAACGTAAATCGTACAATTCTTGTGCTTCCTTCGTATATGCTGTTGTACGTTCGATGTCTTCTTCGAGAGGAGATCGCAGTACGGGCACTTGAAGCGAGGCGGTTGTCCGCATTCATATTTTTGGTGCGTCATCAGACTGGCCTTCTTGCTGTACACGCGCCCACAATTAGCGCAGGGGAATTGTACGCTTCTATTAGACATGTTCCAAGAATAGTCGTTCGCGTCTCCTATCAATCTGAGAGACGCACAGAAACCTGCAAATGAAAATCCAGTATCAGAAAATTTCATAAGATTTCGCGGATAACGTTAAGATTTTGTCTTCATTCCATTATTATTATTTCCCTTGTAGGATTCAATCGGCTGCTAGATTAGAATAGATCAGTGATAGTCTAATTAAAAACTTAATAAAAAGAATACGAATAAAAATAAGAAATAAAATCAAATTTTAAAAAAACCAATCGTTAAATTTCGTTAAAGTTTAATTTATTTCCAATTTAGCTTATTGCGTTAAATCGTATAGTCATATCCTCCCTTTATTCATCTTCGAAAGTTTAATTTCTCAATTTCTATACAATTTACGCTCTGCCGTCCATAACACTACAAAATTGTGTAATATAATAATAAATAAGAATAAAATAAACAAAAAATTATGTTTTAATGTGCATAAAATTTGAAACATAGCATTAGTAATGTTTCATTTGCTTTATTCTAGAAATACAATTTATTCATATTTATGTCACTCTTTATCTAATTGCATTTATTATATTAATGTATTTGCATTTATATTTTTGCCTTCTCGCACAGATATATAATTTATTTCTGTACAGCATTCATTAATCGAAAGATGTCATGAACGTAGACCGCGTAACCCTTATGCTTTCGGCGAATATGTGTCTGTATATTAGATGGCTTTTTAGAGATCAGATCGCAATAAGGACACTTGAATCGAGGTGGTTGGCCACATTCGTATCTTAGATGTGTGATTAGATTTTTCTTCTGTTTGTATATGCTTGAACAATTATCGCAGGGAAACTTTGTGATTCTTGATCTAAAGCTCCTATTCTGACGATGGATATTCGATGTTAGTGATGAAAAATCTGATGAGAAATCTTTTATCCCTGAAAAAACATCACAAATCAATTAATAAAACATATTTTTTATTCCGGCTAAAACATTTAAATAAAACACTTAATAATGTAGATTAATAAAAAAACAATTAATGTAGCCGGAAAAAATTTTTTGCAATTCTTTTTTAATTTCATTACAATTCATTACATCTCATTATAATTGTTGTACATATAAAAACAGACATAACTTTATAAAGAAATCACATTCATAAAAAAAAAGTCAAGATTTCTTGGAGATTGCATTAGGAAATTTTTTGAGTCTGAGACTATGCATCTTTAAAAAAGAATCTTTATTTTAAATTTCAATAACAAACTTTAAAAAATTTTTATTTTTAATGTTAATATAAAAACATAAATGTTCTTTCACACATGCACGCACACATGACCACATACGCTCATAGGCATGCATGCATACATACATACACTACGCAATAATAAATATTCAGGATTAGTCGTCTTGATGTGGCTATCGCTTAGACAATGAATAATTAATTCAGTGAAATTATTCATAATTATAAATTATTAAGAAATATACATGTACTGAATAATTACTTGTGATATGTTGTACATTAATTCTCTTATAAATTATAAAAATCAACTTTTACATATAATATAATAATACTGTTTTTCCAATATTTTTTTTTAAATATATATCATTCCAAAAAGTTTACTCACAAAAAAATTAAAATAATCGCTGGAAGACATATATTGCATCTATATTCTTTTTTACAAGAAATCTATTTTTTAAATAAAAAATAAAGACACTAAAAATGTAAAAAATATAATATCCTACAGAATGTAATTATTTGACATGAGATTATGCATATATGTGTATAAAGAATGCTATTTGCTTATAAAAGAACAGTATTCTGAGAGAACTTGTTCTGCGTCTATCATTGCTATATTCTAACATGTATCTTTCTATTCTTTGGTAAAGAAACCTCTATCTTATACAAAATAAATAATGTTTTTAATATAAACCTTATTAATAAAATTTCTTTATAAAACCCTTAATACAATTTATTTCTCAAATATGCATTTCTTAATAATTGAAACAATAAAATAAACGAACGATGATTATTTATAATCATTGCTTGAAGTTGCTAATTGCTTCCAGCAAAAACTGATAAAAATTATTTAAATTTAACAGTAAACTTATATACAAAATTAACGATTAAGAAGACTCACGAATGTTAAATGTCATCAACTGTCAATTAATCACATTAATAGTAAATATATATAAATAGATAAGTATATTACTGTCTCAAATAATAACAATTGTAAAAAATAATTTTATTTAACACATAATTTTTATCATCTTACGATTATATCTTCTTGGAAACTGCTCGTCTTGTTTGTAATTCAGTCATATATTATAAAAAGCAACTTTTTGCTGTAAAACTTTCTCGACGAATTATCTCTGCGTCCCCGCTGCTTCTCCATTATGGACCCGCATTTTCAATAACGAACTCGCGACAATTGCTTGTAGAGATCAATGATTTGCAGCTTCTTGTCTTTATGCATCCGTCGTACGTGCACATACATGTTCGACGAGAACTTGGCCTTTTTCGTGCAATACGGACACTGATAGCGCGGCTCCTTGCCGCACTGAAACTGGCAATGCGTCTTCATATCGGACAGTCTAGTATAGCCGCTGTTGCATCTGGGACAATGGAACTTCTTTCTTGCGATCGAGCTCTGTACCATTACGCTGTCGGGCCAACGAGACGCAGCAATCGGTGCTACGGTGCTTTCCTGACGACGAGTCGAGTCGACATAAAGATAAGAATTCTCCTTAGCTTTCTTCATCGCGTCCAGATTGTCACCTCGCGGCTGATAGGCGTCCGTGGCCACGCCGCTTCCGGACATTACCTCGGGATGTGCGTAAGACGGATGATGAATTTGCCCGTAAAGCGGATCTAGAAAAATAATCGAATTTCGGACTGTAGTTAGTGACGTATCGTTGAGAGCTCGCCGGGTCTAAGACATCGGATAGAAACATTTCTGTCCATGCTCTTCGATTATCTACACAATCGATCCGCGAAGACAGAATCATCACACATATAATACGAATTACGATACGTACTACGGATTATAGGTAATTAAAATAAGAGGATCGCCTATCGTATACTTCTGGAACACCAACCTGCAGACATCCGGGAATACAACATATATCGATACATCGAGTGCAACATTGACTTGCGTCGTTTATTTATAATACATAATTGAACACATACATCTCATTTTTATTCCTTGCGTCGTTTATTTATAATACATAATTGAACACATACATCTCATTTTTATTCCTAGTATCATTGCGAATCTCCTCTCAATACTCCAAAATTCATCATGATAATTTGAATTATGACGCGAATCATGAGATATCGCGAAATATGCCAGATAGAGAAAAACTTGCGAATATTGCGTTAATCTTGGTGACATTCAGGAATAAAATTTTCGACGGAGAACATCGCCGATTCATTAAAGTGTCGCGGATTGTTTGTTCAAATCTATTATGTATATCGGCAGATCACCATGCATGCTGCGCACATGAGCATACATATTCGACGACACTTTTGCCCGTTTGCGACAATACGGGCATTGGAACTTCGGTTCTTGCCCGCACTGGAATCGCACATGCTTCTTCATATCGCCTGGATACTTGTATTTGTTACCACACTTGGGACATTGATATCGCCGCTGTCCCAGCAGATCATCCCGCTGTTGCTTCGTCGCATTCTCGGGATACCAGTCGGGACCGTAGTTATTGGACTCACACACGAGTTGAATACTAGAGTCTCCGAAGCCATCGTAACTCTGCGATGAGGTGTGAAGGACGAGATGTTGCTCTAACGACATCGCGTTGGAGTAGTCGGGCAGATCCTGCTTCTCCTGATAGTGAACAATTCCTGAAAAAAAAAATCGTCCCCGCGAGGATAAACCTCGGTAAACTGAACTTTGCCCACAAATATTATAAATAGCATAAGAATATTTAATCGCTCGCTAGTATCACACTCACGCATTCAATATATATTAAAAGTATGGACGTAAAAATATTTATTTTATTGTTTTCTTAATACAATATAAAAAAGACAATTAAACGCTATAAATGTACGATTAAATTCTTCTCAAATCACAATTGCTAAGTATATAATATATAATATATAAATAAAATTTATTATATTTAATTTACTGTAAATTATGCAAATAATTATATTAGTCACACAAAAGACACAAAAATATGAAAATAATAATTCTAAATAAAACTCGAATATATATATATATATATATATATATATATATATATGTATATAAATTATTAATCCTGATAAACATTTTTTTTGTATATGTATATATATTAAACAAAAATATACTATAACAAAAAAATTCATATAAAACAAAAATGATAAGTCAGATAAGATCAAATGAATGATAAGAAAAAATAATTTGATCAGAGTTTATTAAAAATAATAATATAAATTCTACAATAGTAATATGTGAATCACAAAATTAAATGTATCAAAATATTTGAACCATTTCGTAAATGCTAATTTAATATTTTTGAAACTCATTAATACTAAAATTTATTAATACTAAAATACATTAAAATTTATTAATACTAAAATACATTAATACTAAAATAATAAAATTTATTCATAAGCAAAATAATAACACTCAATATAAATCATTAATATAAAAACTTTTTCGAGATTTTCTAGCAACCTTATGCGAGTACATTGAAGCACGTAATTAAGTGAAAGTGGAATAATAAAATAATTTGTAATTTATTACGGATAATTCATTAATTTACCGCAAATATAATTTATTACATGTATGTTATGTGAATGATTAAATAATCTTTGTACCAATTCATAAAAAAATATATATATTTCTTCAAAGTCAGTATGTGTCAATAAATGTTATTAATTATGAAAAATACATATTATTAATTATAAAAAAAATTTGTCAATAAAAATTTCTAAACTATTTTCCGGTTATTTCTCGTTTGTTATTCTCAATGTTGGGATATCAGTTGTTGAGGTATATATACAACCGAACGCCAGGTGCCTCTTTAGATTTCCACGTTTCGTGTAAACCATCTGACAATGCGGACAATTGTATGTGGGAAACGATATAATGGCGTTCGCTTGCGTTAAATGATAGCGTATCATATGCTGCTGCAAAAGTTTCCTGGTGGCGACGCCAATTTTGCATCGCTTGCATCTAAATAGATCGATCGTCGGTTTCATCGAACGTCCTTGATAAATATCTGAAATAAAAAAATACAGATATTGGTCAACTGAGTGAAGTTGAAAAATAAATTACGAACTCGAAATTTGTGAGCTGAGTGAAAGTTTAGTAGAGTTATAGATATATTATACTTATAGTAGTTATAAGAAGTTTAGTAAAAGAAACGAAAAGACTACGAAAAAAATAAGAAAAAATTGACAATGTGTGTATATAGAAAATCTAATGTTCCATTCCTTTATTAATTTAAAGGCGATTTTTTTTTAATGAAACCATTATAAATTATTAGATGTCTGAGAAACTTCAATGTTAAAAATCTTAACAATTAAAATTAAAGATATCTATTAATAAGAATTAATTTAAATTGATAATTTTAATTGTTTGTTAGTAAAGTTTTCGCCAATATCCTCAAATAAATATTAGTATGATTATATAAGAAATATCCCAAAATTATGTATTATATTTTAAGAAAAAATTTGTCCCAAAGGTATCAAATATCCTATACATGCATTTATACCGTCATACAATTTTTGCGAAAATAATACACACACACATATCTATAAATTTGGCAACATATTGATATCTGTAAATTAGAAATTTTTTTTCGAAGAATTATAAATATTTAACGTAAATAAAATATAATATAAACATAAAATAAAATAAAAAATATATAACGTAAATAAAATATAATATAAAGAAAAAAATGTATACAAAAAAGAGTATGTAACAAAATAGAGTTTTAGATACTAAATAAATATAGCAGTTTTAGGTACTAAACAAAATCTTATCTGTTATCAAGGGAAGAAGTAAGGGAAGAAGTAAGAGGGGAAATTTTAATCAGTTTCCATAATAAAATGTTACTGCAAATGATAATCTTAATTAAATTTTATTTGCAATAGAAAAAAAAATTTATGTAAGATACAATCTAATGTACATGTGAAAAAAAACATCAATGTTATCAAAGTACGATTAGACAAATTATTATGGCTTTCTTTTCACTTCTTTGTGTATTACATCTATCATAAATAAACTGAAAAAAAAACTTAATTAACCATAATTAACAAATACTACAAAAAAAATTTAAATAATTATTTTAATAATTTTTAACCGCAAAATACATTAAACATAATTGTTTGAAAAGAATTTTTCATTAAAGAATAAAACTTTGTTTAATATTTATTGCCGAGACTGAAGTTGCTGGTGAAATTAACATTACATGGAAAAAAATAAAAATGTTTTGCCTATTAAAGTAACATAATAATGAGTTTTAAGATATTTTTTAAAAATAATGCGGCAATTTTCACAAAGATGATAAATAAGATGACTTTTCAAACACTTATCGAGTAAATTTCATAAATAACATAGAAAAAAACATTGTAATCGGAAATTCTTTCTTTTAATCTAAAGCTCGCCGCTAGACTCGTCTATGAAAATTTCATCCGACGAATCTTCTTGTTTTATTTTCGTGTGTTGTATCCTCGGGTGTGGCTTGTTCACGCAATGCTTCTGCTTATGACGCTCCGTTATGAAAGTTCCAACCATAGTTTTACCGCAATCCGGACATGTAATCCACTTCTGACATTCGTGCTTCTGGTGATATCTCAAAGCTTTATCTTTCCCATAATTACGACCGCAACCATGACATCTAAATCTGCCAGCTTCTTTATTGGCCTTGGAATCCGGGTTCATTAAGCACGTCGACGTGATGTGCTTGATGAGGTGGCGGCGTCTCTCATACTTAACACCGCAATATGGACATTTTGGTTTCTTGATATTTTTCAAATTCATCCAAGGTGAAGAGTTATCATCACTGTTATCATCACTGTTCTCATTCTGACTGTCGCTTAAAGAGATCACTTCGGAAACCTTAGAACTTCTTCCACCAATACTCGTTGAAGGACCTGGCGTAGCAGGACCTGGCGTAGCAGGATCTAGCGTAGCAGGATCTGGCATTGCAGTCTTACCATTAGTAAGGTTGCTTCTTTTGATTTTTCTGCATTCCTCCTTTTCTCTCCCTAAGAGTATTTCGTCGTCCTTCTTTCTTGGTCTCTTTTTTTGCATCACTGGTCTCTCTCCCTCTGTAACATTACGGCGAATATATACTTTAAAACAAGAATGATAACAAAGATATATTTAATGTATCGTTGACAAACTATATCGAGAATTTTTCTCATTACATACATTAAAAGTAAAAAATTGTCATAGCCGGTCGACGATATAATTAATTATAAATTAAATGAAACAGACAAATAAGAGAAATATAAACAAAAACCGCATCCATGCAAGCCAATTGTAGCCATGAAGAGTAATGAATTAAAGAAAGGAAAACGCTGAAATCGTGTCGAAATGGTTTTTTAAAAAGCGCAAAACACGATCGCTGTGGGAATATTTTATTATTATATAAGTCAGTGCAGCAGTACTGAATTTTTAATGCCACAATTATATATCATTTAAAGTATACAATCGCTATAAAATACAAATACAAAAAAAATATTAACTTCAAAAATTTCTATTGAAAAAAATCGATGACAGTTTTCTTTGGATTTTTAATTCATTTGGTTATTAGCGAAGACCATCGTCGCGAACAAACGTCGTTACAGTTGATTTCGAACAAATAATCTGAAAGCAAAAAAGACGGATTAGTGAAAGTAATATTATCAAGCAAACAAAATTCGAAAGTACAGAGAAGAACGTAAACAAGGTATTTAGACTGTTTAGATCTTCCTTAAGTATCATACGGATATATTAGTCATTAATACGAATCGAACATTTGCTGAAATTCAAGCGTCTGTATTTAAGTGGGATCGCAAAAAAAAATCACGACTTTCGCTTTTAGAAATATTCAGGTGTAATTTATATACATATTCACGTCGTAATATATCACAATAATTCTTTGATCTGATATTAAGCTGCTCTATAAATGATACGCATCATAGGCCAGTATATATTGCACTTCAGTCTATCGATGGAAATATCTCAAGGAAAACCCTCTTAAAAGAAAAACAAGATATTAAAACACAACGATCAAAAATTGAAAGCTTTTCAAAGAGCGTGCGGAACACGAAAACTTCGAAGTTTCCTTTAGTCTCGGATACTTATCATTAAGAAGCGACATGTTACGTTCAAAACATCATATTAAATATCAAACAACGGGAAAAATTCGTCCTTAGGCCGATAGTGTGTGAGGGACAAAGGACGTTAACAAAGCTGGAAGCACGAGGCTCTCTGGCGATGCCTTCGCAGGCTGCTGCTGTGCAGGAAGGTCTTGCCGCAGACGTTGCACTTCTGCGTACGACCGCATTCGTGCCTCACGTGGAAGATGAGATGCGACTGCTTGGAATAGCAGGCACCGCACTGCGTGCAGGAATACGGCCTGATCTTTTGCGACTGGTGACAAGTCGACCTGGGATTCCAGTAGCAGGAGCTCTTCTGATGGCTCCTCAGATGGCCCGACTGCGTGAAACCCTTGCCGCAGTACTTGCAACTGTACTTTCTCTTGATACCTTCGCCACGCGTCGCATGCACAACTAGCTCCAACTCTGCAACACATCGGATCCATCAGTCGATCGTGTCCTGATTTTCGAACGAGTAGAACACAAAATTAACGATGGGAAAAGCAATATCTTCTGACAGAGAATATGTTTATTTGAGACTCGCCAGTTTACAGAAATGTATTATCCAACTAGATCCTTAATCATTTGCGGTCAAAAATAATTCCGAGTAGCATCAATGCTTTTTTGTTCTCTAAATAATAGATAATATTACAAAACTGTCATTATATAGGATGTTTCAGAAATAGGCAAAGCTTTAAGAGTATATTCTACTTATCGAAAGGATGGAAAAAATCATATGAACGTATTCGGAAACGATTTCTCTCAATACATTTTTTATATATAACAAATTTTGATACAAAGATTTCATTAAAGGAATTATTGGAAATAATTTTCTTTCGTTTTAATACATGCCTCGCATCAACGTCTCACGACTGACAAAGATTTTCAAAAATTTCCGAAATATTTCCTATCTTTTCGACAAAATGATTTTACAATACTTCTACAGTACTAACAGAAGTATCATAAACGAAGATCGCAAAATATCTCTATAAATAAAACCATTATTGTTAATTTTTAATAGAAAATAAATAGAAAAACAACGAAATGATGAGATGCAAGACATGTTGTCTATTCTAAATAAAAAATGTGTGTAATTCAGAAATAAAGCGTTTCCGAACCCACATATGACTTTTTCATATGACTTTTGACATCTTTTCTGAACTTTTTTGGATTTTTATGAAATAAAATATGCTCTTAAAGTTTGACCACCTATTTTCGAAATACTTTGCATATTAATCTGATAAAAAAATTATTAAAATTCAAAATAATTTATAAATTTTCTCATTTTCCGTACTTCTAATGTTTGAGAACTTTGACCGCAAATTATTAAATTTTCTAACACAAAGCTGCAAAATATATTTCATGCATATAAATAAATTAAACGTATATATTTATTGGTCCGCTGTAAAATGAGTTGGGGGAACATGATGTTTGCGATTATGTGGTTGCAGCCCTCGCCTGCGATATCTTATGGACAAGAAGGAAAATACGATGTTACTTACTCTCACATTGGCTGCCAAAATTCATTATACAACTCGGTGCAATGTGCACAGTGTATTCGTGATAGAATCAATGCTGCATTTTAAAATAAGAGCATTCAATACGATATCGTTTTTATTAATTACACATTACAAATATGGATTGCGATATTTCAAAGAATAAAATTTTTAATTAAATATTATGTAATATTTTTTTAAATACCATTTCCAAAATTTTTAATATCATTTCTGAATGAAATTATAAATAAGTAAATCAATATGACCAGATTGATATTATATCAATTTATTGGATATAATATATATATATGACAGTAAAAAATTTTCGAAAAACATACGCTCGCGTCAAACAACTATTATATATATAAATGTGTGATAGCAAAAATTACAATGTGACAATTTTTATTATTTATTATTTTTTATTATTTGATATATTGTAATATGTAAAAACCAGGGATAACTAAATTAAACTAAGTTAAGGTTTTAACTCTAAAAGAAAAAGGCTAACAAAAATTACTGGAATATGAAAAGAGAATATAGACAATATTAATCATGCATAGTTCCATATATCCATCGCTATATATTCGCTTTATATATTCATACGTCACGCATACAGAGTCCATATAATTTGACGAGCTCGATTTTTTTCACGACAGAGATAACGCTTCGAATTTTTAAGATGTTACTTTAGCATGATAGCTTTCTGTGCCTCTTCAGGTTGTTCGAATGCAAAAAAATCTTGTCGCAATGATCGCACATGAAAATCCTACCACAATCGTGACGCATGTGCCACATTAAATCATTCTGTTTCGTATACGAGGCATCGCATTTACTACACGAGAACGGTTTCTGCTTGTGGTAGCATTTAGATTTCGGATTCCAATAACAAGTCCTCTTCAGATGCTTGTGAAGAGTGCGCTTAAGAGGGAAGCCCTTATTGCAGTATTCGCAGATATATGTTCTGATGACAGATGTGTGGAATTCTATAACAATCAACGGTTTGCAATTAGTGCTGTTAGATATTCTAAATTTATCAAAATCTTAAAAAGCCACAAATTATAAAATATTGTATATAAATTTTATATCCAACTATGCTCGCAACTAATGCGAAATTAAATCATGCACAATCTGTAATTAAATTATCTTCAATCATATAAAATGAATAATTAACTTCGTTTATTTTTGTACCTTTAGAAATATCAATTTGAAGCAAGATATTGCACGTATGTTTTTCTATTTCTAAAGCAATAAACATAATAAAAACTATCGTCTCTTACATATCATATAATAAAATATCATGAGAAAAATGAAAAAAATATTTGAGTTAAAAAAAAAATATATGTATGTATGTATGTATGTATGTATGTGTATATATATATATATATATATATATATATATATATATATATCGAGAAGGATCAGAAGAATAGAAAATACAAAATATAGAAGATACACAGTATGAAAAACTTTTAATGCGCTGCATTTAAAACAAAACATAAAGAAATTAAAACATCTTCAAAAAAAATCAGTAAAAAACTGTTATACTACGCTATTATAAAATATATTATAAAATAAAACGTAAAAATTAAAATGTATATCTTAAAAATATCAATATATCGGTTTTGAACTCGATTTAAAATAATATACTTTTTATGTAAATATGTAAATTAATGCAGTATCGACTTGCACATTCTAAGCTTTGTGCGCATGTTACACATAATAACGGCAAAACTAAAACTTACAAATAATTTAAAACAAAGCATTGAAAAAACTTACAAATAATTTAAAACAAAGCATTGAAAAAACATAAAACGTAAAACAATAAAAAAATATAAAAGTAATACAACAAAACAAAATTATTTCTCAAGTCTTTGAAATTAAATCTTAACGTTTCATTGTTTTCAACATCAATCTTTTTTTTGTTCCCTAAATAATAAGTAATATTACAATTAACTGTTATTATATAGAGTGTTTCAGAAATAGGAAAAGTTTTAAGAGTATATTCTATTTACCGAAAGGATGAAAAAAAGTCATATGAATGTAGATTCAAAAACTTTTTTACATTTTTTATTTATTATAATAAATTTTGATAAAAATATTAAAGAAATTATTCGAAATAATTTTCTTCCACTTCAATACATGCTCCGTATCTCATAAGTGACAGAGATGTTCAAAAATTTCCGGAATATTTTGTATCTTATCATCGATAATACGATTTTACAGTACTTTTATAGCAACAGAGGAGTATCATAAACAAGGGTTGTAAGATGTTTCTATAAATATGACTATTATGTTTACTTTTAATAGAAAATAAATGGAAGAACAATTCATGAAACAGCAATGCATTGTCTATTCTAAATAAAAAAATTTTATAAATAAATAAAGCGTTAATAGATAAATGAAGCATTGACGGATCCACATTCGTATGACTTTTTTCATATTTTCTAGACTTTTTTTGAATTCTTATGATAAAATAAATATGCTCTTTGACCACGTATTTCGGAAACACTTTGTATATTAATTTAAAAAAATTGTTAAGAGAATCAAAAAATATAAAACTTATAAATTTCCCTCATTTCTTGTAGTTCTGATGTTTGAAAACTTTGACTGCAAATATTTAAACTTTCTAACAAAGCTGCGAACAAAATATATTTCATGCGTACAAATAAATTACACGTATATATTTATTGGTCCGCTATAAAACGACTTAGGGAAATATATTTGCGATTCTATGTTTGCAGTATTGGCTTGCGATATCTTATGAGCAAGAAGGAAAATACAATGCTACTTACTCACACATTGGTTACCAAAATTCATTATACAACTCGGTGCAACGTGCACAGTATATTCATGATGGAATCAATGCTGCGTTTCAAAATATTAATAAAAGAGCATTCAATAACGTTTTAATTAACCATACATTACAAACGTTGAATGCGATACTTCGAAAAATAAAATTTTTTAAATACTATTTAATATTTTTTCTTTAATATCACTTCTAAATAAAATGGTTGTAAATAAGTTATAAATCAATATTAATCTATATTGATATTATACAAATTTATTGGTATAACAATAAAAATTCAAATACAAATTTATTGGTATAACAATAAAAATTCTCGAAAAACATTATAGATATAGATATAAACATTGTATGATTAAAATTACAATATATGTATTAAGTAAATGAAGGAAATAACCTGGAATAACTAAATTAAATGTTTTTAACTCTAAAAAAAGGTTAACAAAACTCTAAAATATGTATAACTAAAATATGCATAAGAAGAATACATAGACAATATTAATCACGCAAAGTTGCATCGCTATCGCCTTATATATTCATACATCATCAGAATTAATATTGTTCAGCTCTAGACGCATTTTTTATAACAGAACGATTCAGATTCTTGAGGTATTATACTTCATAATATTTATATACTTCTAATTTTATTTTTAATATTTCTTCATTATTTTCATTATATATTTATACTTCATAACGCATGGTAGCTTTCTGTGCCAATACAGACTATGCAATTGTAGAAAGGTCTTGCCGCAATGATCGCATTGGTAAATCCTACCACAATTGTAATGTATGTGCGACTTTAGAAAGCGCTTTTCCGAATACGAGGCATCGCATCCGTTACACGACAAGGATTTCTTTTTATCCATGTGGTATCATTTGGATTTCGGATTCCAATAACAACTTTTCTTTAGATGACTTTGAAGAAATCTCACAAGAGTGAATTCCTTATTACAATAATTGCAGATGTATGTTCTGTCAGATAGACGGAATTCTACAACAATCAATGGTTTTCCGTTAGCATACCGTTAGATGCTCTAAAAGTCTCGTCAAAATCTTAAAATCATAAATTATCATGGTGTGTAAACTTCATGCCTGATCATGCTTGCAACTAATGCTAAAGTAAAATATTAAATGCACAATCTGTAATTACATTATCTTCAGTAATACAAATAATAATAATACAAATTTGAAGCAAGATATTGCACATACGAATACGTTGCTAAAGCAATAAATATAATAAAGAAAATTTGCGCATCTCTTACATACAATAAAATATCATTAAAAAATGAATAAATATTTGAGTTAAAAAATATGAATATACATTATAATTGAGAATCAAAGAATCAGGAGGAAATAACGAATAATACAAAGTAGAAACACAAAGAATCGGAAAGAAATAACGAAAAATACAAAGTAGAACCGCAATATAAAAAACTTTTAGTACGCCACATTGCTATATAAAACAAAACATAAAAAAGTTAAAAATATGTTAAAAATATATCAGTCTTTAAAAGAACTTTTCTACTACGCTATATTATAAAATAAACGTAAACATTAAAATGTATCTTAAAAATATATCTTAAAAATATATCTTATATCGGTTTTGAAATCATATTGTTAGGTTACCAAAACTAATATCGGTTTTTAAACTCATGCTCGATTTAAAAATAATATACTCTTTATATACGAATATGTAAATTAACGCAAAATCGATTTCCGCATTCCAAACATTATACGCACGCTTCTTACACGTAATAGTATGCGAAACTAAGACGGTTACAAACAATTTAAAAAAAAAACATTAAAAACACAAAACAAAATAATAAAAATATAAAACAAAACATAAAAAAATTAAAACAAAATAAAATTATTTACCATGTTTTGAAATTAACGTTACATGGTTTATGACATTTCTTCTTATGCCTACAGAAACTCGCTCGATAAGAAAATTTGTTTCCACATTTAGGACAAATAAATATTTTTCTGCAATCGTTTGATTTGTGCGATTTTAATGTTCGTGGAATTTTAAATACTTTACCACAATCAAAACATGGATATTCGTTTTTTCGCTTGATATTTTTCATATTTTTATTGGTCAAAATATTGCCGAATTTAGGTTTTTCATCCTGTACATCCTCTTTCGAATATTTTTCTTGTTTTATCTTCTTCTTTTCTGTAAATTCCTGTAAATACGATTTAGTAGCTTCGTTTTTGATCAGCTTATTATCTGAAATCAAAATACACATCCAAATACTATTAAAACTGCATAACGATTAAATTGTAATATTTAAAATTATAATAAATTTAATTTTATATTTTAATTTTAATTTTAATCAAGTGACATATTTGTTAATTAATATAAAAGTATATATACATGTATGTAAAAACATAAAACATACATATATAAGAAATAAAAAATATATAGATATAAATATAAGATATAAAAAGATATATACTCATATATTTTTCTCTAGCTTTGCCTTATTTATAATTAAGATGTATAAATATAACAAAAATTACATTTCTAAAAAAAATAAATGTATATTTTTCTTTTAAAATATACAAAATATTTAATAATTCATGCATCACATACGTTAATTTAAAAAATATTAATAAAAGTATAACAAAATAATAACATTAGACAATTTACAATTTTATATAACAAGAAAACAATCAAATTATTTTTCTACACAAAATATTCGTTTTTCTTGAACATAAAAATATATTAATATTTAAAATAACGTATAAATATATATTAATATTTAAAATTTATTAACTGTAGGGAGAAAAATACAATTTCACTTAGAAAAATTTATATATTAAAAAATATATGTCAAAAATTATCAAATAAATAAAATGTTATTATGTTACACAAATATAATAACTTACATCAAATAATAATAATGTTATGATAAAAAAAAGAGAAATTTTTAAAATAATTTGCTAATCAATTGTTACAAATATTAATATATTTGTAATAATTATTACAACTCACAAAATCAATTTTGCAGGCTACCTACTGAAATCTTATAAAACAATTCTCTGAAAATTTCCTGATTTTCCAAGTTTTTTAAAGTTCACAATTCCAAGTTTAAAATTCTAAGTAAAGAGAATTTTGTTTAGAGATTTTTAGGGACAATTTTCTAAAATAAATTTCTTTATTGTATGTTTTATAATGCTTTTCACTTTTTGTTTTGTATACGTACGAAGAAAACATTTTCACTTTTTCATTATAAAAATAACTAAAATTATGTATGTACATATATATATATATATATATATATATATATATACATACATAATTTTATATATATATAAGTTAAAAAAGTATATAAGAAATAGATATATATTTATAACATATTTTTTAAATACATATAACATACAACTTGCCAAAATATTGGTATGAATTTCCGATTGTATATAATATAAGAGAATTGTTTTTTAAAAAATTCTCCGAATTTTAGTAAAATTCCATAAGAATTCCCTGATTTTTTCAAGAATTCCAGAATCTTCATTTTTCCACAATATTGCATCCTTTAATTAATTCCTAATTATAATATATACATATATATACGTGTGTACACACACACACTCTAGGTCCTTTTTTAATATATTATACCTACAATTCGCGCACGCAAATTAATCATAAAACAATTGCACGCTTTACTCAACGATGTCTTCGCAAGTAGTCGATCATTTTTGTCGAGATGTAAATATCACAGTCATCTGAAATAAAAGGACAGTACAAATTAACGAAATATTCATATATCATTGTTACTGATAACACTGCAAGCGATATAAATATCGACAGTAATAGTGAGGATAAAATTTGAAGGTCTTCAGAATACAAAATTCCATTCTTTTATTAACATATTATTGTATTATTTGAAAAACTGCACGAAATGTGACTGATAAATTGCAAATATAATATATTTGGATATACTATATAAAGATAATTATAAAAGATATTTTCATATGATATTATTCAATACATACTACTACTTACCAAATGTTGTATAATGAAAAGGTAAAATGTGTTTTATAAATTTTGGATATATATATAATTATTTTTTGGAACATCGTTACTGATAGGAAATAAAATATAGGAACATAGAATTTGAAGTACATATAATTTATTTTTATGAGAAAAATCGACAGCGCTCACTCATAAAAAATATATACAATATGATCGAACACATTTGATATGTCTCCTCTCTTTTCTTTTCTTCTGTGAAAAGATATATTTAGTATAAATAATTATAATATATAATGCTTTTACAAGAGAGTCAGTTTATTTAGTGTAGTACCGATAGTAAAGGTCTTACAATCTTAAAACAGTCTTGACAATAAGATGTATTTTTTGTTTATTAATTTTTATAAAATATAATATGTATAAAAGAGCGTAAAAAGTTATCAAATTATGTAAAATTTATATAATTAAATTTGTATTTTATATATATATTTAATTTTATATAATTTAATATTATTTGTGATCAACAATCCAAAACAGTACAATGATTTTTTTCTGAAAATTGTTATCGTTATATTAAAAAATTTTATTTAAAAGTGAAATAGATACAAGGCAGAACAGAATCTATCTGCTTATCTAATAAATGATAAAAGAAATTTAAATTTCGTTCTAAAATGTTTCTTTCGTTTCAAATTAGCTTGATGTCCTTATTTACAATTTAATTAAATTATGTGTAAATCGATTATAAAATTTATTTATCAAATTATCGCGTGCTTTCTCTCTCACACATAAATATTATATTTCGTATATACATTCACATGCACTAACTCTTTTTATTAAAATTGCGCCTCTTTTCTTTACAAATAATATAGATCAAAAATGCAGTGAAAAATCTGTGCGTTTATTTGCCATCTTGTTTGATTATTAGAAAGAGATCTTCGCCTTTATGTTTGCGTCTAATGTGCGTATAAATGTTGCGCGCGTGTTTACTCTTTAGACCACAATAGGGACATTGAAATTTCGGTTCGCGATCGCACGCCGTACGCAGGTGCGTGTCCAAGGTGCGCTTGTTCTTATAGCCCTGCGAGCATTTCGGGCATACGTAATTCCTAGATTCCAATCTGTTCATGGTGCGCCGCTTTTCGATCGGAAAGGACGGATCCATAAAGCAGCCCCTGGTCAGGTGACGTTTTAGATGACCCGTCGTCGAATATGGACAATTGCAGAAACGGCAACGATACTCGCCGATATATCTGCTGTCGAACGGCGATGCTGCAACAGACAACGATGAGAATTGAACAAAAGAGTGTCATAACAATCGTCTAAGTGTCAGCTCGAAATCTAACTACTGAACTCGCAGAAGAAGAATAGGCATAAAGGACATCCCCTAGTCCATATACTCGAAATATCTGAAAGTCGGTCACTGTAGTTATTAACAATAATAATTAAATAATTTTCGCCCTCTTCAAATTTTGAGAGTTGCACAACTGGAGCAATTAATTCTCTCATATTAGGAGAATTTGTCTAAGTATAAAAACATTTTTAAAATTCTCTAACAGCCTCTGAATTCTATAATAATTATATTTAACACAAAACAAATTTAATAATTAATTAAACATGATAATTAACTAAACATGACGGAAAATAAATCAAGTATTCTCCCCTTTTTTTCTTGTAGAAAAGATTTTTAGAACATGTTTTATATAATATTAATTATTAATAATGTGATGATCAGTATTAATTACCTAAGATGAATTTTCGCACTCGTACTTTTATAAAAAATCTTTATCAAAAGATAGAAATTTATTTTCACTCGATTAGTACGTTTTTTACTTTATAAAGAATTTTCTAACAAAAATTCTTTATAAAATAAAAAATATATTAATCAAATAATTAATAAAATTTTAAATTTCATTCATAAATCTCTATATAAATTTACAAATGTATATAAATCTACATTATTGATAAAAAGAAAAATTCTCAATATATATAATTATTTTCGTGATAAAATAAGATCACCAAATAGAATTTTTCAGCATTTTCAATATTTTTTCTAATTCCAGCCAACTTTAATACAACTCTAAATATTACATATAAAATCTTAAATTAATTTTTAGTCATAAAAGAATCGATACAAGAGCCATTAAAGAAGTTTTGTTGACTTTTATATTGCCTCTAAATCGATATTTTATAAATAGTTTTAATTAAGCGTACTGTATCGCCAAGTCATAGTAAAACTATCATTTCTATATTAAATAATATTAAATAATAATATTAAACAATAAAAATGTAACTATTTTACAAAAAATAGACGCACCGCAGGTACTTTGCGTCGGAGAACTTAATTAAGCATTCAATTCTTCGCCTCGAGATCAATCGCATAAATCTTGAGACCTAAATGCTTATGCTTGATGTGCGAGTACATGTTGGAGCGTTGTTTCGTCCGATAACGGCAATACGGACACTGAAATCTAGGACTTTTGCCGCACTCGTACTTGAAGTGCCGCCACAGAGCATTCCTCTGCTTGTAGATTTTGCCGCAGTTCTTACAAACATGGCCCTGCTGCGGAAACTGCTGCTGCTGTTGTTGTTGTTGGAGATGCTGCTGCTGCTCAGATGATGTCTTCTTCCAGTTAAGTGACTGATGGAAGGCTACAGTCTCGCGTAGCGTCGGGTACTCATGCCAATGTACTGCAAGCAGGTCAGAAACGAAACAAACGTGTAAATTTTACAATTTAAGAACAATGCTTGACTCGGAGTTTGCCTATGCGAATGCCATGCAAGGTCTCTCTCTTTCTTTTTCTCTGATTTTTACGCGATCTTCCAGCGGTCGGACATGCTAACTATGACTATTTTATAACTAACTCCTAGGACCTATATAGCATTAAAACAGGGAAGAACATGATTAAGTTAGTTAAATTAAATGATAGACGATTATTTTTTTATTGCCACTTAAATCAGAAAACTTAATCTTTTAAATCTTTAAGTTTAAAGATCTTCGGATGTTGTCTCGCACAAAATTTCTTCAATGAAGAATCACTGCAATTTTTTTTTAGAATCTTTAAATTCTAAAAAAATTAAAATTGGCATTATATAATGACATTTTTGGGAAAATATATTATTTGTGACTTTTATTTTTCCGATGTTATTAAATCGAGATTTGTCCTCTTGCTGGAACAACACTTTTATCTTCGGGGGACGAATTTCCTAATAAATTAGAACGAAGAAAATTTGTATATATAAAAAAAATAAAAATATATATTATAAAGAAAGAAATAAAGAAAAAAATAAAACAAAATATATAGAAATAAATAAAAGAAAAAAATAAAACAAAATATATAGAAATAAGCATATTTTAGTTAATATTATTGGAGTTACAAGTTGCAAATAATATATTCCTTGCGATAAACTAATAATGCAAGCTGATAAATAATAGCCATTTGCTTCACAGACAAAGAACATTTAATAATGTCAAAAGCATTAAATACAGCAGTACGAAATTAGTAATACATCGCGGATAATTTATTAAAATATTAATATACATAATGTAGATTACAGTTTGTATAGCCACGCATTAATACATATTTCATACATTGTATCAAAAATATATATCACCTTTATTTATATAAATTTTTTAAATTCCTCTAAAATGAGTTTTTCTCAAAGAAATATACAAAATGTCTTTTCCTTTATTATAATTTCCTTATGATAAACAATTAACTTTTTTTTAGCATTTGATTAATAATAATTCTCATTTCATCAAACAATATTTCGATACATTGCATCGATTCTTTGATATTATTCCAGTGCATATTTCTTTCTCATGAGTATATATCTGAATAAAATAAAGTTAACTTAAAAATAATTTTAAAAATTGATTTAATTAATTAAAATAATTTAAAAAGTTAACTTAAAATTAACTTATATCATTACATCACTTGATATAATATTTAATAATGCAAATAATAAATGCATGTTTAATATATAATGCAATGGAATAAATGAATGACAATTTCACATTGTATCAATTTCATTTTTCAATAATATAACAAACGAAATGATCGTTAATAAATGAAAAATAATCGTTAATATTTTTCAGATATGCACCATATAAATAGAAGTTTAACAGAACTTTTGCAGTCTTGCTTGCATAAGAAGTTTATGTAATCTTCGTTTATCGCGGTAAATATTTAAAGTGACAAGTCGCGAAATTATAAACGATATCAGGAATAATCATCGAAACGCATATCAGAAATGACACTTATGCATCTTAGTCACGTGATTAGCGAGACGATCAGGCGTGGAGTAAAATTTTTCGCAATACGGACAAGTATACTTTCACTTATTCGGCTTGCAGATGTATATGACATATGTTTGGCTAAGTTTGATTTTGTCTTGTCACGACTTACCATGCCATGCATTGATGCTTGTCATTTCCGTTAAAAACGTACGACGCGTCTGTAACGAAACACAAAACGAAGCGTCAGTTCACGCAAGGTTTAGCACTATTGATATATCTTAAAAGTTAAAACATGAACCAGAAAAGAGATGCGAAGGCCAATATTTTAATTTTTTATTTAAAAAAAATTAACACATTAAAAACGCCTCTTTTTTGATTAAAATTTTATGAAACAATTTATTAAATAAAGAGATTTCTTTGATTCCTAGTCAAACAAGATATAAGAGTAATAAAATATTTCTATGCTACTAAAAAAAAATTATCAGAACAATGAAACTTGATCGTAATAATTTAATTTTTATTTTAATAATTATATTGCGAATATTTAGGCTATACATAATATATAATTGAATTATAATCGTTCTCCTACACCATAATTACATAATGAAACAAAATAAAAACGAAAAATTGCTGTAACTTAAAAAATATAATATTAATATGATATAACTGTTTTTACGATACCAAAAATATATAACTTAACGTGGATTCCACATATTTTAAGCTAAAATTAACTTTAATCTTATCTTAACAGGATTGAGAGTGTATTCTGATCTCTACTATAATTTATGTAATTATTACTATTTTAAATTTCACAATTTAAAAAATACTTTGGTTTACAAAAACTCAATAAATAAAACTCAATGATTATTTTAAAAATAAAAATTATTACTATAATTAATTATAAATTTCTGATTATATTTTATAATATATTCCTATTTCCTAGATTTATGTATGTAAGAAGTTAAATAAAGAATAAAAAATTAATACATATATAACATATATAAAGTATTGTGTTTTATAGTTAAATAAATCTTATATAAATTTTATATATAACATATATAAGATTCGTTTAACAACAAAAATAATATAATTAAACTAAAATTTAGAATTAGATTTAGATTTAAAAGATATGGATGGGTGAATAAGTAGAAATATTGTAACCAAGTCTCTTCTTGGCAATAGCTGAAGAATAAAGATTATCTATAATTAAACTAAAAGGGTCATAAAATTCAACAAATGCGAATTAAATAAAAAAATCCATTTAATGCTATTTTTTATTAAAATGCCATAAAAATTTATAAAATCCGATAAATAACAATGTGTGGATTTTTAATGTGTGTTTCACCAATAATAGTAATATACCCATATCAATATCTTATAGAGTAACAATCTATTCTTTTATATATACATATATAAACTCAATAATATTTGCACGTATTTTATAGCCTCAAATATATGTCACAAAAATTGCTATATATACAAGTTCATTTTTCTTTATAATCGATACATTTTTTTCAAGCAGATAAAATAATAAAAGGAAACATCTTCTTCGACAAAAGATTCATAGAACATTTCCTTCTGTGATCAATACATATATATATATATATATATATATATATATATATATATATAACATTTTAAAATTATTTGATAATTTTTAATTATTAATTTATTTAAATCTAGTGTCTTAATTGCACAAAATGACCAGAGAAATTGTACTATTTTAATACATGTGGTCGCTATATTACATTATTTTATATACTTTGTAATTTTTGCATTAAATATAATATCTGGATAACAATTTATGAACTTTTGAGTGAGCAGTCTTATTCGCGAGATGCATTAAGATGAGCATTTTGTTGATGATAGAATTGATAATAAAACAGAAGATAGTTTGTTTGACATATAAAAAAATACATTACAACATCCAAGTAACATTCATTTTAAAAAATTTATAAGTTTTGCACGCTAGTAAAGCCTGCCCTATTAATTTAGAAATTTATATTCTATACATTCAAAAATTTTTAGTTTTTGTTTTAACGGTTAATTAATTTAACAGTTAATTTCTTATGTAATAGCAATTTTCTTTGAATAAATATATTCAATTTCGAAAGACTCAACAAGAGTAGAAGTAAATATGATTCATTTCTATATTATCTGTATATAATTTTATCACTTCCCTAGACACTACCAATTTATTAATTCATCTGTATATGTAGATATACATTAATATTTTACTGTATAATTTTTGTACATAACTTATGTAAAATAATTTAAACATATATATTGCACTAGAAAAATAGGAATATTAATTATTTGGCATTCGTAGTCAAGTTATTTGGCAGTTTACCCCAACAGACGTACAAATATGCATATGACAGATGTATACGACAATCATTGATTTCATTTAATCTTGAATCTTATTTAAAAAAAAGAAAAGAAAAACTCTTTTAAAGAAAAGAAACATTTGCTTATATATAAACACATTTCTCTCTAATGAAATAAACAATATGCTGGAACATATATAATCAAAAATTTATTAATTTTACAATAAATTCAATAAAAACTTTTTAGAATAAAAACTTTTCTGATAATTATATTTGTTATCCGAAAATTCAAGAAATCAAAAACGGAAATATATGTATTAAATTGTAACTTGTAACAAACTTTTATACATAACTGAAGAAATTTTATATTTGTTATCCGAAAATTCAAGAAATCAAAAACGAAAATATATGTATTAAATTGTAACTTGTAACAAACTTTTATACATAACTGAAGAAATTTTATAAATGTTTTTAAATTTAAATAAAAAGATATTTAAGTAGAAAATGTAACATGATCTCTAAATAAGAACAGTTGCACAAAAGTTTATACTTCGAGATTCAAGTCGTTAAATAATTTTTCTAAGAATCCTCTATATACCACATAAAAAAATAATTAATAATTTATGTAATTCCACACACGCACACGATAACTAACTTTACTGATATATTCAAAGTAAAAACTTCCTTTGGTCAAAAAAAATAAAAACAAAAAATACGATTAAAATACAAATTCTACGTGAAACAAGAAAAATAATGTCTAACATAGATCCTAAGTTATCGTAATTATTTGCAATTCTCATAAAAAAATCCATTTAAAAAAAATTATCGCAAGATTAAGATCAATTCGATCTTTAAAAAAAAAAAAAAATGAAGGACTTGTTCGAACAAACAAACTTTACCTAAAAATAAATCTAAAACAATGTTCATAAACCTTTTGGATTTACCCGTTAACATTATGATTGTTATATCTCGGCGTTAAACATTATTTCCTGTATTACAAAAATATAAAATTTCTTTCCCAGCGCACGAAGATGCGTCCCTGCAAATTCCTGCAAATTACTTTGACTATTTCTCGCAGTAATTTCAATAAATCCTCCCTCCTGATCGGTCGTCAGAAAACGATCGGCGAACGTATTCTCTCTACGCACTGACGAAGATGAGATGCAGCCGCGGTTATTTGGCGGCGGCACTCCCGTGGATGTTGAGGATGTGCTGCTTGAGATGGTCCGGCCGGCAGAAGTATTTGCCGCAGAGGGTGCAGGTGAAGGTATACCGGGAACCTAAGCGGCCGCACTCGTATCTGGAGTGTCGCGTGAGAGATGACCGCGACCTGTATCCGCGTCCGCACATTACGCATCGATATCGCAGCTCGCCGCCGTCGCCAGTCGAGACGAGGTCCGTCGCGAGGCTGGCTGCAAGCATACAGGGAGGCCTGTTTACATCATACGGCTTCCTGCCGAACGCGCACGAGACGAGCCCTATCCGCGAGATTTCTCTCGAGTATCTCTTCCTTACCAGCAAGCCGCAAAACGCACACTTCGGTCGAAACACCGCAGCTTGGGCCCGTCTTTCTTTCTCTTTTTTTTCAAAACGTTTTTCGAAAAGCTCGAACCAAGCGTGTAGACGATACTGAATCAAGCTCGCTCCAAAGAAAGACTGTGCAAAAAGCTGCGCGATAGAGAATGCTTTGATTCTTCGAGAAATATTTTGTTTGATTTTTTGTAGAAATATTTAGTTGAATTATATTGAAAAATTTTACATCAGAGTATAAAAAATTTTATTGCTGTATAGAATTTTATTTGATGTAATATTTAATTTAACAAACATATTTAAAAATATTTATTTGCATATCACGATCCTAGAATAACAGTATATAATGCATCTTTATATTTATTGTGCTATGAATTTTGCAAAAATATAAAATTAATTAAGAAAAATGAATGAAAATGTTTTAATATAATATTAGATATAAAGATTATAATTTTTTACCAATTTATTGACACTTATGCTATAGGTATCATTAGTCGAGATATTTCGTTTATAAAAAATAAGTAATAGCAGATCCTTGTGCACAGTCTTCGTTATTTTGCTGTTATTTACATGCTGCACCAAAAAGAGCTTCTTTATTAGTGCATTCATTTTTACACCCGTGATGTAATTAATTCAACCCAACGTAAAGTTAATGCCTCCTTGTAATAATCTGATGATTTCACCCAACACAAATCCACAAATGAACATAATATATTCGATCGAAGTTATATCAGTGATTCGAACAAGGATGATTTTCCTTCGAGATGCAAGACGTCGTCCGGGATATATGTACCTCCTTTATTTGTCGCATTAAATGCGACACTTATTCACTAGATTGACGATCACGAAGCTCAAGTTCGACTGAATGACAAAACTTGCATGCAATACACAGCCAACAGTTATCGCTGATCCTCTTGTTCCTTTGTTAATTAAATTGATAAAACGAATTATATATACAATGCCAAATGGAGTAGGATTTATGTTATTTTATTGAAAAAAATTATTTTATGAATTAAACGTATATTATTAGGAAAATACAAATATATGAAACTTGATTAAATAGACTTTATTATTTTTTGGATTTAAGGTTCCTGGATCCTTACTGTAATCATATTGAATTATGACGATGTCAAAAACGAGAAATTACAAGAGTTTTGGCGGCGGTACATAACATCGAAATAAATTTCAATACTACTCGTGAATTAATAAATAACTGTGAATCTTGATCAATTGCTATAAGACTCACTTTCAGCTAAAATGGATTTTACGGCAATTGACACGACTTACAACTATTAATTCACTATTTAAAAAGAGATTTTTGGAATATTTTATTCATTTATATTATTAAATACAAATAATCACATTCAAAAAAAAATTATTTTAATTATTTTGATTTTACAACTCTTATTTCTCATTTTTTGTCATTCTGTATGATAATAATAAGGACCAAAAGCTTCAACATATGTAATACTTTTAATTTATATATGGCAAGTAAAAAAATGAAAGTAGAAAATCAATATATATAAATTAATCATTAATTAAATATTAAATATTAAATGTTATGCATATATATTATTGATATATCTTTAACATTAAAAATTTTCGTATTTCTAATATGAAAACTATTCAAACATTTTATATAATTATATTTAATATTATATTCATCAAGAAATATATATTATTAAATTAAAGTAAATTAAAGATTAACTGTAGATTTACTGTATAAATTTACTGTTTATTCTCATGGCAAAATATATTTCACTAAATACGATTTTAACTTTTAGAAACCGGTTTGGCTCTTCAATTATCAGTTTTTTATTTAGAATTTTAAATATATTGTAACGTATATATTCTGAAAAAGCTAAAATCAGAAAAATTGATTTCCCGGTTTCTAAAAATCAAATATATACATTTTATCGAAGATATTCTATTTTCGTCACATTTATACGAATGATAAAAAAAAGAACAGGAATCGACGAAAAGAATAGAAAGAGATAGACTGATAGAGATGTTGAACAGCTTCCAAGGTCAAGAATCGACGAATTCCATGAGTCGAAGGTCTGTGAGCGAGATCTTATACCTCCGTGTTCGATTTAAAAAAAAAATAAATAAAAAAAAAAGGTAAAATTAAACAATAGAAGAAAACAAGGTACTTTGACGCAACAGATTAAAATCTTTACTATATAGGATTCTTATTCGTATTCAACGCTACATGTATCTACGATTTCCAGAATTTGTACAGTAATCTGACGTCCTTCGCAGTGAACGGTTGTCGTTGCTGCCTGTACGATTGGACTTGCTGGTGTTGCTGCTGCTGCTGTTGCCACAGAAAATCAGCCTCCAATTTCTCTCTTTCCGAAAGACACTCGGCCATATGGCTCCGCAGGCCGCTTCGATACTTGTAGCTGCGACCGCAACTCGGACAGGAGAGTCTGCAGTGATCTGCTAAGGGTTGCCGATGCACCCCAGTAGACTGTGACCAATAGAGCGTGGCAGCTGCAAGCATCATCGGCCAACTATCACCCCGGAGATTTTTTTATGCGCGCGTATGATGTTTACGTGCGTTCAAAATTTAAGAAATTATTTTCCCTAGAGCTTCTTATTTTATGTACAACCTAATTCTTTTAATTTCCTCTCTCTCCTTCCCTCCTAATTTTCAGATTACTTCCTCCGCACTATAAATTAGCATAAATAAATAAGTTTACCTAGCTGTAAATTTTATAAGTTTTATAGCTGACAAGTTAACTTTTTCTTTAAAACTAAACATAATGTAAACAATATTTACATGTAAATAAAATGTGGAATTTCTTGAATGGATGGATGTAATTTTAGATTGATATCTTAAATAATCTTTTAAGAATAATTTATCATTGAGTTATATATAAACAAAAAATATGTATAAAACAGTTTTCTTTAAGCGAGGTATTACGTTCTCGAAGCGACATAATGCTTAGTTTTTGGTATATTATTTTCTGTGAAATTTAAATGACGCACAGGTTCGAGAAAATTATACCATACCAAGTTAGTGAGATAATGTTATTTTACACGCATCACAAAATACAGCACCTGAAAAGATGAGTGAAGGAATTGCACAATAACAAGAAATAATGAAATATATTTTGTTCAAAAATCTTTATTTGTTCTCCTCTGCTCTGGGTCCATCTGGTCGGATTCGCATTTGCGGATGTCAAGAAGTACGCTGGATGCAGTTCAACATGATCGATACGAATGAATATCAGACTCTCGAAAGACGTTGAAAGTGATGCCTCTCCACATGTGCACGCATCAGCCCAATTTTAACATTAATTCTTTGCTCAGAAAATTTCTTACTATGCCGTTGATAATAATAAATTAATGATTACATAATTAAGATAACAAAATTTGTTATTAAACAACAGACTGAAGCGCAAACATTTAGAGTCGGCAACGCAAAGAGAAGTATGACGACAATCTCCTCGGTTATTAATTTTCAATTCACCAACGTCGATTGTCTAAATGTTCATTATATGAACATGTAAACCACTTACATAAAAATCCAAGATTTAATCGACTTCTCGCATCATCTATTGATGAGAACAATATGGGATATCGACCGCATTGCAAAATTATGTGTTAGATTAAAAATAGCAATTCGAGTTTACGAATAGACGAAAGAAAAAAAATGAAGACTTCTTAACAATGTCAGATTTAATTACAATTTTCACAATCGGATAAAAATCGTCAAAAAATTATAGATGATCAGTAGAGTGAACGTACAGAACCCAAAAAATGTTTGAAGGAACATGTTATTAGAATAGCAACTTTTATAAATATTATGAAGTTTTGAATCTTTGAATGTGGATCACCAAATAATTGATATTTCTGAATGAATGAGAAAAGTAAAAAGAAAACATCATTGGAACACACATGCATATTAACTTTTCGTAGCAATTAGCCATTTATTGTAACAATGATTGGCGATTAGCGCCGTGTATCGTTCAACGAATCGATTTACAACAATGATCGATGGCGTCGATTATATTCGAGAGAAATAATTCTCTTACTGGAACAATTTCTTACAATTTTGAATACAGCCTGCTTATACTGCATATCATGCGCTATGCTAATTTATACAAAATGCCATCGACTTTAACATTTTCGAATATTAAATTTTCCTTTCGAGAAATTAGACTTCTTTTCCATTATTTCGACAATTATACGAAAAACTGTACTGATTGTAGCAAATTATTCACAACATAGTATAACAAAATTAATTTCATAATAAAAAATGCAATTACGAAGTAAAATAAACTATCTCGAATATAAAGAAGACTAAAATATGACTCAAAAACTATTATAATTAATTAAATGTAATAGCAATATTTTGTCGCGAGCCAAGACGATAATTAAAAACAATTATTTTCAAATTGATAAATGAAATTCACTCGATTAAGGTAACTTCTTCAAGTTGCGGTGCTAACTTTTATGACAATCAAAAAATCGAATTAAACTCCAAGCAATTAACTAAGAATTTAAAAAATCCTATCAATTTTTTTTTTCGTTTTTTTTTTCTATATACTTGGAGATCAACGCGAAATTCAGATTTCTATCGAGCGATCCAAACATCATATCTGCGCCCATGGAAAGCAGATAATGACGGTCAATTGCCCGAAAGAGAAGCACAAATTACGGCTAAAAATATATATCTTGAATTAGTTACCTAATGCGAGGGATCAGAGACAACGAGAAACGCAAATAAAACAATAAAATATTCGTTACTTGGCATCGCGATGTCCCCTTCCTTCTTCACCAACAAAGCTCGAAAACGCCGAGAAAGAAATGGAAGTCACACGAAAGAAGACGATTATGACGAATCGACATGTTGTTGCTTCCGCTTCCGTCGATGCCGTAATTTCCTCTGCTGCTGCTGCCGCCGCGTTCTCATATTCTTTGGGAATGCCTTTGTCCGAGGAAGTGTTGAACGCGATATTTTTGATTAGCCTAAGTGTCCCTTTTAAGCCTGGTGTAGGGCGCCAGATGATGGCCCAGCCTCTTCTGATGCTCTCGCATGATGTCCAATCTGGTAAAACGCCGTCGACAGGTCCCACAGACGAACTGCCTCTCCACTCCGCATTCGTAGCGTTGATGACGGTCCAGGCAATACTGGACCGAATAACGTCGATCGCAGCGTGAGCAATAATACCCGAGAATCGATTCTGAAACACCGTGTGAAGGTCCTCGCCACTATATGCGAGCGTACAGAAAAAATGCCCTGGGTCTTACACGTGCCTATGGCACATGAGTAAATTAAGAATTGATCGCGATCGGTCCAGTCCGTTTTGTCCGTCTTGTTTGAGCTAAGACTGAAAATTGTATCGACGAAAGTGATCCGAAGAAATCGAAGTATATTTCTTACATTATTGCTAATTTATACAAATGTGAGGATATTTTTTTTAAAAACTGGTTTTTTTGACGATCAGAAATTACAGATTCTCCCCCCCAAAGATTAAGTCGTTACTTGTGCAATGCATTGCGTAGCTGGTAATAATCGCTGCGCAGCAATAATTAACAGAGTAACAATGATTGCGCCAAGTAATTGTGATTTGCGTCATAATTATTATATAAACATCAATAATGTCAAGATTTCACAAATATTTCATAAATAGAAAAAACTTTTAATATTTAATCGTGATGACCAAAAAAAACATTTTTAAAATTTTATCTCACATTTATAAACTTCGATTTGAAACAGACCTTGATATATTTTGCAAGGACCTGAGAGAACTTTGATAGAACGAGAACAATGTCAGATCTAGTTTTGTGTGTAATCAAGCAGAATGATCGACAATTCCTAAATGTTTATGATTATGTTTCTATTCAACTTCCTGTGTGTTATAATCGTAAAGCAATAATGAACATTATGCAATGACTTCAAAAGAGACTTTCTTGAATCATGACCAGAACGATTTAATAAAAAATTACATTTCATAAAAAATCGTTCCGTATAATATAAAGTAAGATAATGTAATTTTCTGTGAACATGCCTGTGAAACTTGTGAAAATTAAAGCGGATTTGAAAATCTCTGCGAATCCCGCAACGAGTTTGCAACCTATTTAAAATTCACAAGTTATATATAAGAAAATTATTAAAATTTTCAATAAAAATAAACTTACAAAGTTATTTTTTTCGAAAATTTAAATCATATTTTCGTTAAAAGTCATTTCACCAAAAAAATTGCATTAGTTTCATATTCGTATTACTCAATGTAAATTTCATTAGCTCGCGGTTTCTTATTCAGATTGTTATCAAAGCTGATTATGTAATGACTCCAACAAATTTTGCAATTAAAATTATTGAATTTATTGAATTATGACGTAATCATTCAGTATCCGCAAAAAGCGGCACAATTAATACGCGAATTTCATTGCGTCGCTGTTTGCAAAATAGCCGAATGCTTTCACAAGAACTCGATATCACAAAAGTCAATATAAAAATACTTGAAGCAGCCTTAACAAGAATCTGAAAATCAAATTCGTTAAATCAATTCGTTATCGACAAACAAAATTTTTTAAAAATAACTGTGTTTCAATGCATATTATTCAATGAATTATTCATCGACTTCGTGAAACGTGGCAATTAGACTTCCTATATAACATATTGACGAACTTCATCTAAATTCCCCCCTCCGATCGCGAGCGATGCAAGGACAGTCGAGAGATCGTTCGCAATCTGGCGCCTAAGAATCCGATCGATCCAGGAATGATGCTTGCAACGATCTCGACGATTAATTTTACCTACACAAAGGAGCTAAGGAAAGATTCTTCCTCTTTCTAACAAGTGTTTTCCCGTTGACCGGATCACTCGAACTCGAACATACCATCCACACATTCAAAGACTCATACAAGATACTATCCCGAAAATCAACTACAGAGAGACAAAGGAATCCAGTCTTTTGATGCAGCATCGTCGAAAAGCTGAAAATTTGAGAAAGAAAACGGAAAAGGAAAAGGAGAGACAAAAGGAAGAGGAGACCATCGGATGTCATTGGATTGTCTTTTTGTTCGACGAGCATTGCGCAACTTTTCGTGAAAGTAACGCAATCTTCGCGAATCTTACAGGAATCGAATTAACTCTCCAATAAAATGCACCGGGAAGAGAAATTGAGAATTGTGAAAACAACTTGTTCAAAATTTACTGACTGGCAAGCACATTTCTGCGAACCTTCCTCGCTTGTCAGTAGATCAAGAAAAATTGTTTCAACCTTCATATTTTGAATATATATAATACGAAATAATTGTAATTAAATGTAATATATATATATATATATATATATATATATATATGTATATATTGCATTTTAAAATATATATATCGCATATTCAATGAATATATAAATTAAGAAAAATCGGGGAAACGTGCCAAGAGAGTATTTTATGTCTAATATAGTAAAAAATAGATGTAGAGCGGCAGAAATAATAGAAATTTCATCAATCTCAAGAATAAAGAAAATATATGTATCAAATTTCAAATGATCATCAAAACTACTTGCAAAGACTAAGCTTTTCGATAATCATCGAAAGGCTTAGTTGTCTGAATTTAAAATATATGATAAATATTTTGTCATAATCAACTATTTCCGCCAAAAATATTATTCTATATATAGAACAATAATGGAAGGGCATCTTGCGTGCCGATACAACACGCAAGACTAAATACTTACGTACTATAACTTAATTTACCTTTTTTACCGTACATCACCAGTGAAAGTTCACTATGAAAGCAGCATCACGTTCTTGAGAATCTGGCTAGCAAAACTTTCAAAAAGGCAAAATACATTTTTGAAAGCAGCTATTATGCCAAAATTATCTTCTAAATCTCACCAGTAGACTTGAAAATCCAAATGCCTGGAAAATTTCACTATTTAGCAGCAACGCGGAAATTATACTTTTACTACACATCTTCATAAAATGAAGACATATATAATAAGTAAGTACAATAAACACAAATACATAAAACTTTCTGAAAATTATTTAAAAATACCCTGAAAAATAAAAATATAAATATAATTTTTTGTTTTATTTCATTAAAAGTAATTATTATAAACATAAGAAATTAAGGGATTAAGAAATATTTTACTATGTATATATCATAATCTCATTCACTCAAAGAGACATACAAATCATCTTTCATCAAACGTAACATTCGAATTTCTCACGCACATAAAATACTTTCATAAAATATTACGGGAAAACATCTTGATTTCTGCGCGTGCCTAGTTTAAAAAGATTATAACAAGAAAAAGATACTTCTTAAAAATCTTATTAAACTTTCAGAACTGCGAGAAATCAATGTAATTCGATAAATATATACCTCATATATATCTCGAGATGAGAAAAATCTGTCGATATATAATAAAAGTGCAGCACACAAGAAAATTATAAATTAATATATAAAAAAATATGGAAAACAACTGCAATTTACACAGAAATTTAAAATTTGCCTTATGAACTATGCGAAATTGATTATCAGGAATAATCTTAAAACTTATACTATTTACCAATGTTACCAATACTATACCATCCAAAGTTAATACATTACCAATCTGATGAAATCTTGATGTCTTCTCTCGTTTAAAAGCTCAAAATGCGAGACCTTTAAACTCGAAACATCCATCTTCATATCTTCAGTTGTAGTATAAAAGTTGTAGAAGAAAAAAAACACATCGCGAATGTAAGCTTGATCGAAAATAACCGCGATTGGGGGAAGAAAAAACAAAGATAAATATATAATACAATTATGATACGCATCGAGATCCAAAAATCCTAAAATGAGGATATTCAGAAACTCAATTGTAAACGAATTTCATTTCTCCCATTCGTTTCTGAATTTTAAGACACTCAAAAACTGACAGCGTTTTTGATTGTCTCTTGGATACTCAGACATCTGCTTCTTTCTTCGATCTTCTTTCTTCTTTTATTACATGGACAATAATTCGTCAACGGAAAATTTAGAAATGTTACAATGCATAAAAATTGTCAAGCCAAGATGACTAGGAAGTTTCGAAGAGCAGAAAAAGGTGCATCTTTTTTGACTATCAACTTGCACATTGAAAATAATAATGCATAATTATTCTCTAATTTTCCGTGGACGAAAAATAAAATTCCGGACACTCCCGCAGCGCGGTTTCTTCAGAAATCTCAGAAAATTTAATAATAATTCTTGAATATCGCGCGAAATCTGAAAAATATTTTCTACTCGATATTGAAAAAAATAATTAAGATTTCTGATATTTCGACGAAACGCAGCTTATGATAATCAGCGGAAAAAATAAACGCGCATTGTTGTGGCTTCATAACATTTTAGATTTTTTTTACTGCAAATAAGAGAAAAACTTTTTCTTTTATCGCTAAAAGGAATAATCTAAAATCGATATAAAGCACACATCAAAAGAAAGATACACGTAAATTTATATTATACACAACATTAAATATTCATAAACATAAAACATCCATTCTTCCCCATACATTCGCATCTCACTTTCATATCATTCACAAAAAAATATCACAAATGAAAATTAATTTTATGCAAGAAATGATTCTAATCATCTTACCAATGATTAGATCTACTGACTTGCACGACTATTTTCATTTGCGAACACATCAATCAATATGTTACACATATTGCTATTATGTAAATATGAAATATAAATTATGTATGTACGTTTAACAAACATGAAGTTTAAAGCGCACATACATAAATAAGTTGCATCGAAACAAGATTATATCACGATCATCTTGTAACCAATACCTCCTCGTATATTACCTTTTTACCTTGATCTAATATTACCCTTTTTTTACCTCTTCTCAAATATCCTTACCGATACTTTACCAGTGCTGCTGCGATCTTCTATCTTCTTTCTTGCGCGTAGAAAAAGCGAAACGCGCGCACGCAAGTCGTTTTACGCGAAAAAAATTGCGCAAACGAAAATTAGTGCGTCGCAAAATCACAAAGTAAAGAACACGTCCATCGTAAAAGAGAGATGGACGAGTATTCGATACATAAGCGACAAAAACGTGCACGTAATGTCCGAATTCGAGCATCAATCACGTGTTTGTAACATTCTCACCTCCGTGTTAATCTTTTAAGATCCACTGACTTATTCAAAGAGTCACTTTGAAAAATTTTAGCTCGAACGATGTACCTCCGTTCGAACGAAAATATCGCAAGGATGGACTTTGAAATCAAATCATCGTGGATCCGCAAGATTAAACCCGAAAGAAAAACGCGATTACCGAGACGCCTTCGCAGCAAAAACTCGCCGACGAAAGCGCGATGATGTTCCTCTCGTGGATGATCAAACGTGCAAAAGGCACGCTTGCAAATCTCTTCTCTCTTCTGACATTGCTTTCTTCTTTCCAAGGATTCGGAGAAGCTCTGTGCACCGCTCCGATCGAGAAATCGCTCGATCGTAACCGCTCGACGAGCTTCTCCCTCGCGTTTTCGTTCCTTCGTCTTGAACTCTTCTTTATCATTGTACCCTAGACACTTTGGGGGCGGGTCAAAATACACAAAGAAAGGGAGCAGATAGAGCAAAATTGTGACATGGCATGGTACAACAACAACAACGAGAGTCAAATAACGAGAAAGTACAATACCATGAATAATAATGATAATGATGTAAATGTTTATACGTAATTGTTATAAATATATAATAAATATTTTATATATATATATATATATATATATATATAAAATAGAAAAACAGTATTATAGTGTTAAGTATATTTTATATATATATATATATATATACGAAGTACGTGTATTTATATATTATATGAAACCCTTCCTTTATCGGACGCTCTCTCATATGTATACATGCATGCTTAGCGCACTCACGTATGCACATATGAGAGAATAATAGATATAATCGGGTTAATTAAATATAATTTATGTTTTATGCGTTACAAACAAAGAAGCATTATGTACACTGTTAGTAAAAAAAAATAAATAAATATGTCGTGTGCAAGCGCGTGCTCGTGCGGGCGGATCCCTCTCTATGGACACGTATATTCACCACACATATGTATATATAAAATGTATCAAACCTCGATTACCACCACCATGCACCATACATCGTCGTGTCTACGAAAGAACGCATCGCGCTTGCACACTTTCGCAAAGTTAAAGTGTAAAGTTAAACTACCGAAGGAAGCGTGGCATGCAAGACGAGAATTACGCCAAAAAAAAAAAATATATATATATATATGTGGCACAAATGGGTTAAAAACTATCGAATACGTTTACACGGAATGGATAAAGAAAGATTATATATATACATATACACATGTATATATATATAAAAATATATATATGTATATATATATATAATTGTTCACACATCGTTATATCGTATTCTTGGCGCGCACGCTCGCGCGACCAAGTTTTCATAAAGTGAAACGTGCTTTTTTTGTTCGTTTTTTTTCACCCATTGTCTAATAGAGTCGCATCGTAAATATACATATGTGCAATTGGACGATTAAGAACAATCAACAATTTCCTTTCGGCCGGTTCCGCGACTTACGATCAGCCGTCAAAGAAATTCTGTAAACAAGCGCGTGTTTCAGAGAGAGAAAGAAACGAGACAGGTGTTTATGATAGGAAAAGAAGAGACAGGCAGAGTCGCGAGGATGATGGAATTCCTCCCCGCTTCTGCGTCGTGCATAGTAGTAGGACAGAAGGAAAAAGGATGCGAAACATCCCTCGGAACGCTATTACAGAGCAGAGTGAATTCTACTGAGAATTCGCGCACAGCTGATCGTACGTCAACGCAGCCGGTGTGTATTAAATCGCGATAAAAATATAGGATATGTTTCCCGCGTGAGTCCTCGTTACACATATGATATATCGTTTATCCTTATCAACAAAAAAAACACGTTACGACTACAACTGGCTGAGATTTTTGTTCTCTTTCATTATATCTCTGGGAGCTGAGGGTGACTCTTGTCCCGGGTAGGCAGAGGCAAACGCGATCGTTTCACTGTTGCCGGAAGAAAACTGCCGAAGTTCGTCGAATTCAGGTATCCGCGAAAGGAGCATGTTAAAGAGACACATTCGGCTACGTTTCTTCAGACAGATGTGAGTGTGTGTGCGCGTGGCGCGTTTACCTTTACCATGGCTTGTCGCCGGGAACGCTCTTTTCGTGTTTTCACGATAGAAATTCACGAGAGAGAGAATAAAAAAAAATGTCTACGCGCTGCAAACAACGTGGCGCAACTCCGGTCCTAAAATCGCGTACTCAACGACGCGTCTCGTCGACCGAACCGAGACTCGAGGGAAGATTCAATGTGCGTGAGATAATATATGATACGGAATTCAAGGCGATAATCAAAAAACGTACGAGAGAGCTTTTGCAATTTGAAACTCCAAAACAAAAACGTAAATAAAACGCGTGCTTTCTCGGGACAAATGGAGCCTAAACATGAATATTAATCGCGCGAAAGAAGCGTATTTTTGATATTTATATTGGCCCCTCTTCCTTATCCTTCAAAAATGATTCGACTCGGAAACTAGATTCAAGGCAACAAGTCTCTGACGGTGAAATAAAACGACCTTCGCTATCAATGCGAGCATCTGTCCGATATTTCTTTCTTGCAAATGCGCGAACGATACGCGACACCGTGATATTTGTACGTAAGAAAAATGTTTATTCTCGTCTACCGTGATGAGCAAAAAAAAACTCTCGTGATTGTAATAGACACCTGGCGCATAAGAATATCATGAAAGAAAATTACCGTTGAATATTAAACATCAGGAATTGCGCGACCATGAGGTCTGACGATGAATTCGAGCTCTAGATTTAGCAACGCTAGCATTGACAGAGAGGTCGCTCCTCTCTCTCCTAAATTACCTGGTCTCCCTCGTTGGATCACCTCGTGGGCGATCATGTAACCCTAAAAGACGATTTAAAAAAAAAAAAGACAAAATTTCGCGCGATCACGTCTTAAAAAAGCCCTATCTAAGCTAATTTTAATACCGAAATTAGTCTTAATACGGTAAAAAATTTAATTTCCTTTTTATTTCTCTTCTCCCACCTCTCTCTCTCAATGTGCTCTCATTTTCATAATCTTTTAATCGTATAAATAATGAGGATAACGAAAAACTGATATCGAATAACCTCGTCAATCGCATCCACTACAGCTGTATTGTTTTGAAAAATAATGTTATTTGAGTTAATTTCACCTGAAGATTTGCGATTAGATTGCTTCTTGCAAATATTGCCGGGGATATTATTTTCGATCCATCGAATTATACATATAATGTTCGCTTCTCGAGTCGCGAAAGACGTGGGGTCGAACAGACGATGCGCATGATTTCCGCCATCTGGATGATCGGCATCAGGCGTGTATCATCTGCCGTCTAATGCCCAGCTGTCGCAGATTGGCAGATGCAAGCAATACGACGAGCCCGCAGCCGGTTCGTCGTCTCAACACACGTTGCCAAACTAAGACGACTGGCAAAAATCTCTTTGTTTTATAGTTTTTTTCTAGAGAAAATCGTCTTCTTTTGCATAGGGGAAGAATTATGGAGGAAAAACCTGTGGGTGCATCCAGAAGCACAACCGCTCACTGAGCGGCTAAAATAGCAATTGAATGTGATTGGTTTCTATGTTTGAATTCACCAATCACATTCGATTACTACTTAGGTCCAATTCCACAACTCACTTTAACCGAAGTTTACTCGTTAAAGGAGAATTACATTGCGTCCAATGTCCGATATATGGCGTCTCATTGGATATAGTGGGCTTTGGAAGCAATGTAAATTGTCCTTTAACGAGTAAACTTCGGTTAAAGTGAGTTGTGGAATTGAACCTAAGTAGCAATCGAATGTGATTGGTAAATTTAAACATAGAAACCAATCACATTCAGTTAGTCGAGCTAAACTTCGGTTAGAATAAATTGTGGAACTAGACCTTAGTCGTTCAATGAACGGTTGTGCTAGTGGATGCACCCAAAGGTTTTTCCTCTCATCATTCTTCCCCTATGCGAAAGAAAACGATTTTCCCCATGAACCCTTTGACTATATACCTAAAAAAGCACACATAGGCTGCAGTCTGGACGACACTCTGATGCGTTTGACCAATCAGGACAAAAAAAATAAAGATTCCTTTAACCTGATTGATCAGTCAAAGTACCCAGAGCGTCTCCCCAACCTATCCTAAATTTATCAAAAAACAGCAATATGTGCAAAATATTTTAAAGAAAATTATTTGGAGAAGATTGATTTATCTCATATGCGTTTAAATTCAATTCCAAATACCACGTGCAGAAAGAAAAATTAGTATAAATATAATGAGAAATATAAATCTTAATCAAATTTTCAACAATTTTAATATGTGCACGCGATGTGTGGACAATGATTTGATAGACAATCATAAGTATGAGTTAATAAAAATAATAATTGCATTTAAAAATAAAATTCTATTACTTCGAAAAATTCATTCAAAAATCGTACTTGATACATGTTAGAAAAGATTTCAAAAAATAATATTTAAAGGATAAGAATAATTTGTAAATTATAATAAAAAATTATGTTCATTTATGTAATATATATTGCGTTACATGATTATTAGTAGTTTTTGTTTTAGCCGTTTAGTTCTTAACCGCTGAGATTTTGGATCGTAAAATGGCTGCCCATTAGGCAATACATAGGTATATAGTCAAAAAGAAAAATAAATCCTAATAAATTACTTTTAATCCTAATTTATTCATTATCTATAAAATTCATTAAAGCCTATTCATTTTTTAGAGATTTAATGCTAATGTGTATGAATAATCATAGCTTCGAGACTACAATGTTAAAAATAAAAGCTTATTGCATTCGCATAATTTTGTAAATTAATTAATTTATAAGAAACTAATGCATTGATTCAAAAAAGAAAAATACTTTTGGATGCCTTTGAATGGAAAAAATATATGTATGTAATTTGAAGAACAACTGCTTTGAGATGTTATAATTCGATTTTTGTATTGTTTAAAAAAATGATTATTGACTTACTAGAAATTGGCATCCCATTAGGGATTAATATCACTAATTTGATAAAATTTTCAAATGTCATGTAATAAGTACGTATTATATACTGTGCCAAAAGATTGTCAAATTTTTCTTTGTAGGTAGTAATTTTTACAATTCAAATACCAAGCTGTGAGCATATGATTTTTTTTCGCTCAGACATATTTAATTCAAATAATTTTGATGTATTTCTTATTTTTTTTAAATTTATTTATTTATCAAAGTATAATTCATAAATATAAAATTATAATTATTATACCATACAATTAGTGTTATGTTCGTAATTACAATTGAGTATTCATAAAACAATACTGCGGGTTTTATTATAATCTCATCATGTATCGAAATCATTCATTGATACTGTAGTGATTTTACTGTTATGTAATGTATATTATAATATGTGTATGTGTGATGCACGTATCTCGTATAGTTCAATGTCCCTATACGCGGGGATCGTGATAAATATGAGTCATCAATATAAATGAGGAATTTTATTATTTTTTATAGTCTCATCTCCGTGAACAAAGAATTTATTTTTTTTTCTTTTTTATTCATTTTAATTATCTAACCTAACCTAATCTATTCAAATTTTTAATGCGAAAGATTTTTCTAATAATCTAATTTCCATCAATTCATCTGCAACATCATATAACAAATCTTACCGAATCTTTCATGTAATGTTTTGAATCTGCTGATCGAAAATCTCTTTCTTGAAATGTAAGTATTGTCTAATCGCATGTTAATTTCCTCACGAATCGATTGAAAACTTATAATAATTAAATTATCTAACTTCCACAATTTCGAATCTCCATCTGTTTAAAAAACATATATTGATTAATGTGATAAATTAAAAAGGACCTATATCTAACATACCTATATCTTTTTTTTCTTAATATCAATCAAAGTCAATGCCGTTCCTCTCATTTGCTCATTCGTCTCTCTTTTATCATCTTTCTTCTACAGAAACTGCTGCGTAGGTTTCTCTATCACACACATTCTAAATTTTGTAACATCCCAAAGCCAATATTTGTGGCTCTGTTTCGACCAAATACGTAATTATCTATACATGTAAATACTCACTTATTTCCATGGCTGCCACGACGTATTTCTATCCATAATATTATTGATAGAAAAATTCAAATAACGAGTGTTCTGCATAATCTCAGGTCTAACTATACGTACTGAACGTACTGTAATAGGGAGAAATCGTGTTAATTCACGACTATTATGAAATCGTGTTAATTCACGACTATCATAAAGTCGTGCAGATTCATAACTATCATAACGTTGTGCAGGTTGATGACTATTATGAAGTGGTATCATAGGTGGTATAGGTGGTATAGGTTCGCGCCTATCATAAAATGAACATACGCGCCTATCATACAATGGCTCATGATAAACTGAAAGAAAATGAAAATAATATAAATAATTAAAAAAAAAAAGACAATATTGGAAAAGACTGAATCTAATCAAAACAAAGGTAAAGATATTCTTGTCCTTGTTTGACTTCTCATTTCATCATGCAATTTATATATCATGCTATTTATTGATTCTACAAAATCGATTTGCCGAAAGTCGCTCATAATATTTCATAAATTACTCATTATTGCATACGATTAAGAAATACATTGATAAAAATCAACTTTTAAACATATAGCAAAGAATGCTAAAAATTTATGTGATTTTATTCGATAATCAAAGTGATTAAATAGAACGGTCACTTTAAATTGTTTCAGCGTAAAACGATCGACGAATGTAGCTAACGCTGCCGAAATATAGTACACGCTGAAACTGTTTTTCATGGAGTGTCAAATTTCTCGAAGAGCATAAAACTAGGCTGTCAAGACTGTCGACTCATATACATCGACTGAGCGAGGTCCCGTTATATTCCTACCTACTCGAGGAATTCTCACGTTATCTCGGTTTCAATTTCCCATAGCAACAGGAAAATAACGTTAACCGGATGCACATCGAAATTTTTTTCATGGCAAAAATTCGCCGAGCTACAACTTTCTGTCTTGTCAACGAAATTCGAATGTAAAGTTGCGAGCGAAAATGTAAAAACAATCGTCGAATATATTTCTCTTCTTAAATTTACAAATGTAAATAAAATTAATTGATTATGAAAATGGAGATCACATCGAGAGAGCTCTACTTCCCATCTCCTATAATTTTTATACTGATGCGATTCGAATTATTCCGCCTTTAATTTTCAATTACTTTTTTATTAACCTTAACCGCGTATCAATTATATCATTATTCAAATATCGTTGCATTTGTAAGAGATCAAAGATTTAAAGAAATCGTAAGTAATCGATACATTCCACGCTGCGAACCGAATTAACTCTCTCTCTAATAAATTTAATCATTTAATAAAAGGTTAATAAATTAATAAAAAACTTTATGATCTGTATGTCGAGTCCTGAATTCTCCGCCTTTGCTCGCTCTCACTTTTCTCTTTCTCTCTCTCCCATTCTCTCTTTTCTCATAACTCTCGTTATGGACGTATTTACGTAAACAATAATGAATCATTTTTTGCGATCGGAGGAAGTTATATGTGTTACTACTATCTACTGTTAATAACACTACTATTATCGTGTCGCGTAATGGGAAATAAAAGTTTATCATCGGGAAATAAGATATAGCTAACTATTAATCATCTCGTTTTTTTATAGGGAAATTGACACGAGAGATTGAATCTCGTGTGCCCTCGGTCGATTGGGGGCAATCCTCTTCGCGCTGTCGTACTCCTTTCGGAGGAGAGAGAGGCCGCAGCGTTGCGCGTTGTGAGGCTAACGAAGACGAGTCGATGTATCACAGAACGAATACCGTGTATACCAATTATAGAAAATCGATGTAGATGTAATAAAAAAAAAAAAAGGCGCGCACGGCTCGTCTTACGTCAGACCTCGTGTCGCGACGCTACATTAAGAAAAGAAAAAGGTAGAGATGTACACAAAGAACTTAAGAATTTAACGGAAAAGCTCTACATGCCCTGATAGAAAATAAAAAGCTCTTTCAGAGACCGTGCTACACTTGAACGCACCGGAATTTAGGTTGAACCACGTTATCGACAGCGAAAGAAAAATAAGCTCCTTCCCGCCTGCGCAATAGGCACATATAATTACGCGCGCGCACACACATACACACACACATGTGTGTTTCTCGCTGTGTACACGTTATCGAAACTTTTAGAAGCGTACTCGCTTGTGAATGAGCCATTGTCCGTTTCCGCCACATTAGAAAGATACGTATCACCGTTTGAAATTTTCCACGTTCTCGAGAGCTCATTCAAAGAAGTACGCGCGTATTATACTCGACTAATTATAAATCTGTTTCGAATTTGCATCTTACCATTGTGGAAACTATTCTCATGTTGAGCCTGTTCGCGTAATAAACGCGCTCCAAATTCTAACGAGTTAAGCCAATTACGAGTGCCTATTGTTACGGGGGTCGGAGACAGTTGGAAAATGGCGAGGATGAGCCTACCTTGTGAGTCGCGTTGAGCCTGTTGTGCGGCCTCTTGAGCTGCTTGAAACACCTCATCTGTCCCGCCTCCTCTCAGTAAATCCACGACACCCCCCGCGTTACTTCGGTCTCCAGTAACGTGCCACGCGCCAAGGCTTGCTAAAATAAAGGATAACCATAACCGATAAGTCTTATTGTAAAATTAAATTTACTCTTTGCGCGATACCGTTATGTCAAAAAATGCATCTTTACATAAAACAACAAGAATCCGCCGCTTTGTCAAGTTTTCGATTAAATGTAAAAACAAAGATTAAGATTAATTTTGAATTGTTTCAGATTCTTACTTAAAAATCTCAAATAATTTACAATTAATGCATTGTATCGTAAAAAGAATTACATTCCAGGGATATATATATATGAAGGGTACTTTATTCACATAAACTCTTTTAAAGGGGAACAAAAATATTTTAGGACATATATGTAAGGTATTATGTAAGGTATTACGCAGCGAAACACAGGGCTTCATGATCGAAAATTCGCACAATGTTCCCTTATACAATGGAAGTGCTTAAGATACATTTATATAATACAATACACTCCTAACACTCGTCCCTCTATATTCACGGTTCGTTACAGCAAGTAATATTTGGCAAATTACGCGGAATAACATACATATCTGTCCCGCAGTTTGTTATATTCGTGCACATACTTGCATACACACGTATAGCTCGCAATCACACAAATTTTAAACGCTTAATCTACACGTAACATTTAAGAAACAGATAAATAAAGACTAGACAGAACACTATATAAACAGATAATACTGATAGGTTGAGACTATTTAAAATTCAAATACTTTGTACGTATCGCTCGTCATACTTGGACTCGCATATATCTTTGGATTATTTATTGTTAAAACAGTCAGTTTGGAAGTGATTCTTGTTGAGTTTCGACTCCAGAATAAATTTAACGTCAAAATGCAAAAACAAAGAAGGAATATCTGTCAGCAATGTGCATATATTCTACAAAGCATGTTCGATTTGAGCGGACGATTTAAGAATATCCCGGATTTATATCAGTCTCCAATGTTTTGAACGAAATTATACGGCGACAATTAATACTGACAATCTTGGCTGATCGAACTCGACGTAGAAGAGTGCGGTGCGTGTGACATTACAATACTCGCGTGCCTACGCACACGCACACTAAGTGTGTCTAGGCTGGACTGGGGTATTAGCAGGTTGTTGCCTCCATCTCCTCCTGACGACGTTCAATTTTTTCAAATAGAACTGCAGTGTTGAGCGATTAATGCCGTACATCTCGGATGCCTGAGTGGTGCTAACGCCCTGTTGCAATATTGCCTCCAGGGACATTTTAACCGAGTCTAAACTATATTTTCTGCCCTGCTTACTTGCCAGTGATTTAAGCAACGCGCCTACGTCAACGTCCGGGCGCGGCCGCCTCATGTTTGGCACTTTTTTACATTCGAGGAAATGGGAAGCCCATAGGGCACCACCATCACCACTACCGAAATTCCCTCTCGACCGAGACCGCGCTCCCGCCCCCCCACCTGCAACGAGGAAACCCAAGCTAGTGTCGGCCAATTTGTTACACGGCCCGCTTTAACAGATAACAAACAAAAGAACGAAACGACTTCGCGACATCAAACTATTTATTCGTTCAACATATAAACCCTTCCCTATTTACGAGCAAACGAGAAACACGATTTATTACGATTATCACGACCGGCAATATCGCTACTCCTGTTCAAGAATCACTTTCCAATCACTGTATTAGACGTCAAGCTCTGCTTCGATCCAAATAAATCTTTTGGATCGAAGATTCGCTACTGTCGTTGACTCTCTCCAGAATGTGAAATTTCATATAGAATGGAATTATCAGCTGTATGTATATTTTCCATACTCTTAGACGCGACACACAGTTTAGCGATGCGCAAGTTTAAACGCACGTCATTGCAATTTGTATTGTATTGTGTCTAATTGAGATAAATAAACCCTGTATTCCGCTACGATAAAACTAAAAAAATTATAATAAACAATTATGAAAAGAATTTAAACTTACCGGGGTGTTGGGTGGGGTCGTGGGACGGTCCAGCTCGATTGTTGTCCTGCTCTACATCATTTAGATCGTTCATATCGTCGTCCAACGTTAAGTCTTCGACACACTCCTCAGATTCCTCTAGGTATTCAGACTTTGGCTCGATGAGATTATCATTTGTCTCGGACTTTTCGAGTGGCTACAGAATATTAAGACGTATTAAAAATCGTGATATCAAAAAAGCTCTTTTATTATTATACATAAGAAATTAAATCTACTATAGATAAAAAAAAAGATATGTCTCACACCGTTTCCCCACTGCAATGTGTAATAAAACCAAAGCAGTAGGATAAAGTACGAATTTTTCTTTACCAACGAAGCGAAAGAAACAGCGCTTTTGGCGACAGCCTCTACTAGAGCGTTGGCACGCGCATGCGAGAAAAAGAGATAAAAATTCGCAACACTTTATAATATACCTGTAATATCTCGTCGGCGGGTTTCGTCAACTGCGTCATCAAAGCTGACCTGCCAAGAGAGTCAATCGAGTCCGCGTGCACTTTCTCGTCTGTCACAGGCGCGATTCCAAGAGCCGGTACACCCATTTGTTGAGGCATGTCACTAGAATTCGATGCATCTTGCATTTCTAACGTATTAGTATCTTCCCCCAAACTTCTTCTCCGAAACCTATTTCTTTTTCTTGATGTTGGACTTTGTGAGCCTTCTCTGTATGATAAAAAAAACAAATGATTTTTAACAATGTTTTCAAAATTGGAAAATATTATATTTAAAAAAAAATCAATTTATCTTGAAATACCTCGAGCAGAGCCTCTTCGACGACCCTTGAGGACTAGCCGTATCCTCTGGTAAATCTGCTACAGGACCTTGTGCCACACTCTGCCTAGGAACTTTGTTCTTTTCTATCGTTAGACCGGAAGACGCGTGTGGAATGTCTAACGATGGTGAAACGCGTGCTATCGGTTGTGAGACGGTTTTCTGTGCTCTGGATTCAGTTTTACTACTGCCAGCAGTTTTACTTTCCGAAAGGCCCTTAATTTGCAAAGACTCAGCGGCTTTGAGGAGTGCTGCCAATTGGTCTTGGGAAATATTAACTTCCCCCCTATACATATAGTCCATCATTGCCTTAAGTTCCTTGAATTTAACATCCTTGAGTATGAAGACTGGGTGCTTGTCATAGTGTTCGCTGAGGAGGCACTGTAACATTAAAAGTACATATTCCTTCAAACAATATTCATAATGTTCATAATATTCATAATGTAAAATTCATTTTCAAAACGTGTAATTTTAAATGTAAATTTAAATGTAAAATGTTGCCTCGATAACTTTTTGATTATAAGACATAAATATGCAAAAGCATAAAAATTTAGAATAAATATTATTCATGAAATATAACATTAAAAGCTTTTATAATTAAAAATAACTTTTGAGAAAAAAAGCATTAGTCTCCTACATGTATATATGTATATATACCATACTACATATATATATATACAATTAGAATACAAAGTCCCATCTCTGTAACTGTAGATTCAATTCGAGTACATTATTCATTTTCATGGTATTCAATTACTGCAATAGCATCTCTGCATCCCCACCCATATCAGGATAAAATCCCAGGGCAAGTGCCCTGGAAATCAGCCATCTTGCTTTCCCTGTATTGATCAAGAGGAAACCTAGGAGGGGGCTACACAGGCTTTTGCTCCCCACCCTCCCACTACACATTATACACTCCTGCCCAGGCAACAAGCACGGCCATCTTGTTTCAACTTGAGACTCTTTCCCTCTCTCCCTTCGCTTCTCAACAATCTATCTCACTCTCTACCAACGTATTTCGTATTGATCTAACCCAACGATGCCAACGGGACAAAGAAGCAACCGGAAAAGCTTCATGGCACAAAATTATAATTTGTTTGATGCGGCACAATTATTTTATGTCATAATTCCTTCATTTTTAAATTGCATTCTCGCGTAAGTAACAGATAAAATTTGCGACAAGCATGATTTTTAATAAAACTGTAAACATTATTATTTAACTATTGCAACTAAACTACCTCCGCAATCAAACACAAATATTACTTTACAATTAACTATTATAATGAAAAAGTACAAAGAAAAACGAGGAGAATTTTGCCAAAAATTACATTAATTTACTTCAGATTATATAAAAGAATCTATTAAAGAGGCGATTCGTAGTCGAGATCTTTTGAAACTGTGCAAGCTTTTTTAAACTATACGCCAAGAAATAAAACTGACGTATCATGACATTAGGTAACGATAAATAAAACGTTTCACTCACCTCAAAATATGGACTGCATGCGGAGAGGACTACTTTGTGAGCCTTGAGAGTTTTCCCCTCTGCTGCCAAGGTGCAGTCGACCAATGTTCCGCTTTCGAGGAGTGTGTCGAAATTTTGAATCAACGTACTTTGGTGGTTGTTCCACCTGAGACAAAACTGTTGGTCGTCCTCCATTTTCTTAATTGCTTCGTTTCCTCGTTTCTACACAGATGGAGAAAACAGGCAAAATTAGCGATAAACGAACAAAGCAGACGAACAAAGCAGACGAACAAACGAGAACCGAAAGAACATACAGAGTGAGAAATGGGGTTGTTCTCTCTCCTGTTCCTTGCGTCTTTGCTATCGATTGACCAACGGACCCGACGCTATCTCGTCCTCCCGCGACCGATTATTATCGCGCACATCGAGCCGGACGACGTACCCGCGAAAGTACGCCTTTCGACTTTCGTTCCGGTTAGACAATCCTGTCCTTCCCTCTCCCGTTCTTTCGCCTTTTCGCACGCGGCTCTCGCGGGAGGACGACAGAGGCGAAAGCTCCGCAACGAAGCGCCGAAGCTTCCAAAATGGCCGTGTGCGATGCAAGCGCGTCGGTCGGATCGCTCTTCTGGCCTTTGTGCGTGTCTCGTAACGGTAACGGACTGCTACTTGGTGGGGATGATGCAGGAGGACGCGCAAGCACCGCGCACGCGCAGCTGCGACGTCCGGGCTGCGCGCACGACTTGCGCAACAACTGCGGAGGCCCCTGGGACTCAGGGGCGGCTACTACTGGCGTGACTAGACTCGCTCTCTTATCCAGGTCGTCCGAAAAATTTTTTGTCGCAGAAAGAAAAATGTCTCGTGCGCGAATTTCTAATGCATCGGAGATCGTAAGAACGCTGATGATAATAATAATAAAAAATAATAGACAATAATAAAAAGTATGGCTCTTTGTAAAAGTATAATTTAATGAAGAAAGATTAAAAAATCTCGTGAAAAAAACATGTTTAAAATATATATCCGAAGCTAACGCGATATAGCAAACTTTAACAATCTTAAAAATACAATTTAGAAACGACTTGTAAACCACGATTTATTTTAATCGATCGTTCAACGCTTTCCATCGTGACGTGTCAGCAATTCCTGCGTCACCGTTCCCGAGACGTGGAAAATAAAATCAGAACAGGTCGAACTCGATTTACGTCAACACCAATTTATATTAGAAGCGTAATAAATACGGAAAATCGATCACGCAGTTCGCGACCGGGTGGGGAAGAACTAGACATGCCTGCAGCAGGGGGAATTGTTGGAACCAAGTACGCAGTCGCAAAGTACCGCGAGGCACAGCTATCGTGAAAGAGGAGAGAGAAGGATAGAACCATCGCTTCGCGGCCTACATGCGATTGCATAATCTATTTATATTGTTATCTCGCGCAAGAGAGCGCGTTACGTCAGACGACCAAGTATCGAGCGGCAACGTGTGTGCGAGAGACAAATTGTTGACAGATAATTATACATATGTATACAAATATATCCCGATAATGTATAAGTCACGCTGAAAATCTATAGGTCACGTTGTGTATCACATTTTTTTGTCCTAGCGGCATATTTTCATTGGAACAAAGTCTTTTTTGCGCAACGCGAGAAAACATAGCTTCCATAAAGTGCAAAAAATAAAATAGATATATACAAGTTATATACAAGTTCGAGGAGAGGGAGAAAAAAATAAAATAGCGCGAAAAAATGGAGCTACATAAAAACGAATCTATTGTCGACAACGAAGGGAGAGATAAGACGAGAAAAGATGCGAGGAGGAGGGGAAAGGAGAAGAGGAAATTGCGCGACGACACGAGACGCGCCTCTCTTGCCCCCGCGACGTCCCTGGAAATCGCGCCGAAGCGAGATACGTGGATCGCAATATGGCGGTTTGGCGAGGTCGTGCCCGGGACAAAATGGCGACGAGTGAAAAGCTCGCGGAGGAAAACCACGGCGATCGATCTCGACCACGCGCGCGCGCGCGCGTCCTCTCAGGCCGACCGAATTCCCCGCGTTCGAGCGTCACGCCTGGGCAATGGACACTGAATTCGCAAACGGTCGCCGATTCACGCGGGAAATTCGCGTACCATTTCGGTTACCCCGACGACAACCGAGACGAGGACGATTCCCTATCTCTCCAAAACATTCGCCATCTCGTGAAACCGCCCGCGACACGCCATGTCACCCGCGCACCTCGCGCGATCCTTCCCGAAACGCGTACCGTACGAACCGCGCACGATTAATAATACCGAGGAGCTCACTCACCTCTAATAGGGAAGATATAAAAGAATCTAATATCACAGCAATGGAGTGGGAAAAGTAAAACAGCGTGGAGCGTCCAGACCCGGCGTCCACCTCGTGCGCTGCCCTTTTCAACTATGGCGTAGCTCTACGCCTTTTAGCTCTGCTACCGCGGACCGCCGCCGGAGGGCGCAGGCGTCTACGCAAACGGGAGCAAGACGCGTCCCGGAACGAGCAGGAGGGAAAAAACAGGAAAACGGCGCGCATGCGCGTCGCAAAGGAAATATTGCGACGCGATTGAGAATAGCATTGAGACACAGCCGAAGCCGAAATACGTATACGTGTGTTGGTCGGCGTCAGAATTGCGAACTTCTTTTTTAGCAACTCTCGGAATACAATCGATATATTACAAGCAGGGAAATTATGTCGAAAGAATTTTAAAGAACTTCTTTCAGAGAGCCTTGGAAAAATAAACTCTTCTATCGGATACCGCGCAAAAATGATCGAAGAAAAAAATCTCAATTATAATATTAATTTCTAATAGTATATTTATCGCAGCAAATTCTCTTCAAATCGATTTTCTTGAAAAAAAAAAACTCGAAATTTATATTTTAAAAATTTGCTTGAAATAAGTTTAATGTGAGAATTTATGGTCGTTCTTATAGTTTAACTTTATCATGCTACAAAATTGCCATTTCGCTATTTTTAAAATTATCTTATGTTTTTTTCGTACATAATGGCAATGCAAATTACAGTATGTATTATGTATTTATACTGTATGTAATTACTGTATGTAATGCAAAAGTAACATGATGAGCAATCATTTTCCGATAATGTATTTTTGAATAAAAAGTTAATTCATCGACATATATTTCCAAGGAAATTATATTACTTAAAAAATTTGCACTATTATAAATTAATTAAAATATTTGCAAAAGTAACATGATGAGCAATCATTTTCCGATAATGTATTTTTGAATAAAAAGTTAATTCATCGACATATATTTCCAAGGAAATTATATTACTTAAAAAATTTGCACTATTATAAATTAATTAAAAAATTGCTTGTGACATATCAAAATTATATAGCTTGCGTTACGGGTTTATAAATTCTATAATTGGACGAGTGATAATTACAATTACAGACAAGATCAAGTCGATGAAAATAATGTATATTAAAGTCCAGTTACACACATTTTTTATGTGCGAACATATCTCGTGTGATTCTATCTTGATTGTATTTTCTGTCTGCTAACTGTTCAATTCGAAACTATTTTCTTCCCGGATATAAAAGAATGGTTCTAAAATAATAAAGAATAAATTCTAAAAAAAAATGAAATATTCTTAATTGTAAATATTTTATTTCTCTTTATATATATTTCTCTCTCTCATCTCTATTTTTTAAAATTTTTTTTAAACCATTAGTACAATGTTAACACGTGCAAAAAAGTTTGGAAATGTAATTCTAAAACGAAAAATTTCTATCGATACATAACATTCACGTTATTAGTTATATTTTCTTACGAAATAATTCGATTCCGCTTTACCTGAACCAATATCATTTATGCTCACTTAATCTCGAGAGTAAATAAAGGCAGGCCGGAACCTGATGACATCGCAAATGTCGAATGGCAAAATAAATAACGGCAATAAAGTAGGCGTAAAATCAATATCTATCAAGAATCATATGCCCTTTTGCATCGGGTTTCGTATTGCGTCCTTTTACGTAACCATAAGATCGATCGTCGTCGACATCGCTCGCAATTCCGATGATCAAAACAAACAATTATGCGTCAAAAGAGATTCGCGACTGGGCCGACTTTAATTTTACGAAATAATTCTCGCCGTTAAAAAAAATCTCGCTCATTGAAACTCGCCGTTAAAACCATTTGGCGCGCTGGCACGATTATGTTAATATCTAGAAATTTCACGTCGAATAATCATGGCGGACGTTCTCCGGCTTTTCATCTCGCGTTATGTATTTAACAAGCGTCATGGCCGACGCTTTCCCGAATCTCTCTTATATGCGACCTCGATCATCCTTCCGTTAATACCCGATTCAAATACATCTGTCGCATGTGCGAATAACACGATATAAATTGCAGCCACAAATTACATACACAGAGGCGAATATATAACAAAATACTACGAGATGAGATGCGACCGCAATAATCCCGCACGCGATAATAAAGCTTACCTTATGTAACAAAACCGATTCGTACCGAGGCAGCTTGTCATTGGGCAATTAAAGAAAAACGCCGAGAAATTGCCGTAAAATTTGCGAACAGTCCCAACGACTCTCATGTGCACTTTAATTTGCCGAGCTGTATTTACAAACGCAATATACATACATAGTGTCCCGATTGTCTCGGACTCTAATCTGAGTCACAAAAATTCGCGCTTTATTGAAATCTTTACATCGCGAGGATGGTAAATCGATCCTCGAAGTTTCGCTTTAAAACGCCGGGGGCGATCGAAATCGAAAGGTCGCGGAAGCACCGAGATCATTTTTATTATACGTTAACCCGTTTAAAGTGCAATAACCTCGTTGTTTCTCACTCGACTTGCGTACATCTCGATATCCCCCGATATACGTTTCTAAGGACGGCTCTCGCCGGGAGCGAACGTCATCGGCAGAAACTCGAGACCGCGTCACCGCCGCTCGAACCGACGTCACGAGGAACACCGGCCTAAAATCACGAAACTGGCACGCGTACGTAATGGCCGACCCCGTCGTTCTCGCGCGAGACAAAATGGCGAAAAATCGTCGAAAAAGCTTGGGAAAGCGCGACGCGGACGAGCGAATCGGTGACGCGTCCGACGATAATTTCGCCCTCTCCTCCGCGTAACTCGATTTTCCCGAGTCCAGGTACATACGTGAGAACGCGGGCACGCGACATGGCGGCGGAACGCGACCCGATTTTCCACGAAACTTTCCACCGGACGGCGCGTTCTCCGGACTTTCGTCAAACCGGTTCGAAAAACGCACAGGACAAGCGACAAAAAACGAGCGCTGGATTCGTGTACTCACCTAAATATTGGCACAGTCTCTAATATCACAAGAGGAATTTGGAACTACGCGTCCGCTCCTCAGCGCGCACTATCCGAGCGTCATGGGTCCTTTTTACACAATGGCCGTGGCCGCGCTACGCGCTTTCGATCGATGGAGTTTCTGCGGGAAGACAGCGCCAGACGCACGGAAACGGCTCGCCCCGTCGCAGCGCCCCCAGACGCGGCGCAGAACGCGCGAACGCGTCCTCTGCGCCGCGACCGAGCACGGGAGTGGGGAAGGAAGGAGAGCGACGCAGGATCGTCGCAAAAGCGTCGGAGTCCCGAGAATCTAAAGCGACGCGTCTATATCTTTCCGCGTACCGTCGAGACGATCAAATCACTCGGCAAGTGTAATTCTTATTAAGGAGAGAATCAAGATTAATACTGTTTAATAATTGACAATAGTGCACGTTTCGTGAATTTTCTTCGCTTATATCGTTCTGAATTGTGTATGTAAACTCGATAGTTTTGAAAATCCTTCGAAAGACAGGACGCGAATGTAAGAAAAAACTCGGTACATGTCTACGAGGTAAAATTGAAAGTTGTAACGTCGCGTTTACGTTCGAAGCCTTCTCCTGTCTGCAACGCGCGCGTTTCAAAACGACGGTCCTGCCGCCCGACGTACGCCGTCACGGTATTGGCCGGCGGTGGGGAGGGCGCGCGAGTGGTGGTGGTAAAAAGCCGGGTTTCCGCTCTAGAGCGCGTTCGCGGCGTAGCGTAGCCGACGAGGCGCGGGAGAGGCGAAAGGCGACAGAGGCACGGGAGAAGTGGAAAGCCGGGAAGAGAGAGCCGACGAAGGAAAGAGAATCGGGGGTCCACAACAAAATCGCTTAATCGCTTTGCGCCACCGTCCGCAACGGAGCACAGCCCATCCGTCGCCGCCATCGCAGTGCCCCCTAGTGTGCATGCATGTTCCTCGCTTTCTCTCTCTCTCTCTCTCTTTCTCCCTCTTTTTCCCCTTTCTCCTTCTCTCCCGAGGGTCGCGCTCCGTCTCTCTCTCTCCTCCCTCTCCCTCTCCCTCTCCCTCCCTCGCCCTCGCGGTGTCTCCCGCTGTCTCTTTCTCCCCGTGATTCGCTATGCCACTTCGGCCCGCGACGTTTTCACGGACAATCCGTGAGTGACAGCTGCCAGTGGCCAACGCGGTGAGTGCGTGTCTCTCGCTGAACGACTGACACGGCCGATACCGGCTGTGCGTGCGTGACAGCTTGCGTGCGTGCGTGCGTGCATGCGTGCGCGTGGATACGCGGGTAAATACGTAATTCGACGAGGCCGTCCGTTTCGTTTTCGCGCCCTGTCGCGGACCGTGTGTTTATCCGATACGAAAGTGTGTGCCTATCCCCCGGGACCTTGGACAGCAACGCGGGGGTTGACGATTACCGCGCGGACCGGATCGTCGCCGCCGTTGCTGCTATTCCTGCCGCTGCCGCTGCTGCTCCGCTAAAGATTTCATTTGTGGGTCAGGTCATGGTAAGGTACGTTCTGTCACGATCGTGCATGAATCTTCGCGCGAGTGTCCTTGTCGGGAAAGAGCGCGGACTCGCGCGCGACTTTCTCGACAACTTCATTCGCGTCCGTTCGCGGCATTTCGAATCACGCACGAAGCACGATTTGTCTCGGCTCATTCCGCGGCATTAATAGCGCGAAAACGGTCAACGTCGTAGTTCTCGAACTACGCACCGCCGAATTTGTTTTGTAAACAAATACCTCGTAGCAAGGCGCGCGGCCGTATCTTTTTTATCCTTTTCATTATCAATACAGCCACGTGCTTCCTGGACAAGTGCGCCAGTCAATGAGCCAATTGTGAAACGCGAGTAAACGACAGTATCGTCTTCGTGTGTCATGCGAAATGTATGCGACAATGTCACGATTATAGTCTATGTCAATTTCAACAATCGCTACCAGAATTTTCATTTACTTGTGCTTATTATTTATCTAATCTATTTAATTCTATTTATTTAATTAATCTGAAATTTTCCAAGCTTCGAGATTAATTCTGAGCACATCATCTCATTTATTCGAATTTAATTTGTGTAATCATAAAATGAAGCAAAATATACATGTAAAGCAAATTTTATATAAAATGAAATTTTTCGTAATTATAGGAATGATTTATTTATTATCAATTTAATTTATCGTCAGATCTTTAACAAGCTTCTGTTGCATGCGGTATATTTCGATACATATTAAAATACATGTATATTCGCGGCGCGATTAATCATGTTTGAGAGGAGGAAAATCGACGTCCTTATCCATTTGATTTTTCTTCGTTTTTTTCTTTCCGGCCACAGACGAGGCCGCACTGTTTTGACTCCGGGGTGCTTCGGTCGCTACACGTATACATTTGACGCATACACGTGATATAATCGTATACATACAGACGCCATCCTCGCCTTTAAACGAGCTGTCGGAGCTTTACGCGACCAGAGTCGATGAATTAAGAGCAGTTCTCCGGAATAAAAGCGCGTGCGTCTTCGTAAAGCCACGCGCTTTTCGTCTCGAAACCGCCGTGTCACCCGTTACGGTAGGTCACGTGCGCGATACTCGTCCAATAATCGTCGATTACGAATGCGCGGGATGCACTCGGATGCAATCTGCGACCGTGCTCGAGAAGCCCGGTAGTTTACGCCGCCGTCTGTTATAGTTTAATCCCTCTCGACGCGGTGGGTCCGAGGAAATTATACGGGTACCGGGGGAGCTTCTATTTTACTTCGTGGAAAAATGTCAATAAAATAAATCACCGTAAACGCTTTGATGTAGATTTCGAGGATAGTTTTGAGAGATGATGTCGCGACAGTTGAAAGAGTTTGCTTATATCGTTTGTACTTTTTTCTCCAAAATTGAATCTTGGAAAATGAAAATATTTCTAACAAATCAAACGAGAAGTAATCACTAAAGATATTCAGATATTCGTTTCTTGTCTACCATTATTTATTAATTTATATACCAACGGGATGATCAAAGGTAACGATGGCGCGATTGAAAATTAATTATTGATATGATTTAATTAATAGTACCATAACATGATAGTAACCTATTCGTGCTAAAATAATAAATTATTAATTAATTGATTTAATTAATAGTTTCTTAACGTTATAATAACCTGTTCGTGCTAGAATAATAGATTACTAATTAATTGTTCTTATTAATATACAGCTGATTTTGGCAGTAATAATATCGTATAAATACAATAATATCGATTCCGCATCGATAGATTTTCAATGTTGATAGGACACATTTCATCTGTCTTTCCGTTCGCGTCTCGTCCCCGACGAAGCTTCGTATATTGTTGACGATCGTCGTATTTCACCCTACGATCGCCGGCTGCATCGCGTGTCGATCGTCGTGCGTGACACGACCGACGAAAAGCTCGAGGAGCTCGTTTCATCGGCTTGTGCGGTATACGGGTTTATCAGTAATTAAATGATTGTCAAATACGAGAAAATCGCCGATGATTGATGATGACGGATCGGGCAAGATTCGCAGTTGTATTATCTTTTTTTTTCTTTTTTTTTTTTTATTAACGTGAGTCTCCCTATCATCTCCTTGTCCCTCGTCTCGTTCTCGCGCGATTTCTCGTACAAGCGATGCGTTAATAAATTCGTCATGTCGCTCGATAAAAGTTTAGAACGAGTACTTTATCACGCGCGAAATTTGTTTTTCCATTTCTCTCTCATGGACCTAACTAATGTTGGAATCATCTTTCGAACGAAAGATCAAAGAGAGATTGAAATTATTGAAAATATTACGTGTCAAATATTAAAAAAAAAGATGTGAAAAACGCAGGATGTGCATTTTCAATATAGGGCAATTTTTAGAAAAATCCTTTTCAGGATGAATTTCAATATGACTGTGATATAAGCTTTACCTTCGAACGTAAGCGTTTACAGTGACTCTGCTAAAGAATGGCGAGTTTAATGTCAATCTTTAGAATCTCCGACGAAGGAGAGAGAGGCATAGCTCGTGGCATCATCATCATCATCATCATCATCACCGCGAGGTTTTCTCCTGCGCGTATCGAGCAACGGTTCGCCTATACCTCGCGTTCGCGCGCAGCCGATGATAAAGAGAAATGCTGCCTAGAAAGCAGGTCTTGGCTGAATCTAGGCCACCCTGATGATGGCGCGTGCACATTCTCCACAATTTTACTGTTCCTTCTCTCAGCCTTGCCTCGCGTTCGTTTCCCGCCGTTCGATAGAATAACACTATTTCTCTCTCTCTCTCTCTCTCTCTTTCTCGCGCGTCTTCTAGCTTCAGCTTCCCTCCCCCCCGAACCCCTCTCACCCTCTCTCCCTCTTTCTATCTCTCCGCCTTTCTCCTCGGCCTCTCTCCTCGTACGTCTCTTCTCCTCTTCCATCGATCGCCTCTTTCTCTCTTCCTGCCCCTTTTTTTTTCCCCACCCGGCGTGATTCAAGGATCGAGTTCCGGAGGACGACCAGATGCGAATCGGCGAAAAAAAGAGAGGGAACGCGAGGATCGCGGTACCGTAATGCCCCGCGCGACGGGATTTACAAATTGCAAAAGCGAGAACGAGTCTCCTCGGCTGCGCGCTGTCTCAATAGCACGCTCGTTCGTAACTTGGTTTGTGAAATGTCGCGATGACGACGGGTGGGCGCGTTTATAGGATGATGTTTAACTTTGCGACGCAATAAGAATCCCTCGAATGCCGTCGAATTAATAGGAAAGATTTTTCCGTAGGCAAACGAGACGCGAATAATTCTCGCTTTGAGTGTTTGAGCGCAAAAAGCAAAAGCGCGACCTCTTTTGCGTGTCCCTCTTTCACACGTACATACATATAAATATGCATATCGAAAGGGTTGAGAATTTCTCTAAATATGGTAACTCTTTCTCTCTCCCTTTCTTTTTTTTTTTTTATATATTATCTTTTATTTGATCGTCGCAAACGAAGAATTTTAATATATATTTTTTTTTTATTTTTTTTCCTCTCTTTTTCATCCTCTATTTTTTCAGCTTTTGGACTGTGAGAATCTGCGCAGTTGTTGATTTCGCTACCTTCCTCATTTAAATATATCGATATCAATCGAGTGAAAGATGCTTTGAAGCGACAATACATTCTTTTTGCGTCCGAAATGTAGTAAGAAGCCGGGGCTCCATCGTCGCGAGGCGAGAGCGAGGCGAGCGTTTTCTCGAGAGCGGCACGGAGCGAGATCGCGCGTGTGTATGACTGACAGTGGGGACGATCGAGAGCGACCTAGAAAGGTTTCAAAAGACATTTTCCCGTTCACCCACGTACAAAGCCGCCCTCTCGCCGCGGGAGTAGAGCGTAGAGCCGCGCGACATGAAACCTCGTACGACGATTGAGACGATGCACATGTATACATACACACGTATGTACAATACCGATGTCCAGATGGACGAAGGCGATGGAACGAGGAGAGGCAGAAAGAGAACGGCGTGGAGGGCGCGGAGAAGGATAGGACGGGAGGTCGCCGGAGATGAGGGGGACGACGGAAAGAAAAGAGAACGCGGGTGTACAATATGTGCATATGTGCGTGTGCGTGCGCGTATTACTGGGTGCGTGTCAGTGCGCGCGAGCGCAGGAACAACGGAAAGTACGCGCGGAACGTAATACGGAGAAAACGCTGGTAAAAGGAAAGAGGCCCCTCTGCCTGCCTTTCCAATCGAATCCGCCGCCCCTCTCGCCTTTGTCATTTTCTCTTTGTCCCCGTTTCGGGTCTTCGTGTTCTCTCCCGGCTAAACCGTCGCTGCTGCCGCCGCCTCTCTCTTTCGCACGGTCTCTCTTCTCTTCTCCCTCCCTCTCTCTCTCTCTCTCTCTCCCTTTTTCTTTCTCCCACTGCCCGGCTTCCTGTTCGTCCTTCCCCTTCGTCTGACCTGCGCCTGACTCATCCAGAAGAACGAGAGAACTTTGCCATTCTCTTCTCCCGCTTCCCTCTCGGTATCTCTGTCTCTTCTCTCTTCCCTTTCCTCTCTCCTCCTCCTCCTCCTCCTCCTCCTCCTCCTTTCTTCCCGCCGTTGCACCCGGTTTATCTCAAACGAATGAAAGAGGGAAGCACAAAAAGAGCCGTGCTAGAAGGAGAACGACAGAGGGAGAGGGCGGGAGAAGGATACGAAACCCTTCTCTTTCTTCGTTCTACCTCGCGTACCGTTTCCTCTTCTCTCCTCTCCTCCCTCCCTCTCTGTCTGTCTCTTCACCCTCTGACTTCCCCCGATACTATCCGGCTAACCTAACCACCCTAACCTTTCTTCTTCCCTTGCTACGTTTCGATCTGCCTTTGCGCACACCTCTTCTTCCTCTTTCTCCTTTTACCTTTCCTCTCCTTCTCCCCTCCCGCCCTCCCTCCCTCCGATCCCTTTCCCCTTTCGACTTTGCTATACTCCTACTCCATCTCCGCCTGTGCTCCTTCGTCAACGTTTCTCGCCTCTCACCTTCGGCCCCCCTCCTGCTTCCCCTCTCTTGCACCCTATATTGCAGTCATCCCTCGCTCTTTCGTTCACCGACAACCCTCCCCTTTCTTTCGCTCTCGTCTCTCTTTCTCATTTCTCCGTCATTTCGCATATCATGTTTCTGCTTTAAAGAGAACGTAGGTTCGATGCAGAAGAACGTCGCCGAGGAAGAAGAGAGATAGACCGAAAGAGAGGATGATAGCGCATCGATCGATATTTCTCCATCCTATCCTCAACACTTGCTTAGGTAAAAAGCTCCCTGGATCGATTAGAGCGCAGTTTTTCAAGCTTTTTTAAGAGACGGACGCTTTTGAATAGCAACAAGAGATAAATGAAAGACTTTAAATGAATCAACAGAATGCCTTAGTTTCCTCGTGCAATGCCTCTCCTACTCAATTAAATTACATTCCAGCTTCTATCACGTATTTTCACTTGAAATATCACTAATGCTTTTTTTCTAAATAAATTTCCTATGGAAATTTTCTTTCTCCTTTTAAAAGTAGTAAAATTTCACTTTTAGAGATGATATTAAAGAAATTAAAACTGCATAAATTATTTCAATTCGATCTTATATTAGACTATCTCGATAAATTGTCGCTAACTTTGGCCATTATTAATAGATAGATTAAATTAGCACAAGCTACTTTTTCGATTCGTACAAACAACTTTTTTCGGACAACTCCATTTTACCTATCTACCTGTCAAGCTATGTTTGTCCAAGTAAAATGAAATAAAAGAGATAAAATTAATATAAAATTAATATAAAATTAATTAAATGAAATAAGGAATAAATTCTGTAGTGCTTTTGTTATTATTACTTTAACTGTTAGCAGCTGTATTTTATAAAAGGGCATAATTAGATCGATTAATAAGTGCGACTGAAATTGGTGCAATCACGCTTATACGAACGCAAGCGGTTGAAAGGAAGAAACGCGCCGACACAAAACGTCGCTAAAATATCATCGGTAAAAGGAGAAAGGAGTTTCCTAAGTCGCGACGTAAAAAGAAGCGATGCCGATCGACCGTTTTATACATTAATAATTGCCAAGATACAGTGTTGGGAACTATCGTGCGTTAAACCATTTCGAAACGATTTCTTTTCATCGTATAAAATTGAGAGAAAGGCATTCACATTTAATTAATTGATTTACACTAGCGTAAAAAAATATATTCCTTAGTGTGTGTGTATATATATACTATATTTTAGACTGAGCAATTATAGACTTATATACGATCACAACAAAATATTAAACATTAATATCAAATATTTTATTATGATACATATACAGTCTGCAAAATATTTTAAATATTTCTTTCTTATTATATTTAATTAAATTTTAATTTATTTCTACATTCACTTAGTTTTGTTTATAATTAGCTTAGTCCAAATTTTATTCGTAATTTTGATTCAGAGCACAATAAAGTTGTATGTGTGTTATATGTATATGCATATACGAAATCCACTATCATTTTCTAGGTCGATTGCTTTCGATTACTGGGTCGTAAAACTGTTGGTATAATTTTATCGAAGCGAAATATATAACTCTGTAGCCTACAATACTTTCCGCTAGATTTTATAAACGAGCATTGCGCGTCGTATGCTATTCTTAAGATCGTTGTAAATGTCACGTGTAGCACCTATCGGAGCTTCACCGATTCATTCTTCTTTCTTAATTCGCTAATAAACGTGAGGTAGAGGAGAAGAGTACTCAATGAAGTGCACATTTGCCACAACCGCCCTCGCATTGACGCTTTTAACTTGGCATGTAATTAGAACATTAATTAAAAATATAACATTATATAAAGCCAAATATATGAAAAGTGTATTTTAAAAGTACACAACTTAATTTCCATTGACAGTCTTCCAATTCGTTTAGTTCTTTCTCAAAATTTTTTTCATAAATTTAGTGTTTAATAATGCTGTTATATTTCATGTACTATAAATATATAAACGTGCCCTCTGATGGAAAATCCTCCCTTGTAATGCCAGGGTTAAGTATGGTACATGCACAAAACACGTCGCCCAACACAGCAAAAATGCGTGTGTGTCCTCTTTCAACCGGCTCGTCGTTAATCGCTCCCAGAAACTGCCCGCGCGATCCATTCTCCGCCTGAGTCACCCGTTTTCCATCCTCTTCTTTTCCCTGTAACAGCCAGCCTCACTCTTTCTCTTTCGTTTCTTTCTCTTTTTCCTCCCTCCCTCCTTCCCTCCTCCCTCTCACTCTTTCTCCTTTCCTCTCTCTCTCTCTCTCTCTCTCTCTCTGTGCCTTTCCCCATCGTTTATTACAGTCTCTGCGTCCCTTCCTCGAAAAAGTAGTTTCAGCTCCTATCTTTCCTTCGCCCTTTCTCTCTCCTTTTCTCTCTCTTTCTCTCTTCTTCTCTCTTTCTCTCGACAATCTTTCGTTGCCTCGTCTTTTTCTTCGCATTCTTGTTCGCCCGCCGCCCTTATCTCTAGAATTCCTCATTGTCTGAAAGGGCCATCTGTCCCCCCGACTCTGTTTCGGCCACCGCTTTCATCCCTTCGCTCGAACGTCGCGCGTACAAAAGAGCGGATTCTTTTCTCCGCTATCCCCCGTTCGCCACCCTCTCTCCACCCTTTCTCCGCCTCCCTTCTTTGTTCCTTCCATCCGGCTGCTACTTTGAGATCGACCTGCCAGCGCCGTCGCCGTCATCATTTCGCTGTTGCTTTCTTCGCTCTCTCGAAAAGTTTCCTCCTTCCCTGCTTCTTTCGAAGGAAGATCATAAAGAAGCGCCGGTAATTCCCAAAGGCGAAATAGCGCATTCGATTTCTCCGCGCCACGGAAAAGGATGCGATGAAAATGTTGGACGTCATAAATCGCAATGCTCGGGGAAAAAGCGGGAAATGAAATATATAGAGAACGAGATATATAGTGGGAGTGAGGGGAGGAATCTTTCTACCCGCGCGACTGCAGCTTCCACAGTTGTTGGGCAAACTCGAGAGAAAAAAAAAAATGCCGAGCCGAGATATCGCTCGCAAGCGGTCCACGTGCGACCTTGAGCGAGAACGCGCGCACCCTCCGCACTTCGAAGGGTCGCAATCCCCCGCTCATGATCACGTGGTGCTCGAGGGTGGTTTCCACAGCTTCCCTCGTTTATCCCGCTCTACCGGCTGGACGAAAAGAGCGTAGAATTCACCGACGAAGACGAGAAAATGAAGGTCGTGCATTATCGAGATACATCGAGCGGCAGAACGAGTAAATGTAACAAACCCGTATGATAAGTTTATGGAATGTGAAAGTATGAATTAATAATTTGTCTCTTTTTTTCTCTCTTTTTTATTGCATATATATGTTTACTTTTAATTGAGAAAAACGTCAAGATGATTATGGAGTCGTTGAAAATTGATTGTTTAACAAATAGTTTTATCTAAGCATCATGCTAAAGAATAGTTTAATAATAGAAGAAGAAAGAAACAGATTTTTCTTCGCGCTATATCATGCGATGTGACATAAAGATTCATTTGAAGGACGTGATGACATAAAGAATTCTTCATTCTCTCTCTCTCTCTCTCTCTCTCTCTCTCTCTCTCTCTCTCTCTCTCTCTCTGTCTGTCTGTCTTTTTCTCTCTCTCTCCGTCTTCACTTTACTCATGTGTTCATCCGCATCATATGATTGACCACATTTGACTTGCAAGTGACGGCATCCAGGACGAGGTCTCGTTCTCGAAAACATCTACAATTTTGATCTGCAACTGTTGACGATGAAAAAAATAGAAAAAGCAGAGATTTGTTGTATGATAATTTTTTGCGCAATAATTTCGCATATTAATTCAAATCAAAACGATTAATGTATTAGAAAAAGAGATTATTGAAATTAGATATTAAATAAAATTTATAACATAAATATTTATAAAAAAATCCTAATTTTATGAGACATTTAGTGACACGCAAGAAGAGGAGAATGTTTCTTTCTGTCGACATTTTAAGAAATATATACACGAGCCAAAAGTAAGATAATGTTAGAAAATGTAGAATTTTTTTTTACCAATCACAATTAAAAAACTGATAGATCTTGCCTGTTATCGGTATTCCTCGGATTAATTGCGCAGTGTATCGCGACGTATAAGCAAACACCTAGTTTCCTTTCTCCTTTCTTGCTTCTCTCTACGTGTCACGGATCTCCCTCGCTGTTCTCCTCGCCCGGTGAAATTGACGGTTCCGGGTGCGTCTGCTCCCTCCATCGTAAGGATCGTCCCCGTCGTAACGTTCCATTCGCCTTTCCTTTTCTTCCCTTCGAAAATGCAGGCGCGCGCAGAAACGACAGCGCGAGAATTAGGGAAGTGCAGAGCCGTAGAACGTTCGGAAAAATCTTTATCTTTATTTTCCTTTGGAAATTTTTAATTTCTTTGAATTTTTAAGTAATTGCAAAAACTTTTTTTAAACTATCAGCATGATATCGTCAAATAAAGTTATCGAAATAAATCATCCTTTCAGCGCAGAGTAATTTTTTCGTTGCCTTAAGATTTACTCAACAATTTCCGCCAATTTCTATGTCAAGTATAATCGAGTTTCAATTTAGATTTTGACTAAGAAAGGACTATTACATCAAGGAGAGTATGTACTAAAATATGTATTATCATTAGAGATTTTCTGAAATATTCCGTATACGTAAAATCCTTGAACCAGCAAGGGCGAAGGGGAACAGGTGAGCGGCCGAGAGAGCAGGCTATCTCGGAAAGGTGAACGGAGAGAAACGAAGAAACGAAGGGCATTCGGAATGCGGTACTGTTATGCCTTACGGTATACAGACAGAACGGAAATTAGGACCAAGCGACATAAGGCCCGCTGGCCATCATTCGTTATGCTCATCATAGAACAGTGACTTTTTTTTTCCTCTCTCGTTTTTCATTTCGTTCTGACGCCTTGCGCAGCCAGTACAGAAAACTGCGATGGAAATGGAGAATTGCTTAACCATCTTCGTACTTCTTATTACACAAAATCCATGTAAATATAAAATTAAATAGCACAAAATCCTTTTTGTTCGTTTTTTTAATCTTTCCTTTGACTTTATATCTTTCAAAATTTATATTTCAATGGCTTATATTTGCTTGCTAACTCTAGTAGACAAATGTACCATTATTAATAATATTGTACAATGAACACGCGATAATATAAATTGCGAATTATAAATTCAGGATTGCTCCGAAATCGAGAATTTAAAGCTATGTGTTAAGAGAAGTCAGGAAACTGAAAACTGAGAGATGGAAGATTAGGAAGGATTAAGAACTAAGAAAATCGAGAATATTAAAGACCTAGAATATAAAGTAAAAAGTTAAAAATTAACAATTAAAAATGAGAAATTGAGGAAAAATTCAGAGTAAATAGTTGAGATTTTAAATTCATACAACTTCATATGTAAATCTATGAATTTAAATTCTCTCTCAATTAATTACTCTACATGTAAAATATATAAGATTGCTAATAATTATATTTTTTATTAAATTTCTATTACTGTGTCTCTAGTAAGTCTGAAAGATGAAATATTAATAAAAAAACAAGTCGTTCCATGAAAAAGAAACGAGCGCACATAATTGCAACCATGAGGATGGGAGGAAGACGTGGGAAGATCATTGATGCAAACTCGACAATATGTATGGGAACACTTTTTACATGGACCGAAAGACATATCGCGCTGCCATAACCGATTCCTGCCATTCCTGCCCTCGATGCGAGTTTCTTTCAGAGGGAAGAGCGTCTTCCCAGAAAAGACTCAACTTGAAATCCGACACTTGTGTTTGAAATCATTCGAATGTTTACAAGGAAGCGAATTTAGATAAAATGCACTTTAGTATTCTCGAGGAAAAATCTTTTTTTTAAAATTCTAATAATAATGCGAAAAAATTTCCGAAATTAATTATATTCGCAATTTTGAATGATAATCTCCTCAGATTAAAATGTTTGAATTTTTGACGATATCAAAAAGAAAATCGCATTTCCGACATTTCCGGCATAAAATTTTGTACGTTAGACAATAATTTCTCAATAAGTTATTTTTGCTCAGATGTGTTTACGAAGAACTAACTGCAAATTCGCCAGCAATTTCAATTTTCGTGCAAATCGGATTCCTGTAATACTCTAGGTCAGATAATAGTCAGACGAGAAGAGCATTTACTCGAATGAGTTTCGATCTCGTGCCAAATTTTAACTCAGGTCTTCAAGAAAGGTACAACCCGACTTCTCTTTTACCGAGATCCGCAATGCAGATATTTTTTTCGGGTTCGCGACATCAGTATGAGTTTGCGTCGAACGTTGCACCGCGGAAAACATCAGAGACCCTGAGATAGTATTGAAACCTCTCTCAAGATCATCTTGCTATGAACGTAAATTGGAGCTCGTTCCCCTTTATCTTTTTTTTCCCCCTTTCTCTATTTTCTCTTATATTTCACTGAACTACACTTTATTAATGCAACTCTGTCTCTATCTCTTCATCTATATCGTTCATCCCTTTTTCTCCTTTCTTCTCCCTTTCGATAAAAATAGACCCTGCGTTCCCCGCTCTTCCACGACGAGGAAATCGATCGGAAAGCGAGCACCAGAAAATAATTTCACTCGTGTGAGTCTATAAATTCTTACCAGCCATTTTATCGATCGGAACTTTTATCAACTTTTCCGAAAAGCGCGCTCTTTTTTTCGCAATTTCCAACGTCGCCTGTGGTTTGATCTTCCTTGTTTTTCGAATTTTTTTATTTTTACGCCAATCAATTTTTATCATCTCACTGTATTTTTACATTTGAAGATGAAAATTTTCGATAGTTTGTAGAAAATAGTTTGCATCGAAAATTGCGTGTCGAATGGATTTTTTCATTTCTTTCTATAATAAAGGTAATAAACTCTTAGCATACTGCGAAAAGTTTGACGTCACAATACTTTATATCACGAAATCGTTGCATAATGAGAAATTTTATTCGATCTCGTATCTTGAAAGAAAGAAATAATAATCCGCTTTATTCTCTCAGATGGAAATATTTAATAGGAGACCATAAAAGAAGCGACGAAGATATATTATACACGTATGTATCGCGATATGCGAACGTATACTTTTCGCAATGTCAATTTTGGCGACACATTTTACGCTACCGGGATCTCGCAGAAAGACACGTCGCAATGAATGCCGCATGCGACGTTTCTAATCTCAAATATTCTTCTCTTGTTCTCAAAAGCAAAAGATACTTTGTGAAAAGAGCTGACTTGACCGCGCGCGCGCGAGATACGTGGTTCTTTTTTTTTAATTTTTTTTTCCTCTTATTTAAAAAATGCTACGAAACTATCTTTAAAGATGTCCGAGTCGGACTCTATCTTCGTTTGCCTAGGCTCTAGGGAAATGAAAGTACTCTCGGGCGAGAATCTATCCTCGCGACCGTATCAAATTAACATTTATACATCGTCGAGAAATTCCGGGTTATCATAACAGCAAGGTCCGAGGAGGGACGGTATAATACTTTATGCAAAATCCGCCGGTCGTCATGCAGATTTTATTAGTCCCCTTTATCATCTGCATCTCGACGAAAGTAGGAAAGAAGCCAACAAGAGGAGAGAAGGGGAGAGAGGCTGCAAAAGAAGAGAACGGAGGAAACTCTCTCGTGGAAGATTCCAGTCCTCCGCCTGCAAACGCGAAATGGTACTGGAATGAGAAAGCGGGGGAGAAAGAGAGGGGGGGAGGACACATGGGGCGGGAGAAAGAGAGGAGCGGTCGTTTCCGCTTGCGTTTTCCCGGAGAAAGAGCTGGTTGGCCGTCGCCTCGAAGTAGTCGCGAAAGGGAAAAGTCCGGGAAGAAGCGAGGAGGCGACGCGTCGATAACGTTGGAAAAACGTAAAAGGCGCTGTACGGAGAAAGAACCGGCGGTGCGAGGCGAGACAAGGAGAAGGAGGAGAGGGAAAAAGGCGGTTAGGTCGGTTGGGGAGGAAGCGGAACCAAAAGATAGATAGATAGATGGATATAGAGGGGAAAAAGCCAACGGAGAAAAGAGAGAGAGGCAGGATGGAGATATAGAGAACGAGGAAAAAGGGGAGATTGTTTTGCCCTGTCGTTGGGGTGGGATGAAGGAGAGAGAGAAAGAAGGAGAAGGAAAGATAGCCGTGGAAACGAAGGGGGCCAGAGAAAATAACGTCTTAGACGCGGGGGGAAAGAGGGAACGAGTAAATGGAACTAACGCGCGCGGCGAAAGAGGCAAAGGGGATGGCGAGAGGGGGCGAGCAGAGGGTCGAGAAAGAAGCGATGAAACGACCGAGAGACAAGAAAAAGGAGGGCGAAGGACGGCGAGGGAGACGGAATGACGGTCGTGAAATGGTCGAGAAGGGCGAAGAAACGAAGAGAGGGAGAGGAAGAGAGAGGGTAGGAATTGAGAAGAGGACGGAGCAGCGAGAAGGATGAGGGCGGGAGAGGAGAGAAGGGGGAGTAAAACACGAAGAGCGAGCTCGTCTACTCCGCGAATGGCAGAGGGATAGACGGGGAAAAAGAAAGAGAACGTGGCGTGGCAGGGAGGCGAGGTGAAATTGGACACAAAAAGCTCGAAGAAAAATTGAGATGAATCGCGGGAGGGAAGATGGAAGGGCGGTTTCCTCCGCTCCCTCCCTCCCCCCCGCCTGTTCCACCCTGCCCGTACAAAGGAGGGAAAAACCCGTGCTTCTTCGGGGCTGCGAAAGAAAACGCGAGCGTAAGGGATAGAAACCGGTCGCTAATGTTGACGCTTCTCTTTCTTGACTTTTCTTTTCGATCCTCTCTCACGATGGTCCTGCCTTTTTTTATTAAATTTTTAGAACAGACTACTTTTAATACATCAAAATTTCTATTTGCAATGTTTTCTCATATACACATTTCATCTTTCTCATCTTACATTCTCATCTTATATATTTTCTCGTATTTTTTTTTTCTTTATATAACTAACGCGTATTTTAATTTCAAACGGAAACGATCTTATATATCAGATTTATTATCTTACATAATCGTCATGATTAACGTTTATTTTTTTTCGTTTAGCATCCATCGGAAATATGATTCGAAAGACTTAATCCTCTCCTTCTCGCCACAACATTCCTTGATCTCTATCCAGATCTTTCGCGCGCATCAATTTACTGCCTCTCAGGAAAGCGGTGGCTTTCTAACGCGAAAGATTAGCGTGCGAGCTAACCGGTCCCCCTCTCCCCCCCCCCTACCGATGAACGTTTTTATTATCCTCCTCCACCGTTTCGGTATCGCGTCGCGCCAAGAGGAGAGACCCGCCGTTTCCTTTCACCCTCTCGCGCTTTCGTTGAACAAGCGTGGAAACCGTGGGCTCCCGTCCTTTGCGATATCGCGCCTCGTCGTAAATTCGCAATATCTCCGACATGCCTCGAACCCGCTCGCATCGAGCGCGCCGTTTTCGTCCACGCTTCTTTGGCACCGCCTGCGGCTTCCTCGCGTTCTTCTCTCGTCGAGTTTCAGTGAAAGTGACAGGAAAATCGCACGACGGTCGCCGCCGCCGGGGCACTAACTCCCTGAAGAAACTAGGCGAAGCGTTTTAGATCGTAGAGCCGTAAGGATGCACCGACCAACGTTGAGAAAGCGTATCGATGGATGCGCGATCGGTCGCGTCGTAAATTTTCACCGACTGCCCATTGTACGCCGATAACATCCGGACAATTTGGAAATTTTGATGCTAAATACTTGGTTCTTCTCTTGGAGAGAACTGTGTGTCTAATTTAGTAGTTACGTGTCAATTTCTTCCTTCACATCGCGATAAAATTCTTTCAATATATTACAAAGGAGTGTTAAAACAATACACTCATTTTTGTATTATTTTATAAAACGGACATCTATTTTATACACGTCGTTAATATTTTAGAAAATTGAAGAAAATGATTTATGATGATGGAATACATGCCTATATAAATGAGAAGTTATGCTCTCATTTTTGCTCTCTTTTAAGCTTTTCTAAATTTGCAAATATCTCAAATTTCAACTTTTTCTCCCAATAAAAATTTAAAGATCGCGTGAATAAAATCGATATAAAAATTTATGATATAAATAAATTCATTAAGCTGCCAAGTCGTTGATTAATAGATGTATAAGTGTTAATAATAATTTATTTTCTTTCATTTTTAAATATATTTACAAAATTGTTCACTTCTTTGTCGAGCTCATCCCACCGTATATTCCGTTTCACTCTGTTTCTTCACGTCACGTTGCATCCGGTTTTCTCCCGGTTTCTCTCTCTTTATCTCTTGTTCTCTCTTTCTCCATAACCGCTTTAATTGCGCGTCTTTCTTCTTTCACTCAATTATCCTTCTGAAATCAACGCGGTTAGTCGTACCGCACATGGAGCAGAAGTTTAAACAATGTTTCTCAAAACTAGGTGAGCCACTTTTACACCACGCTGCGATCGGATCGCGTTAAATCTTTCCGGCTATTCACCTGTGCAAATTATTCCGTCGTGGAATATATGGCAGAAGAACCTAGAATAAAACCGTGGAACTTATTGTCAGAAGTAACGCGGTGAAATATAGAGCGGGCGATAATAACGGAATAAGTAAGAAGGTGAGTCATTTTTACAGTATGCGACTGGGAAAACTGTCGAGATTTTTGCGACGATCCGTCTGCTAAAATTATTCCACCACGGATCTTTACGGCTATTCGTCTCCATCGTGAATAAAAGGGATTGTAGAGAGAGCTATATAAAACATGTTGGCAAACAATGTAATTATCGTTACTCGTATCGACGTGAAAAGTTTGTAGTAAAGAGCAACCTCGTTTACATACTATTATTAAAAAAACTTTTTTTAAATTTATTTTTATTTTTTAATACATGTTTCACGTTAAATTACAAATTTCATATTTAAAATTTAAAAAATAAAAGATGCTATTTTATGTAAAAATTGTTCTCGATTCTTGTTCCACATGAATCTTGTAAAGAATATGCAGATTCTCTAGTATACGTGTAACTATTGAAATATGTTTCCGAATTAATTAAACGTTTCTCATCTTGCTTTTAAAATTATTTTTATTAACTGTATCGACAATGGGTGCCAGAAAACGTGACGTTTCCGAATTAATTAAATGTTTCTCATCTTACTTTTAAAGGTATTTTTATTAACTATATCGATAATATCACGATAAAAAGGCTCTAATCGCGAAAACATAGAGATTCTATTATTATCGGCTTTAACGTTTGCAAATTTTTCTTTGTCGAATTTAAAAAGATATGAGTCGCGCACGTAATTGCGATGAACGATGGATTAGATAAAGGAACAAAGAAGAGCAAGCAAAATCAACGCACAAAGATCGATTATCGTCATTTCTTTCCGTTATCGCGAATTATCAGCGAGTCTTTGCACTCGACTCGTCGGGTAACCCAATTTCAATGATATCAACGTACGCATATATACCTGTTACGCGACTCGCGTGTTATGTGCCGTGCGACACGCACGCATAAACTCAGTGTAACGGGCATAAGGCAATCCGAAACGTTTCGATTTCACGATAGATTTCAAAGTTTCTCCAGGTTTTGCACAACGGTGTAAAACATTAACACGCTATAATTGCTATCTTGAAAATGAAGCGAGCGAAAAATATCTGTACTCCCAAAATGTAACTTTAATGCCGAACAAGGACTGTCCGAAAAAAAATTTAATTCTTTATTTTAAACTAATTAATTTTTTATTTTGGAAATATTCGAATTTTTGGAAAAGAAACAAGGAGTTTGGATTCGATCCGCAAAATTATGTTAAGAAAATGGTAAAAATTTTGAGAAATTTGCAGTTGATCCTACAATACCTAAGTCAAAAGTTTGAGGAAGAAAACAAGCTCAGTCGCTCACTGAAAATTTGACGAGCTCCCGAAATCGTGATAATAATGTACAAAGAATGCTTTCAGAATTTCGAGCGTTCGCGGAGCTTCGATATCAATCTGCGAACGGTATTCGCCAGCGCGATTTCTCGCAATAATCGATCGCACAGGTGGAATAGCACGCGCGTAGAATGGTCTACAAGTACGTACATATAGAGATCGACCGAAGTAAGAGTACGTCAGATGCGTTCGCGTACATTTACAATCGTGCGTTACCTGCAAGCGTTCGCAGGTGCGTCTACATCGAGGGCCCTCGAAGGATAGCCGGAGAAACGGCAGATGGTACAAGCGTGTCGACCAATGTGGTATATAAAAGGGGTGACGAAGGGCGAAGGGAGGTCGGGGAGAGACGGAGTTTGGGAGACGAAGAGTTGGCTCGGGAGAAAACATGGACGAGAAAAAGTGTATGTTAAAAATATACTCTCTATTTATACAATAAAAGATACGATACAAAGACAGACTAGTCCGGCATAATTTTATAATACTCTGTTTTTCTGTCTCTCTCTTTCTCTCTTTCTTTTCTTCAATTTATTAATTAATCGTTGTTGTGTATTCTATAGGCGATCCGCGGGTCGATTTAAGAGAGCTGAAAGATGAGAGTGATACCAGAGTGATACATGAAGAGTTGGAAAGTGTTGAAAATGGAAAGATCGGAATAGAGAATTGGCAGTTAGAAAGTCGAAAGCTACTAATTGAATATTTACGCATTTATGTATAAGATTATACTTGAGATAATCGTAATAAATTAGATAATCGAGAGCACCTTGGAAAGAGATAGATTTTCGCAATTTTTCCACGAGATTCGCGCCTAAATAACAATAGAATCCTGGTACTGAGTCAGAGAACGCCGAAGATACTAGGAGTGAAGTGTCGCGAAGAATTTTCCAGCGGTTCTTGGAGCGCGCGAGTGAACGGATGAAAGGCAACGACGAGCGTCGAAATGAGCGCAAGCGACAAGAGGAGAGCCAAAGAGCGAGGGGAAGGAAGAGAGAGGGAGAGAGAGAGAGAGAGAGAGAAGGCAGCAAAACGCGAGGCAAGCGCGAGCTTAAAGTTTCCCCGTTATCGGTGCACGTCTAAGCAACTGATAAAAGCCCGTGTTCCTACGGACAGATAACGAGCGGAATGGCCCGGTATAAAGAGTTACATAGATAGAGGCAGATAAAGCACGGTCCACGGAACAGGTGAATGTCGCGACGGGGCAGACCAACGCCCGAAACGCTCGTCGGTCTTCGCGTTGTGCGCCGATTCAATTCGATTCGCAATTCGCTCTCGATCTCGATCTCGATCGTACCGCCCGGTCGATCCCGTCCGTTATCGTCGGACTTTTCCGACGAATACGCGAAAGTGCTCCTTCGGTTTCCTGTGTCGCGCTTCCGGAAATGACGTCTCCTCGCAAGGACTCGTGAGCGACCCTTTTTCCCCCCTTCCTCTTCCTCCCTTAGGCGTACCCAGCCCCTGGCAGCGAGATCTCTTTCTCCCTCCGCTTGTTTCGTCTCTCCTCGCATCTCTCTCTCTCCGCCGCTTTTTCCTTCTCGTTCGTGTCACCCGCGCTTTGCCGCCAACACGCGGCAGAAAACCTAAACCTATCTACCTACCTACTCTCGGCGTCTTTTTCATACGCGTTTGGATATCGTTCCCCGTCCGGTACGTAAAACCTCTTGGAGATATCTTCTCCCGGCGGTCGTCGCGGAAAAAGAAACCCAATATTTCATGGAGACAGATCGTTATTGGGGCGTGCACTACAGGTACTATCCCGCTCTCTACGAGTCGATCTCTCGTGGTAGGGGAAAGGATACGACGGGGATGACTATCGCGGATAAGGGATAACGGGAAGGGGGATTCTCTTCGTCTCTTAGGGTCGTCGTCGTCGTCGTCGACGATGACTCTTGGATGAATCCGCCGACACGGAGAGAAAGCGACTTTGGAAAAACACTCGATCGATCTTTCCCTGTCTCTGTTGCAGCGGCGGCATGGCCGGGCAGCACTACTGCCTGCGCTGGGACAACTACCAGTCGAACATGACGTCCGTGTTTCACCAGCTCCTGCAGACCGAAGCCTTCGTCGACGTCACCCTGGCATGCAACGAGGCCTCGTTAAAAGCGCATAAGGTAGGCATGTAAGGTGTTGCACGTGAGTGCGGGGAGAAGGAAGGAGAGAGAGAGAGCGATCGTGCGCGGAATCGAACGTCAGCCCTCGATCTAGAGTCGCAACGAGGAATTGTAACGAATTTTAGTCAATTCTCGATAAATATAAAATTAGGAAAATTATTGCATTCTATTTTAGAAAGGAAAGAGGCAGAGAAAATTTAATTTAATATCAGAGTTTAAACTGAAATTGAGAAAATGTGCAGCAGTTTATAATTACATTCAAAATGTATGATGTAAAATTAGCAAAATAAAAAGTTGAAGACTGCCTTTTGCATATACGAATAATGTCACGGAAGAGATTTATTCGCATAATTGGTATCGAATTATCATGCATTTATTTTTTATTCTCTCTCATTTTTATATCTATTGTAGTCTAATTGCGATTCTGCAATTCTAGATTATTCAATATTACGAGACATGTAACGGATGTTTATGTCCTGCATTTTGATTGCAGTGGAAACATATTAATTCGCTTACTAACGTAGACGCTTGCGATACTTTAATAATGTAGAAAATATTTACATCAAATAATTCTTATAGACTCATGGATATTTCTTGATTAAATTCTCTAGTCGAAGTATATCGATACTTTGGCTCTGACTGAGGAAGTTATCCGAAAGAATATTTTATCATTATAAATCAATATATTTGAGACGAAAAATAAAAATTAAATAATTGTACAAAGATTTAGGACGCATGGTTTTTTTTACGCGACACTTGATAAATTCGCGCGTTGAGATTAATTGTGACTTTTAATCGGAGATTATCTCTCTCTTTACATCATCTCTATATTACGATTCATTTTTCTCTGTGTGCGCAGGTGGTGCTGTCGGCCTGTAGTTCCTACTTTCAAAAACTCCTTCTGTCGAATCCCTGCAAACACCCGACCATCATCATGCCGAAGGACGTGTGCTTCAACGACCTCAAGTTCATCATCGAGTTCGTCTACCGCGGGGAGATCGACGTCTCACAAGCGGAGCTTCAGGTGAGCGCGCGAGAATAAGGTCGATCTTTCGCCGCGATCGCGCCGATCGTCGCGGCCAGCGACGTCGCGAGCAACGATTTCTCCCACAAAGTTCCCAAGTAGCCCAATAATCGAATAATCGAGATGAGAATTTGATTTTAGCGACGTCTGCGACAAAAGGCGTGAATGAAGCCTGTGCTGTAGAGTCATAAAATTATATAAATATAATTCTCTCCTCTGTTTTCAAGTCATAAAATGACACATTGGGTCTCCAAATGATATACACTGCTATTATGTCAATTATTAGCACGACGATGTTGACATTTTTGTTCATTTATGATAATTATAATAAATATTTATAAAGATTATAAATATTTATAAATATTTATGATAAAAATTTTATAAAGTGTTATATATAAGACATAAAATTCATTTTCAAGAGAACATAAAATACAAGTGGAAACTTGGAGAACAGTTCGTCGATCGATGACACTCTGTGCAACATCGGCATATTTCGAATTAAATATTTGTTTTTCAGTGCAACATTTTGGTCATTATTTGTAAGCATTTAAAGATATCGGCACAGTATTGCAATCCGAATCGCGATGACTCCTTTGAAATTTGGGTGGTTCATATTCTTAAAAAAATCTTCCTGAGTAATAAAGGTCCCGAATCGTCCGAATCTTGCCTGCGTCACGGTATTAAATAACGATGAGCGCGATCGCTTCGTTTTATCTTATCGCTTACGAGCTATTACGACGTACTATGAGTTATACGTTGTATTATTGCAAGATCTTTCGTCAAATTGATAGCGGTTTTGTTCCAAAAGAATGCAAACTCTAGTATCTATCATTCGTCTGCCTATTTCGCGAATAATCTGATAATATACAAGTGTTTTACGAATCGATCTGAAGTCATGTTTTCGGAAATATATTTTATATCGCTCAGTTCTATTTTAAAATTTTATTAAAGTATGCTATTGTCTTATACTATCTTTGCAAGGTAATATTAGCGAAAAAAGAAATTATTAATTGTGTTGATCATTTTTTAAACATTTTGCGAATAATTTAAAATTGTCTTAAAAGAGATAGGGTACAAATAATAACATGAATATAATAATGACACATTACGTGATTATTTACAAGTAATAATTTAGATATCAGGCACAGCCTTATCTACTGAGAAAAATAAAATAATCTTATGCTTTTTGTTAAGCAACTTAGCTTAAACAAAGGTACTCACAACGGAGATATGAAAATAACACAAATAAAATATTCTTTAGATATAATATATTCTTTATATATTCTTTAAATATATTCTTCCAGATATATAAGAAGTATAAGATTACAGAAAATATATCTATTTAACATATGTATTAATATTCAATATATATTTAGCAATTCAACTCTGCAATATATATTAGTGACTCAATTTGTCAAAGAATAACTTGGAGAGGGAGGGAGAAAGTACATTGAAACTGCACTGATCTTTTCGATAAATCATCGTCTAAATGCGTTTTATGATATTCGCGAGGTGAAACACGTTCCAGGTGCTTTAGCATGTTCGAAATGGCAAGAAAGTACGATGAGAATACTTTCTCGTCAGAAGAGAAGAGTCTCTCGGATATTTTTTTCTCGAAAGAGTGCTCTATTGCCATCTGACACGATACGTAACTCCAAGAAATTTTCTAAAAGGCCCAATTCAATTTCGAGCGTGAATTGTTCAAGTACATAATTTTAGCATAATAATAAAGATCATTTTATTCTTTAGACAAAATTACAGCGATCTTTTGAACTGCATTATGCATGACATTTGCGCGCTGTTAGACAATATTTTTTATGATTCATTGTCAGATAAATTTACAAGATCTAATCTTTTTTCATCATCCATCTCCTGTACAAAATACCATGAACATTACCGACCGCAGAAACACTCAGCCATTCACTTTCCAGCGTTTACCAAGAAAGTTCCTTCGAACAAGGACATTCTCTTCCCGACAGTTCGAAATCGCAAAAAGCATCAACGAAGCTCGTCGATGCGGAAGCGCGCTACTTTACCGGCTTTTGCTCGACGCGTTCGCTTCTCGTCGGCAGTCGCGAGACAAAGAGATTCCCTTTCTTACCCTCCGTTCCTCTGTTGTACCGACCGAGCGGAGACGCGCGCCATTAATTCGCCTCGTCGCCGCCGCGAGCGTTGCACGCGCTTGCGCGCGTTCGAAATGCCCGCTTTGACGTTTCGCCGGCCGGCCGGCACGCGCGGTTCGCTTTTTCGCGGAGTCTCGTGATATCGCGCCCTTCGTGTCCGTCCGTTCGTTCCTCGGCTTTTTATCGCGTCGCAACGTGTGTTACTTCGGAAACTTTTCCTCCTCGTGCATCTTGGCCGCGCGTGTGTGTACCCATGTGAATGTGCGAGTGTGCGTACGGGGGGCTGAAGTGTTCCAGATTTCCGCACTCAAGGGACTCAGATAAATCGCGCCAAACGGATAAGATAAGAAGCGCGCCGAGAGAAGCGCCGGTCTTTCAGGATGTCTCGTCTGCGATAAGGTATGGCACGCAGCTGCATCCTTTCACTGTTTTTTTTTCTTCCCTTTACTTCTTCCTTCAAAGATTCAATTCGCCGATGTTTCTAACGATAAATCACGCGTACAATAAATTCTGCCACTTCTCATAGTAAATATGATACGTACATGTATAATGTGTATCAAAAGTTTTCGTTGTATGTTTAACGTTAAGTGCGTTTGTTTTTAAATAACGAAAGAAACGCTCGCAGTTTATTGCTGAATAAGAACCGCGAACTATGATATTCTTTCATATCTCTACGCATGTAGATATGTAATAGATAACAGAACAAAAATATTTGATCGTAACAAGTAATTATGGTGTAAATGTTAAACTCTCTGTATGAAATTTAATGCGCAAGCGATGAACACAATTATCGCGGACTAATTACGTTGAAAATGCAAACGCTATTTGGATTCTGGAGCTTCTGTAAAAATCGTAATAACATCCCATACGGGATGTGTGCGCGATAATATTCTCTCATATTATCGTTTTCACACAATAATTTATTTTCGCACGCGATTCAGCTCGTCTCCCACTCATACAAGTAAATTAGTTATATATTATCTCTGAATTATTTGAAATAATAACGTAATATTACTGATACGATTTCATTATGATTGCACATTCTCAAAGAATGCCATTGTGAAATTTATTTTATTATATTGGATTTTATTATATTGGATATCCGAAAAAAACTTTACGCTTTTATTCCGCAAACTCATTTCTAACTCAATCAGTAAAATCAACATACGTGCCTACAAAATATAGATGTCTGATTGGACTTGAGATAAATCGCGTTTAGAACAAAATCACAAGTTATGTTTAAAGAAATTTTGTAGAAGAAAAAAATTTCGGGCAATTTTTATTTCATATAAGTTAAAAAATATATATACTTACTGTACTTCTCGCCCTGTAAAGAACATACTTAATTAAAAAATTATTTAATTATATATATATATAATGTGATTACGGGAACACAATTTTTGTCCAACTAAATAATTTAAATTAACTTATAAATTAACTCCATCCTTTCCAATTTGCGTACGTTAAAAAGTATACTCTAATTTCGTTGCATTTTTTAAATCGATTTTAATTAAATCGCACGGTCAGTTTCGACAAACTTTATTTATCAAATAACAAGATTGGTTCGAATCTCGATTCGGCCGATTCTCTTCGCTGTATTCCTCCCTTGCTTGTCGCGCGATATTGAATGAGATCTTGAAAGCGGACGCGTTTTTTTTAACGCGAGTCGCACGATTTATCGGAAATGAGAGATTATTTTCGCCGTCCTTCGCGCGGCAGAAGAGGATGCTTCGACGACTGGCTATTTAGATCGTGCGCCAGACGTCGGACGACGAACCTATCGTATATATATATTTACATATATATGTATCTATATGTGTGTATGTGTGTGTTTTGAGTGCGGGCCAAAATTAAATCTTTCTCGCCGACGAAAGCGACCCCGGCGTAACCATCGTCGTTAACCGTCAAGTATGAACGTCGTTGTCGAGTTCGGCGTCACCCTTAGATCGCTGCGCGAGCCTTGATTAAAAAATAAATCGAGACATTCTCGACGAAGACGACTGTACCAGCCAACGTGTAAAATTGATCAACTTTACCTTCCTCGAGACAACGTGTCGTGGTCTTATTAAATACTAATTAGACTTATCGATAAGGATGAGAAACTTTTCAAACTCTGGAGAAGTTTATACCCTCGAAATTCTTCAAAGTTTTCCATCTCTGATTTATCCAGTTTACAATATTAAAAAAAAAGATGAGAGAGAGAGAGAGGGCGAGATAAACGTCAGATCTCTCGAAACGATTTACGCTTGACGGTACATTATAAACGAGAGCAATCTTTCTCGCGGATGAAAATTTGAGATCGAAGGAACAACCCATTTCACTTTTTTACGCCCGCGATTGTTTGTCGCTCGCGCGGCGATCTCTCCTTCTCCCCCCCCCCCTCTCTCTCTCTCTCTCTCTTTTTTCATTCTCGAACCCGCGGACCTGTGCCACTGTTTGAACCGGGTGATTGAATATTTGCTATCCCGCTGTCCCGCTCTTTCGGATATCTGCGCGCGTGCGAAAACACCGCCGCCGCCAACCGGCGAGAGTCGTCGCGCGGTTGCGAAGGATGGCTCCGGCCTCTCGTCATTTTGCCGGGATTTTTTTTTTCCTTTTTTTCCCTGCCTCCCTTTTCGCCCCGCTCCGTCAAGCGGGACGTGCCGGCACGCAACGATGCTCGCGCCCGTGATTGGTGCTCCTCGTCGAGGTGCTTACTCGACCCGAAGCCGCGTATCTTGCTCCCAGGATTCGCTCCCGGCGCAATTTCGGCCTGCCCGCCAGCCAGCGACACGAACCGATCGCGTCTACGGGGTGTCCCGAACGCGACGGAATTTCAGGTATTTTAATTCTGAAACGCGCGCGAAATAACTCGGACGTCTCATCTCGTTTTATCGAAAATACAGTAATAGAGTTGTAAGAAAAAAATGCTGATATATATACTTAAAATATACATTTTCTATTCTTTGAGACGCATACAATGTTGATTTAGTCTCGTCGTAAATAGAAAATTCATACTTGAAGATTTACTTTGAGTTCGAATAAAATATTAGATCGAGCTGTAATAAACGAAATGTTTAGTAATGAAAATTGAAAAATAGGGGCCAATAATAATCTATCGTTCATGAAAAGATTGACTCTAAATAGTTTAAAGAAATCATTGCGAGATTCTTGGGACACTCGGTATACGAGACATTCTTACAATTAGTTCCTTGTACTGTCCGGTGCTCGAATTAAATTAAACTTGTCCGCATAGATTTCCACTTTCTTGTCGCAGAGCTTTTATTATTTATTAATGTCACTCTTATATCTTTCTTTTGTACATAACGAGTAAAGTGAAAGAAAATGTGGAATAATAATATTTGTAATATTTAATTATAAAATTTAATGGATAATTTTTATAAAATATGTAGTTCTATTGTTCATCATTTTATTTGTCTATGTTTTAATAAATATTTAACCGATGAAATGAACATCGCGCGAATAAAGATATTCAAGATTTCACAATTGATGTTAAAGAAATTAATTTTGGAAGGGATTATAACCCAAAAAAACACGAGTGCATTTCTGCATCCGCATATGAATGGTCGATTACGTCGGCGATCATGACGCGAGATACATCCCGTATTTCATTTTTCGGAAGAAAATCAGCAAACCATCGACTCCGTCCCTCGTTGTCCTTGACACGGCAGTGAGACGACGACACGCGAAGAAAACGCGTATCTCTTGTGTGCATCGCGTCCACCGCGCGCTTTTATGCACAGTCGTATATAGGGTGCTTCTGAAATTCGTTCATACAATCTTCCATCACTTTGGATAGCGAATTACTTTACTATTCGATTTATTTTTACATAAAGATATATATGTTTCGTTATCTTGCAAAACACATAATCTACACATATATATATATATATATATATATATATATATATATAAAAACTTTAACAGGTTTTATTTTTAATCATATAAATATAATAATAAACATTTTTTTATTAAACTGGACATAGAACTTGATTCTCCGTGCGAGATAAATGATAAGCAAGAATGGATTCATTGATCAAGGAAAGGCCACCGCAAAGTCGACACTACTATTGTTCGATGGCCTCGTTCTCGAATGGCATATCCTTTCCAAGACGAAGAGAAATTCTCGTAACGAGAGGCATAAAGGGCACAGAAGGAAAGGAAGGAGGAGCATTGTTCTTTATTCTTTACATCCGATATCCGAAACAATTTCGGTCAGTACGATTTCCGGTGCTTGCTACAAAAATGATCTCGTGTCAATCTCATGTCGCACGTTTTGCCGTCACGTGTGAGAATTTGCATACGAACGAACGCTCCCGCGGAAGTGAAAAATTCGAAATTAACGATCCGATTCGACTTTCTAATTTTTATGGCCTTGAATCTTTATCGGTCGAATTTATTTATAAATGGAAGAGGTAATGGATACGGATCCGCGCACGTCGGAAGAATGCAATAACGAGGGAGGTGGTGGCAGCAGAGGTGGCAGAGAGGGTAAGTGAGGGGAGAGAGGGCTAGAAAGAGATTTATCGAGTCGAGTTGCAGCGCGGTTTAACCCCCGAAATTCACGATGTGTCGCAGATATTGACGGGACCTGCTACGTGAGACATAATCGATACAAGGGGTAGAGCAGCGCGACTACTGCGAGACGATGTGTAGCTATATATTTTAACTCCGCCGGATTTAATCAATAATCGTAACGTTAACTGATATCCGCGCAATGTTCTTTGGCGATCGTCGAGCGTCGCGTTACTCTATTTTCTCTTCATTTTCGCTCGCGTTCCGAGACCTGTCCGATACTATTAACACAATTTTTATTATTCCTATATCTAGAAACAGCGACGCGGAATTTAAATCGAGTCCACAACCTTAATTTTATTCTATTACATATTATCCTACATATTAAAAGGGTGAATCGCATGTATGTAAATATCGTGGACAATTCTTAACTTCTTAATTAATTCATTTTAAGTAAAAATAGTTTTTGAAAAAATAACTTTTTTATTAAAAATATGTTCATGGCAATATATTCGTATGATTATTTTTTTTGTCAAACTTGTTTAACTGGCTTGTGCGTTAATTATTTCTATTGATTTTAAATATCTAATTACATCAACTGAAATTGAGAAGGGGATAATTAAATGTAAACTTATGAAAATATATCATACACATACATATTGTGTAACTTTCTGTTTACTACATATTAAAACATTAATAACATGAATCATTTAATAATCGTCGTTTTGTAATTATATATATTGTTTTTATCTCGCTATTCTCGGTGCATCGAATAGTGCAAGTGTCAGACAACTAATATTGAAAAAACAATGGCATCGATCGATTCTTTACTTTCACACGACCAAACTGCCTCTCTTTGATTTTATCCTCATTTTTTAAACATATATTGCTTAATCATAACATAATCTTTATATAAATTTATATAATTATAATTCTATAATTACATAGTTTTTATATAAATTTATCAATTTATTCTCTCGTCGGAGGAAATTTTTTTTCCATCGCAGGCGATTCCAACTATCTTTTATCTTATGCGAAAAAAAAAGACACGTGGGAAAATATCGAGTAGTATCGATTTTCGCGATAGAGGAGACGAGCGAAAGTACAATCGCCCTGTTGAATTTAAGCATCCTCGTGCAACATATATCTGCGACGTGCATGTGTCTCGTGACATGTGGCTGCTCGGCCGCGAATATTCGTGAAGCGAACGCGCGCGCCTTTTTCGGGAACCGCCGCCGTCTATGCTGCTGCTGCTATTAATCGGCGCCACGAGCATTCTGCGACTGCTGCAGAAAGCTTTCGTAGCGAGCGACATCGATCGGATGGCGGAACGCGCGCTCGGCCCAAAGTACCTCCGGCCGTAGGCAGACTGGCAAGTAGGCAGGTAGGTACTCGCGAATACGGGGTCGACGAAACCGAAAAAGAAGAGAGGGCAAAAAAAAAGGAAAAGATAAGGGACGCGAGGAGGAGAATTCGCGCGGGGCCGATGAGTTTGCTCGCGCGACTGTACCGGGTGTCTGCGCTTCGTCGCGGCCGCTCTGGTCGAGCCGTCTCGTCGAGCGACCGGAGTAAACTTCTCGAATATGGAAAAGAGGCCTATTGCCGCACGTGTTATCCTCGATACAGTCTTTCTTCCCTTCTAAATTATATAATATTTAATTCCCATAAAACATAATTTTGTCACTTTAATCCGCTAATTCTTGCGTACATAAATATATAATATAATTAAAGAGTGTATTATATATTTGTGTGCAAGAATAAAAATGATCGCACGCATAAGATTTAGTTTTTGAATTAAACGAAACTCGAAAGAAGAAACAAAGTGGAAAATTGCGAAAAAGGAGAGAGAGTGCGGGGATTGAAAAAATTAATTTAATATATCAGCGATGACAGCGCGTCAGCGTCTCGAGTCCATTCATCTCGACTTTAACTGCTAAGCAATTTTTCTATGTATGTCAGGCTTTCCTTCCTTATTCCACTATCTCCTCCGTCGTTATATATGCGCCAGACTGATAATTCCGTTCGCCACGAGGGTACCGGGGCGTCGCTCTGTAGGTCGTGGAATGACTTCATGACCGTAGCCTCCTTATCTCCCTCTCCCTCGTTCGCTCGACTAGAAGAAGGGTAGAAGAAGCAAATGCAAGAGAGCGAACGGGGTGGAGGCGGAGGGTGGAGCGGACGAAACGAGGACAGAGAGGTAACGGTGGAAGAGAAGCATGTAACTCGGAAACTTTGCGCTTTCTCGGCCGACTGTACCCCGTGCGGTTTCTGCAGCAGCGCGACGTGCATGCGTGCGTGCGCGCAGAATTGCACGCTGCGAGTCCGTGTGTGCGTGCGCGCCGACGCCGTGCGTAGCGTGTTGTGTGCGTAGCGGGGGTGGGAGGAGCGGGGGAGAATCGAAGCGAACGAACGAGCGAGCGAGCGAGCGACTGGAGCTGCAGATTCCCTTTGTCCGCGCAAGCTCTGCAGCAACCCGCGACTCCTCGTCTCGTCTCTCTTCTCTCTCTCTCTCTTTCTCTCTCTTCTACCGCCGTTTCCCTCTTCCTCACCCCGTTCTTCGTATACCCTCTTGGTTCCCGTCATCTCTGCCTCCTTCCTCCCCTCTCCGCCCCTAAGTTCTCCTCGTTCTCTCTCTCTCTCTCTCTCTATCTCTTTCTCTTCCTCTATATACTTCCTCTTGTTCGCCGAATCTGTGCCCTCTCTCGTGCCTCCACCTACCCCCTACCCCCCTCTTCCGTATACCTCTACTCCCCCGTTTCTGCCACTCGATCGCTGCTGAGTCGAGTCAGCCCGACGCAGGGCCGGCCCGAGGGAGGAATAATCCGAGGGCCCGTCAAGGGCGCACGGAGGGGGTAATTCGATCGTCCCCGTATGTCCACCGTGCCGCTCCGGGGATTCGAATTATTAAACTACGCGATTTCCCTCTCCCCTTGCCCCCGCCTCCCCCGCCTCGCACGCACCGTCCCGGTCGCTTACGCGTCTCGCGATACCGCGATTTAACGTCGGATAACGGCTCCGACGCCACCGCTACGACTCGTGCGTTTGACGCGAGGTCGAAGATCCCTCGGACCAAGATCGCTCGAAGCTTTCCCTGGGAAGGATCGTTGTCGACCTCCCTCGCATGAGCGCGCGTTTTTTCGTGTGCTTTTAAGATTTTTAACATTACGGATATTTAAAAGCTTTGGAGCAAACGCGACCAGATTGCCGCGAGATTTTCTTAATTTAGGATTTTTATGGAAATTTTCTTCCCTCCCCATTGAAGTGTAATTTCGAACTCTCTTTCACGAATTTTTTTAGAAATATATTCGGGTTTCTAACTGCGTTAACGCTCGTTCATATACAGAAAAAAAAGTAGTAGTAAAATATTTATACTCTTGATGGGCTTTCGGATTTCCTTTCCTTCACTTTTACAACTTTTTCCATCTCTGTTTAACGCGTTGCATTTAACGTAATATAAGAATATCGAATAATAATTATTAAATGGATGGAATATTACATTATATTTCAATTTTAAATGTTGCCATTCTAAAGCGAAAGAAACGGATTAATTTTCCATTAATGATAACTGAAGGAGGAAGGGAAATTTAGAAAGATATCATAAAATTCAGAATTCAAAATCTCTGATAATAACTTACCATCTAGAGAAAAATTGTACTGCATCTTGAATCTCGTCCGAAACATTTCTTCGATACATTTCTTTCGCTTCTTTTCTCACGACACTCGAGAATTTCAATTTATAAATTTAGTTCTATTAGAGAAAGAATTTTTTCTAATTTTTTCTAATTAAGTTTAATCATGAGTATTTAATGTAAATTTAATCATATGTGATGTGGGCAAGAAGTGTCTCCTTTATTCCGATGCCGGTGTGCGTTAATCAAGCGCGAGGCGTCGCGTCGGGATCGAACGTGTCAAAGTAAACGATCGTTCGGCGTGCAACGAAAAATTCTAACCCACCCACTCCCTCCTCCACCCTCGCTCTCCTTTTCCTACCCTTTCTCCCTTTCCCGCGCCGTCGCCGACAACTTTTGCGAGCGCGCTCGAAAAATCCTTGTCGGAGAAAGTTTGTTTACGAACGGGCCACAGGGGGAATACGATTCGCCCCGATCGACCGGATACATTCGAATGGGTTACCTCTGAGCGTGTTGGGTGTCAAAGGTGCAAGATTATATTAATCTCGCGGATCATTTACTTAAACAATGCATTGCCGAATTGATTCAACGAGATATCAGTATCCTCCTATGAAGTCGCTAAAATCAGTATCTTAAAAGGTTCGAATGAAGGCATCGTATCATAAAAAATGAAGTGCACATGCGTCGACGAATATTTAAAGGAATGGAAACTTTTCTTTTAATGCAATTAAGCAAATCGAATGTCCGAATTTAAATGAATGATGAGGATCGTGGAGTGTCCAATCGAATTCTCTATCGAACATAAAATATTTATTCGGTTCAGTTATCAGAAATTGCAATTATTTAGCGTAATATTGTAATCTCCAGTTTGATTTGTGTAAAGTCAATCGGCGACATTTAATGTGTCGACGTGTTGCACGTCTTCTCGATCGACGCCGAGTGTTATTGAAGCGAGTCGAAGGCGATTCGCGTGAGACTCGAGACGTGAAATACGCCGACGTATCTGGCGTGAATGCGAATTAAAGGCGAGAAGGATGGCACGGGAGCCTCGGTGGAAGGTGAAGGGGGGAAGGATTTTGATTCCGTCGCTCATAACAAGAGAGACTAAAGATATACATACGTCGGAACGGAGACTCGGGTACAAGTGCTTGAAAAAGCACGAATACATTATAATAAATAAGTAGCGCAAAAAAATATTCCGGAAATAAAAATCTCAATCAGCAATTAAAAATCATGAATATTACGTAAGAAATTAAATCAGGATAATTATTTGGTATTTGGCAAATTACAATAGATGCGAAATTTGAAGGCAAAAATCTCATTTTTTTAAATTGAGATTTTAATATAATAATTATATAATAATATTATAATAAATATATGTAAAACTTTGATCGGAAAAATGGGGGGAAAATGTCGATCGTCGATGGACTCTCCGTCGACTGGACTCTCCGGCTCGCTCACAAGTATCCCGTCGATGAAAACAAATGGTGATAGTTCTCGGACACCCCGTAGAAGACGAGCGGGGCCTAAAGAGCGTCGTACTAGTAGCGGCCGCGTCGCCGGCCGGCCGGCAGGCACCATCACCGACGCGGCACGAATACCGATTGTATAGGCGGCGACGGTGATGGTGATGGTAGCGATGGTGGTGGTGGCGAAAACAACGACACGCTCTCCTCGGGAGATTATCCCTGGTCGTCGTCCCATGCCAAAGCTCCGCCGATAGATCGATCCTCTCTGTCGCCCGCATACCTCTCGACTTAACGTCTCTTCGAGACTGTCCCGCCTCGCGTCCCTTCGTCGGGGACTCGTTCGGACCGTTGGCAGGGTCGTGACGAAATTCCACGGCGCCTACGCGCGGCTTTTTTCACTGAATTCGCCGTGAATTTCCTTCTTGAAAAATGAGGAGAAGGGAAACGAGGAAGACTAGGTAATATTCTACATGATTGCGCGAGAGAAGGATCGAATCTGTCAAATTCACGGCTTATTCGGCCAACGTTTAGTTCCGTCTCTCGAATAGTCTTGGTTCATTCCTACGATTTCTCTGTCGTCGTCTCGGAGAAAGTATACGAGCGCGATTAGACGATGACTGAGCGAATTAATTGCGCGTATCCATCTGTTACAATTAGACAGTACGTGTCTCCTTGGCCGTTAATGCTAATGGAGCGAATTCCCTCACGGCTCACTTGCGCGCGATGCCAGCCGTCGCGACGCGGGGAACGTAACGTCGCGTATACGCCACTGCAGAATCCGCCATCCCTCTCGCGTACCCACGTGCGCGCCTACGACCATCTCCGTCGCCGTGCCAGCGCGAATAGCCGACGTCGTCTCCGTCGCACTCGGATCGCCACGCATCGTCTCTTTCTCCCCTTGCTTTCCCTCCGGCCCTCCGCGGATGTCTGCATCCGTCTTCGTCACGGCCACGCCGAATCGTGCGTCCCCGTATGCGTGTTTCTCTCTCTTCCGTTTGTCTCTTACTTTCGTACGCGTCTCGGTCTATGTTTCGCATCAGCCAAATTCTCTCCTCTCTCTCTCTCTCTCTCTCGCGAAGCGCATACAGTCTCGCCGCTGTGTACGAGCCGTGTCTCCGTCTACGTTACACGCGGATGAAATCTGTCTTTCTCTCTCTCTCTCTCTCTGTCCGTCTATCTCCTTTACCACCAGCCAGCCATGTGTCTCGGCTACGTCCTGCTCTCGGGTCGTCTCGCCCGTTTCCGCGCGGATCGCGTCCTCGTCGCTCTCGCGCAAGAGACGGCCGCGTTTCAGTCGAGCGCCGCAGACTTGGCTCGCCCCCAGTCACCCCTCCGCCCCCTCACCCCGACCGAGCGTGGTCGTGCTTCGTCGAGTTCCCCCCTCTTACTCGATCAGCATCCCCCATCCGTCCCTGCACCCCCGTCGCCCTCTCTCCGTCCTCCTCTTTCCCGCCAGCCCTCCGGTCCCCGCGGCCGGTCAGATACGTTCGTTCTCTCTCCGGCTCGGTCCCTCGCGCGACCCGCTCCGCTCACTCGCTCTCTGTCCTTCGTCGAGCACGCATCCCCCGCGAGAGCCGTTTCCTCGTCGCTCGAGCGCGCGCTGAATCTGTCCTTGTTCCTTGTCGGCAAATTTCGCGGCGTTCTCCTCCTCCTGCTCCTCCACCCGCTTCTCTTCCTCCTCGTCGTCGTCGTCCTCCGCCTCTTCCTCCTCCGCCGCCGCTACCTCCTGCTCGCCGCGTCCTCCTCATCTCCTCGCTCCTCCGAATGCCGTGCGTCCTCAGCGCGGAGCGCCGAATGCCATTTCACTTTCGTTGGGCTTCGCCGCGTAGGAGATCGGGCCCTGCCAGGAATTATCCTCTCGTTCCGCGCGCTCGTAACCTCCCCGTACGCGCGTATTTCGCCCGGTATTCTCGCGGCTGCGTCGTTGGCGACGACGACGATCACGGCGACGACGACGACGACGAGGACGAGGACGATCGCGTCGACGGCCACGGCGGCGATCACCGCGACGCGTTTTCTCGCAGTGACTTCCCGACGACTCGTGCCTCCACCTCCGCCCCGTCGTCCTCCCTCCCGCCCATCGTCGCCGCCGTCTCTTCTTCTTCTTCTTCTTCTTCCTCCTCCTCCTCTTTCTCCTCTTTCTCCTCTTTCTCTTCCTCTTTCTCTTCCGTCGCTCTTCCTTTTCCTCGTCCTCTGTCTGCCGCTACTTCCCAACCGTCACTTCCTCCCCCACTTCCTCCTTCTACTACTACGACTGCTACTACCGCTCCTCTTGTTCCGCTTCTTCTTCTTCCTCTTCTTCCGCCGCCTCCTCCGCCTCTTCTTCTGTCTCGACGAGGGACCGTTCGCCCACGGAGCGCCGCAGCCAGGTGAGTGATAAACGATACAACTTCCTTCGCGCCCGGATACGTTAGAACGAAGCGTCGTCTCTCGCGAGAAGCAACGGCGTAGCGTCGCGTCGCGATATCAGGGCGATGGGCATTGCTCCCTCGGCGGAGGAAGAGAGAGAGAGAGAGAGATGGAAGAAGTGCGAGAGCGAGCTTTATGCGGGTATATACTCGGTATACCGAGGGGTTACCGCACCGAATCTCGGAAGATCCGTGGTTTCGCGCGTCGCGCCAAACCCGGGGGACCCGCCGCGGTTTCGAGATATTTTTGTGCCGAACGCGACGCTCGCGAGATGCAGAAGTATGTGCCGCCGGTCGGCCGTCAACCTCCTTCCCTCCACCGGGGCACGTCTCTCGACGCGGTGCAGTCCGGATTTGTTTCGCGCCGCGGACTCCGGCTCGAAAACGTTCGCGCTCACGACGAGGCTCACCGTTGCGTTCGGCCTCCTCGAAATTGCAAACGTTTCATATCGGAACGTTTCGTATCGTTAACCCCCTTCTTTCCTTCCGGAAAATCGTCCAGCAGACACGTGCTCCGGTGCATCGACGTGTACGCAAAATTGTGCGAAAATTGTAAGAATACGCGTATCGCATCGGTCGATGAAGTTGTTATATTGTTCGAGAAAGTTTAGAGATGCTTGTTTATATACTTTGCGTGCAACGTGGATTTTATGAAATGTGCACGAGCAAACTTGATATAAATTGCCGGAATTTTAAACAAATATCTTTAACTTTAAATTGATATCGTTATTGTTATCGTTTCGACCTAATCATGGCTTAAATTCTGCAAGACTAGTAGTAATTAAAAAAGTATACAAAGTATACTTAACATAAATTGAAGAAGAGCAAAACTCTCCGAAGAGAGTCGATTTTTGAGACAACTTCAAAATCCGCCTGTTTTAGGAAAATAAGAAAAATATGTCATCTATACTATTTGATCGTGAAACGTTACCGAAAAGATCGGAGAAAGTAAGAAATCTCTCTTAGAGACAGTGAAATACTCGAGCAGGAATTTAATAAGATGAGCAAAAGACAGGGTGATCTTTTATCGAAATATATTTCAAGAAATATGATTTTACGCGGATATATCTCGCAGTCATTTTTCCTCTGAAAAAAACTTGTTAATATATTTATCAAAACGAATCCGTGCACTGTGCAACAGCAACAAAAACCGCACAAAATTGCAAACTGTTGTCACAGGTGATACGCGCGATTTTTAGTCGCGAGGTGGATGCATAGCTGTCGGACCGGTTTTACCAATGTCGGTTAGGTTAACGCTAACCGTGCTTGATTCAATCTTCTTCTTTGTCTATATCCCGGCCGATGCAGTAATCTATAAAAAGATGAGACGTGAATTAAATTACAGTTAAAGTTAAACTCGCGTAATTTACGTGTCAGCAAGCGTGGATTGATTGGACAGCGTAAGCTGTCATTTAAGCTTTGTGTTTTATTTTTAACATGTACTTAAACGCGTTTCTATTTATATCTTGGAAGAGCAAAAAAGAATGCAAGAATCGCGTAAGGAGGATTTTTCATTAGAAATTTTAATTAATATACAAGTTATTCTTGGATAGTCAATATATTTATGACAATAAAGAAAAGATAAAATAAAATATAGTTAATTGTACGTAGTTGAATTAATTTTGAGAGATCTGCTCTCACAACAATTTGTATCTTTCGCGACTATTAAATTTAGTGAATTCACATGTTTCGATATAAGTTGTCAATATTTCGAGATTGAAACAATATTATAGAAAGTTTGATAACATCCGGCGTATTGACACTATTATGGAGCATTGGATGAGAAATGTTAAAAGACTGTCGATGTAAATTATTGATGACACGATACACAAAACACCTTTTATATATCGGCAATAAATATGGCAGTCGCAAATTATGTATCGATATATTAATAATTTTTTTATTGGCTAAACGAATCTTTTGTCGATATGTACACGCACGTGTACGTGAAAATGCAAAAATTTTTCAAATAAAATATTTAGAGAAACAGCTCTTTGTCATATTGTACAATACACATGCAGATACACACGATTACATGTTTAATGTTCGATTTATTTCTACCGAGAACACTGGACTTAATTATTTTGCGTGTCAAAATATTCCTGTAATAAATTCTAAAGTTTTGAAATAGAGATGAACGTTAACAAGATGGGCTTCTTGGTTTATCGCTGTACATTGATAGTGTGTCGTGGCTTTCTCAAGTATTATGATAGCGTATTATTTCGTGGAATAGTGTCGTTGCATAAAAGGACACGCGAAGTACTGACGACACGTGTTGTCGATATACTTTAAGCTGCGTACACACTGGATTTGCGCTCTGGTTGACTAATTCCCGAGCAAATTTATTCATCGAGTTACGCGATTCTAATTCTTTAATGAACATGACTCTAAAGGCAGATTCTAAAATACAATTTATTTTTTCCTGTCAAATTGGAATATTACTCCCTATCAGGTCATTGAATTTAATCAAAAATTTTTTACTCCATGATAAATAAAATAGGGACGTTTTATTTACGTCGGTATTTATACAATTAAATTAAATTTTTTATATTATTATCAGGAACGTCGGTATTTATACGATTAAATTAAATTTTTTATATTGACTAAAAAATTTATGAAAGTATATATTTTTTTAATAAATAAAAAATTAAATGAATATATAAAGATAATCAATTTTATGTGAAATAAAGCGCGCTTTCTAGGAAAACAGAATGCTCCGTAATATGTAAGCTCTGTCTTGTACGAAATGATATAATTAACGTGTTAAATAAAAATTAGTAATTAATTACCAATGCTGTGAAAAATGCGTGAAAAAAATACGCGTTCAATTTATGCATTTAAACAACATAGCTGTATAAATTGTATACAGAAATTATCTAATATGTCATATATATATTGTGTAGAGAGTAATCGAAGATCATCAGACGATTCGACGTCAAAAATGCGCGATCGACGGAAAATAGCGTGTTATTTGCTCGCGCGATCATGAATCTACAACGTTCGGAGCAGTTCTAACTGAACGTCCCATGAGAAGATACGCTCTCGTAAAGGGATTCGAAGATGGGGTCCCTCTTCTCGCGAAGGCTAACGTGTTGAGGGTGACTCGCTTTTACGAGAGCCCTTTAAACTATCCATGAAACCATGTCGGTCCCATTATCGGACTCCTTCGCTCCACGTTCGTAAATACCTGATTGCATCAACCGAATGCTCGATCGAAATCGCGAATAATTATTTTAAATAAAAATAATTATATTTAAATAATTATTTTTCTTTATCAATATATCTGAGACACGAAGAGAGAGGACGGACTCACCGCCCTTAAAATTAAGAGGGCTAATAATTCTGTTGATATAATAATTGAGATGTTAATTGAAATAATTTTGAAAATTAACTAATTCGTTTCCTTTCTAAGTAGACGTATAGTTTTTCTATAGTTATGAAATTTTTTTTAACTTTGATGCATCTTGAGATTCTCCATGAATCTACATGATACATTAGCGTAATGTATCTAAAAGAATGCGTAGATATAGCTTGAATATTAATATATTCTGTTTATAGTGAGCTTTTAACGTTAGATATAATTTTCCTCAAAAATATTTCTACAACAATAACGAGAGTTATAACACAATCAATTATTACATATATTATATGAAATTATATAATATATATTTTCTATCATCTTGCAAGGAAGATCGATATCACTCTGCTGATTTCGAAAATATTGATGCCAAAAGATTCATGGAAAGAGAGCATGAATATTTTAATTCAAACTATATCTATATATATGTGTATGTCATAGGCATGGAAAATCTTAAAATATTCAGGTGACACATTAAAGATGAAATATCGACGTCTAAAAGTTCAATATTAAGGGCAAAATAAATGTTTTAGTAGGTAAATATTATTTTATCTTGTATTCATTGCTATACGCATCGAGTAGGAAGTATTTCAAGATATTTCTGAGTTTCAAATATTTCTGATATCAAACGTGACAAGAAGACTCGAGAAATATCGACAATATTTTCATTACTTATTATTTCATTTTATTACAAGAATCATATATATTGATAGATATCGCGTCAAGAGAAATCTTTAAATATCTCCAACTTAATATTAAAGATGACAACATTATGTCGATGATCAAATATTAATGTGATATCATTGAAATATTTCACCCAACATCCACTCCCCTGGATGCACCGTAAATGTCTGTGAGACATTCGTGGCTACTTGTATTCTTACGTTTACTCGAGGACGAGCACGTGGTGCAGCCAGGGTCGCGCTCTCATTCAGAAAGGAGGTTATGTAGCAGCACAGAGAAGTGAGAGAGGAGAGAAAGACACATATACAGAGGCAGAAAGAGAAGGTTATACTCGTGACGCCCGTTACATTATCAATTCCGTTATGGCACTGTATTCGTAATAGTGGAGACGACCCTACGACCGTCTTCGGGGACTCCCCCTCGCGCCTCGTCTTCTCCTCTCCTCACCGGCGTACTTTCACCTACTCTCTTTCTTGCTCCTTCGTCTCTATTTTTCTCTTTCTCTCTTCCTCCCTATTCGTTCTATCCTCCCTTCTCGTTTCCCGCCCCCCCATTTTTCTCTCTTCCGCCACGTGCTCTCTTTCCTCTCTTCTTCTTTTCTCTCTTCCCCGAGACGGCTTTCTATATAAAGCACTTTACTTTCCCTTAGCACGCTCTCTTGGCGAACCACCCCCTCCTTCCACTACCCTTCTGTTGCTCCCTCCTCCCGCCCCTTCCGCGTTCTTCTTCCCATTTCCGTGAAACCTTTTCTACGAAGGTCGATCTTTTTTGCGGATTTACACCTGTTGGACCTCGCTCGCGCGTTTCAATCGCTCCCTTATTTTTCTCTTCGAATAGAAACGCCGCCCCGTTTCGCTTGTCAATCGCGAGGATCTCTCGGATTCTGCCGATAGATTTTTCGCGCGTAAGCATACAAATTCTTTTCGCGTGTCTTTTTCGATGTTTCGACACTTTACTGAATCATTTATCGACACGAGAACGGAAAGTTTGGTTTGATCGACAAGCAAATTTATTGAAGCAAAGGAATTTGCTAAAGCGAATGTGTTTGTTCTGGGAACGACGACAATTTTAGCAATTTTCTACCAAAATTGTTGGGAATAACTAGTTTAAAGATCTTTTGTCCAACAAAGTTAGAGCTTTAACTATATTTCGCAACCTATAATATCTTACGGATTTAAATAAATTTATAAAAGAAATAAAGTATCTTGTTTATAGCATAATATATTAAAATATTTAAAAAAATCGCATAAGTTAGACTACGAATGCATTAAAAATAGAATTGTGATACACCTTTTCTTTTGTATAAAGTTTAACGAAACTTTGACACGCGAATCTCGCTGAACAATTTTGCATACTTTTACGTTACTCTCCTCGTATACTTTGTAAAATAATAATTTTTTCGCACCCATAATTTAAAAAAAAAAATTGATTGCCGATGGAAATCGCGATCCTTTTCGACGCGGCCCTAGTGAAACAAAGTTTCCGAGGCACACACGGAACCGGAAGTGGAGTTGCCGAAGGACCGGGCTTTTTTCGCCGCCGTCTCGCGTCAATTAGTCCGGGATAATTGGTCGGCCGATGCCCTTGAACCCTAAGTATTGATTGGTGAGGTCGGATTCTGCCGGTGTGGCTGTCCCTCTTGCCTCCGAACCGATGGCACCACCCCTATGCATCCACCTCCGAACCGACCAACCAACCAACCACCCGCCCCGCAACCGCCGTCGCCGTCGCCGCCGCCGCCGCCTAACCCCCGCAGCGAACCCCCTTCCTGCTTCCCCCCCCCGGCCCGCGCAACCCTCCGTCCGTGGTTCTCCAAGTGCCGTCGCCGTTAAAGCACCGCGTGTCGGCAAAGGTTTTTCCGCCCTTTATTTATTTAATTGAACTACGAAACGCCATTTCCCGCTGGCGCAATCCGAGCCTACCTCTACCGCCTACCCCTTGTCCCCCTCCCTCCCGTCGTTTTCGTTCCTCACTTTCCAGCGTCCTCCCGCTCTCCTCGACTCAAGCGGCGACAACACGAACGAAATTTCACCGAGAGAATTCCACCGAGAATCGAATGTCGTTTTGTTCGGATACACGAAGATGTGGCTCATTGCGCGGTAATTTCATTGCAATGGACGAGTCCCCCCCCCCAGCCCCCTGTGTGTTCCAAGTCTCCGCCGAATTTGATTTACCGTATAATGTGTCTGTCTCACGAGAACATTGATCGTTCTTTGCGTGCGTTCACGGTTGGACATTTACCAGTTTTCCGAGTATATCGAGTACTCTACTAATTTCAAGTCAAGCTTTTAGACGTTTTTGATCACGAAATATATATCATTAAATGATCGTTACATAAGATTCTAAGATTCAACTATTTAACTTCTTGATTTTTAATTTTGCTCAAAAGTTGAATTTTTTAACTGCAATTAATTGATTAGAAATATAATAATTTAAAGATACTTTTTTATTTGAATAAATTAATATTTATCTAATCGCATTCTGTGAATTCCGAGCAACCATTTTTTTAAATATTTTAATCACAGAATTATATAGTCAAATTTGCACAATTTAAATTGTATAAAGAATATATTAGTGATCTCTTTCTCCATTTCCCTTTTTCTATTATTATTCATCATTAAAAATTTTATACTTTTATTTTGTTGCTTGCAAATGATAATTTTCAAATTAAAATGTATTATAAGGAATGGCTTTAAATATGAAATAACATCTGGATATTTCGTAACTATGCGAAACAAACATTTATGTGTGCGACCGTCTCATTATTAAAATGTTTTTATTGTGATACGTTATACGTTACATTAAGTTGTATTATATACATCGGTAAACCGTAAAAAGCAAAAATTGACATAACAATTCGTATTGTTACAAGTCCATTAAAATGTGATAAAGCGTGATAAAGTATGATACTTGACAATTTTGCTCCAATTACGAGCCGCTCGGGTCAACATTAATCGAATGCTATGTTAAAACAGTCAATATGCATATGTGCAAAAATATAACATCATGCATTGCGTTATTAAGTGTCTTTCAATTGCAAGACGAAAGCGGTTGTAGTATTGGAAGAATAATGAAAGAGACCGCTTCTGCAACTGCTTTTGTTCACCAAGGTTTTTTTTCTTTTTTTTTTTTTTCGAAAAAGTCGAAGATATAAATTCCTGAAGCATACTTCTTTCCTTTTTTTCATTAATATTAAATTTTAATTTTAATTTTAAATATCGACATTTCTACCAAGTTTTATAATTAATATTAATCTACAAAATATGTTACTGGAAAGAATCGGGAAAAAATAGGAAATATTATCTCGAACACAAACTTTCTCTCTTTTTTCCTTTTTTTACGAAAATTACAAATCAGTATCGAATTTCTTTCTCGACCATATTTATTTACACAATATTTACTCAAATGAATAATGCAAAACGTGACACAAATATATATGATTGGCATATATTTAATATACGAAAATAAGAAAACGAATGGAAGGTGGAGAACATTTTCGCAACAATTTCCACGCGTAGTCAAGAATGAAAACGTATATAAAGGTCCTAATGGTGCGTTGATCCATGTTCCGTAGAGAATGTCGCATTTGGTTGGTGGTAAATGCGTACATTTCGGATCTACTGAGGCACAATTCTCCTTGCCAAAAGCCGCGTCGCTCTCATCGTCATCATCATCGTTGTCGTCGTGTACGACCGCTCGTTCGCTCGTTCGTCCTAACGGAGACGCTCGATTATCGCGTACCCCACGCGACCCGACTAGCGCCATCAAACTCCCGAGCCGCCGAGATCGAAGATCCGCGGACGTTTTGGGGAGGCCGTGCACACGCCCGGTCGTAACGAGCCGGCGAGCGGGCAAAGGCGCGAGACAGACGGAACGAGAGAAAGAGGGACAGGCGGACATGTACGCGTGTGCCAGCGCTTGGAAGTCATTGGTGTCGATGCCGTCGCGAACACCGAGGAAAAGGGGGAGAGAGAGAGAGAGAGAGAGAGAGAGAGAGAGAGAGAGAGAGAGAGCTTGTGTACGTGTGTATGCGTGTCTCGGGGGTTGGGGGTGGTCGATACGGCCCTCGGGCCGCGACAGCCGCGTCGGAGGCCTCCCCATTCTTCCTGCAGGCGTTTTTGCCTCCGCCGCGTTTTAGCCCTCTCCACAACTCCCCTCTTTCCGTCCCTCTTATGCTGTATCTCTCTCTCTTCTTTTCTCTCTGAATTTTTCTCCTTTTTTTTCTCTTTCCTTCCCTTGCTCCCCGCGCACTCACTTTCCCTCTCTGTTTCTCTCTGTGTCCGTCTCGCTCTCTCTAGATCCTCTCCACTTCCTTCCTCTGTCTATCTTTCGCTCTCTTTCTCCTTGTCACACGCTCTCTCAATCCATCCAGCCCGATCCGCCATCTCTCCCCTCTGTTCGCCACCCACGCAACGCGTTCCAGTCGCTACCGACACCCCCCGGTGCAACCTATCTACCTCTGTCCCCCGGTCCTCTTTCTCCTTCCATCCCTTTTCTCTCCCTCCTCTACGGTGCCACTCTCACGCCGCCGGCAACCGCGCAGACCCCGCCTAATCGTGCCACCCCCGGCTTGATTAAAGAACAGAGAGGCTCGGCTTCGGCGCGAGAGGGTCGCTGCCATTAGTTCTCCTTTCTCCCTCTCTCCCGTTTCCCTCGCAATGCCTCTTTGTCGCTCATTGCTTCGCTCGTATCATCCGTTCTTCTTCTCTTCGCGCTTTGGTCAACGTCCGTAAGGTTCTTCCGAGCCAAGGTCCTTCATACGAGTTGACCACGTGGACGTCCCGAGAAGCCACGCGACTTGACGGCTTCGCCACGCGGAGGTGGCGTCCATCATCCTCCTTCCCTTCTTGACCTTACTTTTCGTTCTCTTTTCCTTCATTCGTCCCTTAACTTCCCTCCTCTTCCATCTCGCGCTAAGATTTCAAGGTTACTTCATGAAAATATATATCGCAAATTTGTCACGAACTTTTGTAAGTTTTTTTATATTATATACACGCTTATTTTAAATGTGGGATACATGTACTTGATGAATTGTGAATTTTTCGTGAAATCTAAATACTAATTATTAATATACGATATTTTTAAGAAACACCCCTTGTCTCTCTTTATTACAATTTGGAACAATATTCAATTAAATATATTCAACTTGAAATTCCAGACTTAATCTACAGAATTTTATTTATTTCTTATTCTTAACTACTTCGCGCATTCCAAATTCCAATTTCGGGCGAAAACTGAAAGAGGGCAAGTGTCTCCTCGCTAATAGTTTTGCGAGACGCTCATTCCGTCATATTAAAAAATTCAAATCGAAGAACGAGTTGCATGTCGCGCAACGTTCGCCGAAATACTCGATTGGATCCCGCCGGCGTTGATTTTCAGGAGCGACAGTTGGTGGGTGGACGATGTTCGACGTCGCCGCCGCCTCTTTCGCCGTCCGTCGAGATGAAATTGCACCGCCGCCGGGCGGAACGAGATGCCGGGAACGACGAGTTCGCGCGAGAAATATGCAAATCCAATCGGACCGGACTCGCGCGTGGTCCTTCATCCCAGCCTCTCGCAAAGCGGTTTACCGAAATGAGTATTTTTCTATTTCACGCCGACGCCTTGATTCCCCGAACCCGCGACCCTTCCGCATGCGTTTTCCCCGCATCGCCGATCCGATTATCCGATCGCGATAATTAATGAATTAATCATTCGCGCGCGACGAATTAATTTAAGCGTATGCGCCGCTTCATCCGCGTAGCGATATCTTGTTAAGCTTCAAACCGAACCGTCAACTCTTGAGATTCAATGGTAATTTATAATCAGGATATTCCCTCTTTCTCTCTTTCTTTCGCGCGCTGGAAAACCTAGAATTCTCAAGGGTTTTATTCGGTTATATCTGGAAAAATCAGCGAATTTTTATGAAATTTTATTAGGATTCAGAACATTTTTTTAAAAATTCTTTGTGATAACTTTGCTCTCGTATCAAACAGTTGGCAAGTAAATTATGTGTTTAAAATATGTTATAAATGTATCTATTTTTATTTATATATTGAATCTTTTATCAAAATATGAAATAAGCAGTACATATTCTTTATTGTAATTTTTAGTGGTAAAAAATAAAAAGCAGGCAAGAAATGCTTATTTTATGAGAGTTTTTTCAATATACATTTATAAATGTAGCACTTGAAACTCTCTTTCTTTTATATGAGTGAAACATGTGATAAAAAAAATTTATTTTAGAAAATTGCACCAAAAAATTTTGTAAATATTCTCTTTATCTAGACTTTTGAATAAAAATATCTACAATATCAAGGGATTCTCAAGGAATTTTTTGCCAAAATTTAAGTAGATATCCTGTATAATATCAAATTTATGTTATACATATAAACATGTATTAGAAAAATTGTATAAATATTTATAAAAACATTTTTATAACATATATTTTAAAGAATAAAAATGTATACCACATGGATAGATGATCTTTTAAAAATCAGCAAGTTTCTCTAATTAAATACTCTTTAAAAATAGCGTCAGATATATATATAATGTGTTATTTCGTCAGTTGAAACGATGATTTATAGCGATCCTTGTTTTCCTTACAGTCGCTTTTGAAGACGGCCGACCAGCTAAAGATCAAGGGCCTGTGCGAGGAGAACAGGGACGGTCCACAACCCGTAAGCCTGAGCTCGCCGCCGAGGGAGTCCGGCACCCCGAGATTAAACTACACGAAGCTGAAGAAGCACCATCAGCGGTACAAGCGACCCAGAATCGAACGACCCACGTTCGAGCCACGCGCCACCGATCCACTACGACACTACGAGCGCTACAAAGAGGAAGAGCCGATTACAATTAACGATTATAGCTGCGATAACAAAGAGGTAAGCGATCTGAATTAAAGGACTCTAAATTGGACTATTAAATTGATATTCAATTATCAAAGCCTAATTCAAACTTGTGAATGTATGTTTAAGTATCGGGATGAATATCCATTCACATTTGTATAGTTCTTTCCTTTATAATATAACATATAAATGTAAAGAACAGAAGGCTATAAAAAATTTAAAAATGAAAAGAATATGTGTATTACTTGATCAGGAGATTATATTTATATCGACATTAGTATATTGATATAATTCTTACAACTTCTAGTAGAATTTTCTAAAAAGAGTATAGCAAAAATATAAGTTAATAGTATAACTAAATCATCCTTGTCTTAAGAAGGGAAAACTCTAAGACATGCAAAAAAAACTTTGAAATAACGTTTCAAGACTCAATACGATACTCATGATCATTTATATCGCAAATCGAATCTGATTGCAATATAGGTACGTTATCTAAATTTAACTGCAGTAATGGCGAATTTATCGCTTGTAACGCGTTGAGAAAGATGAAATGAGGAAAGTGTACAAACGCAATGGCTGTCCCGTTCTGGCGAGCGGTTTGATCTCTCTCGTCAGGGTCGACGCTAAATTCGTACCGGATATTCCGCAGAACCACCGGGATTGGCAAGCCGAAGATGAAGAGTGCACGGAGACAGCAACAGCAGCAGTAGCACTGGAAACTTGCCAGCGTAACAACAACAACAACAACAACGGTAACGGCGCGAGTAACAGTAACAACGGTAAGTCAATCAATTGAGATTTTCGCCCCACACCTGGCCTTTTAATATTTGCAAGAGTTTATTCTCTCTTCTCGTCTTTACTTTTCGTGAGAGACAACAATTTCTTCGTTTAATCGATTTACTATGTCAATAAAAATGCGCGTTAATTAATTTTCCGCTTATGATTTCTAACACGTGAATATGATAAAATATGTAATACTTTTTTAGTTTAAATTCTGAATAATTTCTCGGTTTCATTAAAGGACATCTGTAAATCGTACAATATGGCTAACTTTATCTGCTACCTAAAAAATCTTTTATCACATTTAATTACATTTTATACATGTCAGTATATTTTGTTTTATGAAATATGTTTTTAAGATATTTTCAGACATTGCGCTTTCCACTGTATGATGTTATAGATTTCTTAAAGCTCTTAGATTTGGAAAAAAAAAACGCAACGTGATCACTCGGAAGGATGTCAGGTGTGGGGCGATTTATAATTTTCAGAATTGATCAGAACGGGCTGCTTTCACGTCGAATAAAAAGGTGACATGTTCTGTCACACAGGGCTAGGTCATTATGGCCATCATCCGGATCCTGGAGAGGTCGATTTACCCCCCGAAACTCAACCTACACCACCAAGCGCCACCTTAGTCGGCACTACCATTACCCATCTAAGAGATCCGGATCATCATTCTACAGGTACAAAGTTTTATGCTTCTCAAATTGCTTGGTTCTCGACAATAATCGCCACAATTATATGTATGTGACGCGGAAAGTGAATTAAAATAAAACCATTCCTATGATAGAATTAATATTTTTTTTCTATTGTTTATTAGATTTTTCTAATGAATAACATGGAACAAAACTAAGACAGAAATGTTTCAATAAACTCGCGAAGAAAAATTAATAAGTGAGATGAAGGATAATCGAAGGAAACTGAGATGTATGTTTTAACTATAAATGATACTTTCTTTAAGCGTGCAAATACAATGAAGAATATAATAATTTCCATAATATGCGGTCTAAATAATAAATATTTATTAAAAGATTTTACCCAAGCAAAAGAAAAATTATAACTTTTTACTTCGTGTCAATTTTACTAAAAAATCATAAATATATAGTCTTTTTAGAAATATATATTTCATTGTATTTTCAAAATTGTCTTTTAGTAAGTCTATTTGATCTAGAAAGCGTACTTTGCGAATTTTAACTTTGATGATAAAGCGTGTCTCATTTTAATAATACATCTACCATGTATCTTCGATCTGTTTCTCTATATAACAAAAGTTTCTCACTTATTGTCGATCCATTCAATACGACCACTTACATGCATTTTCACTCACCGCTCAGACATGAGGGTGCGGTGTGGAATAAAATACTACCGGGCTGAAAGTACAGCAGTCATTAGGCGAACAGGGAATCAAAATAATTGGCCTAATCACGCTTAACTAGTCGCGATTAGATTTGCGTTGCTCGGTTCGTACGAGCAGCCCACGCAACCTTATTTAGCGTCCTTCCGCGTCCAGTTTTGCCTTCGACAGTGCTCGCTTATCGATTCTCAGGTACTATGAAGACTTTTCCGCGTAGCTTTCACGCGAATACTTCGACACCAAAGATATAGATCGTCGAGTTAATAGTATCAAACTTTTCCGATGCAACAATATATATCATATTCCTCTTCCGTGACTTGTTTATAGAGATTCAGAACTGCGACAGTGAGATCAAGATCAAGTTCGAGACGTTGCACACGATGGACTCTTCGGATACGATCGACATAGATAGCCATATGTCAGATCGGGCTAGCGTGAGTTCGAAAAACGCTGTCGACAGCGATAACATGATGATGATAACGCCAGAATTGCTCGGACTGATGCCATCAGGAAGCTCTGGCCAGTCAGACTCAGGCGACAACAATTCGAGGGGACACTCTGGACAGTCTAGCTCGCATCATCACGGTTCAAAATCGTGGACGCAAGAAGACATGGACGCGGCTCTGGATGCATTGAGGAATCATAATATGAGTCTGACAAAAGCATCGGGTAAGATTTTTTTCTTTAAAGTGATGTCTAAATCTTTATCTACTCTTAACTTTGAGTAAATTAAAGTCTTTTGTCTATATTATAATATTTATAATATTAATTATAAGACTAATTTGTAAGAAAACTTAATCGTTGATCCAGATTGTATGTCGACATAAATGTGTTATTTGTAGATAATGACTTTTAAAAGATCGAAAAATTAAGAATTGTCTATAAATAAACATACATTCAATTTGTATAACATTATTTATAATATTAGTAACATCTTATGTAAAATAATAAGATAAATGTATATTAACAACGTTTGTATTTACGTTTTAGCAACATTCGGAATTCCCTCGACGACTCTATGGCAACGGGCACATCGACTAGGCATCGACACGCCGAAGAAGGATGGTCCCACGAAATCCTGGAGCGACGAAAGTTTGAATAACGCTTTAGAAGCTTTACGTACTGGCACCATTTCGGCTAATAAAGCATCCAAGGCATTCGGTATACCTTCTAGTACATTGTATAAGATCGCGAGAAAGGAAGGAATCAGACTGGCCGCGCCGTTCAATGCAAGTCCCACGACGTGGACGCCCGCCGATCTGGATCGCGCTTTGGAAGCGATAAGATCTGGCCAAACATCTGTGCAAAGAGCGTCGACAGAATTCGGTATACCTACGGGGACGTTGTACGGAAGATGCAAGCGAGAAGGAATCGAACTTAGCAGGAGCAATCCTACACCGTGGAGCGAAGATGCTATGACTGAAGCTCTCGAGGCTGTCAGGTTAGAAATGGTTTTCTTCTTTTATTAAAATTTTTATTTATGTTTAAAAAAATTAATAAATAAATTGATGTATTATAGAGAAAGATTTAATTTAAGTAAATTTAGGAATTAATGTGGATTAAATAAATAAAAGTATTTGCAGAAGCTTGAAATTTTTCCGTGGCTATATAATATAAATTTTTAATGCAATATTCGACTTGGATATTAAAGTGATTACATTACAAATATTATTCCTAAATTCATGATTCCAGATTAGGGCACATGAGCATCAATCAAGCAGCCATCCACTATAATCTGCCGTATTCGTCATTGTACGGGCGTTTCAAGAGAGGCAAGTACGAAGAACCCGTTGTTGGTGATATCTCACAGGATGGCAGCAGTCCACATTTTCATCAAAGTCCCAATCAGAATCACTCGTCCGCCCTTCCAGATCAAATGCCTTATCCGGGCAGCTGAAACTTACCTCTTTACTAGAGTATTAAGTTAGCTTAAGCTCTGAACTTTTCGATTCGTCGCTGCTGCTCCTCAAATTCTTTAACAAACACGCAAATGAAGAAATTCCAAGGGATTAGAGACCAATCGGAGAATGCCATTATAAAAACACACGCTATAATAGCAGAGGGCAAGATTTACCCGCAGTATTAAAGGCGGATCGTCGTAAGCGAGCGTTATGTACATTGTATGATTTTTATGTTGGAACAAGAGAAAAAACTTAGGTTATACCAATAATTTATAAGAATTATTTATAAAGAGAACATATACAGAACATGTACAGAAACTGGGAAATATCACTTCCCAACGAAAACTACTTTTAGCGCTTAAGCCAGTTAACGATGAGGCAGTGAATGTGAGAATAGATATTATAACGAATGATATAGTATCCTGTTAATTGAAATCACATCGCAAGAGATAAGTAATATCGTTTAATTGCCATTATGTTGCAATTAATCCATTATAGCAATGATATTCGTAAAGATGCTTTCAACAATTGAGCCTATATCTTCGTAAGACAACAAAATGAATTATCTCTCACGGTTTTCTTATTGAAGAGATTTTTTGCATAATGATTTCGCATAACAAGGATACATTCGTGAGTATGTGTCGATACCGAGGGAGAATGTATACATATAATTTAGTGCTATACAAAAGTTTATGTAATGACGAAAGTGGCGTTCTAACACGTGCGGCATGTCTAAAATAACTGGGAAAACATAAAATTTATTGCAATTTAAAGAATATAATTTTGTTGTTCCTCAAATTTTGTTTTTCTTTATTTCATAAAAAATTTGTAAGCATGTTTTATTTATCTGCATCGCATACAGTTATATATTTTTTTAAATCAATACTTTCAAACTAAAATAGCATATGATTATTGGCTATTCTAATTTAATAGTATTTCTATGATAACTTACATGTGCGCTAATCATTTTGAATGTTATATTCCGCTTAATAGACTGAAAATAAATAGAATTCTTTATTGACTTTTTATTTAAGTTTTTTATTTTATTATTAAAGACACAAAAAGCATTTCTTTTTAAGAAGAAAAAAAGAATTTTTCCATAAAATGGAAAAATAGTAAATATTTATGAAGTAGGTACAGCTTTCTCTCACTGGTTTCTTAGAAAAATTTAAGATTCCCTCTCAGCTCAACTGCCACTTGTATAAATATGTTACACATTAATTTATCATGCTCACATTTATTATATTATATACATAAAAGTATACATATAGATATATGCTACTTATAAAAATATATATATATATATGTACAGTTTATATATATTTTAAATTAAAAAGTAATGCAATCAAAGATGTGTGTGTATAATATTATATAATATTAATCTCTAATATTTTTTCCTTTATTATCTCTTTTTTTAATTGTTATATTGATGAGGTAACTCTCTAAAGATTGCACCAACGTTATTTTAAGCAAGACTTAAATCTGTCTTTATTTATTTATTTAGAAAGATAAAGATAGATATGTTTAAATATCTATAAATATTAAATCCAAAATAATATTGATGCAATCCAGCTTAAAAGTCTTAAAAACAAAGATTTTATGTGCAACAATCAATAAATAGAGCACATTTCAATTATAATAATGAAGAATATATAAAAATTTATTATTAATGAAATAGTATCCCATACAATTTTGTTTTTATATATTTTTTATAAGGTAAATGCGTATTTTATAGTTTATTCAATTACAAAAAATATACATGATCCGAGAGATAAATTTTTAACAGAAAATTACATATTTTTTTTTATATTATTACATGTTTTATTACATATATTATGAATCAATTTGCCTTGTATTCATTTTGAAAATGTTTTGTATCAAATAGATATTGCCATCGTGTACCTTCTGGATAAGACCATCTTGCAATACATTTGTTTTTAAGTTTAGTTGAAAAACCAGGATATTTAGGTGGCATATAACAGGCATTTTGAATATGTATAGGATTCTCAAAGTATCCATGCTGATGGTTTACAAATTCAATCATATGTTGTTTTTCAGTAGACTGAGTTAAGCAAATAAAATCCCACATTTGAAGATGTTGATTCATCTCGCTCAAGCCCACTCCATTAGCGCATGACCATGTGGTATTATAAAAATGATATGTCCCTAAAAAATAAAGAAATTTGCAGATATAGAACTATAAATAAAAAAATTTACAGATCTCATTTTTCGATTGGCTAAGTAAACATCAATCTCAAGTTCGATACGTATAAAAAATACACTTTAAAAAAATATCAAGATCTAAAAATTATAAAATTTTGCTGTTTATATTATTATTACACTTACTGCGAGCTTTTTTTAGCATGAGGTATATAGCTAAGGCTTCATTAATCCCAAGCCTCGCTACGTTAATCACACAAATATCAGGCCCCGACATGTTTTTGAATTGTTTTTGTATGATACGATTTGCGCACATTTTGCCAGTAACAAGTTTGATATCTGAACCTAAGTCAGCCGATAATAGACTGTATCCTATAATATCGTCAGGAAATATTGGATCTTCTAAATAAAATATTTTACAATCTTTCAAATTTTCCATATAATCAAGTACTTCCGTTTCATCCCAGGCTTGATTCGCGTCCAATATTAAACTTTTCTTCTTGCCTATTGTTTTGCGTATAGTCTTACATCTTGAAGTGCTTTTTTCTATTGTTAGATCCAAACTCGTCTTGAATACCTTGAAGTCGAGCTTCGCGAATTTTTTGCTAAGATCTCGAGTCTTCTGATAGGGATAACGTACCCACCCAACATCAGCTGTATATGCGGGAAAGCCGTTTTTTTTTAAAACGTTCTCAAATTGATCTTTTCTCTTTTCATTTTCCTGGAGCATTTGTATCGCTTCCTTCTGGCTCAAAAAGTTTGTACTGCATAGAAGTAGAAATGTATAATGAAAATTCTCAAGTCTAGACTCAAAAATATAAAATTTATTATTTGTCAAAATTATAAATTTATTATTAAAATTTATTATTTGTCAAAATTTAAAATTTATTATTTTTTTTTATTATTTATCAAAATTATAACTTTGTCCAATTAAAGGTTTGATTTACATGTATCGGAAATCCACAGTGGAAACGAGCTGTTCGGGCGTCATATCTGTAAGAAGCTTCCAGACAGGTTTGTTTTCGATGCGTGCCCATAAATCCCATAATGCGTTTATTATAGCCGCTGCAGCTAGATACACAATACCGCATTCGGGTTCTACCTGAGATATCACAATTATTTTCCGATAGTCATCGTACTTTAATTATTATTATGTATTTCACATCATTCATTATATATTACCAATCTAAATTCGTTTCTTAATCTTCTCCAGACAGATGCAAAGTCAGTATATATCTCTATCGTTGTTTGATATTTTATGAACTTGAACAATAGCTTACATACTCGCAACACTATAAAAATTATTTTTTAATAATAATGAAGAAGAACTACATTTTCTTTTTCATACTGTTAATTTACATACCTAATTCATTTCCTCTTCCCACGGTACATGTAATGCCATATCCTTCATATTCTTTATCAGTCTTGATCGTTACGTATACACAAGAATGATTAATATTAGGATCCTGTTGATATAAAAAAAATTAATAATAAATTGAATAATGAATTAAGAAATTAAATGTATGGCTTGACAATACTCTTTAAATTAAAATGAAATATGCTCGCGAATAAAGTTTATATTATTAAGAAAATAGAAAAATATATCGCGTAAAATATCTTTATAAGCACATAAATATTTTATAAATATACATTTATTTAGTGTATACATCTTTTTTTAATATATTAATAACAACTGTGTCATTATGTGAATTATTTAATAATACCATTGAATCACTTCCAATGCCCCATAACGACGTTGGAAATCTTATATCTTGCACATCGATATCGATGATTTTTGCGTCTATCATTTTCCTGAACTAAATGATTCTAAAATTGATAAGAAATAACTGAACAAATGTCCTCTAAGATTACATATTTTGACGTCGCACGTTTTATTATTTGACGTAAATATTTGTATTTATATATGAAGAGTTAAAGACAAGAATTGTATACAAGGTCATAATTTGTGTGAGAGAGATCTATTTTTTAATTATAATGATAAATTTTATATTTGTAATGTTTTATACACTGTATATTAGTATATATATATTAAATATATTCACGTTCTCTATATATCGCACATTTTGTACAATATTCTAAAAATTACTACAAACAAAAAAACTGGAGAGATTTTTCACTTGTAATATTATACTTGTTCGTTGTGTAATATCATTATTTAATAGATATAATAACTATCTAAAAAATACTTAATAATATTTAATAAATATTTAATATAATAAAAATCTAATATAATAAATTAAATTATATATAATTATACTATATATATATATATATATATATATATATATATATATAAAATTATACAATATATTCGAATCCCTCTATTATTTAAAATTGTCGAGAAAATCGATTTCTTTCCCGCTATCTTAAAATCATCTATCAATTCTCATTCTTATGGCACATGCGCGGAATATATTCCCAACTACACTTGCGAACGTCATCACATGAACGTCATAACATAGAGCAGAGAGAAATCTGTCAACAGCGTGGAGGCGATGCGATGCGCATGCGCTCAACGCTGATTGGAGCTAACCGAAGCCGACCGAGCGTGCACAGAGAGACTGAGAGATGTCGTGGCTCGCTTTATCCCTGGAAGTGATACTCCCTCTATGAACATTAACAACAAAATATGAACTACAAAACAATTGTCCACGAAGGTTCTCAGAGGATAACATATATGTCCCTCTGATAATATAAATAATATAAATAAAAATATAAATAATTTAATTAATAATAATTTATTATATAAAAATATTAATATGTTCTCTCTTTTCCTTGCTATTATTTATATTATATATTTATATTATATATTTATATTATATGTATAAATATTACATTTAAGTGTGAGTCCAAGAAGCAAATTTCGGATATTCACTGTAAGTCAGCCGCTCTTCGGGCGATCGGGACGAGATTTAAACGGTAGTGCCGCGAAATGGTGTAGAATTTTATGCAAAAAGAACGAAATCGCGTCTGGAAGTCGAGATATAAATTCCCTGTTTTTCGTCTGCGCGCGGACGGTCGAAATCGTGCACGACGCCGCGCATATTGCCAGCCTATCTCGCGCGATATTCACTGTAACGCGGCGAGTAAAATGGCAAGCCGAATGTAATCGTTCGATTAATTGATTAAATACTTATATATACCGAACGAAAAGATGAATCGGAATGCAATCGTTCGATTAATTAATTAAATATAGATACTACGATCGCGGCGAAGCGGTGGGCGGGTCGCTCTCCGAAACATGATGGTGGTTTGCGATATATCGCGATTGTTCCGTGATAGATCAATCGTTCATAATTAATTAATTTAAAATAAAATATACTTCTATTTAAAATGTCGCGTGTATATATAGTACGCAAAATATTTCGGCAGAGAATTATCAATTAATATCATATGTTTGGCCTTGACGACGTATAGAAAGCGGCTATACATGTCATAGCTTTGCCATCATTCACACGGTGACACTCGAATATAGAAAAAATATTTAACAACATGATAATTAAGTAAAGAGCATTAAGAGCCCACAAACCAATTCGTTTCTTATAATTTATATTATCAGGAGAATATATTTTGCGAGGAGGTCGATGATGCCTTGATGAACTCTTTACAAATCATGTTCTCCTAATAACGCAAACGTGAAAATTTTCGAAAATTCGTTTCTTATAATTTATATTATCAGAAGAATATATTTTGCGAGGAGGTCGATGATGCGTTGATGATCTCTTTACAAATCATGTTCTCCTAATAACGCAAGCGCGAAAATTTTCGAAAATTCGTTTCTTATTATTTTATATTATCAGGAGAATATATTGTGCGAGGAGGTCGATGATGCGTTGATGACCTCTTTACAAATCATGTTCTCCTAATAACGCAAGCGCGAAAATTTTTGAAAATTCGTTTCTTATAATTTATATTATCAGGAGAATATATTGTGCGAGGAGGTCGATGATGCGTTGATGACCTCTTTACAAATCATGTTCTCCTAATAACGCAAACGCGAAAATTTTCGAAAATTCGTTTCTTATAATTTAAATGATCAGGAGAATATATTGTGCGAAGAGGTCGATGATGCGTTGATGACCTCTTTACAAATCATGTTCTCCTAATAACGCAAACGTGAAAATTTTCGAAAATTCGTTTCTTATAATTTATATTATCAGGAGAATATATTTTGCGAGGAGGTCGATGATGTGTTGATGACCTCTTTACAAATCATGTTCTCCTAATAACGCAAGCGTGAAAATTTTCGAAAATTCGTTTCTTATAATTTATATTATCAGGAGAATATATTTTGCGAGGAGGTCGATGATACGTTGATGACCTCTTTACAAATCATGTTCTCCTAATAACGCAAGCGTGAAAATTTTCGAAAATTCGTTTCTTATTATTTTATATTATCAGGAGAATATATTTTGCGAAGAGGTCGATGATGCGTTGATGACCTCTTTACAAATCATGTTCTCCTAATAACGCAAGCGTGAAAATTATCGAAAATTAGTTTCTTATTATTTTATATTATCAGGAGAATATATTTTGCGAGGAGGTCGATGATGCGTTGATGACCTCTTTACAAATCATGTTCTCCTAATAACGCAAGCGTGAAAATTTTCGAAAATTCGTTTCTTATTATTTTATATTATCAGGAGAATATATTTTGCGAGGAGATCGATGATGCGTTGATGACCTCTTTACAAATCATGTTCTCCTAATAACGCAAGCGTGAAAATTTTCGAAAATTCGTTTCTTATAATTTATATTATCAGGAGAATATATTTTGCGAGGAGGTCGATGATGCGTTGATGACCTCTTTACAAATCATGTTCTCCTAATAACGCAAGCGTGAAAATTTTCGAAAATTCGTTTCTTATAATTTATATTATCAGGAGAATATATTGTGCGAGGAGGTGAATGATGCGTTGATGACCTCTTTACAAATCATGTTCTCCTAATAACGCAAACGTGAAAATTTTCGAAAATTCGTTTCTTATAATTTATATTATCAGGAGAATATATTTTGCGAGGAGGTCGATGATGCGTTGATGACCTCTTTACAAATCATGTTCTACTAATAACGCAAACGCGAAAATTTTCGAAAATTCGTTTCTTATAATTTATATTATCAGGAGAATATATTGTGCGAGGAGGTCGATGATGCGTTGATGACCTCTTTACAAATCATGTTCTCCTAATAACGCAAGCGCGAAAATTTTCCAAAATTCGTTTCTTATAATTTATATTATCAGGAGAATATATTTTGCGAGGAGGTCGATGATGCGTTGATGACCTCTTTACAAATCATGTTCTCCTAATAACGCAAACGTGAAAATTTTCGAAAATTCGTTTCTTATAATTTATATGATCAGGAGAATATATTGTGCGAAGAGGTCGATAATGCGTTGATGACCTCTTTACAAATCATGTTCTCCTAATAACGCAAACGTGAAAATTTTCGAAAATTCGTTTCTTACAATTTATATTATCAGGAGAATATATTGTGCGAAGAGGTCGATGATGCGTTGATGACCTCTTTACAAATCATGTTCTCCTAATAACGCAAACGTGAAAATTTTCGAAAATTCGTTTCTTATAATTTATATTATCAGGAGAATATATTGTGCGAGGAGGTCGATGATGCGTTGATGACCTCTTTACAAATCATGTTCTCCTAATAACGCAAACGTGAAAATTTTCGAAAATTCGATTCTTATAATTTATATTATCAGGAGAATATATTGTGCGAGGAGGTCGATGATGCGATGATGACCTCTTTACAAATCATGTTCTCCTAATAACGCAAACGCGAAAATTTTCGAAAATTCGTTTCTTATCATTTATATTATCAGGAGAATATATTGTGCGAGGAGGTCGATGATGCGTTGATGACCTCTTTACAAATCATGTTCCCCTAATAACGCAAGCGCGAAAATTGTCCAAAATTCGTTTCTTATAATTTATATTATCAGGAGAATATATTTTGCGAGGAGGTCGATGATGCGTTGATGACCTCTTTACAAATCATGTTCTCCTAATAACGCAAACGTGAAAATTTTCGAAAATTCGTTTCTTATAATTTATATTATCAGGAGAATATATTTTGCGAGGAGGTCGATGATGCGTTGATGATCTCTTTACAAATCATGTTCTCCTAATAACGCAAGCGCGAAAATTTTCGAAAATTCGTTTCTTATTATTTTATATTATCAGGAGAATATATTGTGCGAGGAGGTCGATGATGCGTTGATGACCTCTTTACAAATCATGTTCTCCTAATAACGCAAGCGTGAAAATTTTCGAAAATTCGTTTCTTATTATTTTATATTATCAGGAGAATATATTTTGCGAGGAGGTCGATGATGCGTTGATGACCTCTTTACAAATCATGTTCTCCTAATAACGTAAGCGTGAAAATTTTCGAAAATTCGTTTCTTATAATTTATATTATCAGGAGAATATATTGTGCGAGGAGGTCGATGATGCGATGATGACCTCTTTACAAATCATGTTCTCCTAATAACGCAAACGTGAAAATTTTCGAAAATTCGTTTCTTATAATTTATATTATCAGGAGAATATATTTTGCGAGGAGGTCGATGATGCGTTGATGACCTCTTTACAAATCATGTTCTCCTAATAACGCAAACGTGAAAATTTTCGAAAATTCGATTCTTATAATTTATATTATCAGGAGAATATATTGTGCGAGGAGGTCGATGATGCGATGATGACCTCTTTACAAATCATGTTCTCCTAATAACGCAAACGCGAAAATTTTCGAAAATTCGTTTCTTATCATTTATATTATCAGGAGAATATATTGTGCGAGGAGGTCGATGATGCGTTGATGACCTCTTTACAAATCATGTTCCCCTAATAACGCAAGCGCGAAAATTGTCCAAAATTCGTTTCTTATAATTTATATTATCAGGAGAATATATTTTGCGAGGAGGTCGATGATGCGTTGATGACCTCTTTACAAATCATGTTCTCCTAATAACGCAAACGTGAAAATTTTCGAAAATTCGTTTCTTATAATTTATATTATCAGGAGAATATATTTTGCGAGGAGGTCGATGATGCGTTGATGATCTCTTTACAAATCATGTTCTCCTAATAACGCAAGCGCGAAAATTTTCGAAAATTCGTTTCTTATTATTTTATATTATCAGGAGAATATATTGTGCGAGGAGGTCGATGATGCGTTGATGACTCTTTACAAATCATGTTCTCCTAATAACGCAAGCGTGAAAATTTTCGAAAATTCGTTTCTTATTATTTTATATTATCAGGAGAATATATTTTGCGAGGAGGTCGATGATGCGTTGATGACCTCTTTACAAATCATGTTCTCCTAATAACGTAAGCGTGAAAATTTTCGAAAATTCGTTTCTTATAATTTATATTATCAGGAGAATATATTGTGCGAGGAGGTCGATGATGCGTGATGACCTCTTTACAAATCATGTTCTCCTAATAACGCAAACGTGAAAATTTTCGAAAATTCGTTTCTTATAATTTATATTATCAGGAGAATATATTGTGCGAGGAGGTCGATGATGCGTTGATGACTCTTTACAAATCATGTTCTCTAATAACGTAAGCGCGAAAATTTTCAAAATTCGTTTCTTATAATTTATATTATCAGGAGAATATATTTTGCGAGGAGGTCGATGATGCGTTGATGACCTCTTTACAAATCATGTTCTCCTAATAACGCAAACGTGAAAATTTTCGAAAATTCGTTTCTTATAATTTATATTATCAGGAGAATATATTTTGCGAGGAGGTCGATGATGCGTTGATGATCTCTTTACAAATCATGTTCTCCTAATAACGCAAGCGCGAAAATTTTCGAAAATTCGTTTCTTATTATTTATATTATCAGGAGAATATATTGTGCGAGGAGGTCGATGATGCGTTGATGACCTCTTTACAAATCATGTTCTCCTAATAACGCAAGCGTGAAAATTTTCGAAAATTCGTTTCTTATTATTTTATATTATCAGGAGAATATATTTTGCGAGGAGGTCGATGATGCGTTGATGACCTCTTTACAAATCATGTTCTCCTAATAACGTAAGCGTGAAAATTTTCGAAAATTCGTTTCTTATAATTTATATTATCAGGAGAATATATTGTGCGAGGAGGTCGATGATGCGATGATGACCTCTTTACAAATCATGTTCTCCTAATAACGCAAACGTGAAAATTTTCGAAAATTCGTTTCTTATAATTTATATTATCAGGAGAATATATTTTGCGAGGAGGTCGATGATGCGTTGATGACCTCTTTACAAATCATGTTCTCCTAATAACGCAAACGTGAAAATTTTCGAAAATTCGATTCTTATAATTTATATTATCAGGAGAATATATTGTGCGAGGAGGTCGATGATGCGATGATGACCTCTTTACAAATCATGTTCTCCTAATAACGCAAACGTGAAAATTTTCGAAAATTCGTTTCTTATCATTTATATTATCAGGAGAATATATTGTGCGAGGAGGTCGATGATGCGTTGATGACCTCTTTACAAATCATGTTCTCCTAATAACGCAAGCGCGAAAATTTCCAAAATTCGTTTCTTATAATTTATATTATCAGGAGAATATATTTTGGCGAGGAGGTCGATGATGCGTTGATGACCTCTTTACAAATCATGTTCTCCTAATAACGCAAACGTGAAAATTTTCGAAAATTCGTTTCTTATAATTTATATTATCAGGAGAATATATTTTGCGAGGAGGTCGATGATGCGTTGATGATCTCTTTACAAATCATGTTCTCCTAATAACGCAAGCGGAAAATTTTCGAAAATTCGTTTCTTATATTTTATATTATCAGGAGAATATATTGTGCGAGGAGGTCGATGATGCGTTGATGACCTCTTTACAAATCATGTTCTCCTAATAACGCAAGCGTGAAAATTTTCGAAAATTCGTTTCTTATTATTTTATATTATCAGGAGAAATATATTTGCCGAGGAGGTCGATGATGCGTTGATGACCTCTTTACAAATCATGTTCTCCTAATAACGTAAGCGTGAAAATTTCGAAAATTCGTTTCTTATAATTTATATTATCAGGAGAATATATTGTGCGAGGAGGTCGATGATGCGATGATGACCTCTTACAAATCATGTTCTCCATAACGCAACGTAAATTTCGAAAATTCTTTCTTATAATTTATATTATCAGGAGAATATATTGTGCGAGGAGGTCGATGATGCGTTGATGACTTCTTTACAAATCATGTTCTCTTAATAACGTAAGCGCGAAAATTTTCCAAAATTCGTTTCTTATATTTATATTATCAGGAGAATATATTTTGCGAGGAGGTCGATGATGCGTTGATGACCTCTTTACAAATCATGTTCTCCTAATAACGCAAGCGTGAAAATTTTTGAAAATTCGTTTCTTATAATTTATATTATAGGAGAATATATTGTGCGGGAGGTCAATGATGCGTTGATGACCTCTTTACAAATCATGTTTCTCCTAATAACGCAAACGTGAAATTTTCGAAATTCGTTTCTTATAGTTTATATGATCAGGAGAATATATTGTGCGAGAGGATCGATGATGCGTTGATGACCTCTTTAAAATCATGTTCTCCTAATAACGCAAACGTGAAAATTTTCGAAAATTCGTTTCTTATAATTTATATTATCAGGAGAATATATTTGCGAGGAGGTCGATGATGCGTTGATGACCTATTTACAAATCATGTTCTCCTAATAACGCAAACTTGAAAATTTTCGAAAATTCGTTTCTTATAATTTATATTATCAGGAGATATATTGTGCGAGGAGGTCGATGATGCGTTGATGACCTCTTTACAAATCATGTTCTCCTAATAACGCAAGCGTGAAAATTTTCGAAAATTCGTTTCTTATAATTTATATTATCAGGAGAATATATTTTGCGAGGAGGTCGATGATGCGTTGATGACCTCTTTACAAATCATGTTCTCCTAATAACGCAAGCGTGAAAATTTTCGAAAATTCGTTTCTTATTATATTTATATTATCAGGAGAATATATTTTGCGAGGAGGTCGATGATGCGTTGATGACCTCTTTACAAATCATGTTCTCCTAATAACGCAAGCGTGAAAATTTTCGAAAATTCGTTTCTTATTATTTTATATTATCAGGAGAATATATTTTCGAGGAGGTCGATGATGCGTTGATGACCTCTTTACAAATCATGTTCTCCTAATAACGCAAGCGTGAAAATTTTCGAAAATTCGTTTCTTATAATTTATATTATCAGGAGAATATATTTGCGAGGAGGTCGATGATGCGTTGATGACCTCTTTACAAATCATGTTCTCCTAATAACGCAAGCGTGAAAATTTTCGAAAATTCGTTTCTTATAATTTATATTATCAGGAGAATATATTGCGAGGAGGTCGATGATGCGTTGATGACCTCTTTACAAATCATGTTCTCCTAATAACGCAACGTGAAAATTTTCGAAAATTCGTTTCTTATAATTTATATTATCAGGAGAATATATTGCGAGGAGGTCGATGATGCGTTGATGACCTCTTTACAAATCATGTTCTCCTAATAACGCAAGCGTGAAAATTTTCGAAAATTCGTTTCTTATATTTATATTATCAGGAGAATATATTTTGCGAGGAGGTCGATGATGCGTTGATGACCTCTTTACAAATCATGTTCTCCTAATAACGCAAGCGTGAAAATTTTCGAAAATTCGTTTCTTATTATTTTATATTATCAGGAGAATATATTTTGCGAGGAGGTCGATGATGCGTTGATGACCTCTTTACAAATCATGTTCTCCTAATAACGCAAGCGTGAAAATTTTCGAAAATTCGTTTCTTATATTTTATATTATCAGGAGAATATATTTTGCGAGGAGGTCGATGATGCGTTGATGACCTCTTTACAAATCATGTTCTCCTAATAACGCAAGCGTGAAAATTTTCGAAAATTCGTTTCTTATAATTTATATTATCAGGAGAATATATTTTGCGAGGAGGTCGATGATGCGTTGATGACCTCTTTACAAATCATGTTCTCCTAATAACGCAAGCGTGAAAATTTTCGAAAATTCGTTTCTTATATTTATATTATCAGGAGAATATATTTTGCGAGGAGGTCGATGATGCGTTGATGACCTCTTTACAAATCATGTTCTCCTAATAACGCAAGCGTGAAAATTTTCGAAAATTCGTTTCTTATAATTTATATTATCAGGAGAATATATTTGCGAGGAGGTCGATGATGCGTTGATGACCTCTTTACAAATCATGTTCTCCTAATAACGCAAGCGTGAAAATTTTCGAAAATTCGTTTCTTATAATTTATATTATCAGGAGAATATATTTGCGAGGAGGTCGATGATGCGTTGATGACCTCTTTACAAATCATGTTCTCCTAATAACGCAAACGTGAAAATTTTCGAAAATTCGTTTCTTATAATTTATATTATCAGGAGAATATATTGTGCGAGGAGGTCGATGATGCGTTGATGACCTCTTTACAAATCATGTTCTCCTAATAACGCAAACGTGAAAATTTTCGAAAATTCGTTTCTTATTATTATATTATCAGGAGAATATATTTTGCGAGGAGGTCGATGATGCGTTGATGACCTCTTTACAAATCATGTTCTCCTAATAACGCAAACTGAAAATTTTCGAAAATTCGTTTCTTATTATTTTATATTATCAGGAGAATATATTTGCGAGGAGTCGATGA